>NC_060138.1:135263357-135888357 GCF_021461385.2 Schistocerca piceifrons | reverse complement strand
GC
This sequence comes from Schistocerca piceifrons, assembly GCF_021461385.2. NCBI lineage: Eukaryota > Metazoa > Arthropoda > Insecta > Orthoptera > Acrididae > Schistocerca > Schistocerca piceifrons. Next base: position 135,888,355 of record NC_060138.1, on the reverse strand, counting down.
GGATGTTTCTGTTACTGTCACGTCACATAAAGGTTTAAGTATGGTCTAGGGCATTATTTTGCACAGGGATATCCTTTTACTGTCCGATGACGATCTGCGCGCCAACTTAGACCGACAAGGTGTCCATTTCGTTAGGTGCGTCCACTGGGGTCCGAGGGATTATCAAGTTGCCACCAGTGCCTTCATCTTGGCCTTCGAGGGTGACACATTACCTGAGAAGGTCAAGGTGATGGAGGTGATGGTCTACTGGTGTGATGTAAAGCCATATACCCCTTCCCTGATGGGTGCTTCAAGTGTTGGAAGTTTGGCCATATGTCCTCCCGCTGTGTTTCCAGCCTCCTGTGTCGCGATTATGGTCATCCATCACATCCTGATACTCCGTGTTCCACGCCTCCCATCTGTGTCAACTGCAAATGGCACCATCCCCCTTGCTCGCTGGACTGTCCAATTCTGCAGCAGGAAAGAACAATAATGGAAATCAAGACCCTGGACCGACTGACGTCCACTAAGGGTAAGTGGAAATATGAACGGCTTCATCCGGTGTGCATGACGTCTTCTTATGCCGCCACTGTCACTCCTGTTACAGTTCCATCAGCTCCACTACTTCCAATCAGCTCTGAGAGTCGAAGGACCACACCTGCCCCTTGATGGTGTGGGGGCACTTCACCCCCTGTTGCTCCTGCTTCATCTACTTCAGGAGCAACACCACCCCAACCATCGGGGACATCAATTCTCCCTTTCTAGGCAGAGAAGCGTAATACTTCTTCAGCTCCTCTACCCAGGAAGGTGTCCCTTGGGGACCCCCTTCGCAAGTTCCGACCGGTTTAAAAGCGGACACCCGCAAATGGCTCAAACAAACACTGGTCACTGGTCGTAGGGCCTCACGGTCGTCGTCCCTGAGACTGACCCAGAGAAGCCCTCGCAGCCTGAACCACCGAAGCCACAGACAGAGACACAGAAGAAGAAATAGGTTCGTAAAAATCACGACAGTGCGGTGGCACCTGTCCCACCGCTTCCTACAAGCTCCGAGTCTGAGGATGAGGTCGAGATTCTGGCGTCAGCTGAAGACCTTGATCTCACCGGATCCCCAGACGCAATGGATGTCACTTGCACTGGTAGTGAATTGGTGGCAGCAAGTGACACAGTTGCCTAAACTGCCTCCCCAGTCGCTTCACACCTTTCAGAGCCATGGACAATTACATCCTCCAGCGGAACTGCAGCGGATTTTTCCACCATCTAGCTGAGCTCCGACAACTTATCATCTTCACCCTTTCCTCTGTATTGCTCTAGAACCCCCGCCCTCCGTGGCTATCAGGTTTATTATAGGAACCGGGCCGCTTCTGAAAGGGTCTCTGGTGGCGTCTGCATCTATGTTCTTCACTCCCTTCACAGCGAGTCTTTCCCTATGCAAACACCTTTAGAGCCAGTCACTGTTCTGGTGTGGACGCCACAGGCTGTTACCGTCTGCAGTCTTTATCTTCCACCAGGTGGTGACGTCCCGCAGCATGTCCTGGCTGCGCTGATAGCACAATTGCCGCCGCCTTTCCTGTTACTGGGCGACTTCAACGCCCATAACCCTCTGTGGGGTGGGTCAGTGACGACTGGTCGAGGCTTAATTTGCGTTTTATTTGGGCAGGGGATTTTTATCTTTTGCTCTACGTGTCTGTTTTTATTTAGTATTGAGTGTGGCTTTTGGCCTCGAGTTTTTAATATGTTTCTCGGTGGTTGGCTTTTCCTTTTTTCTCTATGGTCGGCCAACAACCGTCACACTCTGTGTGATTTTAATTCGTTTTGTCTCGTCTTTGTTTAAGTTTCTCTTGTCCTGTGTCGTCTATCATCTTTTCCATATTTCGTCTTTACTCAGTGTTTGTGTTTTCAAGACTTGGAACAAGGGACCGATGACTGTAGCAATCTGGCCCCTTTAATCCCCCAAACCAACGAACCAATCTGGTCACCTTTGACATTTATTTGTTTCCATTTGAATGAGCGATAATTTAAATTTTGTTGAAAGCCAGTAAGCAGAGGTCCACTGGCACAGCCGAATAGGTGTTCTCCCACCTGCAGAATCCTCTAGCTGGGCAGATCGTCCGTCAGTGTGTGTGTGATGAACGCTACGGTGTGTGACAAGAAAACACAGCATATGAGGACGAATTACGGCGATAGGTTGACATTCAGCCGCCGTATGAGTCAGAATCTTACACAAACGAATGTAGTAAAAACAGAATAAATTGGCCAAAACTGAGGAGAGGCCTAGGTCGACAATGTTATTGCTACATTACATGAAAAAATTGCAGCAGAACCCCAACTTATAATACACATAGTTATTGAACTATTTTAGGAGACAGTAGTCTTTTCCAGCAGCGCATAACGATACATATCTCTCGCTAAATCTCGCCAAAAGCTAGTGGAATATTTAACCACGTTCTTTCCTTGACCAGTTCTAGATGTCATGACCTTTGATAAAAAAGCCTTTTTAGGCAGAATTTCTATATCTAGCAACGTGGCTAGCTCATTCGTCTTTGAAGACAAGACTTCCAACTGGGAGTGATGTCCGTTTGATTCTAATGTCAGGCGGTCGTTCTCTTGCCGGATCCAAATTACCTACTATTTTGCTAGAAACTGTAGCATGAGACTGAATTTAATTGCTGTTATTTATGTTTCATGTAGTTGTCCGACAATAAATCTCCAAACTTCCTGCTCCATGTCTTTTGCATGCTACATCACACAACAGACTCTCGTTCCTTCGTCTTTTCTTGTTTGAGTTACATTGGACTTGACATCATTCCCTGTTACTTCTCCATCCTGTACTGACACAGTTGCTGCCTCTTGAGATTCACCTGCGCAATCAGCAATTACTTTTTCCAAGTTGTCACTTTAATCTCCATCCGATTTACTGCTTGATATTTCTTCTGACTCATCATCACTGCTACTAATTCTGTTATACACTCTACACCTTCTTCACATCATCACTGTACTTTTCCTTCGTCATTTCTCTCACACGTATTTTAATTCACTTTTCCTTTTCCTCCTCTTGTTGCTTAAATCCTGCACCCATGTCAATTAGGCCACTCAAACATTTCCCAACCATTGGGAATTTCACCTAATTCAATTTGGAAATTTACCTTTACTGATTGATCCATGGTCCTTCTATTTCAACTCTTACGTTTCTGTAAGTGTTAATGGTTGTTGTCTGCCAATGTCATTAGTTGCCTTCTTCCTGTAACAAATCCCCTGGGTTCGTGTAAGCTGGCGCCAGCACACTAGGCGACAAAGAGATTGCGAAAAGATCGATAATAGACATTGGGGCAAGCGAGCTTATCAGGAGAGAGACAAAATATGGACTCGCAAGAAACGTACCGCCAACGCCCTCTCTACAGCCAGTATTCAGATCGCGGCCGCGCTGCGCGGGATTAGCCTAGCGGTCTGAGGCGTGGTTGTCCTTAGGATAATTTGGTTAAGTAGTGTGTAAGCTTAGGGACTGATGACCTTAGCAGTTAAGTCCCATAAGATCTCACACACATTTGAACAGATCGCGGCCGCGGACCGGAGAGCCAGTCAGTACCTAGCGACCAGAGCGGTGTACTTAGCGGGACGTGTACTTCACCAGCAGTGAGCCTAATTTGGACTATTACAGAAGAGCTTGTACCACAACACCTGGACTATCTTAAGTTAAATAACTGTTAATACATGCATGCAGTTTGTGTTATTGGAGAAGATACAGGTCACCAAACAATATACTTTCCTGGCTTCCCATGGTACAGCTCTACAGTGACACCGAGATGACACAAACACAGGCGACGAGAACACAACATCCCATTCTCTTAATCCTCTTTCTTTATCGCTCATACTCTCATGTCGGCTCACTCACCAGGTTCTTTCAAGTCCATACTCCCAATCTTCTCACATTGAGTCCACACTCAGAATACTTGCTGTGTCCCTCACAGGATGTTCTAGGCAGAGCATTCTCCTTTAATACTTCCCTCCTGTGCTTAAGGTCAAATCATTCTGTACCTTTGATAAATCTTTCTTCTTCATGCTATATCCATATCATATATACATATATACATATTATCACTTCTCTTTTCACAGTCAGACCCTTATTTCTCCCATTCCACTGCTTCCCAAACATTTTACAGCCGTCAGATAAAAGAACTAACTCATTCATACATACCAATAATTTTTCAAACACTTTTTCTGAGACTGAGGATACTATATACCAGACTCACTCTCTAAACGTATGGTAAGTGTTCTATTAATAGTTCAATAGCATTCTTCACCGAGCTACACCCCTAAAATGTATTCATTTCCCAGCCAATTCGGTACAGTATTTCACCACTGCTTTTACAGATGATGCAATTTACGCTTTCTTCTCATAGTCTCTAACATTTCCTCCTGTTAAAATGTGGACGCAGATTCCTTACGAAAACTCTCTGCTAAGGCGTATTAAAATTTTCAAGTCTCTTCTTGCATGCTTGCATTCTTTAAACAATGTAGCCAACGCAAAACCTTAGAAAAATTTCAAATTACCAGTTCGATACAACGACGAGCACGCTTCTTGACTTGCATCTGTTCTACAACACTGCCTCAGATGAAGAGATATATTGTATTCCATTTCCGTTTATTTAATCTTTCTTGAGTGGCAAGTGGACATAACCCTGTAGCAGGTGCGTATTTGCTCTTATGTATAGCGCTGTGTTCATCCACGAAACTGACCGGACTGTGACATGCCGCAAATCGGAGTAGCTGTGCAATATGGCAACCAGTTTCTGAAACATCCACGAGGCAGTCTCAACACCCTCTCCCTAGAGACGCACTACCACTCCTCAACTAATTCGTTTCTCTCCACTGCGTCAATTCACGTACGCTGCCCTCCTCGACCATCTCATATTTCCATGATATTTTATGTGAACATTCACACCTGTCTCCGATGAACATGGGTAAAGTTTAAAGTTCTTAGAAGCAACAGTGGCCGAAATACAGTCATTTGTTTGACTCCACGAACGCCTTTGCGGAGAGCGAGCGTGAATTTCTGGTGAATTTGAGCTCTTATACCTTGGGCAATCCCACCTGCGGGTGTGGGGGTATGAATAGGCCCGCAGTATTCCTGCCTGTCGTAAGAGGCGACTAGAAGGAGTCTCAAACGTTTCCACCTTATGTGATGGTCCCCTGTCGGGTTTGACCTCCATATCTCAAAAATTTTCCGATGAGCGAGCCGATTGGAGAAGGGCGCCTTACTTAGAGCATTGTGTCCATCTTGCGTTGAGAACTTTCGTCAGCTTGTTCGTCGTTGCATTGCAGTCCTGCCTGCTCTCCATCTCTTAGGCATGGATACGTTCCTGCGTGCACTTTCCGCCATGCAATGTGCATTGCCACTTTCTGAACTGACTGCGACCATGGACTACGTGTCACCTAAAATGCAGCACGATAGCCAGTCCGTTGTGGTGGGGCCACCATGTACCCTGTTGATTGTAGCCCCTGACAACACAGGGATCGCACTACTGATGCCTGCGCCGTTTACTCCCCATGTATGGCAAGGAGTAGATACCCATCGCCATGGGGCATCAGGACATCCTGCCTGGTGGCCTTGACTGTGGCTTGGTGGCGCCCGTGAGGAGGGCCCTTGGTCGAAGTAGGTGGCATCAAGATGTATGACACCCAATGAAGCGTAGCACATCATCTCTTGCTGGTGGGCAGCCACCAGCAGTCTCTAAGTATTCGAAAGCTCACTTTAAGGCTAATGTGTATGACCCTAAATCGTTCCCCTCCCTGGCCACACCATGGGAGGAACGAAAGTCTATGAATGACAGAGAAAGGTAATCGCCCCGGTATCTCATGTGTACCAGAGATGACGGAAAAACATTTGTGTCTGTGAAGCTGCAGTTCTTTGTAGAACATTTAGAGGACAAGTTCGGGGAGTTGGAGGGCATGTCGAAAATGCGGTCAGGGTCAGTCTTAATCAAAACAGCATCCAATGCACAGTCACGACCCTTGCTCACTTGAACGAGGCTGGGGGATGTCTGTGTTGTTATCACCCCACATAAAAGCTTAAATATGGTCTGGGGCATTATTTTCCACAATGATCTTCTTTTACAGTCCGGATACGAGCTGCGCCCCAACTTGGAGCGACGAGGTGTCCATTTCATCCGGCGCATCCACTGGGGTCCAGGGGTGAAGTTGCGACCGGTGCCTTCATCTTGGCCTTCGAGAGTGACACGTTACCTGAGAAGGTCAAGGTGATGGTCTACCATTGTGATGTCAAACCCTATCTCCCTCCCCCAATGGGGTGCATCAAGTGTTGGAAGTTTGGCCATATGTCTTCTCGCTGTGCTTCCACCCTCATCTGTCGCGATTCCCCCTTGCTCGCCGGACTGTAAGATTCTACAGAAGGAACGGAAAATAATGGAATACAAGTCCCTGGACAGACTGACCTACACTGAGGCTACGTGTAAGTTTGAACGACTACATCCAGTACGCATGACGTCCTCTTATGCCGCCACTGTCACTCCTGCTACAGTTCACAGAGCTGCACCACACACTGTCAACTCTCAGAGCCAGACGACCACACCTGCGCCCTTGATGTTAGGGGCCACTTCACACCCTGTTGATCCTGCTCCATCTACTTCAGAAGCAACAGCCCCCCTCCCAAACATCGAGGACATCAGTTCCTCCTTCCCAGCTCGAGTGGCGTAAGACGTTTTTGGCTCCCTTGGGGACCTCACTTTGCAAGTTCCGACCAGTTTAAAAGCGGACATCCACAAGTGGCTCAAACAACAACCGGTCTCTAGTGTAGGGCCTACCAGGCGTCGTCCATCTCTGGCCCAGTGAAGCCCTCCTAGCCTGAATCACCGAAGGTACAGCGAGAGGAGCTGAAAGCGAAACGAGATCCCAAGAATCCCGACATTGCGGTGGCGACCGTCCCACCGCTTCCTACAAGCTCAGTGTCTGAGGATGAGGTCGAGATTGTGGTGTCTGCTGAAGAAATGAATCTCGCCGGTCCCTCAGACGCTATGGATGTCACTCGCGAGGGTACTGAATCGGTGGCAGCGAGTGATCAAGTGGCGTAAGCTGCCTTCCCAGTAACTTCACGCCTTTCTGAGCCATGGACAATATCATCCTTCACTGGGACTGCAGCGGTTTCTTCGAACATCTGGCTGAGCTCCGACAACTTATCGGCCTTCACCCTTTCTTCTGCATTGCTCTTCAGGAAACCTGCTCTCCAGCGATGCGATCCCCCGCCCTCCATGGCTATCGGGGTTATTATAAGGACTGGGCAGGTTATGAAAGGATGTCTGGCGGCGTCTGCATCTATGTCCTTCACTCTCTTCACAACGAGTCTGTCCCTCTAGAAACACATTTAGAGGCTGTCGCTGTTCAGGTGTGGACGCCAAAGGCTGTTACCGTCTGCAGTCTGTATCTTCCACCGAATCGTGATGTCCCGCAGCATGTCCTGGCTACACTGATCGCCCAATTGCCGCCACGTTACTGGGTGACTTCAATGCCCATAACCCTCTGTGGGGTGGATCAGTGGCAACAGGTCGAGGCGCCACCATTGAGCATTCATTGGCACAGCTCGACCTTTCTATTTTAAATGATGGTGCCTTCACACATTTCAGTGTGGAGCATGGCACGTACTCCGCCATCGACCTTTCTATCTGCAGCCCTAGCCTTGTACCATTTGTCCAATGGAGTGTGTATGACAACCTGTGTGGCAGTGACCACTTTGTGATTTTTCTGTCACTGCCACTGCGTTACTCTTCTGGGCGCCCTTGCAGATGGGCTATGAATAAGGCTGACTGGAATTTGTTCTCCTTCATAGCCGCTATTGAGCTTCTTTCTAATGACAACATTGATGCGGTGGTTCACTCGGTCACTACTGGCATCGTTACTGCCGCAGAATCTGCCATTCCCCGTTCTTCTGGGTCCCTCGGCGGCGGACTGTGCCTGAGATTGTTTAGGCGATTAAAGATCGCTGGCGGGCGCTCCAGCGTCACAAGCGGCAACCATCTTTAGAAAACCTCGACGCCTTTAAACGGCTCCGTGCGCGGTCCCGCCGCATCATTCGCCAACACCAGCAGGAGTCCTTGGAACGGTATATGTCCACCATTGGCCTCCATGTCTCTTCATCGCAGGTCTGTGCCAAGATTAGACGCCTCTATGGCTATCGGACCCCTGTCAACGTCCCTGCGCTCTCACTAAATGGAGCAGTTTGTACTGACTCCGACGTAATGGCCAACCGCTTGACAGAGGATTTTGCTTTAAGTTCCGCTTCTGCGAATTACTCACTGGCTTTCCGCTCCATTAAAGAGCGGATGGAACGTCGGACCCATTCTTTTCACACCCACCATCCTGAATCCTACAATGTTCCATTCAGTGAGTAGGAATTTCACAGTGCCCTAGTCGCTTGCCGTGATACCGCTCCTGGGCCATATCGCATCCACCGTCAGACGCCGAAACAACTTCTAGTGGACTGCCAGCGACGCCTCCTCGACTTTTACAGCTGTCCTTGGGTCGAGGGTGAGTTTCCGACGCAATGGCGGGAAAGCATTGTCATCCCCGTTTTGATACCTCGGAAAAACCCCTTGTAGGTGGGAACCTACCGCCCACTTAGCCTCACCAACGTTCTTTGCAAGTTGCTCGAACGGATGGTGAGCCGGTGATGGAGTTGGGTACTCGAGTCTCGGGGCCTCCTGGCTAAATCTCAGGGTGAGTTCATTAAAGGCGGCTCTGCCGCCGACAATCTGGTGAGCCTGGCGTCAGCCATCCATATGGCCTTTGCCCAGCGTCAGCACCTCGTCACTGTCTTTTACGACATGCGGAAGGCATACGATACGACATGGCTCCATCACATCCTCTCTACAGTTCATGATTGTTGTCTTCGGGGTCCGCTGCCGATTTCCATACGCAATTTTCTGTCGCATCGTACCTTCCGCGTGCAAGTCGCGGCCTCACATAGTTCCTCTCGAGTTCAGGAGAACGAGGCCCCCCTGCGGGTTCGGGGGTTAGAATAGTCCCGCGGTATTCCTGCCTGTCGTAAGAGGAGACTAAAAGGAGTCTCAAATGTTTCGGCCTTATGTGATGGTCCCCTCTCGGGTTTGACCTCCATCCATTTAAATTCTTCCGAAGAGCGAGCCGATTGGGAAAAGGCGCCTTAAGTGGTACACTGTATCCGTCGTGCATTGAGACCTTATGTGCCTTTCTCATCGTTGCAATGGTATCCCGCTCGTTTTCCACCTCTTGGGCGAGGATACATCCATGGGTGCGATTACTATGCTGCACTGCGCAGTGTTGCTTTTAACTGCGACGACGACCTTGGACATTTTTGCACCTAACATCCAGCATGGTAGCCAGTCAGTTGTGGTGGGGCCGCCATGTACCCTGTTGGTTGTAGCCCCCTGACAACACACGGATCGCTCTACTGATGCCTGCGGCGTTAACTCCCCACGTATGCCAAGGCGTAGATGCCCATCTCCCTGGGGCATCATGACTCCCGGCAATGGCCATCCCGCCAGGCGGCTATTGCTGTGGCTGGGTGGCGCCCGTGGGGAGGGCCCTTGGTCGGAGTAGGTGGCATCAGGGCGGATGACCCGCAATGAAACAAGGTACCTCATCTCTCGCTGGCGGCCTGCCGCCTGCAGCCTCTAAGAGTTCGAGCGCTCACTTTAAAGCTAACGTTTATGACCCCCAATGGTTCCCATCCCTGGCCACACCATGGGAGGAACGACAGGCAATGAATGACAGTGACATGAATTCGTGCAGGTATCTCGTCTGTACCAGAGCTGATGATGAATCGTTTCTATTTGTGAAGCCTCAGTTCTTTGTAGAGCATTTAGAGGACAGGTTTGGGGAGGTGGAGGGCTTGTTCAAAATGCGCTCTGGGTCAGTTTTGATAAGAACGGCATCCTCTGCCCAGTCACGCAGGTTACTTGCATGTGACAAGTTTGGGGATGTTAACGTTACCATCACCCCACATAAGAGATTAAATATGGTCCAGGATATTATTTTCCATCGGGACCTACTTTTGCAGTCTGATGACGAGCTGCGCGCCAATTGAGAGCGCCGAGGTGTACATTTCGTCCGGCGCGTTCATCATGGTCCGAGGGCCAATCAGGTAGGTACCAGTGCCTTCATCTTGGCGTTAGAGGGTGATACATTACCAGAGAAGGTCAAGGTGATGGTCTACCAATGTGACGTCAAACCCTATATCCCTCCCCTGATGGGGTGCTTTAAGTGCTGGAAGTTCGGTCACATGTCATCTCCCTGTACTTCCAGCCTCACATGTCGAGATTGTGGACGCCCATCTCATCCCGATACTCCATGTGCCCTGCCTCCCATCTGTGGAGAGCCTCATTCACCTTGCTCGCCGGACTGCAGTATCTTACAGAAAGAACGCAAAATCATGGAATATAAGACCCCAGACATACTGACCTACACTGAGGCTAGGCGGAAATTTGAATGGCTACATCCCATACGTATGATGTCATCTTATGCCTCCACTGACACTCCTGCTCCAGCTCCATCCGCTGCCAGACATACAGTCAGCTCTCAGAATCAGAGGACCTCATTGCCCCCTTGACGATGGGGGCCCCTTCTCTCGCTGTTGCTCCCACACCATCTACCTTGGGAGCAGCACCCACTAAACCACCAGAGACACCAGTCCCCACTTCTAAGCCGGAGAAGCGTAAGTCTTCTTCGGCTTCTCTCGCTCAGAAGGGGTCCCTTGGATCACTCCCTTCCCAGGTTCCTATCAGCGGCACAGCAGACACCAACCAGTGGCTGAAGAAGCCACAGGTCGCTGGTCGTCGGGCTTTGCGATCCTCTTTGGTCCTGGAGACTGACTCCACTAAGCCCTCTCAACAATGACAACCAAAAGAACAGCGAGAGAAAACGACCTTAATGACCCTCCGGTGGTACCTACTCCACCGCTACCTACAAGCTCTGCGTCTGAGGATGAGATGGGGATTCTTGCGTCCGCTGAGGACCTCGATCTCGCCGGTCCCTCAGACCCAATGGATAGCACTTGCACGGTTGCTCCATCAGAGGAAGCAGGTGACCCAGCGGTGTAATCTGCATTCCTAGTCCCATCACGCCTTTCTCAGACATGGACAACACCATCCTCCAGTGGAACTGCAGCGCTTTCTTCCACCATCTAGCTGAGCTCCGACAACTTATCACCCTTCACCCTTTCTTCTGCGTTGCTCTTCAGCAAACTTGGTTTCCAGCAATGCGAAACCTGCCCTCCGTGGCTATCGGGGTTATTATAAGAACTGGGCAGCTTATGAAAGGGTGTCTGGTGGCGTCTGCATATATGTCCTTAACTCTCTTCACAGCGAGTCTATCCCTCTACAAACAGGTTTAGAGGCTGTCGCTGATTGGGTGTGGACGCCGAAGGCTGTTACAGTCTGCAGTCTATACCTTCCACCAGATGGTGATGTCTCGCAGCATGTCCCGGCTTCACTGATAGCCCAATTGCCGCCACCTTTCTTTTTTTCCGGGGAGACTTCAACGCCCATAAGCCTGTGTGGGGTGGGTTGAGGCGCCACCATTGAGCATCTATTGGCACAGCTCGATCTTTCGATTTTAAATGATGGTTCATTCACTCACTTCAGTGTGTCGCATGGCACGTACTCCGACATCGACCCTTTCGATCTGCAGCCCTAGCCTCTTACCGTCTGTCCAGTGGCGAGTGCATGGCGAACTGTGTGGTAGTGACCACTTTCCGATCTTTCTATCACTGCCACAGCGTCAGTCTTCTGGGCGGCCTTGCAGGTGGGCCATGAGTAAAGCTGACTGGGACTTGTTTTCCTCCACTGCCGTTATTGAGCCTCTCTCTAATGATGACATTGATGCGGTGGTTAAATCGGTCACCACCGGCATCGTTACTGCCGCCGAATCTGCCATTCCCCGTTCTTCTGGGTCCACTCGGTGGCGGACTGTGCCTTGGTGGTCGCCTGAGATCGCTGAAGCGATTAAAGATCGCCGGCGGGCGCTCCAGCGTCACAAGCGACATCCCTCTATCGATCACCTCATCGCCTTCAAACAGCTTCGTGCGTGAGTCCGTCGCCGTATCCGCCAAAGCAAGCAGGAGTGCTGGGAGCGGTATGTGTCCACCATTGGCCCCCATGTCTCTCCATCGCAGATCTTGGTCAAGATCCGACGTCTCTGTGGCTATCGGACCCCTGTCAGCGACCCTGCGCTCTCACTGAATGGAGTAGTCTGTACAGACTCCGACGAAATAACCAACAGCTTGGCAGAGCATTTTGCTCTTAGCTCCGCTTCTTCCAATTACCCACTGGCCTCCCGCTCCATTAAAGAGCGGATGGACCGTCGGAGCCTTTCTTTTTGCTCCCACCATTCTGAATCCTACAATGCTCCATTCAGTGAATGGGAATTTCACAGTGGCCTAGACGCTTGCCCTGATACCGCTCCTGGGCCAGATCGCATCCACTGTCAGATGCTGAAACAACTTGCAGTGGACTGCAAGCGACGTCTCCTCGACCTTTACTACCGGATCTGGGTCGAGGGTGAGTTTCCGTCGCAATGGCGGGAAAGCATTGTCATCCCCGTTTATAAACCGGGCAAGAGCCCTTTGGAGATGGACAGCTTACGGCCCATTAGCCTCACCAACGTTCTTTGCAAGCTTCTCGGGCGGATGGTGAGCCGGCGCTTGAATTGGTCACTGGAGTCTCGGGGCCTACTGGCTCTGTCTCAGGGTGGGTTCCGTAAAGGCCGCTCCGCCACCGACAATCTGGTGAGACTGGAGTCGGCCGTCCGGACTGCCTTTGCCCGCCGTCAGCACCTGGTCGCTGTCTTTATCGACATGCGCAAGGCGTACGATACGACATAGCGTCATCACATCCTTTCTACACTTCATGGATGGGGTCTTCGGGGCACTCTGCCGATCTATATCAGAAATTTTCTGTCGTATCGTACCTTCCGCGTGCAAGTTGCCGCCTCCCATAGTTTCTCCCGAGTCCAGGAGAACGGGGTACTACAGGGATCTGTCCTCAGTGTCGGCCTGTTTTTAATTGCCATGAACGGACCCGCTACAGCAGTGTGACATTCAGCCTCTGCCTCCCTGTATGCTGACGACTTCTGCCTTTACTATAGCTCTATTGGCATTGCAGCCGAAGAACGTCAGCTTCAGGGCGGTATCCGCAATGCGCAGGGTTGGGCTGTAGCGCATGGCTTTCAGTTTTCGGCTGCCAAGACCCGCGTTATGCACTTCTGCCGGCGACGCACTGTCCACCCGGAGCCGCGGCTTTATCTTGATGGCGAACTTCTTCCTGTGGTTGAGACGCATAGGATTTTGGGTGTAGTTTTTGATGCCCGGTTGACTTGGCTGCCTCATATTCGGCAGCTTAACCAGATGTGTTGGCGGCATGTAAATGCACTTCGATGCCTAAGCCACACCAGGTGGGGCGCCGACCGCTCTACTCTCCTACGGCTCTACCAGGCGTTAATCCATTATCGTCTGGATTATGGGAGCCTGTCTCAGCAACCCCATCTGTGTTGCGGGTGCTGGACCCAATACTACACAGCGGGATCTGACTTGCCACTGGTGCCTTCCGCAGCAGCCCTGTGGACAGCACACTTGTGGAGGCAGGTGTCCCTCCACTGCGATTGGGGCACAATATTTACTGGCGGCTTATGCTGCCCATGATTTTAGCTTGCCCGGGCATACATACTATCGTCTCCTGTTCCTGCAATCGGTCGTCCATCTGCCAGAACGTCGGCCCCGGTCAGGTTGTACGATCGCGGTATGCGTCAAAGAGCTTCTCTCCGGGCTTAGGGTTTTCACTGTTCCACCTCCTTTCCGGGCCACTTTGCGTACACCCCTATGGTGTGTTGCTCGCCCTTGCCTTCGGCTCGACTTGGCACAGGGCCCGGAGGACTCAGTCCCTTCAGAGGCCTTTCGCCGCCGTTTTCTTTCCCTCCTTGCAATGTGTCAGGGCTCTGGCATTGCGTACACTGATGGCTCGATGGATGCTGTTCATGTCGGTTATGTGTTTAATCTAGGGGACCATTCCGAACAATGTTCATTGCCGGCTGGGTGCAGCGTTTACACTGCTGAGCTGGTCACCATCTTTCGTTCCCTACAGTATATCCGCTCCCGCTCAGGTGCGTCCTTCGTGATCTGTAGCGATTCCCTGAGCGGTTTACGAGCTCTCGACCAGTGTTTTCCTCGTTCTCGTCTGGTCATGGCTAACCAGGGGTCCCTGCATACTCTTGAGCGTTGCGGCCGCTCTGTGGTCTTTGTTTGCACCCCGGGCTATGTTGGGATACCTGGAAATGAAAATGTTGACCGCCTGGCGAAAGAGGCCACCAGTACACCATCTCTGGACGTTGGCCTCCTGGAGACTGATTTGAGGGCAGTCCTCCGCCGACACATTTCCTCGCTGAAAGGTGCGGTCTGGCCACCCTTAACAAACCTCGTGCCGTCAAGGAGACGACGACTGTGTGGCACTCCTCCTTGCACGTCTCTCGCAAGGAGTCTATCGTTCTCTGTCGACTTTGCATTGGGCACACTGGGCTGACGCACGGCCACTTATTGAGCCGTGAAGACCCACCTCTGTGTCGCCTCGGCTCCATTTTATCTGTAGTCCACATTTTATTGGAGTGTCCGCTTTTAGCTGTGCTCAGGCAGACCTTTGCGCTGCCTGATACCCTCCCTGCCCTTTTCTCTGATGATTCTGCCATGGCTGGCTTAGTTTTACGTTTTATTCTGTCAGGAGGTTTTTATCATTTAATTTGAGTGTTTATGTTTTATTTTATTGTTTTGTGTTGATTCTGGCCTTTGGCCTACGGTTTTATAGTGAGTTATTAATGTGTCCTTGGTGGTTGGCTTTTCCATTTTTATTCTATGGTCGGCCAACCACCGACACACTCTGTGTGATTTTCATTTATTTTGTCTGATCTCTCTCGGAGTATTTCTTGCCCTGTGTCGTCTGACGTCTTTCCTGTTATTCGTTTTTATTCTCTTTTGGTGGTTTTAATTTTTTTTGGAAAAAGGGACCGATGACCGTCGCAGTCTGGTCCCTTTAATCCCACAAACCAACCAATCTGCCGGTTTTTAATTGCAATAAACGGTCTCGCTGCAGCGGTGGGAAATTCTGTGTCTGCTGCTGCTGGCATTGCAGCCGCTGAGCGTCAGCTACAGGGCGCAATCCGCTAGCCGCAGTCTTGGGCTGTAGCGCGTTGTTTTCAGTTTTCGGCTGCAAAGACCCACGTTATGCATTTCTGCCGGCGCCGAATGGTCCATCCTGAGCCGCAGCTTTATCTTGACGGCGAATGTCTTGCTGTGGTGGAGACCCACAGGTTTTTGGGTGTACTTTTTGATGCCCGGTTGACCTGGCTGCCTCATATTCGGCAGCTTAAACAGGCGTGTTGGCGGCATCTAAATGCTCTGAGATGCTTGAGCCACACCAGCTGGGGCGCCGACCGGTCTACCCTGTTACGGCTCTACCAGGCGTTAATCCAGCCCGTCTGGATTATGGGAGCCTTGCTTATTGCTCCGCTTCCCCATCTGTGTTGTGGGTGCTGGACCCGATACTACACAGAGGGATACGACTTGCCACTGGTGCCTTCCACACCAGCCCTGTGAACAGCATACTTGTGGAGGCACGTGTCCCTCCCCTGCAGTTACGGCGCCAACGTTTGCTGGCCACTTATGCTGCCCATGATTTTAGCTTGCCCAGGCATCCAAACTATCGTTTCTTGTTCCCGCAATCGGTCGTCCATCTCCCAGAACGTCGGCCCCGGTCGGATTGTACGATAGCCGTCCGCATCACAGACCTTCTCTCTGGGCTTGGGGTTTACCCTCTTCCACGTCCTTTCTTGGCCCCTCTGCATACACCCCCGTGGTGTGTGCCCCACCCTTGCCTTCGGCTCGAGTTGGCACAGTTCCTCTAGAGGCCTTCCGCCGCCGCTTTTCCTCCAGCTTAGCCATGTATCAGGGCTCTGGCGTTGTTTATACAGGCGGTTCGATGGATGCTGGTCGTATCGGTTATGCTCTGACTCTAGGGGACCATTATGAACAACATTCATAGCCAGCTGGCTGCAGCGTTTTCACTGCTGAGCTGACCGCCATCTTTCATGCCCTAGAGTATATCCACTCCTGCTCAGGTGAGTCCTACGTTATGTGTAGCGATGCCTTGAGCGGTTTACGAGCTATCGACCAGTATTTCCCCCGTTCTCGTCTGGTGATGGCTATCCAGGAGACCCTGCATACTCCAGCCCGTTGCGGCCGCTCTCTGGTCTTTGTGTGGACTCCAGGCCATGTTGGGATACCTTGCAATGAAAATGTTGACCACCTGGCGAAAGAGGCCACCAGTAAACCAACCCTGGACATTGGCCTCCCGGAGACTGATCTGTGAGCAGTCTTACGCCGCAAAATTTTCGCGCTATGGGATGCTGAATGGCGCGGTCTGACCAACACAAACAAACTCTGTGCCATCAAGGAGATGACGACAGTGTGGCGGTCATCCATGCGAGCCCATCGCAGAGACTCTGTTGTCCTTTGCCAGCTCTGCATTGGTCACACCCACTTGACACACAGTTTTATACTGCGGTATGAGGACCCGCCTTTATGTCGATGCGGGTCGGCTTTGACGGTGGTCCACATTTTGTTGGAGTGTCCACTTTTAAGTGTGCTCAGGGATTCGCTTGCACTGCCTGACACGCTCCCTGCCCTTTTAACAGATGACTATGCCATGGTGTCCTTAGTTTTGCGTTTTGTTCAGGCAGTGTTTTTTTATCATTTAATCTGAATGTTTACGTTTTTTTAGTGATGATTCTGGCCTTTGACCTACGATTTTAAACTAAGTTTTTGATGTGTCCTCGGTTGGATTTTCCTTTTTTTTTCTCTATGGTCGGCCAACCACCGTCACACTCAGTGTGATTTTAGTTTGTTTTGTCGGATCTCTGTCTGAGTATATCTTGTCCTGTGTCGTCTGCCGTTTTCTCTGTTGTTCGTTTTTTTTTCTCTGTGGATGGTTTTAGTTTTTTGGAAAAAGGAACCGATAACCATAGCAGTCTGGTCCCTTTAATCCCACAAACCAAACAACCAGGGCAACAGGCTACATTGCAGCTACCTATTGTCCTTGCTCCATTGCGTGTGGCTTCAGTTGTACTCAATCGTTCTTCCGATTAAGATTAATAGGATGTTTAGTAATCCCTGTGACCTTTATACACAGCCTTTCATAGTAACCGTGGCTATCAGTACCTGAGTCTTATCGAATAGCCCGGAATAGTTTAACGAGTGGGACGTTACAGGAAGTGAAAGTGTACGAGCTAAAACCTCAGTATTTTTTAGATGATGCAGTAAACTATAACGAAGTTCTGTATTCGTAGGATTTCGAAATACTATAAAGACTGTCAATTTGCTGTACATGTCCAGAAATGTAAAATTGTGCACTTCTCAAAACTAAAAAGTACGAGATGTAACATTCCCTGATGGCTATTTGCGATTACTAATAATTTTCATTTAGTGTATAGTGTTCAGAAGCGTAGGGGAGAATTGCCTACATTGTACCATTTTCGAGATTTTATTAATCATAGCCTACACAGCAAGTGCAAAATGCCATTCCAAAATGTTATAAAATCCCATTCTAAAATGTAGGATGTTTTTTTGGATATCCCATTTAAAAATTAGAAATTTATGAAAAAATAAATAGACTACACGTAATTTTCTAAATATCGGCAAGTAGTACAAATTACAAATTTATTTTTCTGATTTTCACCAGAGGGTGTATAAATTTTACAACCCTTATAAACTAGCTTTCTGGGATGAAAGATATGAATTAGTCTACGTCTCAGGATATGTACGAAACTTTAGCCCTTTCATTTTTATTTTCCGACACTCCAATGTAACTTTTTCCCCTATAATTGTTTACTTTGCAGGAATCCACACTTTGCATATCGTCATTTCTTCCATTCCAGCAACCTACTACGCCATTCTTGTGTTTTAGGAATGAGTGCAAATGGTGTCTTCCCCGCATTCTCAAAAACTCTCCATTCTCACAGACGGAGTTGAAGTTGTAGATTGCTTCTCCTTTGCAGTTTCTTTCTGTTACATTCCAAGAAGTCTTACAGGCGACAATCTGAGTCGGTAGCTGCTTCTACACCACGAGAGTAGCTTGTCTACGTGCACCAAATTACGTACGCTGTGGGAGTAGTCGACGTCGCTCTGGAAATTGATATCGCCCTTCACAGACGTACAATCAGAGATGCTGCACACACTAGTTCAGAAACAACGAGTTTAATATTACCAGATTAAAAACATTAATTTATTCTTTTGAGCCATAATATTAAAATCTCATGAGATGTTAGAATATGCTCTCCATTTTCCACTTCGTTGGAAATCTCTTTACTAGGGCGAAAAATTTTCATATCTCCATTTCAATTTTTTATTTTATTTTCAACATGTCTCTTAACTGTTTGTTTGGACACAAATTATACTTTTGCACATTCATTTCGTCCATGGTTCCATAACACCTTTCTGTGGCCGTACTCTAATACAAAATAATTATTTATTTTGTAATTTGGAAGTTTTTTAACGGGTGTCAGTCTTCTGGACGGTTTGTTGCGGCCTGCCTCCATTTCTTCTCATCTCAGAGTAGCAATTACAACCTACGTCCTCACCTATTTGCTGAATGTATTCCAATCTCTGTTTCCGTCTAGAGTTTTACCCTCGACAGCTCACTCTAGTACCAGGGAAATTATTCCTTGATATCTTAACAGATACCATATCACTATGTCCCTTATTCTTGTCAGTGTTTTCCCTACATTCCTTTCCTCGCCGGTTCTGCGGAGAAACTCTTTTTTCTTGTATTATCAGTCCACCTAATTTTCAACATTCTTCTGTAGGAGCACAACTCAAATACTTCGATTCTCTGCTGTGCCGGTTTTCCCGAGGACATATTACACTATTATACAATGCTGTGTTTCAAATGTACATTCTCAGAAACTTCTTCCTCAAACTGGGGCCTGTGTTTCATTCTAGTAGATTTATCTTCGCCAGGATGAAAAATGTAATATAAAATCCACCACACCATTTTCAAACATCACGTTGCACCAGTAACGTTTATACACATATCTAATGGTCACAATATGGAAAAGTTTCTTAAATTGTACCGTTAAAATAAAATAGGAAACTAACTGTGATACATTATATGGAACGTCTCCATTTTCTCTTTTTAAGCGTTCCAATAACCTACTACAACGAATACCGATATCTGAATGTCTAAAACTAACGTTACTTCGTGTCATTCTCCCATAAATAAGACATTATTTTGCCACTTTCCGTATAGTAGTCATTCTTATCGCCACGTATATAAAACGTTAGACGAAGATGACAACAAAATGAACCCTGTCTTTAGACAATCTGTTCCTCAACACAGACACAACTCACACCTGACAGTATGACTCCAAGGAGCCCGCAGTTCACGCTGAGCTCACTACATGTCGGACACTGCAGGAGATCTCAATTTTATAGTGGTGGCAGAATTCAGGAGGCTTTCAGCTGCCGTAGTGATATTTTTGCAGAGATGTTACAAAAATCTAACTTCATTTGTCTAGGAACGTCTGAAGAGACTTGGAGTAGTTTATTCTCTTGTTTCCGTGTTGTGGAAAGAGTCAGATATAAGTAGTTGTTCACATACCAAGGTGTGTTAACATTGCACAAATCCACTAATCATAAATCTGGTAATATATCGAAACATCTTTCTGTTTATAACGAGTAATATAAGTCATCTTCAATGACGAATATCTCTATTTTATTTTTAGTCTTAGGACAACCAGAGAGCCAATCCTATCCAGACCTTTACTGCTACGAAGAACGCAACATCATCGAGCTAAGAAGTAAGGCTTTAATTAACCCTTAGTGATGCCTGATGCTATCACAAGGAATACATATCCACCCTCAGCCCATTCGATTAGACAGCTGGTAAGTACACCTGTGTGTAAAAACCTGTAGGTGTGTAAAATGAAATTATTACGCAGGCTCAGCCGTTGGGAAAGCAGAAGATAGACTTCGATTAACTGACAGGTTCTACAGAGCGCTCGAGAGACATATCTTATAATACTTTCTAGTGTGAGACGCATATCAAATAGGGCGAATCGTAAGAGGGGATTTTGAACGCATTCAGAAAAGGAAAGAAGGAAGAGTGCTTAACGTCCCTTCGAAAAACAATGAAAACGAATTATTGGAGACGGAATAAAAGGATGGGTGCAGAGGTAAATCTCCCATAACATTTCAAAGGAACCATTCCGGCATTTGCCTGAAACGATTCTGGGAAATCAGGGAAAACCTAAATCAGAATGGTCAGATGGGGATGTGAACTATGATCCTCTTGGGTTGTTTGCAGATGACGCTGTCTTCTATTGACTAGTAAAGTCATCAGAAGATCAAAAAAGGAATTGTCAAATAATTTAGAAAAGATATCTGTATGGTGCGAAAATTGGTAATTGACTCTAAATTACAATGAGTGAGAGGTAAACCGCATGAGTACTAAAAAAATCGGTTAAACTTCGGTTTCGCGATAAATCAGTCAAATCTAAAGGCTGAAAATTCAACTAAATACCTAGGATTTACAATTACGAACAACTTAAATTGGAAGGAATTCATTGAAAATGTTGTGGGGAAGGTTAACTGAAGACTGCGTTTTATTGGCGGGACACTTAGAAAAAAGTTGATGTAATAAAGACAATGTACAGATGACACAATTTTAGAATCATAACACCATTGGAGAACTCTGAGTACTTCGAGATAAGACAAGGACTTAATCAAGGTTACTTGGTTTTGGGGGTTTAAAGGGACCAGACTGTTACGGTCATCGGTCCCTTGTTCCACAACATAAAAAAACACAAAAATTAAAAACAGACCATGGAAAAAAGGACAGACTACACAGGACACGAGAAACTTAGACAAAGACCAGACAAGACGAACTAAAATCACACAGAATGTAACAGTGGTTGGCCGACCATAGAAACAAAAAAGGAAAAGCCAAACACAGAGAAATACATTACAAAATGAGACTAAAATCGTAGGCCATAGGCTAGAACCAACACAAAAAGACAAACACTTACATTAAGCGATAAAAGCCCCCTGCCCCAATAAAACGCAAATTTAAGTCCGCCATGGCATAGTCATCTGTTAAAAGGGCAGGGAGCGTATCAGGCAGCGCTAACATCTGCCTGAGCACAGCTAAAAGGCGACACTCCAACAAAATGTGGACCATGGACAAAACGCAGCTGCAGCGACATAGAGGGGGGTCCTCTCGGCGCAATAAGTGGCCGTGCGTCAGCCGAGTGTTCCCAATGCGCAGCCGGCAGAGGACAAGAGACTCCTTGCAAGGCACCCGCATGGATGACCGCCACACAGTAGTTGTCTCCTTGATGCCACAGAGTTTGTTAGGGGTGGTCAGCCCGCGCCATTCAGCGTCCCATAGCGCAAAAACTTTGCGGCGTAAGAAGGCTAGCAAATCGGTCTCCGGGAGGCCAACGTCCAGATGTGGGTTACTGGTGGCCGCTTTCGCCAGACGGTCATCATTTTCATTGCCGGGTATCCCAACATGGCCTGGGCCCCACACAGAGACCACAGAGCGGCCGCAACGGGCTGGAGTATGCAGGGACTCATGGATAGCCATCACCAGACGAGAATGAGGGAAACACTGGTCGAGAGCTCGTAAACCGCTCAGGGAATCGCTACAGATAACGAAGGACTTACCTGAGCAGGAGCAGATATACTCTGGGGCTCGAAAGATTGCGACCAGCTCAGCAGTGTAAACACTGCAGCCAGCCGGCAATGAACGTTGTTCGGAAGGGTCCCCTATAGTTCGAGCATAACAAACACGAACAGCAACCATCGAACCGTCAGTGTAAAACACGCCAGAGCCCTGATACGTGGCTAGGATGGAATAAAAGCGGCGGTGGAAGGCCTCCAGAGAGACTGAATCCTTCGAACCCTGTCTCAATTCGAGCCGAAGGCAAGGGCAAGGCACACACCACGGGGGTGTATGCTGAGGGGCCCAGAATGGAGGTGGAACAGGGAAACCCCAAGCCCAGAAAGAAGCTCTCTGACGCGGACGGTGATCGTACAACCTGACCGAGTCTGACATTCTGGGAGTGGACGACTGACTGCGAGAGCAGGAGACGATAATTTGGATGCCCAGGCAAGCTAAAAACATGGGCAGCATAAGCGGCCAGCAAAACGTTGGCGCCGTAACCGCAGGGGAGGGACCCCTGCCTCCACAAGTATGCTGTCCACAGGGCTGGACAGGAAGGAAACAGTGGCAAGTCCTATCCCGCTCTATAGTATTGCGGCCAGCACCCGCTACGCAGATGCAGATGCTGAACCATAAGCCAGACTCCTATAATCCAGACAGGACTGGATTAACACCTGGTAGAGCTGTAAGAGGATCGATCGGTCGGCGCCCCAGCTGATGTGGCTCAAGCATCTCAGAGCATGTAGATGCCGCCAACACGTCTGTTTAAGCTGCCGAATATGAGGCAGCCAATAAAATCAGGCATCAAAAACAACTCCCAAAAACTTATGTGTGTCCAGCACAGCAAGACGTTCGCCGTCAAGATAAAGCCGCGGCTCCGGGTGAACAGTGTGTCACCAGCAGAAATGCATAACGCAGATCTTGGTAGCCGACAACTGGAAACCATGCGCTACAGCCCAAGACTGCGCCTTGCGGATTGCACCCTGCAGCTGACGTTCAGCAGCTGCAATGTCAATGGAGCTATAGTAAAGGCAGAAGTCGTCAGCATACAGTGAAGCTGAGACAGATGTTCCCACCACTGCAGCGAGCCGATTTATTGCAATTAAAAACAGGCAGACACTTGAAACAGACCATTGTGATACCCCGTTCTCCTGGACTAGGGAAGAACTATGGGAGGCCGCGACTTGCATGCGGAAGGTACGACATGACAGAAAATTTCGGATGAAGATCGGCAGCGGATCCCTAAGATACCAATTATGAATTGTAGAGAGGATGTCATGAGGCCACGTCGTATCGTACACCTTCCGCATGTCAAAAAACTCAGTGATGAGGTGCTGACAGCAGGCAAAGGCCATACTGATGGCGGACTCCAGGCACACCATATTGTCGGTGGCAGAGCGGCCTGTATGGAACCCATCCTGAGACGGAGCCAGGAGGCCCAGGGATTCGAGTACCCAACTTAATCGCCGGCTCACCATCCGTTCGAGCAGCTTGTAAAGAACGTTGGTGAGGCTAATGGGGCGGTAGCTGTGCTCCTCCAAAGGGTTCTTCCCAGGTTTCAAAATGGGGATGACAATACTATCCCGCCATTGTGACGGAAACTGACCCTCGACACAGAGAGCGTTGTTAAGGCCCCCTGCGGTTTCGGGGGTAAGAATAGGCCTGCGGTATTCCTGCCAGTCGTAAGAGGCGACTAAAAGGAGTCTCAACTGTTTCGGCCTTTAATGTGATGGTCCCCTAAGGGGTTTGACCACAACATTTCTAAATTTTTCCGTTAGTGCGTACCATTTGGGGGAAGAACGCCTTACGTGGTGCATCTTAAATCCATCTTGCCCTAAGATCTGGCACACCTGATATTTTCATGGAGTTGGACTTACATCGAGCTTCCGGCCACATCGGCTGCAGTGTGTTCTGGATAGCATCCCTTCACTCCATTGTCCACTTCCATCTTTGCCCTCATGATGTACACAAATATTTCGACACCTGACATCCAGCACGGTAGCCAGTCCGTTGTGGTGGGGTCGTCATGTACCCTCTTGGCGGTAGCCCTCTGACTACACAGGGATCGCACTGCTGGTGTCTGAGCTGCTATTTCCCCATGCATGCCGAGGAGTAGTGCCTATCCCTCTGGGGCATCGGGACTCCCGACAAAGGCCATCCTGCCAGGTGGTCTTTGCTGTGGCTGGCTGGCGCCCGTGGAGAGAGCCAATGGTCGGAGTGGGTCGCATCAGGGCGGATGACCCGCAATGAAACGTGGTACATCATCTCTCGCTGGTGGGCCTCCACCAGCAGTCTCTAAGCGATCGAGGTCTAACCTCAACGGGAAGAAATTTGATCAGATATCGTTTCCCTCCCTGGCCACTCCATGGGAGGAACGTTAGTCTAAAGAAGGCAGTGGAGATTATTCACCCCGGTACCTCGTGTATACGCGGGTTGATGGGGAATCGTTTATGTCGACCAAGCCCCAGTTTGTTGTGGAGCATTTAGAGGACACGTTCGGGGAGGTGGAGGGCTTGTCCAAAATGCGCTCTGGTTCTGTGCTCATCGAAACGGCATCCTCTACCCAGTCACGCATTGTGCTCAATTGTGACAAGTTGGGGGATGTTTCAGTTAGCGTCACGCTGCATAAGAGTCTCAACATGGTCCAGAGTATTATATTGCACAGGGATCTTTTTCTGCAGTCCGACGATGAATTACGCGCCAACCACGAACGATGAGGTGTTCACTTCATCTGGCGCGTCCATCTGGGTTCGAGAGATAATCAGGTAGCCACCGGTGCCTTCATCTTGGCCTTCGAGGTTAAAGTCTTACTCGAATAGGTGAAGCTGATGGTTTACCGTTGTGATGTGAAGCCATATATCGCTCATCCGATGCGGTGTTTTTAGTGCTGCAAGCTGGGGCACATGTCATCTTGCTGTACTTCCAGCGTCACCTGTCGAGATTGTGGCCGTCCTTCCCATCACGATACTCCATGTGACCCGCCTCCTATCTGTGTTAATTATGGAGAACACTATTCCCCCTGCTCAACCGACTGTAGAATCTTCCAGAAAGACAGGAAGATAATGGAATATAAGACTCTGGAACGCCTGACCTACACTGAGGCAAAGTGGAAATATGAGCGGATCCATCCTGTGTCCATGACTTCCACCTATGCCACTGCTGCAACACCGGTATGATCCTCTCCCGTGTCGTCACATACTGTTGCCTCTCAGCTATGTCAGCATGAACCAGCCCCCATGGTTGTGGGGGGGGCACTTACCCCTCTGTTGCTCCTGCTCCATCTACTTCAGGAACAACACCACCCCAACCATCGCAGACATTCGTTCCCTCTTCCCAATCGGAGAAGCGTGAGACTTCTTCGGCTACTCTAGCCAGGAAGGGGGCCCTTGGGGCCCTCCCATCCCAGGCTTTGTCCAGTGCCAAAGCGGACACCTGCAAATTTTTGAAACAACAACCGGTCGCCGGTCATAGGGCTTCACGGACGTCGTCCGTACCTGAGACTGACCCAGTGGAGCCCTTCCAGCGAGACCCTCCATAGGCACAGCGTGCAAAGCAGTTGAAGAAAAAGGCTCCCAAGCATCCTGACATTGCGGTGGCACCTGTCCCACCGCAACATTCCAACTCTGCGTCTGAGGATGTGGTGGAGATTCTGGCGTTCGCTGAGGACCTCGATCTCGCCAGTCCCTCCGACGCCACAGAAATCGATAGCACAGGTGCTCAATCGGAGGCAGCAGGTGACCCAGCGACACAATCTGCCTTCCCAGTCTCGTCATGCCTTTCCCATCCATGGACAATATCATCCTCCAGTGGAACTGCAGCGGTTTCTTCCACCATATAGCTGAGCTACGACAAGATCTCAGCCTTCACCCTTTCTTCTGCATTGCTATTCAGGAAACTTGGTTTCCAGCAATGCGAACCCCCGCCCTCCGTGGCAATCGGGGTTATTATAAGAACCGGGCAGCTTATGAAAGGGTGTCTGGTGGCGTCTGCATATATGTCCTTAACTCTCTTCACAGCGAGTCTGTACCTCTACAAACAGCTTTAGAGGCAGTCACGGTTCAGGTGTGGACGCCACAGGCTGCTACTGTCTGCAGTCTTTACCTTCCACCAGATGGTGCTGTCGCACAGCATGTCCTGGCTGCTCTGATAGCCCAATTGCCGCCACCTTTCTTGTTACTGCGCGACTTCAACGCCCATAACCCTCTGTGGGGTGGGTCAGTGGCGACAGGTCGAGGCGCCACCATTGAGCACGTATTGGCACAGCTCGATCTCTCGCTTTTAAATGATGGTTTCTTCACACACTTCAGCATGGCGCATGGCACGTACTCCACCATCGACCATTCGATCTGCAGCCCTAGCCTCTTACAGTCTGTCCATTGGAAAGTGCATGACGACCTGTGTGGTAGTGACCACTTTCCGATCTTTTTGTCACTGCCACAGCGTCAATCATCTCTGCGCGGTTGCAGGCGGGCTATGAATAAGGCTGACTGGGATTTGTTTTCGTCCACTGCCGCTATTGAGCCTCTCTCTAGTGATGACACTGATGCGGTGGTTCAATCGGTCACCACCGGCATCGTTACTGCCGCCGAATCTCCCATTCCCCGTTCTTCTCCGTCCACTCGGCGGCGTACTGTGCCTTGGTGGTCGCCTGAGATCGCTGCAGCGATTAAAGATCGCCAGCGGGCGCTCCAGCGTCCCAAGCGACATCCCTGCATTGAACACCTCATCACTTTCAAACAGCTGCGTGCGCGGGCCCGCCACCTTATCCGCCAAAGCAAGCAGGAGTGCTGGGAGCGGTATGTGTCCACCATTGGCCTCCATGTCTTTCCATCGGAGGTCTGGGCCAAGATCCGACGCCTCTACGGCTATCGGACTCCTGTCAGCGACCCCTGCGCTCTCACTGAATGGAGCTGTTTGTACAGACTCCAACGAAATTGCAAACACTTTGGCAGAGCATTTTGCTCCTAGTTCTGCTTCTTCCTATTACCCACTAGGCTTCCGCTCCATGAAAGAGCGGATGGAACGTCGGAGTCTTTCTTTTCGCAAACACCATTCTGAATCCTACAATGCTGCATTCAGTGAGTGGGAATTTCACAGTGCCCTTGCCGATTGCCCTGATATCGCTCCTGTGCCAGATCGCATCCACTGTCAGATGCTGAAACACATTTCAGTGGACTGCAAGCGACGCCTCCTCGACCTTTACAACCGTCTCTGGGTTGAGGGTGAGTTTCCGTCGCAATGGCGAGAAAGCATTGTCTTCGCCGTTTTGAAAACAGGCAAGGGCCCTTTGCGGGTGGACAGCTACCACCCCATTAGCCTCACCAACGTTCTTTGCAAGCTTCGCGAACGGATGGTGAGCCAGCGCTTGTATAGGGTACTGGACCCTTGGGGCCCCCTGGCTCCATCTCAGGATGTGTTCCGTAAAGGCCGCTCCGCCACCGACAATCTGGTGAGTCTGGAGTCGGACATCCATACTGCCTTTGCCCGCCGTCAGCACTGGTCGCTGTCTTTTTCGACATGTGGAAAGCATACGATATGACATGGCGTCATCCCATACTTTCTACGCTTCATGGATGGGATCTTTGGGGCCCTCTGCCGATCTTTATCCCAAATTTTCTGTCGTATCGTACCTTTCGCGTGCAAGTCGCGGCCACTCATAATTCCTCTTGGGTCCAGCAGAACGGGGTACCCCAGGGATCTGTCCTCAGTGTCTGTCTGTTTTTAATCGCAATAAACGGGCTCGCTGCAGCGGTGGGAAACTCTGTCTCCGCTTCCCTGTGTGCTGACGACTTCTGCCTTTACTACAGCTCTACTGGCATTGCAGCTGTTGAATGTCAGCTACAGGGAGCTATCCGCAAGGCGCAGTCTTGGGCTGTAGCGCATGGTTTTCAGTTTTCGGCTGCCAAGGCGCGCGTTATGCGTTTCTGCCGGCGCCGAACAGTCCATCCTGAGCCGCAGCTTTCTCTTGCCGACGACCTCCTTGCTGTGGTGGAGACCCACAGGTTTTAGGGTGTAGTTTTAGATGCCCAGCTGACTTGGTTGCCTCACATTCGGCTTCTTAAACAGGCGTGTTGGCGGCATCTAAATGCTCTGAGACGCTTGAGCCACACCCACTGGGGCGCCGACCGATCTACCCTGCTACAGCTCTACCAGGCGTTAATCCAGTCTCGTATGTATTATGGGAGCCTGGCTTATGGCTCAGCTTCCCCATCTGCGCTGTGGGTACTGTACCCAATCCGACACAGCAGCATACGCCTTGCCACCGGTGCTTTCCGGACCAGCCAATTGGACAGCATACTTGCGGAGGCAGATGCCCCTCCATTGCGGTTCAGGCGCCTAAATTTACTGACCGCTAAAGCTGCCCATGTGTTTAGCTTGCCCGGGCATCCAAACTGTCGTCTCCTGTTCGTGCGATCGGTTGTCCATCTGCCAGAACGTCGGCCCCGGTCAGGTTGTACAATCGTGGTCCGCGTCCGAGAGCTTCTCTTCGGGATTGGGGCTTTGCCCGTTCTGCCTCCTTTCCGGGCACCTCTGCTTACACCCCCATGGTGTGTGCCTCGCCCTCGCCTTCAGCTGGAACTGGCACAGGGCCCGAAGGACTGAGTGCCTCCGGAGGCCTTCCGCCGCCTTTTCTTTCCCTCCTAGCAATGTATCAGGGCTCTGGTATTGCGTACACAGATGGCTCAATGGTTGCTGGTAGTGTCGGTTATGCGTTTACTCTAGGGGACCATTCCGAACAATGTTCATTGCCGGCTGGGTGCAGCGTTTACACTGCTGAGCTGGTCGCCATCTTTCGTGCCCTAGAGTATATCCGCTCCTGATCAGGTGAGTCCTTCTTGATCTGTAGCGATTCCCTGAGCGGTTTACGAGCTCTCGACCTGTGTTTTCCTCGTTCTCGTCTGGTGATGGCTATCCATGAGTCCCTGCACACTCTTGAGCGTTGCGGCCGCTCTGTGGTCTTCGTTTGGACCCCGGGCCATGTTGGGATTCCCGGAAATGAAAAGTTGACCGCCTGGCGAAGGAGGCCACCAGTACATAAACTCTGGACATTGGCCTCCCGGAGACTGAGTTGAGGGCACTCCTCCACCGACACATTTCCTCGCTTTAGGACGCTGAATGGCGCGGTGTTGCCACCCATAACAAACTTCGTGCCGTGAAGGAGACGACGACTGTGTGGCACTCCTCCTTGCGCGTCTCTCGCAAGGAGTCTGTCGTCCTCCGCCGACTGCACATTGGGCACACTCGGCTGACGCACGACCACTTCTTGAGCAGTGAGGACCCACCTCTGTGTCGCTGCGGATCCATTTTATCAGTGGTCCACATTTTATTGGAATGTCCGCTTTTAGCTGTGCTCAGGCAGACTTTTGCGCTGCCTGATACGCTCCCTGCCCTTTTATCTGATGACCCTGCTATAACTGGCTTTGTTTTACGTTTTATTCGGGCAGGGGGTTTTTATCATCTCATCTGAGCGTTGATTCTGGCCTTTGACCTACGATTTTAGTCGGCGTTTTTAATGTGTTTCCCGGTGGTTGGCTTTTCCTTTTTTGTTTCTATGGTCGGCCAACCACCGACACACTCTGTGTGATTTTTATTTGTTTTGTCTGATCTCTGTCGGAGTATTTCTTGTTCTGTGTCGTCTGACACCTTTCCTGTTGTTCGTTTTTATTCTCTTTGGGTGGTTTTAATTTTTTCTTGGAAAAAGGGACCGATGACCGTCGCAGTCTGGTCCCTTTAATCCCACAAACCAACCAACCAACCGTTGTAAAGGTCGAGGAGGCGTTGCTTGCAGTCCAGTGAAAGTTGTTACAGCGTCTGACGATGTGGCCAGGAGCGGTATCAGGGCAAGTGGCTAGGGCACTGTAATATTCCCACTCACTGCATGGAACTTCGTAGGATTCAGGATGGTGGGTGCGAAATTGCCACTAGTAAACCATCTCTGGAGATTGGCCTCCCGGAGACTGATTCGCGGGAAATCTTACGCCGCACAATTTTCGAACTATGGGACACTGAATGGTGCAACCTGACCACACCAAACAACTCTGTCCTATCATGGAGACGACGGATGTGAGGCGGTCGTCCATGCAAGCCAACCACAGGGACTCAGTCGTCCTTTGTCGGCTCCACATTGGCCACTCCCGGCTGACACACAGCTATTTACTGCGGCGGGAGGACTCTCCTGTGTGTCGCTGCGGGGGCGGCTTTGACTATGGCCCACATTTTGTTGGCCTGCCCCCTTTTATCTGTGGTCAGGCAGAAATTTGCGCTGCCTGATACACTCCCTGCTCTATTATCAGATGACCCTGCTATGGCTGGCTTAGTTTTACGTTTTATTTGTTCAGGGGGTTTTTATCGTTTAATCTGAGTGTTTGTTATTTTCTTTTGTGTTGATTCCGGCCTTTGACCTACGATTTTAATCTGAGTTTATAATGTGTTTCTCGGTGGTTAGCTTTTCCTTTTTTGTTTCTATGGTCGGCCAACCACTGTCACACTCTGCGTGATTTTAGTTTCTCTTGTCTGTTCTTTGTCTAAGTTCCTCTTGTTCTGTGTCGCCTGCATTCTCTTCTGTTGATCGTTTTTATTCTCTGTGGTTGTTTTTTTTTGTATTTGGAAAAATGGAACGATGACCGTAGCAGTCCAGTCCCTTTAATCCCCACAAACCAACCAACCAACCACAGCATCTATGTCATCAAGAGAGAGAGGATCAATAGCGGCAGTGGAGGAGAACAAGTCCCAGTCAGCCTTATTCATAGCCCATGTGCTGGGGCGCCCAGAAAAGTGACGCTGTGCCAGTGACAGAAAGATCGGGAAGTGGTCACTACCACACAGGTCGTCATGTACTCTCCAGTCGACAGACGGTAAGAGGCTAGGGCTGCAGATCGAAAGGTCGATGGCGGAGTATGTGCCATGTGCCCCGCTGAAAGATTGAGCTGTGCCAATAAATGCTCAAAGGTGGTGCTTCGACTTGTCGCCACCGACCCACCCCACAGATTGTTATGGGCGTTGAAATCGCCCAGTACCAAGAATGGTGGCGGCAATTGAGCAATCAGCGCAGCCAGGACATGCTGCGTGTCATCACCATCCGGTGGAAGATAAAGACTGCAGACGGTAACAGCCTGTGGCGTCCACACCCGAACAGCGACAGCCTCCAAAGCAATTTGCAGAGGGACAGACTCGCTGTGAAGAGAGTTAAGGACATAGATGGAGACGCCACCAGACACCCTTTCATAAACTGCCCGTTTCTTATAATAATCCCGTTAGCCACGGAGGGTGGGGGTTCGCATTGCTGGAATTCAAATTTCCTGAAGAGCAATGCAGAAGAAAGGGTGAAGGCTGATAAGTGGGCGGAGCTCAGCTATATGGTGGAAGAAACCACTGCAGATCCACTGGAGGATGGTATTGTCCATGGTGAGAAAGGCGTGACGGGACTGGAAAGGCAGATTACGCCTCTGGGTCACCTGGTGCCTCCGATTGAGCACCTGTGCTAGTGCTATCCATGGAGTCAGAGTTACCGGCGAGATCGAGGTCCTACGTGGACGCCAGAATCTCCACCTCGTCCTCTGACGCAGAGCTGGAAGGTTGCAGTGGGGTGGCTGCCACCGCGAGTTCCTTAGGGTTAGAGCTCTTCTTTTTGGATTTCTCACACTGCCCCTTGGGTTTAACTGGCTGGGAGGGCTTCACCAATTCAGTCTCCAGGACTGAGGAGGATCGTGAAGCCCTTCGACCAGCTGATTGTGGGCACTTACGCTACTGTCTGTCGTCAGCCTTCCCGCTGGTGGAAACCTGGGAAGGGAGGGACTGAAGGGACTCCTAGCGAGCGTGAGAAACCGAAGAAGTTTGACACTTCACCGGCTTAGAAGCGGGGACAGACGTCCCTGATGTATGGGATGGTGTTGCTCCTGAGGTAGGTGCGTAGAGCCCCCCACTGGTAAGAGGGCAGGAGGAGTTGTACCACTCGTCGATCCGGCCTGAAGTCGCGAAACTGATGGGCCGAGCACAGGTGTTGTAGCAGTGGCATAGGAAGATGTCATTCTCACAGGATGTAATCGGTCGTATTTCCTTTTGGTCTCAGTATAAGTCGGTCGGTCCAGGGTCTTATATTCCATGTTTTTGCGCTCTTTCTGGAAGATTCTGCAGTCTGGCAAGCAAGGTGAATGGTGCTCCCCGCAGTTGACATAGATGGCAGGCGGGGCACATGGAGTATCGGGATGAAACGGGCGTCCGCAATCTCGACATGTGATGCTGGAAGTGCAGCAAGACTACATATGCCGAACTTCCAGCACTTGAGGCACCGCATCGGGGGAGGGATATAGGGCTTGACGTCATTCGGTAGACCATCACCTTGACCTATTCTGGTAGCGTATCACCCTCGAAGGCCAAGATGAAGGCACCGGTAGCAATCTGATTTTCCTTCAGACCCCGATGAAAGCGCCGTAGGAATTGTTCACCTCTGCGCTCTAAGTTGGCACCCAGCTCGTCATCAGACTGCAAAAGAAGGTCCTTATGGTAAATAACTCCCTGGACCATATTTATACTCTTATGTGGTGTGATTGTAACAGTAACATCCCCCAACTTGTCACAAGCAAGTAGCCGTTGTGACTGGGCATAGGATGCCGTTTGTATCAGGACTGATCTAGAGCGCATTTTGGACAAGCCCTCTCCGTCCCAAAACTTGTCCTCTAAATGCTCGACGAAGAACTGAGGCTTTGTGGAGAGAAAAGACTCCCAATCAGCTCTCGTACAAACTAAGAATCGGGGCGAATAACTGCTACTGCCATCCAGAGACTTACTTTCCTCCCACGGTGTGGCCAGGGAGGGGAACGTTTTCGGATGGTACATCTGAGCGTTGAATTGGGCCCGAGAACGCTTAGAGACTGCTGGCGGCTGGCCACCAGCGAGAAACGATGTACCACGCTTCATTGCGGGTCTTCCGCCCTGATGCCACCTACTCCGACCAAGGGCCCTCCCCACAGGCGCCACCCAGCCACGGCAAAGGCCACCTGGCAGGATGGCCATTGCCGGGAGTCCCGATGCCCCAGGGAGATGGGCATCTACTCCTTGGCATACGTGGGGAGTTAACGGCGCAGGCAACAGTAGAGCGATCCCTGTGTTGTCTGGGGGCTACAACCAGGAGGGTACATGGCGGCCCCACCACAACAGACTGGCTACCATGTGGATCCTAGGTGCAAAATGTCCAAGGTCGTCGTCGCAGCTAGAAGCAACACTGCACAGTGCAGCGTGGTAATCGCACCTAAGGACGTATCCACGCCCAAGAGATGGAAAACGAACGAGGCATCCTTGCAACGACTAGAAAGCCAGTCTCAATGCACGACGGATACACTGCACCATGTAAGGCGCCCTTCCCCAATTGGCTCGCTCTATGGAATAATTTAGAAAGATGGAGGTCAAACCCAAGAGGGGACCATCACATCAGAACGAAATCGTTGAGACTCCTTTTAGTCGCCTCTTACGACAGACAGGAATACGACGGGCCTATTGTTACCCCAGAACCTGCAGGGGGAAGAGTCAGTACAAACAGCTCCATTCAGTGAGAGCGCAGGGACGCCGACCGTGGTCTGATAGCCATAGAGGCGTCGAGGCATCCAATCTTGGCCCAGACCTGCGATGGAGAGACATGGAGGCCAATGGTGGACACATACCGCTCCCAGCACTCCTGCTTGCATTGGCGTATAAGGCGGCAGGCCCCAGCACGCATCCGTTTGAAGGCAATGATGAGTTCAATGGAGGGATGTCGCTTGTGACGCTGTAGCGCCCGCTGGCGATCTTTAATCGCTTCAGCGATTTCAGGCGACCACCAAGGCACAGTTTTCCGCCGAGGGGTCCCAGAGGAACGGGGAATGACAGATTCAGCGTCAGTAACAATGCCGGTGGTGACCGAGTGAACCACCGCATTAATGTCGTCATTAGAGAGGGGCTCAATAGCGGCAGTGCAGGAGAACAAGTCCCAGTCAGCATTAATCATAGCCCACCTGCAAGTGCGCCGAGAAGCCTGACGCTGTGGCAGTGACAGAAAGATCGGAAAGTGGTCACTACCACACAGGTCGTCATGCACTCTCCATTGGACAGACGGTAAGATGCTAGGGCTACAGATCGAATGGTCGATGGCGGAGAACGCACCATACGCCACACTGAAATGTGTGAAGGCACCATCATTTAAAATGGAAAGATCGAGCTGTGCCAATACACGCTCAATGGTGGCGTCTCGACCTGTTGCCACCGACCCACCCCACAGAGGTTTACGATCATTGAGGTCGTCCAGTAAAAATAATGTTGGCAGCAATTGGGTTATCAGTGCAGCCAGCACATGGTGCACTACATCACCATCCAGTGGAATGTAAAGACTGCAGACGGTAACAGCCTATGGCGTCCACACCCGAACAGCGACAGCCTCCAAAGGTGTTTGTAGAGGGACAGACTCGCTGTGAAGAGAGTGAAGGACATAGCTGCAGACGCCACCAGACACCCTTTAATAAGCTGCCCGGTTCTTATAATATCCCTAATAGTGATGAAGGGCGGGGATTCACATTGCTGGAATCCTAGTTTCCTGAAGAGCAATGCAGAAGAAAGTTGTCCAAGCTCAGCTAGATGGTGGAAGAAACCGCTGCAGCTCCACTGGAGGATGGTATTGTCCATGGCTGAGAAAGGCGTGAAGGGACTGGGAAGGCAGATTACGCCGCTGGGTTACCTGCTGCCTCTGATGGAGCACCTGCGCAAGTGCTACTCGTTGCATCTGAGGGACTGGCGAGATCGAGGACCTCAGCAGACGCAAGAATCTCCACCTCATCCTAAGACGCAGAGCTTGTAGGTAGCGGTCGAGTAGGTGCCACCACCAGTGCCTTTGTCTTACGGGTCGTCAACATCGTTTTCTCTCACTGTTCCTGGGTTGCCATTGCTGAGAGGGGCCGAAGACGACCGCGAAGCTCGACGACCAGCGACCTGTGGCTTCTTCAGCCTCTGGTTGGTGTCGGCTGTGCTGCTGGCAAAAACCAGTGAAGAGAGTGACCCAAGGGATCCTTTCCGAGCGAGGGGAGCCAAAGAAGACTTACGCTTCTCCGTCTCAGAAGTGGGGACCTCTGTACCCGGTTGTTGAGAGGTGCTGCTCCCGAGGTAGGTGGTGTGGGAGCAACAGTTAGGGAAGTGGCCCCCATCGTCAAGGGGGCAGGTGAGGTCCTCTGAGAGCTGACTGGATGTGGTGCAGCTGATGGAGCTGGAGCAGGAGTGACAGTGGAGGCATAAGATGACATCATGCACACAGGATGTAGCCGTTCAGATTTATGCCTCAGTGTAGGTCTGTCGGTCCAGGGTCTTATATTCCATGAACCTGCAGTCTGGCGAGCAAGGTGAATGGGGCCCTCGGCAGTTGACACAGATGGGAGGCGGTGCACATGGAGTATCGATATGAGATGGGCGTCCACAATCTCGACATGTGAGGCTGGAAGTACAGCGTGAAGACATATGGCTGAACTTAAAGCACCGCATAGGGGGAGGGATATAGGGCTTAACGTGACAACAGTAGACCTTTACCTTGACCTTCTCAGGTAATGTATCACCATCAAATGCCAATCCCCTCAGGGGATTCATTATTTATTTGCTGGGTACGGGCTTGGCGAACCCGCGGTCCCCAAGCAGTGGACTGGTGTGCGCCACCAGTCCCCTGACACCGTAAGCTCTGGGCATGCTTCAGCGACCACTGCGTGGCGCAACGGTGGAACGTTGTGTGTCACAGGGACCGGGGATCTTGGCTTGATTGCCTCTATTGCGAGGATGGTACATACGTCTATAAAAAACCATTCTATCTTAAGGTGTGCTGCGCGCCGATAAGATGCATGGCTGTTGAGGTGGAACAGTCGCTAGCGGGCTACCTCTGAGGAACCTGCCGCACCTCAGTTGTATAAGGCTTACTGAGGCATGCGGGGCTCTGTCTGGGCTGACGTTTAGTTCCCTAGCTGCTCGTGGGACGCACATGGCAACCACGTATTTCCCTTCACCACCTTCGCAATCAGTCAAGCGCATGAGGGAGGCTAGTCCTCCAGATATGCAGATAGAAAAGAGTAACAGGGCTCTTGGAGTCATAAATGTCAATGTTTTCATAGTGATTAAGAGGAAGAAGGGCTCATTTGAGAAAGTGTCTCCTTTCTGCATAGATAAAGGTTTAGAAGTACTCGCAGGTGCACTGAAATCTTTCAAACGCCTGAGGAATGGTACCCTGTTAGTTGAGACTACTAGGGCAAAGCAAGTGGAGCTGCTTCGAAAGTCAACCAAGTTAGGCGAGTTTGATATTACTGTCGAGTTGAACAATTCCCTCAACTCCAGTGAAGGCGTTGTCACCTGCCGTGATTTAATGGATATCGAGGTAGAAGAGCTGAAGCAAGAATGGGCAACACAGGGGATTGTAGACATGGAACTAAGGACACGTAGGAATAATGGAGTTATTGAGAAATCTGCCACCTTCATTGTGACTTTCAATTCGCCTGTCTTACCTGAATACATTCTGGCTGGTTTCCTCCGACTTAGGGTTAGGCCTTATATACCAAACCCTATGCGATGTTTCAAATGTCAGCGATTTGGCCATACGATAATGAGTTGTGGGGATGAACCGACCTGCGGTATATGTGGCAAGGCAGCTTATGAAGCTGGGACTAACTGCACATCTCCAGCGCTGTGTATCAACTGCTCTGAGAGCCACCGCGTCTGGAGCAGAGACTGCGGAGGAAAGAAAAATTCAGGAGATCAAGGTGACAAAGGGGCTACCTTATGTGGAA
This sequence comes from Schistocerca piceifrons, assembly GCF_021461385.2. Lineage (NCBI taxonomy): Eukaryota > Metazoa > Arthropoda > Insecta > Orthoptera > Acrididae > Schistocerca > Schistocerca piceifrons. The sequence goes on along the minus strand of NC_060138.1, from coordinate 135,851,853 downwards.
GCCAAAAAAGAGTATAGGGCGACAAAACCCCCTGTCTTTGCCACATCCTATGCCTCCTTGGTGCATAACCGTGCATCAAAAGTAGACGCTTCGACGCAGACCATATCTAGCGTCGCAGTATCCTCCACCAATACATGTACCTGCGTTTGTACCTGCCAGAGCACTACCAACAACGATATAGCTATTCTGGTTGCTCCGACTGCACCAAACGCTATTGCAGAGAAAGCTACAGTGAAGCCTTCGAAGGCCCTCCAGAAACAGAGTGCCTCTCCACTTCCTCCATCCCCGACTTCCACAAAGAAAACGGGACCAGGGAAAGGGACACGACGTCTGACGTGAAACCTGCCGAAGGCACCATCGGATGTCGTCATGGCATCCCTGACTGATGAGGAGGAAATCGTCGTGGAGTTCGATTCCTCTTCCCCAGAACCTGGCAGCCCCTCTGCTGCCACTCGCTCTACAAGTGCCTCACCAGCACGGCGCAAAGACAGGGGGAAATCTAAACCGAAACGCTGATATGGCTCCCATACTTCAGTGGAATCTGAATGGAGCCCGACCTCGCTTTGAAGAATTGCGGCTGTTAGTACAGGACAACCCCTTTTGCATCTCTTCGCAAGAGACACATTTTAAAGGGACTGACACGCCTGTACTTACAGGGTATCACATGTACAGGATAGACGACCTGACTGGTAATAGAGCGCAGGGTGGGGTGGCAGTGTTCATTAAAGACACATTCCACTCCTCACCTGTGCCCTTAACCACAACGCTCCAAGCGGTTGCAGCTCGGATCCTGGCCCAGGTTCATGTCATAGTGAGCTCCTTCTATTTACCACCCGCTGAGTTCATTGACAGTGAAGCCCTCGCATAGCTCATTGATCAGCTACCCCGTCTCTCTCTCATTTTAGGAGATTTTAATGCCCATAATGCATTATGGGGTTCAAACAAAACCTACCCCAGGGGCCAGATGATTGAGCAGTTGATCGAGACTTCCGACATCATACTGCTGAACACAGGTCAGACCACGCATTTTAGCACCGCTTCAGGTTCGTCCTCTGCCATAGACCTCTCTATTTGTTCGCCTGTGCTTGCGCACATTGCTCAGTGGGTCGTAGGTGACAACCTTCATGGCAGCGACCATTATCCTATCTGGCTCTATCTGCCAGCTGAAATGGGTCGTGCCGAAGAGCCATCAAAATGGTGGTTCTGGAAGGGAAACTGGTCGCTCTACAGGCAGTTGGCTGTTTTTGAACAGTGTGAAGGCGTCCAGGATTGGGTGATGCACCATGCATACGGCGGTGATGCACCATGCCGCTGATGCATCCATTCCAAAGTCAAAGGGAACACCTATGAGGCAGCCTGTCCGTTGGTGGAATGACGACTGTCGTACCGCAATCAGAGACAGAAGGGTGGCTTTGAGAAGATTCCATCAGTGCCCCACTGATGCGAATCTAGCAACTTTCCACATAGCACGGGCGCGGGCGAGAAAAATCGTTAGGGAGAGTAAACGGAGGTCTAGGCGTGAGTTCCTGAACTCCATCAATAGGTCCACATCTTCAAGCAAAGTAAGGGAAGCCATTAGGAGGATCTCAAGGCGATACTCTCGACCGCCAATAGCAGCTATACGTGAGCGGCGGTGTCTCCTAACATCTCCAAGAGACATCGCCCGGGCGTTGGCAGAATCTTTTCACACTATTACGGCCGATTCTAGCCAGGACCAAGAATTTCTTCGCTATCGGGGTACACAGGAGAGGGCTGGTTTTGATTTCCTTTCAAACAACACTGTGGAATGCAACCAGCCTTTCTCTTTGTGGGAGTTGGACTCTGCACTGTCAGTATCTCGGGATACTGCACCTGGTCCAGACCTGATATCGTATAGCATGCTCCAGCAGTTGGATCTGTGGTCAAAGGAAGTCCTCCTTCAACATTTTAATGAAATTTGGAAGACAGGTGACTTTCCCAGTTCGTGGAAAGAATCGATTTTAATTCCACTTTTAAAACCAGGGAAGGATCGGACCGAACCCAGTAGCTATCGTAGCATTACTCTCACGAGCTGAGTAGGAAAGACATTTGAGCGTATGGTCAATAGGCGCCTGGTGTGGGTTCTCGAATCCAGATCCTTACTTACCCGCTGCCAGTGTGGATTCAGGAGGTATTATTCCACCCTAGATAACGTGATCCTACTCGAAACAGCGATACAAGATGCTTTCCTACGTAAGCAACACCTTATCGGGGTTTTCTTCGACCTGGAGAAGGCGTACAATACTACCTGGAGGCATAACATTTTGCGGCAGCTTTATGAGTGGGGTTTCCGTGGGAGTTTACCCACAATCATCGGATCCTATCTGTCGGACAGGTATTTTAAGTATAAGGTTGGGAATGTCCTGTCTGACCGTTTTAAGCAGGAGAACGGTGTCCCTCAAGGAAGTGTCCTCAATGTGACAGCTTTCGCAATTGCCATCATTAGTATTGCGTCCACAATACGACAGCCCGTGCAGTGCTCCTTGTTTGTGGACGATTTCTCCATTTTCCGTGCGTCTTCCTCCGTCACAGCTGCTACACGCCAATTACAGCTGACAATACTACGATTGGAGGAATGGTCTAAGACCAGAGACTTCAATTGTTTTTGGAGAAGACTGTTTGTTTAGATTTTGACCCTTCCCGTTCTCTTTTTAATCTCCCTGTTTTAAAACTAGGAGACACTGTTCTCACCTTTGTGGAAAAAGTGAAATGACTCGGGCTTCTTTTGGATGAAAAGCTCACATGGTTGCCACACCTAAAGGATCTAAAAGTCCTTTGTTTCAAGGCTTTAAACGTCCTTAAATGCGTCTGTCATAGATCCTGGGGCGCTGACAGGGCACGTCTGCTCCAACTTTATAAGGCCTTTGTGCGACCTCGACTGGAATACGGATGTCAAGCTTATGGCTCAGCAAGACCTCACTACCGCCAAATGTTGGATGTGATTCACCATGAGGGTATTAGGCTTTCTACGGGGGCTTATCGCACGAGTCCAGTTGCTAGTCTATGTGTCGAGGCGCGAGAGCCTCCCCTATCCATTTGGCGTCTTCTCCTCGTGGTGTGGCACGCGTACAGGGCCAAGTCCTCTCCTCTTTCATTGGCGTCCAACACTTTCTCCCAGCCGGCACTGGAACGTCTCTTCCGCCACCGTCCGAAGGCAGCAAAGCCGTTTGGCATCCGTGCAAAGGAGAGTCACTACACCTGGAGGGCATTAAGGTCCTCCACCAGGGATGGAGTAGGGGATCTCCCTGGCTACTACAAAGGCCAAGATTACTTCTTGATCTGGCTGCTTACAAGAAGTATTGTACCCCAGACCGCCTTTTTAAAATTAAACTTACAGAGATTTTAGAACGCTATACCGATTTTATTATTGTTTACACGGATGGGTCTAAACAAGGGGTTTTTATGAACTGCTCTGCTGTGTTTCCCGATACTGTCCGTCGGATAGGGCTCCCAGCGCAGTTCTCAGTTTACTATGCAGAACTGTTTGCCATTCTGCAAGCATTCGAGCATATGCGCCGACATCATGGCACGAAATTCATCATCTGTTCCGATTCTCAAAGTGCTCTACACGCTCTTGAGCAGATGTATCCAGCAGATCGGATGGTGCAAGAAGTGCAGGACGCACTCCCGCTCTTGCAAAAGCAGGGTAAGGATGTACTTTTCTGCTGGGTTCCAGGGCACATAGGGATTCCAGGAAATGAACTTGCAGATGCGGCTGCCAAGGAGGCTTGCTCCATCCCACCTCCTGCTCGCTGTCCCGTCCCCCTGCAGGCCATTATGTCTTTCGTGACTCGGAAGGTCATGCGTTGGTGGGAGGCTCAGTGGCTGGATGTGAGGGATAGTAAGTTGCTAGCGGTGAAGGATTCTGTCCGACTGTGGCTCACCTCCTTCCGACAACGACGAGCTGAGGCAGTAGCCCTTACACGGCTTAGAATAGGACATTGTCCGTTGACACATGGTTTTCTGTTACGTCGTGAGGAGCGACCAACGTGTGAGACATGTGGGACACAGCTGTCGATACGACATACTTTAACTGAGTGTGTTTTATATGCGGGTTTGAGGGAAGATTTCAGTTTCCCACCAGACCTGCCCTCTCTTTCAACTAATAATGAGGCGAGTGTCGCTAGAGTTTTACGTTTTCGTGTGATGTCTGGACTTCTTCCCAAAATATTGGGATTGAGTTCTTCATGTACTGTACAGTGGTTTGATCACCCATTATTTCTAAGTGGTCACTCAGCCACAGTTAATTATTTTTACCTGTTTTTTACTGGTATTTTATTTTTAGTTTTATCTACCCGTTTTGATGTGCTGTGTCCAATCTTGCAATTTGAACATTTCCAATTCCCGCAAAGATCGGCTCTGAACTGATCTTTGTTCAACAGATCTTGGCTGCACTCGTCAACATTTCTTTTGGGAACGGGCGCTGATAACCTCGTTGTTGCGCGCCCTAAAACACTAATCATCATCATCATCATCATCATCAAATGCCAAGGTGAAGGCACCGGTAGCAACCTGATTGTCCCTCGGACCCCGATGAACGCGCCAGACGAAATGAACACCTCTACATTCTAAGTTGGCGCGCAGCTCGTCATCAGACTGCAAAAGTAGGTCCCTATGGAAAATAATACCCTGGAGCATATTTAAACTCTTATGTGGTGTGATGGTAACGTTAACACCCCCAACTTGTCACAAGCGAGTAACATGCGTGACTGGGCAGAGGATGCCGTTTTTATCAAAACTGACCCAGAGCGCATTTTGGACAAGCCCTCCACCTCCCTAAACTTGTCCTCTAAATGCTCTACAAAGAATTGAGGCATCACGGATACAAAGGATTCCCCATCAGCTCTGGTACAGACGAGATACCTGCGCGAATACGTGTCACTGTCATTCATTGCCTTTCGTTCCTCCCATGGTGTGGCCAGGGATGGGAACGATTTGGAGTCATAAGCGTTAGCTTTAAAATGAGCGCTCGAACGCTTAGAGACTGCTGGTGGCTGGCTACCAGCAAGAGATGATGTGCCACGCTTCATTGTCTGTCATCCACCTTGATGCCACCTACTCCGATCAAGGACCCACCCCATGGGCGCCACCCAGCCACAGCAAGGGCCACCTGATGCCCCAGGGAGATGGGCATCTACTCCTTGGCATATATGGGGAGTAAACGGCGCAGGCATCAGTAGAGCGATCCCTGTGTTGTCAGGGGGCTACAACCAACAGGGTACATGGCAGCCCCAACACAACGGCCTGGCTACCGTGCTGGATTTTAGGTGACATATAGTCCATGGTCGCTGTTAGTGCAGAAAGTGGCACTGCACATTGTATGGCGGAAACTGCACGCAGTAACGTATCCATACCCAAGAGATGGAGAGCAGGCTAGACTGCAATGCAACAACGAATAAGCTGGCGAAAGATCTCAACGCAAGATTGACACAATGCACCAAGTAAGGCGCCCTTCCCCAATCAGCTCGCTCTTCGGAAAAATTTTGAGATACGGAGGTCAAACCCAAAATGGGACCTTCACATAAGGCCGAAACGTTTGAGACTCCTTTTAGTCGCCTCTTACGACAGGCAGGATTACCGCGGGCCTATTCTTACCCCCGAATCGCAGGGGGGCTTAATCAAGGAAGTATTCTATCTCCTGCACTTTTTAGTGTTTGATGGAGGGAATGAATAGGGCAGTTAAAGATATAGTAAAAGGAAGAGACAAAAAGATGATTTTAGCTGATGATATGGTAATATGGGGTGATAAATCGGTAGATGTACAGTTACAACTTGATGCGTATAAGGAAATAATGAAAAGGTATGGATTAAAAGTAAATAAAGGTAAGAATGAATTAATGGTATATGGGAGAGAGAAAGGGATCAACGGATATATTAACTTGAATGTAGAACCCCTCAATGTGGTAGAAAGTTTCACTTATTTAGGGAGTGAAATATCTAGGGATGGAAGACTAACCATCGAAATTAAAAGGAGGTTACAGAAGGGAGACAATTTCTACCAAACAACAAAACACCAGATTTGGAATAAAGAAGTTGCAGAAGAAGCAAAACTCCTTATGAGTAAGAATTATTACTTCCTTTTTGTCATCTGTGGTAAAGAAACATGAACAATCTCAGAAAGGGACTGGAGCAGACTGCAAGCAGTGGGAATGAAATTTCTCAGAGCATTTAAAGTAGAAGAAAGAGTGGACAGAGTAAGGAATGTAGAGATCAGATAGGACGTTAAACAAGAAAGTATGAGAGAAGAAATTGAAGAAAGAGATTAAGATGGTATGGCCATGTTAAGAGAATGCATGGACAGAGATCCCCAAAATTATGGAAGAACTAAAGATGGATGGAAAAAGACCTAGAGGGCACCCGAGAACACGGTGGAAAATGGGAGTGAGAATATCTGTGTAAAGAAGAGGTGTGACCTGGCAGCAAGTGGAGGAAGAAAACTGGTGGGAGGACCGAGTCTAATTGAGAGGACTCGGCAGCACCCAGCCCCAGCAGTAGCTGGAGCGGGATCCGGGTATAGATAGATAGATAGATAGGCTTAGAAAATGTAACGGATCTACTGAGGAGATTGCCTTCACATGGCTTGTCCATCCACTTTTAGAATACATCTGCGCTATGTGGAACCATAACAGATAGGATTGACAGAGTACATCGAAAAAGTTAAAAAAGAATAAAGGCAGCACATTTTATATGGTCGCGAAATAAGGGAGAGAGTGTCGATGAAATGATACACGTCTTGGGATGGATATCATTTTAAAAAAGGCGTTCTTCGTTGCGGAAGAATCCTCTCACGAAATTCCTATCCCCAACTTTCTCCTCCGAATACGAAAATATTTGGTTGATTCCGACCTACATGGGGAGAAACGATATCCATGACAACATAAGGGAAATAAGAGCTCGAACGGAAACATATAGGTGAAAATTTTAAGGTGGTTCGATGAACCCTCTGCCAGGCACTTAATTGTGATTTGCAAAGTACCCATGTAGATGTAGATGTAGAGTTGCGATTCCAGTGTGACATTAACCACCTCGCCATCTGTCTCGGTTATTCAAAGAAGGGCATCGCGAATGCAAACAGATTGGTTTGAGCAGCTGAAGAGCTCCGCAGATGTACCGCAAGAACTGATCTGGCGGACGCTTGAAGATAGACGAAAATTATCCCGCGAAAGCCAGATTGGAACGTTTCAGAAACCCGTATTAAGTGATGTATCTAGCGATATACTTCAGAACCCTGTATACCGCTCCTGTACAAACCACGAACGCAAACTACAGCGTCACCGATGTGTTTAAGTAAGCATTTTTCCCAGGCAAGGAAGAAGCCCTAGCATATGGGCTGCCATGGGAAATGCTCTATGCCATGTACTTCACAGTATTTCGCAGAGTATGTACTTCGGTGTAGTCGTAGCTAACGTTACCAAATCGTTAAGGTAGATTCCGAATCTAGACTCCTATCCAGCGCACGGTCTGAACTCACGTAGCTTCAAACTCAATGCTCCCATAGCGAAAGACCTGCGTTCCTTATCTGAATTGCTGACGAGCATTTTATCTGATTAAGTCTCTACGCCGCTACCTTTCGTAGGAATGTTTGGGATTAAGGATTAAGATAGACTTCTTTCAGGAGTCTGAATTCTTCTTTTTAAGTGTGCTCCAGTGTTAGCTGCTGGGACTTTAGGTACCAGAAAGATGTGTGGGAACCAACGAAGAAGGTCGTGAATCGGAATAAAACTAAATGTAATTGCTTCGAAAAACCTGGTAATTCCTTCCTCCGCTTAGTTTCAGAAGGAGAACATTCGTTGTGAGAACAGTGTATTCAGCGTAGGATTTTTTAAATTGTATTTGTTCTATTGAGGGAGCAGACCAAGAGAAAAGGAAAGGATTTAAACCAGTAAGCAATAGATACAAAGTTCATATGCAGCTAAACTACCTGTTAACGATGTCTGACTGTACACAACGTACCAACCATATACATTCTGCAAGAACACCAGCAAGATTGTTTCCAAAGTATAAAAAATTTTGGTATAATAGCTCCATTAAATTTTAATATTTTCGGTTGTTTAGGACTCTTACCAGTAAAAGGTACGTGTAGCATTTACAGTATACTACACATTCTTTTACCCGATATTTAACGAGGATTGATTTTGTAGGTTGGAACATTATGAGAACTGATAGGACACTTACTATCGTAGCCTCGAAAAAGAAATTACCACTTTCTGTTTTATACGTACCCTATTGAACTGTATAAAAAAGCAGACCATCAAAATAGGTGTAGTGATAACGCTGGAGGTCAACATTTTCAGGGCATAACATTTTCTAAATTTTGCTCAATTGCAGTCCAGAGGTATAATACTCCTTATTTACCGCTTCTGTTGCACGTTTTTCTTCCTCTAGTCTATATGTCATCGACTTTACCACCTCTAGTGAAACCATTTTCTTCGTCTTCTTTTCTCTGGATTTCTTTTATTGGTATTACTTTGCTGCTGGTTGTTCGATGTCAAGTTCGATAATAATTTCCACATTAAAGATTACTACCAGCATTATAGAACAAATGTAGAACTAAGCGATTACAGTTTGGAATAAGAAAATAACAGGAAATTGCAAACAGCTAAGGAAGCCGCATAGACAATAACATCTTCAGATAAGTTGCGAGTCCTTTGACCACCCTTCCCCTCCTACTGCAACTGTCAAATGACATTTTCGTCCTATCCCCCATAATGTCTAACGCAGTGTCTGTTCAGTCTTGTTATACACTATTCATTCTGTTTTGTCCTTCTCGTGATTTTTATCCATTGCATATCCGAACATATCCTTGTTTTTACTAAACATTCTACTGTCATCTTCTTCATTCGATTCCTCTACATATGTTCCTGTACCGTTTCTTTCCGCTCTAACTTCGGTCCTTGAGTTTACATGAGTACTTGCTTCGAAGGTTTACGAAGTGACATGCATTTTTACTTCCAAGGAGCTTAGGTTATTGAAATTTTTTCTCCAATTTGTGAGTCTATGATGCCAAGTTTGGTTGCATGTTCGATTATAAATGCGTGAACAATTGTTGGAGTAATGTTGCCATTTGTGTCCCTTTGTTTATCTTACTTCGTGGGTCCGCACATTCTGGTTTTACATCATATCGTTCTCCCTTACATTCCTGTACGTTAATGTCTATTTTGATCTTACATGGTTTTATTGTTCTCTAATTGTGACTTTCACCCATATAGTCTGGTTCTTCCTTTATTCTTACTGACTCGTGTGTTTCTCTGACCGACAGGTTCCTGCTACTCAGTACTCATTTTGACTTACTACCTATATGCAGATGTACATTAACGAGCAATCATTTAGACAGATAAGCAGTGAATTTGCAAGACTGTAGTGGTAATGTCATAACTTCTGGTGTCAGGCCCTGGTTTGTAAATTGGGCTCATGCAACACCTGCCAAGTGTAGCTAAGAGACCGATGCTCCGACCAATAAGATAACTTAATCTGCTGTGGACAGCATTTCGGACTAACTGGCGAATGTTGTGAACTGAATCGATCGAGAAATCGATTTGCATTCCCTTGAGTTAATTCTCAATGGCCACAACAGTGCATCGGTTATACTCTGTGTCTGACATTGGGCTAGCACCCTTAGACAATAAGGAGACCTGGTCCCATATAGTTTTACTGCTGGCATAAACTTTCACTCTTTTTGGACTGATGCCTCGCCGCCAGAGCTACCTTCACCAATCGCTATATTCTTACGTTCCCTCCACTCAACACTCATTTGTTCAGTATGGCCTGGTATTAACATCACTGACCCATTGACAGTTAATAATCTCCTGCAATTGAGCAGCCCCGCCACCACGTCACCCACGTGCGTTCACTCACTTTAGAAGACAAACCACTGGAGGATCGAGTCCAAATTGGAGAAATTAAGACGTTCAGTTATCTAACTATATAACAATTCCTATGCCAGAATAGGTAACCGTCTGCATAAATGTGCGTGTTGAAGCGACGGTCACAGATCTAATCTGCCTGGCAGAGTAACGATGAGGGTCGATGTGCTGGGCGGCCAGGGTGTGGTTTGTAGGCAGTTCCTCGCGTCCCAATATGTGAATATCAGGCTGGTACACGAGTCTTATCTAAGTTACACTGACTGCAAACCTTTGGAAAAACTTTTGATCATTTTAACTTTAATAACATTATACACAGTCAGCTGGTGTACCCATATTCCTGCGTAGCAAATAACGGAGTGGTGTCATTAATAACCATAAAGACCCTGCGCCGATGTGGAAGAAAGGCTCTATAAACGGAAGGAAAGAAAAAGGGCAAAACTGCCGTGGTTATCAATATTATTCAGAATTAGCAGTACCACTAGCGGATGGATTTTATAATGTACCTGCGACGGAAGTCAGTAAACTGCTGGCCTCTTAAGATATGTGATTTTTAACGTGACTGGAACTGCAGGTTTTCATCTTCAGTAAATTAAACCTCACTGATTATCCAAGAGCTGACGCGTTCTGGTTAGTGATAGCTCCAAGATCTTGCAGACGGCATCCACTGTATGCTGGTTCTGACATTTGTAGCCTCCCTTAGAATTCCTGTCTTTCGTTTTGATCTGTGTATTAGAAAGTTTTTTTTAACGATTTCTGGCACAGGGAAGTACTTACATATTGTCAGACATGGGAGTAATATTTGCAGCAAGTAAAAATAATATTACTTTCTGCATCCATTATATTGATGACTTTATATATTTTATCACCAATACAAAATAATGCGTGTTGAATGGTGTGACACTGAGAGCTGTGAATTGATTTTAACTAATGCGGTTGCTATATCAAACACGTGTATCGCTGAAATCGCTCAAAATCGTTTTTTATCAGGAAATAGTCACTGTTCTCACTTTTGTCATACCACAAGCGTGTGCTCATTATTCATACTTTGCAACTTTCTGCCGTTTCACAAATTTAAAATGGTTGTCGCCCACATTTGCAAGAGTAGCTTCACTTCTGTCACTTCGTGCATAGCTATTCAGTAGAACGTACCAAGTTTATGCTTTGACACTACTTTGTGCACTAGACAGGCAATTCATTTGATGCTAACCGCATACTGTCCCCATTTCTCTAGGCACTCAGGCATTCGACACCCCTACAGCCCACGATACCACATGGTGTATGGCTGTTGGCTGCCATGCAACTGCGACTTTCCTTCCATAAGTTTCATTCCATAATGTTCGGAAATGTATGCGCACACACACACACACACACACACACGCACACACACACACACACACACACACACACACAGTTGCCCTAACAGTCTCACTCTAAGTGGCTTTTTAGTTTTATCCTTTTAAGTCTGTTTACAATTATTTTAAACTTTTTATAAAATTCTGAATTTTCCACCTTACAGATTCTGCCAATCATTGGGTTTACAAGAAATGTTCATCCATTTGAGTTTCCACTGAGACCACCAAAAAACTGATTGGTGTGCCACCACACTGCACAACCATTCACCTTGCCCATAAAATTCAGAAAAAATTTTCATCATGTCATAAAAAAGCATTTTAACGTCATCACCAGTTATCGTACTGCCTCACCAGACTGTGCAGGTAAGAAGTATGATGTAATGGAGGAACAGGTCTAATTGCTGTCAAGTATTACAATTCTCGGTATGAAGCAGTTCATTCAAACAAAAAGATCAGTTTGAATGAAAATTGGTAATAAATAAAGTATTAATAGAAACCAAAGTAAAATTATTCCTTGACACAGAGTTAAGTGTAGGACTTTTACTGACTTTCATAAATCACATTGCATCATCAAGTATACCAGCTCTATCACCTGATATTCCTAAGAATACCTCATTTGATACTATTAATATAAAGTTCTACAACTAATTTTATGTTAAAATAGCCATTCTGTATAATTAATTAGTCCTAATCAGTGAAAAGCTTAGATAATCTCTATATCTTCAAGGATAAAAGGCTAAAAATGGAAGGGTAGGATTGGAAAATTCTTTTGTAATGTATAGGTCTAAATTTATTACATGTGTTACAAATATATCTTCAAAGACTGCATATGAACGAGTTATATTAACAAATGAGATGGGACTCTTGCAAATAAATTATGCATTCTATTTAAATTATTGATTTATTACAGGTAGAATTAACTGCAATCGGCTCAGGAAAATGTGTACGATAAATGAGAAATATGAATATTAATGAAATGCTGTGTATTCAAACAAATATATAACCTACATTTAATGTAAAAAGAAAAATATAATAATATTAATGAATACTTTTTAGTTTTATGAAAACAGATTTTCTCGTACAAAGATAAAAGGTAACAAAGATTCCCTAGTGTTCTTAAATAACATGTAAAATAATTTTCCTTAGTCACTGTAAATAACTGGCAAAAATAAATATCTTTGAAGGAAAAAATTCAAGAACAATAATAATCATAAATGGATAAGTTAAGCATTTCACCCAACAATGTCCTGTTGCCTGTTGGGTTTTGTAGTATGTTTTGTGGCGGTGTTCGTAGCGACAAACACTTGGCTGTAGAAATGGCTTACGAAGTCACCGCCACACTTTTAATAGCGGGCCGACCGGTCCGCTGGAACAGTGAACAGAAAGATGAAAGCCCAAACACTCATATTAAATAAAACTCGGTACTTATCTTTTATTAATGAAGATACAGTAACACAGTAGTGAACTCGGTGTCTACAGAAATCTGTCTAGTTCGAGTCGGAGCGGCTAGGTCAGCGTCGGCTGACGACAAACAACAACTCTGCTGCGATGAACACACAACTGACTAGCAAGTACACACTTCGGTGGCGAGTATACAACTGAGCGGCGAATACAGAACTGTCCTAGCGCTCGCGACTCCAGCGCTTAAGAAGCCAGAAGCCAGCGGTGGCGCGCGCAGACTTGCGGCGATTTGCTGTCTCGCTGGCGCTGCTTATGCGGACGGCGTCCGGACTTTGATGCTGCCAACCTTTGGGCAGCGGGCTCGGGTGGCATTACTGGCTAGGACATAACACTCCTCCCCCCCAAATCGCCGCACCGTCGTTGAATAATGACGTGGCGAGCGTCGACGGCGGGGGAGGGGTCTGGCCGCAGGCGTAGCAGAAGAGACCGGGGCGGAGACCGTTGTCGGTGGCAGTCCCCGGTCCGCACCCCAGCATTGGCTGCGCGGGGCCCCGGGAAACACCGACTGAAAACCGAGGTCAGGGTGCACGCCTGTGACCACGGGCGCAGCTTCTGGTACTGGACGCGACGGGGCGTCGGGACCCACGAAGAGAGGCAGCGTCTCCCGACGCTGCGTCGACGGCTGCTGAGTGGGCGCCGGACAAGGCGCTGCGGTGTCAGACTCCTTGGGGGTGCCCAAGGAAAGCGGCTGCAGGACAGGCTGCACAGCCACCGCTTGGGAAGGCGGCCCGGCTGAGGGGTCGACGTCCATCAGCTCCGAAGGTGGATGGCGACTGAAGAGGGACCGCAGGCGCCAGAGCGACCACCTGGGGCGCTCCCGGATGAAGCTGCGCGGGAGGCATCAACGGGACGGGCTGTAGGCGTGGTAGCGGCGACGGCTGCTGCTGCTGCTGCTGCCCTGGGGGCGGCAGCGAAGTCGGAAGGCGCGGCTGGAACCCGCCGCGGACCAAATCTGTGGACAAAGAACGAGCGGCAGAATCCGGGCGGCCAGCGCGGCGCAACTGGTTCTGATGCCTCCTGTGCACCCCAGTAGCACCTTGAACAGTATAAAAACCACGACCCTGGACACTTATCACGGTACCACGTTCCCAACGACGGCGACCGTGATAAACTCTGAAAAAAACGGCGTCGTTGCGCTGAAAACGCGTGCGATGCTCAGAAGCGGCGGGTCGATCCGGGGGGTGCAACAACCGCAGTAGGGTGCGATGACGACGGCAGTGGAGAAGCTCCGCAGGCGAAGGGCCGTCGCGTGGCGTGGTCCGGTACGACGACAGGAACGTGATGAGGGCCTGCTGACGAGAGTGCGTAGCACGAAGGCGGTCCATATGATCCTTGAATGTGCGTACAAAACGTTCCGCTGCACCATTCGATTGAGGGTGGAACGGCGGAGTAAGAACATGGCGAATGCCATTGGCAGAACAAAAACTTTCAAATTCAGCAGAGGTAAATTGTGGACCATTGTCAGACACTAAAACTTCTGGAAGACCCTCAATACAAAAAATTGAAGTCAACGCCTGTATAGTTTGTGCAGACGTTGTAGACTGCATGGGTACAACAAACGGAAAATCACTAAATGCATCTATCACGATGAGCCAACGAGAATTCCAATATGGACCAGCGAAATCAATATGTACTCGCTGCCAGGGACCGGCAGGGCGTGCCCACTCAAAATAGCGTTGAGGCGGAGCAGCTTGGTGTTCGGCACACGTCGAACAATCTGTAGACATCTGCGTAATCTGCTTATCAATGCCGATCCATGTACAATGACGGCGGGCAAGCTGCTTGGTGCGGACCACTCCCCAATGACCTTGGTGCAACAAGTCGAGGACCTTGGATTGGAGCACTTGGGGAACCACTACACGAAGCCGGTCATTCTCGGTGCGTAACAGCAAAACTCCGTGCGAAACAGACAACAGATGACGTTGCGGATAATAGCGACGAACCACAGGATCCGATATGTCCTTTGCCTTGGATGGCCAACCACGTTGAGCAAAACGTAATAGTAAACTCAAATGAGGATCCGTAGCTGTCTCACGTGCCACCTGACGATAATCAATCGGAAAATCCCGGAGGGATTGATGCTCATCGGCGTCAATCTGATGGCAAGAGTCGTCAGAGGAATCGAAGACATCATCCGCAGCAATCGGCAATCTAGAAAGCGCGTCAGCGTTTGCATGCTGAGCTATAGGGCGATACAGTATCTCATACTGGTATTGTGATAACAAAAGAGCCCAACGTTGTAGTCTCTGAGCTGTCCGCTGAGGAACTGGTTTAGACGGATGAAACAGTGACGTCAGGGGCTTGTGATCTGTTACTAAATAGAATGGTCTACCATAGAGGTAGTGATGGAATTTTGTGACACCGAACACAATAGCCAACGCTTCCTTGTCCAATTGGCTATAATTACACTGAGCTTTGTTTAGCAATTTAGATGCGAACGCAATAGGACGTTCGGTGTTACCGACTCGGTGAGACAACACAGCACCAAGGCCGAAAGAAGAGGCATCACAAGCTAACACCAGAGGCTTCTTAGGGTCGTAATGGACCAGACAACGATCATTCAATAAAGCCTCTTTAAGCTGCTGACTGGCAATCAGCTGACCACACAAACGGAACATTCTTACGGCGGAGACGATGCAACGGTGCAGCAATCTGTGACGCATTAGGTATAAACCTAATATAATACGTCAATTGGCCAAGAACTGCTTGCAATTCATGCAGATTGCGAGGGGCGGGCAAATCACGAATAGCTGCTAAATGTGACTGGGAGGGATGAATGCCTTGAGCATTAATAACATGTCCCAGATACTCCATCTCCGTAAGGAAAAATGAACATTTATCGATGTTGCAACGTAGGCCTGCCTGAGACAACACTTTAAACAAACACTCCAAATTACGGAAATGTTCAGCAGGCGTCCGACCGGACACAACAATATCGTCTAAATAGTTGCAACACGATGGCACATTAGCCAGAAGTTGTGACAAAAAACGCTGAAAAATAGCTGGAGCTGACGCACAACCAAAAGGCAAACGCACAAAACGGAACAACCCCAACGACGTGTTTATGACAAAATACTGTTGTGATTGCTCGTCGAGGGGCAATTGCAAATATGCTTCACGGAGATCAATTTTGGAAAAGAAACGAGCTTCCCCTAACTTATCCATCAGCTCGTCCGGTCTAGGCAAAGGAAAAGAATCAATGACAGTCTGAGGATTAACTGTCGACTTAAAATCAGCACACAAACGTAACTTGCCAGACGGTTTCTTTATAATAACTAAGGGAGAAGCCCACTGGCTCGCGGAAACGGGTTGAATAACACCGTTGTTTTGCCAACGACGAAGTTCATCTTCTACAGGTGCCCGGAGGGCGTGAGGCACTGGACGAGCACGACAAATTCGAGGCTGAGCATTATCTTTTAACGTAATATGAGCGGCAAAGTTCGCAGCACAACCTAGTTCGTCTTTAAATATGGCACTGTATCGTTTACACAAATCGGTTATGCTGTCTTGAGGAACAACAACAGAATTAATTTGCAACACATTGTCTTGGATAGACAGGCCAAACAAGTCAAAAGAGTCTAATCCGAAAATGTTTACACTGTCAGTAGCGCGGAGCACTGTGATTGAAACTGTTTTTGTATTGCCACGGAAGGTGGCTGGCACGCTACATACACCTAACACAGGAATTTGTTCCCCACTGTAAGTAGCCAAAGAATGTTTTGCCGCTGAAAGTTTAGGGCGGCCGATAGCCGCATACGTAGCACTATTTATGAGAGTCACAGACGCACCAGTGTCTAATTGAAAATTGAAGGTCTTATCCTGGATGCGTAGCTTCACAAATAGTTTATTACACTGTCTCTGGATCGGTGCAGTGGAGGCGGAAGACACAAAATCAGCGCGTTTAGCGCGTGTTCGCTGCTGACGACAACTCGTGGGTTGGGCGGGTGGAACAACAACTCCCGCTTCACTTGCAGTCTGTACATTACTTTTTACAGCGTTGGAATTACGCTTGGGTCGCATAGCAGAGGGCGGGGTGGGTGGCTTATTGCGAACAAGTTTATTACCCACACGAACCGTGGAAGAGTCTTTAAACGCGACCTTCTGGGCGGGCTGGCTTTGAAGAACATGAATATCCATGGGCTGGGCAGCACTAGAATTGTTCTTGCGTTTACGCAAACAAACAGTCTGGATGTGTCCTTTCCTTTGACAAAAGTGACAAACCGCGTTTCTCAACGGGCAACGTTCACGAGGATGAACAAGAACACACTTAGGGCAAGACTTAACTTTATCATTTTGCACACGCGGCTGACGAATGTGTTTAACATGACGCGGCCGGCTAGTGTTTACAGTCTGACTCTGCAGGTGGGGCCGCGGGCGTGACAGAACTTGCTTCCACCAGACTTTGTATTTGCTGACTCTGTAACAAGATCAACTGTTGTAATTCGGCAGACATAGTGAACAAAAATTAAACCAGCCCCCAAAAGTTTAATGCTAGAATTAGTATAACAAGAACAAGTTGAACCAGCCCAGCACACGAGTTCGGAAGACCTCGTCGCCAGTTTTGTGGCGGTGTTCGTAGCGACAAACACTTGGCTGTAGAAATGGCTTACGAAGTCACCGCCACACTTTTAATAGCGGGCCGACCGGTCCGCTGGAACAGTGAACAGAAAGATGAAAGCCCAAACACTCATATTAAATAAAAGTCGGTACTTATCTTTAATTAATGAAGATACAATAACACAGTAGTGAACTCCGTGTCTACAGAAATCTGTCTAGTTCGAGTCGGAGCGGCTAGGTCAGCGTCGGCTGACGACAAACAACAACTCTGCTGCGATGAACACACAACTGACTAGCAAGTACACACTTCGGTGGCGAGTATACAACTGAGCGGCGAATACAGAACTGTCCTAGCGCTCGCGACTCCAGCGCTTAAGAAGCCAGAAGCCAGCGGTGGCGCGCGCAGACTTGCGGCGATTTGCTGTCTCGCTGGCGCTGCTTGTGCGGACGGCGTCCGGACTTTGATGCTGCCAACCTTTGGGCAGCGGGCTCGGGTGGCATTACTGGCTAGGACATAACAGTATGTTAGCATCTATAAAATAATAGATATGACACCTTTGTTTATTTGATTCATCTGTCTTCAGACAGATTAGATGTAACCCACCACTTTCTTTTCGTGTACCAATCTCTTCATGTATAAGAATTGTTTACACCTAATGACGAAGTATCTTTATATATGTTCCAAGCTAGCGATTCCTTTAAACTTCTGGCACTCTACAGCTCTTTCCATTACCATAGAAGCTATTTCCTGACCTCTTGACACTTTCATTATCATTATTTACCTTACTCCACTTAATGTTAACCAAATAATTTCTTACCGTATACATCCACTTAACTTTGAGGATGCTTCTGTAAAACCACATCTCAGATGCTTCCATTTCTTGCCTTCATACAATTTATAAATCGCTTTCATATAAAAATCTGCACCAGACATACCTTTACAGACATGAAGAAGCATTCAGATGCCGCTAAATCTAATAAGAATATTATGTATTTAAGAGATAAATTTTTAATCTCTGAAAAAGGTATATAAAAGAGCTATCTGAGCAAAAACTACCGAACAGTATATAGTTATTTAAGTGTTTTGCTATTATTTGGTTAAGATATGTGTCTGAAGTTACATATTTCGTTTATCCATTACCAATAGGCACAGAATAAATGATTAAAATCACAAAAGTCTCACATGACAATATATGTTAATATGATATAGGAAATGTGTTCATTATAAAGAATGACATTACGCTCCCTGGTCTGTACAGTTCTTATTAGATAACTGTAGTTATGATTGATGCTGTTTATAAGCATTACACAAAGTGTTTGAGATCAGACGACATCTGCAGTTTATGGTTCATCAGAAAATATTATTCAGAGAAAAATTTATTACTGAGTACAGTGTATTAAAATAATTCGTACGCATTTGTATTTTCCCATGTTTCCAGTTAAAAGTAATCACAGCAGCTATTACTATGTCAAATCTGTTTGTACTTCAGTGAAGTGCTCATTAGTGTTCCAAGTTCTTATGGCTATTTGCACAAAATATAATCCATGTATTACCTCTGAGAATTTCTTTTAATAACATCATTTGCTAAAATATTTCGCAATTTACAAAGAAATTTTTACTGATCATAATTTGCAGAAAGCTCTCTGACTTAAATATTAATTTCAACAAGTTACAGTAATTAGTTAGTTCATCTGTGTTTTAAAGCAACACCATAAAACGATGTAAATATTACAGTATAAAAAGTTTAGAATTTCATATTATCTTGTTTTTACAAAAATATTGTACATAATTACTGTCTCATATTGCTTTGCGTATCTTGTGCATGTTTGCCTGGTGATTTTTGCTTCAATAGTTCATGTTTGGGAAAAGGACGATACCAATCTCCATCCAGAAATGCTGATTAGGATTTCATAGTTCTGCTTTAAGTAATATTACTTAAATTCCTAGATAAATACTCAGAAAGAGATCTGTCAGTTTTTCCCCATCCTCAAAAATTGAAGCTTGTGCTAAGCTTTGGAATTCTGTCAAAATATTTAATTCTCGTCTCACAGTTAACAATGTTAAGAATTTTAAGCCTATACTAGGTAAGCATTCTTCCTTATGTGTTGCACTACAAGACAGTTAAATGTCTGCTTCCAGATGGTGTGGAACTTTTTGGAGATAATAAGAGTGTGATAATAAGTATGACAAACATTTATTAATTTAAAAATTAAGTGTTCTGTAAAATTATACTAACAAGAAAAGTAATAAAATTTCAGGCTAATTCACTTGATACGGAACAGCATTCCAAGAAAAAATTTAAAAGCACGAGAAATTTATGACGTTCACATTAGTTACTGAGAAAAGACGTACAGTTTTATGCACGCAACTAGGTTAATAAAGATGGTGGAACCTTTGAAGTAAATATTCGTTAGGACGATTTTTTGAGCGTAAATATGAGCTACTGCAAAGCGAAAAGTATTTATTAAGCACATATATTGAAAAAATGCAAAGAATTAAATCCATATAATGGTAAACACTAGTAATTATATACTACATCTATAATTCAGTGCGCTAATGTCACTCTTGTGCTGAATTTAGATTACACATGTTACTGTGCTAATGATTTATGATGATATTACACCGAAATATGCCAGCAGTTAGCTTTGTAATACATTCTGTTGGCCTAGTGTTTGCATGAAATGAACAGACTGATTGGAATAAATGTGCAGGGCCACGAGGGGTAGCCGTGCGGTCTGAGGCGCCTTGTCACGGTCCGTGCGGTCTGAGGCGCCTTGTCACGGTCCGTGCGGTTCCCCCACGCCTGGGAGTTTCGAGTCCTCCTCCTGGCATGGATGTGTGTGTTGTCTATAGCGTAAGTTAGATTAAGTAGTGTGTAGACTTAGGGTCGATGACCTCAGCAGTTTGGTCCCATAAGACCTTACCACAAATTTCCAAATTTTCCAAAATAGTGAAGGTGATAAACAGAAATTTGATATGTGCTGCACACTCAGTGAATGGCATTATAAAATCAAACATTACATGAATGTAATGTACTTTCTGCTCACATACACACACACACACATATATATATATATATATATATATATATATATATATATATATATATATGAGTGTAATAATAATTAGGTAATAATATGGGAAACATTGTAAGTTATAAAAATTCTGTCTATGTATTTGTGTGCATATTACGCATCACTGTACCATATCACTGGATGACCAACATTAGCACTGACAAGTCAACAACATTCCTAGAGATCTCCTCATTAAATTAAAAAAGAAAGGAGAGAGTAGGTTTACTCACTGGTCAGCCAATTGTTTCATGTAGATAATTGTGAACACATTTTGTCAGAAGCCGATTATTGTGTCAATGTGTCTAATACTTCAGATGTACATAAAGTAACATCACGACTTTAAAGACCCTGTGGAAGGTTCGACTTGCTCTAAAACACAGGGTGAGGAGTTTATAACGTATTATCAGGATGATCGGTTCTCTCATCTATTCATGAAACGATAAGTTATTTCAGCCTTGGTCTTGTGTTATCCACATTTGACTGGACAATTTTAAAATACTAATTTTAAAATACATTGATTGTGTGGGTGAACGAAAGTGGGCGTGGGACAGAGTGAGTGCAATTTTGTGTTAAGATTGTACGTATGTTACCTCTCCTTCAGATCTAAGACATATTAACCACATTCATTTATCTTAGTAAGGATGCAGAGAACCTCATTTTCATCGCCCCCCTCCCCAAAAAACACACACACACGCACACACACACACACACACACACACACACACACACACACACACACACACACACACATATACGCACACCATGCCCCGCAGGAACAAATTATTACCACATGTCATTTTTACATATAAAATTGAGAGAGTATTATGACATATGTGACAGAACCACTGGAAAGAGTCACAAATAAACGCAGATCAATATTAAAGAAACCGGCAGCGGAAAACTGTAGGTCCTTTACGGACAAACGAAGGGCACGTAGCGTTGTATCGTGTCGCGCGAGTGACTCACACCTGTCCAGTAACACTCCGACAGCGGCTGCTCGCTCTGCTGCAGATGAACACAACCAGCACATTACCAGTTGGTTGCTACACATAACTAGCAGCATTGAACAACCCAGGAATATGGTTCTCGTCAAATCGGGTGCTTTGTTTACCAAAAGTACAACGGTGTAGGCTAGTGACACTATTTGTATCAAGTTGTTGAGGACTTGTAATGACAGCGCGAGGCCAAAGTGGTGTCCGCAGAGGTGGGCGACGCGGTGCAGAGCCAGCCTGGCGCGCTGCAGCCGCCGCAGCTCATCCTCCGCCACCCACCATTGCCATCCGGAGGTCGCCGCCTCCTCCAGCTCGGCCTCGCTGAGCAACGGTGGCCGCAAACTGCTCAGCAGCTGCGTACAGATGACGCCCATTCGGTGTCGCACCACAGCCACTATCCCACAAAACTGCAGCTGCCAAAGGTAAGCGTAAGCTCCAAAGTAAGGAGCAGTCTTATAGTGCCAACTACCACTATAACCTTCCATTGCACTGAACACAATAAGACCCAGAACGAGTGCAATAAATCCTACAAACATACCAAGTGAGACCCGCCGAGTCTGCACGAACGCTTGTCTTCTATAGCTGCGCTGGTGCTGCGAAAGTAACCCGTCCAATGTCTCGATGAGATTGATAATTTCACTTACGAGCTTGTACCTCGTCATTAGACATGAGCTTAACAGAGCAGCTGATTGCATCCACGTCAAAAGAAAACCCAACGCTCCAGGCACTTTCTGAATATGGATAATGTATGGTAGTGTATGTGTCCATATGTGGCTGTAGCTACAGTGTAAGCCAATTACCACGATACACACTAACCACACTAGTGTTGTGACTTTACTACTGATGGTTTCCAGATTCTTGTGTTCGCTGCTCGTCGCGAGCAGACCACATAATCTGCTCACCACGTACAGAGGTTTGATGGCGTTCTTGAAAGTATACTCACTCATCTTAAGCTGTGTGTACTACAAGAAAATAAGTAAGAGCTTCGACTTGAATATATAGTAAGACAATCACATTAAAACAACATTTTACGGCCATGGACATAAGGTTTTGGTTATATCTTAATATTCTTGACTGAGTACATCACAAACTAAAAGATTAAGGTCGCGCACTACGTTTATTTGTTACTGTCGCTGGTTGTCGAGTACTCCATCACTCAGCCGCACTATGACTGAAGTTCAGCGTACGAAGCTAATCAAATTACTTCGATAGTCCATTTCTTAATCGAAAAATTAACTGATTGCTCTGCGGCCAATTACCACGCCACCCTCTCAATGACAGCAGCTGCTTCTAATAAATATAGTCTGCTCTAGTTAAGTTTATGTTACCTCTCTCCCGTATATTAATTGCTCCTACTATCTGTTATCTAACACAGGAATGGAATTTTGAAGCAGCGACACTTCATTACAAAACAGATTATCTTTCGTAACGCCTAGCGAGGTGGCACAGTCGTTAGCATATTGTACTCGCATTCTGGGAGTCAAAATCTGCGTCTGGCCGTCCAGATTTCGGTTTTCCGTGGTTTTCCCTAATCAGTCCCGGCAAATTGTGGAATGGCTCCTTTGAAAAGTGTACGCAGACTTCTTTCCCTATACTTTCATAATCGGAGTTTCGGCTCTGTCTCTAATAAACTCATGATCGACAGGACGTTAAATTCTATTGTTCCTTACTTCCTTCCTTTCTTCCTTCCATCCTTCCTTCCTTCCTTCTGTCTTTCAGAACCATATTTACCACTATACTAATCAATATATGTGTAAATAGGCAGTAGGCCGGCCGCGGTGGCCGTGCGGTTTTAGGCGCTCCAGTCCGGAGCCGCGCTGATGCTATGGTCGCAGGTTCGAATCCTGCCTCGGGCATGGGTGTGTGTGATGTCCTTAGGTTAGTTAGGTTTAAGTAGTTCTAAGTTCTAGGGGACTGATGACCACAGCAGTTGAGTCCCATAGTGCTCAGAGCCATTTGAATAGGCAGTAGAGAGTGATATAAACAATTGTATTTCTAAACATTTATAAGTGAAATTGACACTAGTAACCCAAAGCTATGAAGCACTTGAAGAAAATAGTCAAATTCATAGGACATAAAAGGATTTCATGACATAATTATGACCAGTTACATTCTTCGAAGAAATTCTGTAATATTTTACTAAGGTAAATTGATGTAGAATCGTACTGAGGTCAAAAAATTCATATTTAGATGTTTGTATCAGCTTTCGTTTCCTCTCTCTCTCTCTCTCTCTCTCTCTCTCTCTCTCTCTCTTCCTATCTTTCGGGATCGATTTAGCTTATAGACAGACTGAGGGGCTGATGCTGAGAGAAAGTTTGTCCTGGAAGCTACATTTACTGTAGATGTTCGTATCATGTATCATTAACCGTATTCAGTAAACTTTATGCTTCATTTAACATCAATTTTTGAAACACGGATCGTTAACTACCACAACAAATAAATTTAACATCTTTGGTACCCTCACATATCGAGCGTCGAAATATGTAGGCATCTTTTAAATATTATACACTAGGAGAGAACTGGTCAGGTTATCACAATTTTTTTTCTTTTTTTTAATTTTTTGAAGCGTCAGTGTATACAGTTTGCCTCTCTATTGTTTGTGTTTGTCGTAATATGTATCTTTGGCTATGCTGCCTAAAATTTTGAAGTCATAGCAGTTCTTGGCTTAAAGAAGAAAAACTTTCTATCTGATTAAGTTAATCTTGCCCCAACTCCGTTTAGTTGTGACGGATGTGGACTTGATTGTCTGAGGTACTCTACATCGGGGAAAAAATTACACTATACAACACAATTAAAGGGTCACTTTTAACAAAAACCGCATTTATCTCCCATTGCGACACAGAAGCTTGAAATTTGCTTCAAATGCGCCTGCAGCCTTCCTATTTATTGGTGCAAAAGCGTAGCGCATTGCAAAGTCACCCTCAGGCTTGGCGATGCTTCAGACGGCAAGATGTCGACACATGCATATACAAAGATCCCTGCTGAGAAGCTCACGTGTTGTGAGAGATGGGTTAACGATGTGACACTGACACCAAACTTCACCACAATTCAGCCCAACGCCAGCGTAGACGTGACACGCCATGGGAACGTCGTCACAGCCCCTCTTACCTACATTTCACCCCTTCTGATGACCGTGGCAGTCTGGTCTCTTTAATCCCACGAACCAACCAACCAACCAACCACCCCTTCTTTTGACGCATTCGTGATGGAGGTCAGAACGGTGGCACCCAACGTTGAAATGACGCCGTTTTCTTACGTGTGGTTGAGGAAAACGTTTCAGTAGGGCTGTTTGTACTATTAGGCTAGACTAGTCGGCCACCAAAATTTCAGGGGCGGCAAAGTGCGGAAAAGATTAATTACGAATCAAACTCCAGAAACATCGAGAATAAGAGGAGAAAGAAATGGAAAGGAGGAGATACTTAAACACTGAACTATTGTCAAAAGCATAGTGATCTGTTGCTTCAGTCATTTCTTACTTTGACGAAAGTAAATATATTGCCTCTAACTAATTCTAAAATAAAGTACGAAGAGGAAATCGCTTAGATCACTGCGTTACCGGTTCGACTAATAAATGTTATAGAACTCTCAAGTGAAAATGCAAGCGATGTGTCATTTATCAATTTAATCGTGAAAGAGTGCATGCTGACAAAGGTGAGATTCTTACCTCATATTATTTCAATTAAAACGAAAACGAAATAACACCATGATTACTCAGCTGACCTAGTCCGATGCTTCGGCATTTTTCCCATTCGCGTGGTTTCAAAATTGAAGGAAAAAATCATTCACATCAAGAGATAGTTCCACACATTTATTAGTCCTTTTTTTCGCAATCAAATAAAATAACAAATTGATACCAAATAAGTCTACACTGGTATATTCAGTTGAGTTTCAGTTTAAAGGGTTCAGCAAATTATTAATATTTCAGTCGGAAAAGTTCAAAAATTGATGACAAAAAAGAAGGAATTGCTGACATTCATTGTCCTCTATCAGTTTTAAAGGCATTGTCGGAAACGTATTAAAAATGAGGACGTTTAGTCGCCTTAGTTTAACTATTAAGAGTATAGCAGGAGGTTTCGATTGTAGTGAGCGTTAGATGCTGGTGGAGTCTGAGGACGGTGAGGACGAGGGTGGGGGGGGGGGGGGGGGGGAGGGGGTGATATCGGGGAGACCGATGGCCGATGGTAGTAAGAAAGAGTAGGTGTCATTTTTCAATTCTCGCGTAGGGTGGCAAGACGTATAGCAACGGGCATGCTTTTCAGGCACATCGCCTCTCAGATTCATAGCGTAAAGTTCTCTTGAGACGACCAGAAGCCGTCAATGAAACCACTCCTTTCGTTGGGGGTTCATTTACACACATTTTGCGGTCGAAAACGACAGTTTGTAGGACATTGTCCGTCAGGACTTCGATCTTGACGCTGCTGATAACCACCAGACGGTTCAGCTCTTCTCTAACGACGTAGAGAGGCTTTGGAGACTAGCGCGACAGCGAATTTGCTCTGGTATGCATGCTGGAGTCCTTATTCAAACACATTCGACGGAATTTGAGCGTAATCCCTAGCAGCAAAGAGTGTTTACGCTTTTCCAGCCCTCTAGTTTCACGCTTTCCTCTGCCCTCTCTCTCCAGTTCGGCAAAACCACTGGTGCCAATCGCGCACCTTTGTTCAGCACTTTTCAGATGTATCTGTACAAAGACAGCCAGTCACTGACAGTAGTGGCCAGCGTGGTAGGCATCCCATTCGATATCCATTAGATCCCACACACTGCCTTGTGTACTAGTTCACCTCTGTTGCGCCACTCAGGAATGTCGAAATAGTTGGCTGTCACAATGGCGCTTAGATTTCAGTGACTGGTGACCTCTGTGCACTTACATTTTTAAAGAGCTCTCCAAACCTGCATACCTCTCTGCGATGTATATGGCTGGTCTTCATGTTTTACGTCGCGGTTGGAGCAGATTTCCACCTTGGCTCCTCCGGAGACCCAAACTTAATTTAGATTTGACTAATTTTAAGAAAGATAGCACACCAGATTTTACATTCCAGTCTCTGTTTTTTAACATTTTAGATGTGCATCATGCTTTTACCGTCGTTTACGCTGATGGCTCGAAACAGGAGAATTTCCTTGGCTGTTCTGTAGTGTTCCCTGATCATGTTACCCGGATTCGCCTCCCTGATGAATATACCGTTTTCGCAGCGGAGCTCCACGCGATCCTGAAGGCACTGGAGCGGATGAATCGTGTTCGGGGCAATCGATTTCTCCTCTGTTCCGACTCTCTTAGTGCCTTACAATCACTGCAGAATCTGTACCTAAGTGAGGAGATGGTACAGCTGATATATGACCAACTGTACTTGCTGCAACGGCGGGGTAAGGAGGTATCCTTCTGCTGGGTGCCTGGTCATGTAGGAATATGGGGCAATGAACAGGCCGATCGGGCTGCCAAGGAGGCCTGCAGAGAGCAGGGTGTGGATCAGTGTCCTATTCCCTTGCAATCTGTCATTTCTGCACTCCACAAGAAGTGCATGGAGTTGTGGGAGGAGGAATGGCTGGCGGTGACGGCCAATAAACTGCATTTGATGAAGTCAACAACTCGGCCGTGGCGTGCCTCCTGCCAGCACCCTCACACGTCTTCGGATCGGGCACTGTCCTCTCACACATAGCTCTTTATTACGGCGGGAGGATCCTCCGTTTTGTGATGCTTGTGGTGTGCACATCTCTGTCCGGCACATTTTAAAAGACTGCATTTTATACCGTGATGCAAGGGCAGATGCACAAGTTGATGGGGATCTGCCTTTTGTTTTAGCTAACGATGAGACGTGTGTGTCTAGGGTTTTAAAGTTTTGTGATGTGTCTAGACTCTGGCCTAAACTTTTAGGCTGGAGGTTTTAGTGTATTGCAGGGGGCTGACTCCTCCCTTTTTTCCTTGCAGTCAGACAGCAACTTCCATCTGCTATATTGTTTTAGCTCCCTCTACCACATTCTTCCTGTATTGTCCATGTCTTACCGCTGACGCCCCCCCCCCCCCCCCCCCCCCCCCCTGCGGGTTCAGGGGTAAGAATAGGTCCGCGGTATTCCTGTCTGTCGTAAGATGGGACTAAAAGGAGTCTCAAACGTTTCGGCATTGATGTGATGGTCCCCTCTTGGGTTTGACCTCTCTTTTTCAAAATTTCCGTTGTTAGTGCGTGCCATTTGGCGAAGGACGCCTTACGTGGTGTTTTTCTATTGGTCCATCAAGCACCATCATCTTGCATGCTACCTATTGTCGTGTGGCGGGATTTACACCCAATGTTTTCTGGGTTGCCTCCTTCTTGTCTTGTGCGCAATCTCCTTCTTAGCGCCCCCGACAACTGTGGACCCTTTGAACACCTAAAATCCAGCACGGTAGCCAGTCCATTGTGGTGGGGTCGTCATGTACCATCTTGGTGGTAGCCTCCTGACCACGCAGGGACCGCACTACAGATGCCAGAGCTGTTTGCTCCCCACGCATGCCAAGGAGTATGTGCCCATATTGTCTGGGGCATGGGGACTCCGGGCAATGGGTTATCATCCAGGCACCCATTGCTTTGGCTGGGTGGCGCCCTTGGGGAGAGCCCTCGTTCGGAGTAGGTGGCACCTGGGCGGATGTGGTGCAATGAAACGCAATAAATCACATCAAGCTGGTGGTCGCACGGCCACCAGCATCTCTAAGTGAGGCCGAGTTGACTATGATGCTGTGCAATATGGCCCTCAGTCGTTCCCTATGTTGGCTGCGCCGTGGGAGGGACGCAGATCTAGTGCTAAGGAGGAGCCTTATGTACCACAATACCCTGTCTGCAGCAGGACTGATCGTGACTCTTTTCTTTCGACAAAGCCTCTGTTTTTTGTGGAACACCTGGAGGGTAAGTTTGGGGATGTGGCCGGGTTGTTTAAAATGAGGAATGGGTCGATCCTCCTCAAGACGTCCTCCCCAGCCCAATCACAAGCGTTGCTCTTGTGTGATAAGCTGGGTGACGTCCCTGTTACCATCACTCCCCACAGTAGCTTAAATATGGTCCAGGGGATTTTTTTCCATTGTGACCTATTGTTACAATCCGACGACGAGCTGAGAGCCGACTTGGAACGCCGTGGTGTACAATTTGTCCGTCATGAATACATAGAGGGCAAAAGACTAACAGGGTGGCCACTGGTGCCTCTATCTTGGCCTTCGAGTGTGCTGTATTGCCAGAGAAAGTCAAGCAAATGGTTTACCATTGTGACGTCAAGCCAAAAGTCCCTCCCCCGATGCGGTGCTTCCAGTGCTGGAAGTTTGGGCATATGTCCTCCCGATGCCCATACAGCGCCACATGTCGAGATTGCGGACGCCCCTCTCATCTCGATTCTCCATGTGCGCCTCCGCCTGTATGTGTCAACTGTGGGGAGCACCACTCCCCATGCTCGCCGGATTGCCCCATTCTTCATAAGGAGCGCAAGATAATGGAATTTCAGACCCAGGACCGGCTTACTTATCAAGAGGCAAAACTGACATTTGAAAAGTTGTATCCTGTTTCCCTTCCAACATCTTATGCTGCAGCCACGTTATCGTCGCCCTCGCGAGCGGCAGTTGAGGCCTCCTCTGTGCTACCTTCGGTGGGCCCTCGGAGACGTGCATCTCTGTCTGCTCCCCTAGTGTCTGGGGGCAAGCCTTCCTCTGTGGCCACTTTAGCAGTTGGGGGCATACCCACTTCTGTCGTTCCCCCCCACACTTACTTCGGGAGTGACATCTGCTCTAAAACCGGGGGGGCTCGATCCCTCCCCCTCCTTCTCCGTCGGCGTTGCCTCAGCCAGAAGGGGTCCCTCGGGGCTCTCCCTTCCTCCGTTTCTTCTCCTACCCAGCTGGATGTCAGCCAGTGGCTGAAGGTTCAGCCACCTGCTGGTCATAGGGCTTCTGCGTCGTCGTCAGCCTCCGACGCTCCTTCAGAGAAGCTCTCTTAGCCCTCTAACCCTAAGGACAGACGCGAGAGGAAGGAACGGGACGTGTCCAAGAAGAAGGACGTTCTGGCGGTTTCAGTACCGCCTGCTGTAAATAGTTCTTGCTCCGGGGATGAGGTGGAGATCCTCGCCTCTGCTGCGGATCTCGCCCTCATGGAACCCACGGGGGCCTTTCCTATAGACACAGCTGACTCTCCCTCGGTGGCGGCAGTTGGCTCTGAGGCGCCGTTTGCCTCGTAGTAGCCTTCACGCCCTCCCAGTCCCTTCCTGCTTCCATTCTCCAGTGGAACTGCGGCGGTAATTTCCGCAACCTGCCTGACTTCCGGAGGCTTCTGAGTGTTTCCCCTGTTCTCTCCATTGTTATTCAGGAAACTTGGTTTCCAGCAAAGTGGAACCGCGTCCTTCACAGTTATCGGGGATACTATAAGAACCGCGCTGCCTGTCAACGAGCGTCTGGTGGGGCTTGCCTCTTTGTTCACCACTCTGTGTGTAGCTCGCCAGTACCCCTTCTGACGCCTTTAGAGGCAGTCGCTGCTAGGTTTGAGCTCTCGCCGGCTATTACTGTTTGCTCTGTTTACATTCCTCTGGATGGGGAGCTCCTCCGACATGCCTCGGCTGCGCTGCTGGCTCAACTCCCGCCACCATTGCTGCTTCTGGGCGATTTCAATGCCCGCAACCCTCTATGGGGTGGGCTGTCTCCAATGACCGCGGTCCTGCCGTGGAGCATGTGTTGGCACAGCTCGACCTTAGCCTCTTGAACACCAGTGCTCTCACGCATATCAGTGTGGCCGATGGCTCGTTTTCGGCCATCGATCACACTCTTTGCAGCCCCGGACTTGTCCCATCCCTCCACTGGAGAGTACACCCTGACCTGCGTGTCAGCGACCGTTTTCCCATCTATTTGTCACTGCCCCAGTGTCAATCTTCTGAGCGCCTGCCCCGCTGGGCTCTCAACAGGGCTGACTGGCCAGCTTTTACTTCCGCAGCCACCATTGAGTCTCCCCCACAGGGTGACTTTGACGAGGTGATCCGTGTCTAGACCACGACAATCATTTCTGCCGCCGAGGCTGCCATCCCCCGCTCTTCTCGACTTTCTCGGAGGAAGGCTGTACCCTGGTGGTCGCCAGAGATTGCTGAGGCTATTCGCGACTGTAGGCGGGCTCTCGAGCGTCATAGGCGGCACCCGTCTCTAGAGACCCTCATCGCCTTTAAGAGGCACTGTGCCTTGGCCCGTCGTCTTATTGCATGGCGTAAGTAGGAGTGCTGGGAGAGGTATGTCTCATCCTTGGGCTCCCGTGTCTCCCCCTTGCTCGTGAGGTCCCGGATCCGGCGGATTTATGGATACCGGACCCCTATGGTTGTCCCTGGGATCTCCCTGGATGGCGCTGTCTGCACGGACGCTGCCGCCATTGTTGAACACCTTGTCGCGCACTTTGCTACGTGCTCTGCGACTGCAACTTACCCCCCCCCCCCCTTGCCATACGCTCTCTAAAGGAGCGAGCTGAACAGACGCTGTTATCATTCCACACACGTCGTTCTAAAAATTACAATGCTGCTTTCAGCTAGAGGGAATTCCTCGCTGCCCTCGTCGATTGCCCTGATACAGTACCAGGACCAGACTGCATCCACACGCAGCTGCTGAAGCATCTCTCCAGGGACTGCCAGAGACACATCCTCACCATCTTTAACCGCATTTGGAACGAGGTCGTTTTCCCGTTGCAATGGCGAGAGGGTGTTATAGTCCTCATCTAGAAGCCTGGTGCGGACCCACTGGCGGTGGACAGCTATCATCCCTCACCCACGTTTTGTGCAAATTGCTCAAACGTATGGTTGGGTGGCATTTTGGTTGGGTCCTTGAGTCGTGCGGTCTCCTCACTCCATCCCGGGGTGGCTTCCATCAGGGCCGGTCTGCTGCGGACAATTTGGTGCAGCTGGAATCTGCTATCCGTACGGCCTTTGCCCGACGTCAGCATCTCGTCGCTGTAACTTTTGCTCTGTGGAGGGTGTATGACACCACATGGAGGCATCACATCCTTGCTACATTGCATGAGTGGGGTCTTTGTGGTCAGCTTCCGGCTTGTCTTCAAACCTTTTTATTGCGCCGTTGTTTCCGGGTGCAAGTCGGTGCCACCTCTAGTTCATCTTATATGGGGTCCCGCAGGACATGGTATTGAGCGTCTCCTTATTTCTAGTGACCATTAATGGTCTCGCTGCAGCTGTGGGGTCATCGGTGTCTCCTTCTTTGTATGCTGACGACATCTGCATCTCATTTAGCTCAGCGACTACAGGAGTCTCCGAACGCAGGCTGCAAATGTCCGTTCACAAGGCAGCATCATGGGCTCTGACTCATGGTTTTCCGTTCTCTGCAGCAAAGAATCGAGTTATGCACTTCTGCAGGCGTTGGACGGTCCACCCTCATCCTGAACTTTACCTCGAAGGCCACCTACTTGCAGAGGTGGACACTAGCCGCTTCTTACGACTCGTCTTTGATGCCCAGCTCACATGGGTTCCTCATATTACTCAGCTGAAGCAAAAGTGCTGGCGGCACCTCAACGCCCTCCACTGCCTGAGCCACAAGTCTTGGGGTGCAGATTGCTGCACGCTGTTGAGATTGTACAGAGCCCTTGTGCAGTCCAGGCTTGATTATGGGAGCCTGGCCTATGGGTCTGCATCACCCTCAGTATTGACGTTGTTGGGCCCCATACACCACTGTGGGGTTCGACTTGCAACTGGCGCTTTCTGTACGAGCCCTGCAAATAGTCTACTGGTGGAGGCTGGGGTTCCGCCACTGCGGATTCGCCGCCATCGACTGCTCGCCGACTATGCTGTCCATGTGCATTGCTCGCCGGGCCATCCCAGTAATCGCCCGCTTTTCCCTGCCATGGTCCTCCATCAGGCCGAACGGCGACCTAGATCTGGGCTTTCCATTGCTGTCCGCGTGCAGTCGATGCTGTGAGATCTGGGGTCATTCCCTCTTCTGCCTCCCTTCCGGATCCATGCACCTACGCCTCCCTGGTGTTTGCCCCGGCCGTCCATCCGTCAGGACCTGGCACAGGGACCCAAGGTCTCAGTTCCGCCTGTGGCCCTCTGTCGCCGTTTTCTTGCGCTCCTCGCCTCATTTTCGTGCTGTGAGACTGTCTACACTGATGGTTCCCTGGTTGATGGTCGCACTGCCTACGCTTTTGCTCACGCTGCCCATGTTGAACAGCGCTCCTTGCCGGCTGGCTGCAGTATTTTTACTGCAGAGCTGGTGGCCATATTGTGCGCTCTTGAGTATATGCGTTCCTGCTCGGGTACGTCCATCGTCATCTGCAGTGACTCCCTTAGCAGCCTCCAGGCCATCGACAGCTGCTATCTGTCTTCTCCTCTGGTATCCTTTATTTGGGAGTCTGTTTCCGCCATTGCTCGCTCTGGTCGTTCGGTTGTCTTTGTTTGGACGCCAGGTCACGTTGGCATCCCGGGGAACGAACGTGTCGACAGGCTGGCCAAATGGGCGATCGACGCCCCAGCTTTGGAGGTCGGCCTCCCGGCTCGTGATCAGCAGTTGGTGTTGCGCCGTAAGGTGCTTGGGATGTGGAATGATGAGTGGCGTGGCCTGACGTCCCCGAATAAACTGCGGGCTGTTAAGGAGTGGACCGTTGTGTGGCGGTCCTCCCTGCGGACTTCTCACAGGGACTCTGTCATCCTGTGTCGGCTGCACATCGGCCATACCTACCTGACGCACGGCCATCTTTTGCGTCAGGAGAACCCCCCCGTGTCGGTGTGGGTCCTGGCTGATGGTTGCCCACATTCTGTTGGAGTGTCTCCGACTGCGCACCCTCCGGCAGTCTTTTAATCTCCCGGGCACTTTTCCTTTGGTTTTATGCGACGATGCCTCCATGGCTGACGACATTTTAAATTTTATGTGTGGTAGTCCTTTTTATGGTTCCATTTAGGGAGGTCCTGCACCTTTCCCTTTCTGTGCCTCTTGTCCTCGAGTCTCTCATATTTGGTTGCAGATTTTATTGTGTAGTCGGCTGGTTTACTCTTTCCCTTTTTTTGTTCTCGTGGTCAGTCAACCAGTCTCCGGCCATCTTCTTTTCATCTGTTTCTTTCTGTCTGGTGTTCATCTGTACTCTTCTTGTCTGTGGTGTTCGTTGCCGCATTTGTGTTCTTTCAGTGCCTGGGGGGGAGTCTCCTCCCCCTTGGGGTTTTACCTGCTTCGCAAATTTATGTCTCGCCTGTTTTTGGGATGGGGGACTGATGACCTTCGTTGTTTAGTCCCCCTTAAACAACTCAACAACCACCACAACCTGTCGCCATTCAATTAAAACGGCTACGATCGCATTCAGTTGGGTTACAGGTCACCGGTGCCCTTACACAATGGGTGAATTGTACGGTGGACTTTGGGGGCGGGGCGACGAGTTAGCAGTATCAAAGAGTGTCACGAATGTAGTACTGTTGTTAATCGTGCAGTGACCTATTGCTTTAGACGAGCAAAGCGTGGGAACAAACGCCCCAAGGAAGGGGGTGGTCTCATTAATGCCTTTTATGCCACCACTTGTGGAATTTTTGTGTCGATACAGAGCGGTGGTGTCTGAAGTTTTCTTCACGGCCAGCCATTTGAAAACCGCATGATTTCAATGCTGGGCATCAGGCGTCTACCCTCAATCGCAGAGGCGTTAAAACGAGGGATAAAATGTGACCACTATACTTACCGTCGTACGGCACGCCACGGTGGCAGTGGGCAGAATTGTGGTGAAATTTTCTGTCAGTGTGACATCATTAACCCACGTTATTCTGGGGTTAGAATAGGCCCGCGGTATTCCTGCCTGTCGTAAGAGGCGACTAAAGGAAGTCTCAAACTTTTCGCCCTTATGTGATGGTCCCCTGTTGGGTTTGACCTCCACCTCTCAAAATTTTTTCCACAGAGCGAGCCGACTGGGGAAGGGCGCCTTACTTGGTGCATTGTGTCGATCTTGCGATCAGACCTACCGCCAGCTTATTTGTCGTTGAATTACAGTCCTGCCCACTCTCCATCTCTTGGGCATGACTACGTTCCTGCATGCTGATTACACCTAGCACTGTGTGGTGCCACTTTCTGCACTGATGGCGACCATGGACCACATGTTACCTAACATCCAGCATGGTAGCCAGTCCTTGCGGTGCGGCTGCCATGTACCCTGTTGGTTGTAGCCCCCTGACAATACAGGGATCGCTCTACTGGTGCCTGCGCTGTTAACTCCCCACGTATGCCAAGGAGAAGATGCCTATCCTCCTGGGGTATTGGGACTCCCGGCAACGGGCATCCTGCCAGGTGGCTCTTGCTGAGGTTGGGTGGCGCCCATGGGGAGGGCCCTTGGTCGGAATAGGTGGCATCAGGGTGGATGACCCGCAATGAAGCGTGGTACATCGTCTCTCACTAGTGGCCAGCCACCAGCAGTCTCTAAGCGTTCTTGGGCTCAATTTAATGCTCAGAAGTACGATCCGAAAACGTTCCCCTCCCTTGCCACACTGTGGGAGGAACGCAAATCTCACGTTGGCAGTAGCAGTTATTCGCCTCAATTCTTAGCATTTAGAGGACAAGGTAGGGGAGGTGGAGGGCTTGTCCAAAATGCGCTCTGGGTCACTCCTGATACAAACGACATCCTTTGCCCAGTCACGACGGTACTTGCTTGTGACAAGTTGGGAGATGTTGTCATTACGATCACACCCCATGAAAGTTTAAATATGGTCCATGGAGATATTTAACATAAGGACGTTCTCTTGCAGTCTGGTGACGAGCTGCGCGCCGAGGTGTACATTTCGCCCAGCGCGTTCATCGGGGTCCGAAGGAAAATCAGATTGCTACCGGTCCCTTCATCTTGGCCTTCGAGGGTGATATATTACCGGAAAAGTTCAAGGTGATGGTCAACCGATGTGACGTGAAGCCCTATATCCCTCCCCCGATGCGGTGCTTTAAGTGTTCAAAGTTCGGCCATATGTCTTCCTGCTGCACTTCCAGCCTCACATGTTGAGATTGCAGACGCCCATCACATCCCATGTGCCCCCCCACCCATATTTGTCAACTGTGGGGAGCACCATTCACCTTGCTCGCCAGACTCTAGAATCTTCCAGAAAGAGCGTAAAATCATGGAATATAATACCCTGGACCGACTGACCTATACTGAGGCCAAAAGGAAGTACCACCAACTCCATCCTGTGAGAATGACATCTTCCTGCGCCGCTGCTACAACAACTGTGCTAGCCCCATCAGTTTCTCGAATTCCGGCCGGATCGACGAGTAGTAGAACTCCTCCTGCCCCCTCGCCAGTGGGGGGCTCTAGCCACCGGGTTGCTCCTGCGCCACCTACCTCAGGTGCAACACCATCCCACCCTGTCGGGGACGTCTGCCCCCGCTTCTAAGCCGGAGAAGTGTCCAACTTCTTCGTCTTCTCACGCTTGCAAGGGATCCCTTGGGTCCCTCTCTCCGCAGGTTTCCACCAGCAGGAAAGCTGACGACCGACGGTGACGTAAGTGCCCTCAATCAGCTGGTCGTAGGGCTATGCGATCCTCCACCGTCCCGTAGACTGAATCGTTCAAGCCCTCCCAGCCAGTGAAACCCAAGGAGCAGCGTGAGAAACCCAAGCAGAAGAGCTCTAAACCCAAGGAACTCCCGGTGGCAGCCACCCCGCCACAACCTTCCAGCTCTGAGTCTGAGGATGAGGTGGAGATTCTGGCGTCTGCTGAGCACCTCGATCTCGCCGGTCCCTCAGACACAATAGATAGCACTAGCACAGGCGCTCAATCGGAGGCAGCAGGTGATCCAGTGGCGTAATCTGCCTTTTTATCACGTCACGCCTTTCTGAGACATGGACAATATAATCCTCAAGTGGAACTGCAGCTGTTTCTGACACCATCTAGCTGAGCTCCGACAACTTACGAGCCTTCACCCTCAATTCTGCATTGCTCTTCCGGAAACTTGGTTTCCAGTAATGCAAATCCCCGCCCCCTGTGGCTATCGCAGTTATCATAAGAACCGGGCAGCTTATGAACGGATGTCTGGTGGCGTCTGCATCTATGTCCTTCACTCTCTTCACAACGAGTCTGTCCCTCTACAAACACCTTTAGAAGCTGTCGCTGTTCGGGTGTGGACGCCACAGGCAGTTACCGTCTGCTGTCTAAACCTCCACCAGATGGTGATATCCCACTGCATGTCCTGGCTGCGCTGATAGCCCAATTGCCACCACCTTTCTTGTTACTGGGCGACTTCAACGCACATAAACCTCTGTGGGGTGGGTCAGTGGCAACAGGTCGAGACGCCACCATTGAGCGTTTATTGGCACAGCTTGAACTTTCCATTTTAAATGATGGTGCAGTCACTCACTTCAGCATGGAGCATGGCGTGTACTCTGCCATCGACCTTTCGATCTGCAGCCCTAGCCTCCAACCTTCTGTCCAATGGAGAGTGCATGACGACCTGTGTGGTAGTGACCACTTTCCGATCTTTCTGTCACTGCCACAGCGTCACTCTTCTGGGCGCCCTAGCAGATGGGCTATGAATAAGGCTGACGGGGACTTGTTCTCCTCCATTGCCGCAATTGAGCCTCTCTCTAATGATGCCATGAATGCGGTGGTTCACTCGGTCACCACCAGCATCGTTACTGCCACAGAATCTACCATTCCCCCTTCTTCTGGGTCCCCTCGGAGGAGGACTGTGCCATGGTGGTCGCCTGAGATTGCTGAGACGATTAAAGATCGCCGGCGGGCGCTACAGCGTCACAAGCAACATCCCTCTACTGAACACCTCATCACCTTCAAACAGTTGCGTGTGCTGACCCGCCACCTTATCCGCCAATGCAAGCAGGAGTGCTGGGAGCGGTATGTGTCCACCATCGGCCTCCATGTCTCTCCATCGCAGGTCTGGGCCTAGATCCGACGCCTCTATGGCCATCGGACCCCTGTCAGTGTTCCTGCGCTCTCACTGAATGGAGCAGTTTGTACAGACTACGACGAAATTGCCAACAGCTTGGCAGACCATTTTGCTCTGAGTTCCGCTTCTTCCAATTACCCTCTGGCCTTTCGTTCCATTAAAGAGTGGATGGAACATCGGAGCATTTCATTTCGTATTCACCATCCTGAATGCTACAATGTTCCATTCAGTGAGTGGGAATTTCACAGTGCCCTCGCCGCTGGTCCTGATACCGCTCCTGGGCCAGATCGCATCCACTGTCAGATGCTGAAACACCTTTCAGTGGACTGCCAACGACGGCTCCTCGACTTTTACAACCGTGTCTGGGTCGAGGGTGAGTTTCCGTCCCAAAGGCGGTAAAGTGTTGTTATCCCCATTCTGAAACCAGGCAAGAACCCTTTGGAGGTGGACAGCTGCCGTCCCATTAGCCTCACCAACATTCTTTGCAAGTTGCTTGATCAGGTGGTGAGCCGGCGCTTGAATTGGGTACTGGAGTCTCGGGGCCTCCTGGCTCCGTCTCAGGGTGGGTTCCGTAAGGGCAGCTCAGCCGCCGACAATCTGGTGAGCCTGGAGCCGGCCATCTGTACTGCTTTTGCCCGCTGTCAGCACCTGGTCGCTGTCTTTCTCGACATGCGGAAGGCGTACGATACGACATTGTGTCATCACATCCTTTCTATGCTTCATGGATGGGTACTTCGGGGCCCTCTGCCGATCTTTATCCGAAATTTCCTGTCGTATGGTACCTTCCGTGTTCAAGTCGCGGCCTCCCGAGTTCAGGTTAACGGTGTGCCACAGGGATCTGTTTTACGTGTCTGCCTGTTTTTAATATCCATTAATGGGCTCGCTGCGGCGGTGGGAACGTCTGTCTCAGCGTCCTTGTATGCTGACGACTTCTGACTTTGCTACAGCTCTATTGGCATTACAGCTGCTGAACGACAGCTACAGGGCGCTATCTGTAAGGTGCACTCTTGGGCAGTAGCTCATGGGTTCCAGTTTTCGGCAGCCAAGGTCTGCGTTATGCATTTGTGCCAACGTCGCACTGTTCACCCGCAGCCGCGGCTTTACCTTGGAAGCGAACTTCTTGCACTGGTGGAGTCACATAGGTTTTTGGGGGTGGGTTTTGATGCCTGGTTGACTTGGCTGCCTCATATTCTGCAGCTTAAACAGATGTGTTGGCAGCATGTAAATGCTCTGCGATGCTTGAGCCTCACCTGCTGGGGCGCCGACCGATCTACCTTGTTATGGCTCTACCAGGCGTTAATCCAGTCCCGTCTGGATTATGGGAGCCTGGCTTAAGGCTCAGCATCCGCATCTGCTTTGCGGGTGCTGGACCCAATCCACCACAGTGGTATATGCCTTGCCACTGCTGCTTTCCGGTCCAGCCCAGTGGCCAGCATACTTGTGTAGGCGGGTGTCCCCTCCACTGTGGTTACGGCGCCAACGTTTGCTGGCCGCTTATGCTGCCCATGTTTTTAGCTTGCCAGGGCATCCTAACTATCGTCTGTTATTCCCACAGTCGGACTTCCAGAACGTTGGCCCAGGGTTGGATTTACGACTGCGGTCCGCGCCCGGGAGCTTCTCTCCGGGCTTGAGGCTTTACCTCTTCCGCCTCCTTTCCGGGCCCCTCTGAGTACACCACTGTGGTGTGTGCCTCGCCCTCGCCCTCAGCTGGAATTGGCACAGGGCCCGAAGTACTCAGTCCCTCCGGAGGCGATCCGCCCCCGTTTCTTTCCATCCTCGCAACGTATCGGTGTTCTGGCATTGTTTACACTGACGGGTCGATGGTTGCTGGTCTTGTCGGTTATGCGCTAACTCTAGGGGACAATTCCGAACAACGTTCCTTGCCGGCTGGCTGCAGCGTTTACACTTCTGAGCTGGTCGCCATATTTCGAGCCCTAGCGTATATCCACTCCTGCTCAGGTGAGTCCTTCGTTATCTGTAGCGATTCCCTGATTGGTTTACGAGCTCTCGACCCATGTTTCCCTCGTTCTCGTCTGGTGATGGCTATCCAGGAGTCCCTGCATACACTTGCCCGTTGCGGCCGCTCTGTCGTGTTTGTTTGGACCCCGGGCCATGTTGGGATACCCGGCAATGAAAATGTTTACCGCCTGGCGAAAAAGGCCAGCACTGCACCATCTCTGAAGAATGGCCTCCCGGCAAATGATTTGCGGGCAATCTTATGCCGAAAATTTTTCGACCAATGGGACACTGAATGGCGCAACCAGCCCATGCAAAACAAACTTCGCCTTATCAAGGCGACGACGACTGTGTGACGGTCGTCCATGCGGGTCTCCCGCCAGGAGTTTGTTGTCCTCTGCCGGCTGCGCATTGGGCACACTCGGCTGACGCACGGCCTTTTCTTGCGCCGTGAGGACCCACCTCTATGTCGCTGCGGCTCCGTTTTATCCGTTTTATCAGTGGTCCACATTTAGTTGGAGTGTCGTGTTTTAGCCGTGCTCAGGCAGACGTTAGCGCTGCCTGATACGGTCCCTGCCCTTTTAATTGATGACCCTGCTATGGCTGGCTAAGTTTTGCGTTATACTCGGGCAGGGGGTTTTTATAACTTAATCTGAGTGTTTATGTTTGATTTTATTCTTTTGTGTTGATTCTGGCCTTTGGCCTACGGTTCTTAAACTGAGTTTTTAATGTGTTCTTGGTGGTTGGCTTTTCCTTTTTTATCTCTATGGTCGGCCAACCACCTTCACACTCTGTGTGATTTTAATTTGTTTCGTCTGATCTCTGTCTGAGTCTTTCTTGTCCTGTGTCGTCTGCCGTCTTTCCTGTTGCTCGTCTTTTTTTTCCTTCTCTTTGTGTGGTTTTAGTTTTTTGGAAAAAGGGACCGACGACCGTAGCAGTCTGGTCCCTTTAAACCCACAAACCAACCTAACCCACGTTACATGTCAAATGAGCTTCTGAGCTCCGGTCTTCTTTTCGCATGTGTCGGCACCTCCCTGTTTGAAGCGTCACGCGCACGAATGTGATGTTGCAGGGCGCCACGCTTTTGTAACATTACACAGGAAGGCTGTAGGTGCCTATAAGCGACATTCAAACTTTTTCATCGTATTGGGGTACACCTACCAGGTTTCGGAAAAGTGAATTTTTAATTTTTTGCGCCGTGTACTTATTGAAAAAAAGATTGTATTAAGAAGAGAAAAGTGCTGAAACGCTGATGAGCAATAGTATATATTTATGACCATTTTGATATTAAAGTGGTACGCTAATGTAACTAAATATTTAACGTAAGGTTCTGTATTAATCTAGTCACTTTCGGGAGCACACCCTTCATTTTCAGATGTATAAAAGTTATTCGAGCGTGGGGTTCATAAATCATTATCTTATAATTGTTGTCTAACTTCCTACATTATGTAAACTGGATCCACATTTCTTAAGCTTTATTGTTATAAGTGATTC
The DNA here is from genome assembly GCF_021461385.2 of Schistocerca piceifrons. NCBI lineage: Eukaryota > Metazoa > Arthropoda > Insecta > Orthoptera > Acrididae > Schistocerca > Schistocerca piceifrons. Next base: position 135,811,253 of record NC_060138.1, on the reverse strand, counting down.
AAGACACCCTAAGCTGAAAAAGTTATTGACATCCTCTTGTTCGCTAATGTCTGTTTTCACTTCGTACCTCTAACAACTTTCTTTCCGATTTTAGGCGTTGTTTTTTGAATTACTTTCAGTCGCTTTCCGAATTGACATTTCATTTATTTTTAAATGCATTTCCACATATTTCTTTAAGCACTTTTTTAATTGGTGGAGCTTTGAGATTGTAGCATTTCTTTTTTGGTCGTTATCTGTTTCTGCAATGACGGAAAAACCGACAACACTAAACAATAATAAATACAGAACAATGAAATTTCGGGAATAAATTTGACTAGGTAACATATTAAGAGATGAACACTGCAAGATCAGCATGTTAGCCGGCCGTGGTGGCCGAGCGGTTCTAGGCGTTTTAATTTGGAACCACGCCGCTACTATGGTCGCAGGCTCGAATCCTGCCTCGGGCATGGATTTGTGTGATGTCCTTAGGTTAATTAGGTTTAAGTAGTTCTAAGTTTAGGGGACTAATGACCTCAGCTGTCAAGTCCCATAGTGCTTAGAGCCACTTGAGCCATCAGCAGGTTAATGTAAGCAAGAAGTAAGCCATTGCAAATGTTAATAACCATTATAACCACCAGAATATTGAATGCAAGCATGCAAATATGCATGCATTGTGTTGTATGGGAGCCGAACGTCAGTTTGTGAGATGGAGTTCCAAGCTTGTTGCACTTGGTCAGTCAATTACAGAAACGGTTAAAGATAGTTGTGGATAACGGTGGAGTTGTCGTCCGAAATTGTCCCACATGTACTCCAGTGGAGACAAATCTGGTGACCGAACATGCCAGGGCAACATGTCGACAGTATTGGGGCAACAGGGGTATCACCCCAAAGTAATGTTATCCAAGATTGTAGCTATGACGTCATGCAAGATGGTGGCGATGACTCCATCCAAGATGGTGGCTGTGACGTCAATCAAGATGGCGGATTTTTGCGGGAAGTTTGAATTTTGGCAGGAAAGTACCACACCTCGTCCCCCAGAAAAACGGCGCCAATTTTAAATTCCAACACGTCAATGCACCACACCACACTTATCTATACTAAGAAAAGAAAATCGCAGGAAGATAGGACACTTGGCCTACCTCCTCTAACCTAAGGATTCGTCGGAAAAAAGGACTTATCTTAAATATGTTACCAATTTCAAGCACATGTGTTCGCCACTGTGTCTGGATTGCAACTGGCTTAGTTCATATCGGTGCCACCAGAGGGCGCTCTTCTGACGTCAGATCATGACGCAAGTACCGTTGTTCGAGATGGCGGCACCCAGTATGTTCACCACGAGCTCCAGAGCCCAACTGACTTAGTTCATATCGTGGCCACCAGAGGGCGCTACCGTGACGTCGGGTGATGACACAAGATCGTCTGCTCTCTCTATCTCTCTCGTGTATTATAACCGGACACATGCCACGTCAGCGGCCCATGAGCGAATGGCCACTGATGCCACAGCCTCCAGCCTAGACCCTTATACTCATGTCGGACATAGTCATCTCTAAATAATCTAACTAAAGTAACACCCATATCGTGCATCTAAGATATTAGTTATCTAAGTGCTTAATTACATTTTACGAGGGCCGTTCAGAAAGTAACCTCCGGTTGATTTAAAAAAATACACCAAGTTAAATAAAAATATTTTAATATATACATCTTACAACTACATCTTTGCACTATTTTTCTACATAGTCTCCATAGCGATTGAGGCACTTATCGTATCTCTTCACAAGCTTTGAAATTCCTTCTGCATAAAAATCACCCGCTTGTGCCTGGAGCCAGCCTGTGACCGCATCTTTGAGCTCTTCGTCGTCATCAAACCGCTGTGACCCGAGCCATTTCTTCAAATGCATGAAGAGGTGATAATCACTTGGCGCCTGGTCTGGGCTGTAAGGTGGATGGCTGATAACGTCCCACTTGAAGGACTCAAGAAGGGCCGTTGTTCTGCGAGCAGAGTGAGGACGGGCGTTATCGTGCAAAAAAACGATACCGGAAGTCAGCATACCGCGGCGTTTGTTCTGTCGTAACTTTTTCATTGTTTCACAGTACACGTCTTGATTAATGGTCGTACCATGTTCCATGAATTCAACCAACAACACCCCTTTGGCATCCCAAAACACCGTTGCCATCAGTTTTCTGGCAGAAAAATCTTGCGAGGCTTTTCTTGGTTTGGTAGGCGAATTTGAATGTGCCCACATCTTTGATTGTTCTTTTGTCTCAGGGTTCACGTACTTAATCCAGGTTTCGTCACCGGTCACGATTCTGTTTAACAATGGTTCTCCTTCGTCCTCATAACGTGTCAGAAAGTCTAATGCAGAGGCCATTCTTTGAGTTTTGTGGTGGTCGGTAAGAATTTTGGGCACCCATCGTGCTCAGAACTTACGGTAACCCAATCTTGCTGTCACTATCTCGTACAAGAGAGTCTTAGAAATCTGTGGAAAACCAGTAGACAACTCTGACATTGAGAAACGTCGATTTTCACGAACTTTTGCATCAACTGTCTGAACGAGTTCGTCAGTCACCAATGATGGTCTACCACTCCTCTCTTCATCATGAACGTTTTCTCGTCCACTTTTAAATAAACGTACCCATTCACGGACAACTCCTTCACTCATAACTCTTGGTCCGTACACGGCACAAAGCTCACGATGAATAGCTGCTGCAGAATATCCTTTGGCTGTAAAAAATCTTATGACAGCACGCACTTCACATTTGGCGGGGTTTTCTATTGCAGCACACATTTCAAACTGCCACAAAAACTAAACTAGCCCAGGTACGACGTTCACTCGACCACGGCTTGATGCCGACTGACCTGTTGAGTGCGTGAACGCACAGATGGCGTCGCTACTCCCCCCACAACCCGCACTGTGACCAATCGGAGGTTACTTTCTGAACCGCCCTCGTAATTTTAATCATATTCAATAAGTGAATTTACAATTTCAATATTTAATGTTCAAATGAGAAGTTTCACATTTTCTCACTATGAGTGCAATGTTCATTCATGACAAAGTACTCCCCCCCCCCCCCCCCACCCGTAGAATGCTGCACTCCTATTGGCTACTGCATTAGTCACATGATTCGACTTCATAGAACCTAGGACTTGGAATCATTTTTCGCCAATGCCACACCCACCTGGACTTGTACTAACTTGTACTAACTTGGACTAAAGTGCACTAACGTATACGAACCTGCACAGCGCAGCACATCATCCAATATGGTGGGGAAAAATGGTGGGAAAACAGATCTGAACACAAGTCTTTATTTTGCATCCAGTTTCTCCACCACAAAATCTAGACTCCAACTGACCTAGTACATACTACTGCCAGTAGATGGTGCTGTCATCCCTTATGTGACATAACCCGAGTTCGTGGTCTGGAGGGGAAAATGGCGTGAAAATTACTCAGGCTGCACTGGGCTGCTCTATAGAGTAAGGAAGGAGTGAACTCTGTTCACTTTCTAACATTTTATTTTGCCATTGAGTGTATTTATCACATCACCGCAAAAGACTCGCCCTAATGTCCTTCGCGTCACAATACACAGTCTGCAGACAGACACACAACTCCTAATTTTCCGAAATAATTTCAAAAAAATGGTTCAAATGTCTCTGAGCACTATGGGGCTTAACTTCTGAGGTCATCAGTCACCTAGAACTTAGAAATACCTAAACCTAACTAACCTAAGGACATCACACACATGCATGCCCGAGGCAGGATTCGAACCTGCGACCGCAGCGGTTGCATGGTTCCAGACTGTAGCGCCTAGAACCGCTAGGTCACCCCGGCCGGCGAAATAATTTCAGTACAGACCTGCAGACTGCTCCTAAATAATACAGCACAGTGATGTGTAGGCATGCTAAGTACTCGTAAACTGTCCAAATAGCGCATATAACAGCCCACAGAGCTGCTCTCAAAATAATGCAATCAATGTGCGCAAGCACCCACCGCCATGTGGCCGTCAGCTGTCAAACCACACACAGACCCCTGCTCGGGTCCCGCAAGTATGAGGCGACCACATCCCTTTCGTACTTAATTTCTGAGAAATTCCTATCCAAATATGTGTTCACTTAGAGACAGCTCCTGGCGCGACCGGCAAGGGATGCGCACTCCGTCGGACACGCGAGCCACCGCCACCAAACGCATGTGAAACTTCATTCTGTACAGTCTCCTTTATACTGACTTTACAGAAGTCCAAGGCGTGCTTACGCCAGTGTCATATGCGAGACATCTCCATGTACCACTTGTCTTTACCACAGATGACAGAATAGCACAGCGGTCATTGCTCCTAGCGTGACATGACACACACATTTAACCATTCGTAACTACCTAGCTTGACCGACCCAACACCAGCACGTGCACGCTCATAATTACAAACTCATCTAACAACGTTCCCAATATTATTCTTACGTCACATCGCTTTGTAAAAAAATAAGAGCCAAGTCGACCTCTCGGGAGTTGTATACCGTCCCAGAAATTGTTAACGCTCGCTTTCTTCATGCCTCAGCTTGTATGCACGGAAATTCGTACCGTGACAGAACCTGTTTACGAAAATAACGCCAAATGCAGTCTTCCCAGCGCTCCTAACGTCTTACCCTTCCAGATTTCAACGTACCCATACGTTCCTTCCACTGTGTAGAGACTCCTATATCCCAGCACAAACGATGTGAATGAATCGAGCATTCTGATTCGCTCTTATCGAATTTGCGCGGCGAATTATTTATGCCGCCGGTATCAGAGCACCATCCACCTATTCTCTCTCGGACTTCCAGCAGTTATTTTACACAGATCGCTAAATTGCATTCACAGTTGACTGTGCAAAATTCTCTCCACATTATAAAATGCATACCAGACTCACAAGAATATTCCAGGCCAGGAAGATATTTGACACTGTAACTACAATTAAATATTAAGATTGCTGCTACAGTCTGACACCAATATATCTACAGTTAATCTCTCCTCTTGACGACTGTGCCTCAGTATTTATAGCGCATATAATTTTCCACTTTAAAACTCTACCTCTTACCCTCATTGTTATCAATCTGCTCAATCTATACGTCCCTCATGATAGCACACACAGTCATCCTCTTTAGTCATGCCCTAACATAAACCATACTATCTTTACAATGCAATATATACACATTTTACACTATGTAAGCCACACTAACTTTACAACTCAATATATACATCTTTTAGAAAAACAATACAGTTACCTTTTATGTCTGTACAGCAACTGAAAAAATTGTCATACGCCTACACTCACACTGGCTATATGATACGATGCTCTCCAGTCCTAGGCAATCACCATCAGCCTTTTCTTTCTTTCTACAGATGTGACATTCAGCGGTACTTTACACTGGTCACCATTTCACACCGACAACTGAACCTTGCACCCCCAGGGGCTCGGCATTGATTTGCCGGTTACAGGCTTGGCGATCCCGGGGTTCGTGAGCTGGGGACTGGTATGCGCCGCCAGTCCCTTGTCACCGTAAACTCTGGGCATGCTTCAGCGACCACCGTGGGGCGCGGCAGTGGAACGTTTTGTGTCTCAGAGAGTGGGGATCTCGGCTTGACCGCACGGATGGCGACGATGGAATAAACCTCTACAAAAAAAAACCTCAATCCCAAGGTGTGCTGCGCTCTGATGAGATGGATGGCTGTTGAGGTGGAACAGTCGTTAGCGGGCGACCTCTTGTGTCCTGCCGCACCTCAGTTGTATAAGGCTTACCTAGGCACGCGGGGCTCTGTCTAGGTGGACTTCTATTTCCCTGCTCGTGGGACCGAGATCGAGCCTTCGAACTCTTCTTTGCGTCGTCCCAGCGGAAGGAGTGGGCCGCTGGTAGGTTCCGACACTCACTCCAACAAGAGGGCTCGTGTAGCCAGTCCTCCAGGCTCAGTAGCGAAATCTCAGAATCTCATGACATGTAACAGAACGCATGCTGCCGGTCAGAATGTGTTTTTAGTCGTTAAAAGGAAAGAGGGCGGCTTCGAGAAAGTTTCCCCTTTCTATATTCAAAAAGGGCTCGAAGGGATTGCTGCCGGTTTAAAATCAGTGAAGCGATTGCGTAATGGGATACTGTTGGTGGAAACCACCAGCTCCAAGCAAGCTCTGGCTCTCCAGATTGCACACTCCCTTGGGGAATATGCCATCAAAACTGAGCTGCAGACCACCTTGAATTACAGCAAAGGTGGAGTGACGTGCAGGGATCTGGTGGACATTCCACAAGAGGTAGTAAAAGATGAGAGTGCACCAGCAGGAGTAGTTAACGTGCAAAATATCATGAGGAGGGTGTAAGTCCGACTCCTTTATCCTGACATTTAATAGCACGGAACTCCCTGAGCATATTAAAGCAGGTTTCCTTCGCTTAAGTGTGCAGCCTTATGTACCTAAGCCAATGCGGTGTTTCAAATGCCATCGCTTTGGGCATACTACTCTTGGGTGTCGTGGAGAAGCTACTTGTGGCAAGTGTGGTCAGGCCGCCCATGACCGAGTCCATTGTTTGTTTCCAATTAAGTGTGTGAATTGCTCTGGGCGTCATCCTGTCTTGTGTCGGGACTGCACCGTGTATCTGGAGGAACAGAAGGTACTGGAGCTTAAAACTCTTAAGTGCATCCCCTACACTGAGGCAAAAATGCACTATAAAGCCATGCTGACCCCATCTTTTGCTACGTCCTTCACTTCCATTGTTAAACAGTCCACACAGAAAGTTGACGCAGCTACACAATCAGAGGCTGTTAGTGTCGGCACTACTACCAGCGTGTGTCCCTGCAATTGTGCTGCTCCAGTCGCTTCTAAGCCTGTGCCTCCCCTAAAAACTTCGGAAAAAGCTGTGGTTGCTGACACTGTCCAGCTCCCTTCTATATACAAAAGGATTTCGAGGGAATCTGTGGCTCCTTAAAATCGGTGAAGCGCTTCCGTAATGGGAACTTGCTAGTGGAAACTTCCACTTCCCAGCAAGCAACTAATCTCCGGTCTGCTAAATGCTTTGGAGAGTATGCCATAGACACTGAAGTGCACAGCACCTTGAACTACAGCAAAGGTGTTGTGACACGCCGGGATCTAGTTGACATTCCCAAGGAAGAACTGCAACGTGAGTGAGCTCCGGACGGTATCGTTGATGTCCAACATATCATGAGGAGGGTTGATGGCAATCTTGTCAAATCCGACTCCTTTATTCTGACCTTCAGTAGCACGAAACTTCCTGAACATGTTAAAGCTGGCTTCCTTCGCCTTAGTGTGAGGCCTTATTTCCTGACCCGAATGCGCTGTTTCAAATGCCAGCGTTTTGGGCATACCACCTTAGGATGCAAAGGTGAAGCATCTGTGGTAAGGCTGCTCATGAAGGAGTTGGTTGCTCCTCTCCAGCCAAATGTATCAATTGCTCTAGGAACCACCCTGTTTGGGGTAGGGACTGCCGAATATTTTTAGAGGAACGCAAAGTCCAGGAAATAAAAACAAACAAGCGTATCCCCTATGGTGAGGCCAAGAAGATCTATAAGTCGATGCAACCTCCCACATTTGCTACATCTTTTGCATCCCTGGTTTAGAAGCCTACTCCAAAAGTCGATGCCTCAACGCAGACAGAGGTGGTGAGTGTTGGCACTAATACCTGCAGCTGTCAGTGCACTTGCAACGCAGCCAATGTTTCAGAGCCAGTAGCCCAACGGCAGACAAAGGTACAGTGGCGAACTTGGGTCAGCCCCTGGCCCCTCGTCCCACTCTGTGTGCTTTTAATTTGTTTTGTCTGTTCTTTGTCTGAATTTTTCTTGTCCTAACTCGTCTGTTGTCTCTATTTTCAGTATTTTACTCGGTGTGGGTGTTTTTAAGTTTTGGAACAAGGGACCGATGACCGTTGCAGTCTGGTCCCTTTAATCTCACAAACCCACCAACCAACCCTGGCGCCTCCAACAGCTGAGGCTATTCCCAACCCCAGTGCGCCAATTACCACTTCCACATTAGCTCCCCCAAAGCCCCCCTAACCACAGAAAGCTCCCGTACAGCAGCATCAGCGGGTCAAATCCCGTGGTAAACCGTCTGACCATGCAGGTGTTGTTTTACGTGAGGCTTCATTTGACTCTTCCCTAGAGTTGATGGAATACGGTGTATGTGTGGGGCAATCGTCTAGTCCCACGCCTGCCCCTCCACTTGCTGCGATCTCCCCGCCCCGTTGGAGAGACAGGATGAAGATGCAACCCCCATCATAGATGGCTCCCATACTTCAGTGGAACTTGCAAGGGTTCAGGACGCATGTGGAGGAACTTCGTCTACTATCTCAGGGTAGACCACTGTGTCTATGTCTCCAGGAGACTTATTTCCATCGCTCTTACTCCCCCGAGCTATGCGGCTATACACTCCACAAAAATGGTGACCTGCATGGAGAGAGAGCTAGAGGAGGCGTAGGTATTTTCGACAGGACGGACTACCACTCCTCGCCTCTCTCACATACGACGACTTTACAGGCCGTCGCTGTGTCCGTGCACGTGCGTCATCCATTGACTGTATGTTCGCTTTACTTGCCCCCACACGATGTACTTGAGACGCCGCCCTGTCCGACCTTCTTACACAGCTCCATCAGCCATTCATTATTCGTGGTGATTTTATTGCCCACAATGTGCTTTGGGGCTCAGCAATTACCTGTCCGAGGGGTAGAGCAATTGGGAGACTTCTCCTGTCATCCTGTACTTACTTGCTCAATGGAGGACAGAGCACTCATTTCTGCACAGCGACTGGGTCGCTCTCTGCCATTGATCTCTCGTTTTGCTCTCCAGCTCTTGCCACGAGTGCTCATAGGGAGGTGGTCGCTGACTTTCACGGCAGTGATCATTTCCCAATCTGGATTCACCTGCCAGATCGCGTGGGTCCCGAAAGGAGACCACCACGAGGGTGCTTAGTGGAGCCGACTGGACATTTTATAGGCAGTAGGCCCAGTTCGAACACTGTGCGAATGTTGAGGGGTGGGTGGATCATATTACCAAAACGGTCCACCACGCCGCTGCAGCATCCATTCCACAGTCCACGGGCCACCGTAAGAGGCCACCTGTCCCTAGGTGGAGTGGCGAATGCCGCTCTGCACTAAGTACTATGCGTGCGGCTCTGCGTCGGCTCCGGTGTCGGCCAACTGCTGAGAATCTTGCAGCCTTTCGGGTGGCGAGGGCAAGATGTCGGCCCATTATTCGTGAGAGCAAGAAGAGGTCGTGGAAAGAGTTCCTGAACACCATTAATCGTTCCACCAAAAGTTCCATTGTGTGGGAGACCATCAGGAGAATTTCTGGCAGAGGAGGGAGGTGCCCCATAGCTACTGTAATGAATAACGGCACTCTCCACACGGATCCGTGAGACATTGCCCAGACTATGGCTGCGTATTTTGCCACAGTTACTGCAACAACCAGTCAGCATCCAGGTTTCCTGCGCCATTGAGCGGTTGCTGGGAGATGTAGTCTGGACTCCCAGTCCACCTCTCATGAAGTTTACAACTGCCCATTTTCTATGTGGGAGCTGGATTCTGCATTATCTGGAGCTCGTGACACATCCCCTGGTCACGACAGGATCCATTACCATATACTATGGCACCTCACAATGCACAACAAAGAAATCCTCCTCGCACTTTCAAATGCCATTTGGGCGTTAAGTCACTTTCATGACGCGTGGCGAGAGGCACTTTTAATTCCCGTTTTAAAACCTGGGAAAGACCGCACGAGCCCGAGTAGCTACCGTAGTGTTGCCCTCAATAGTTGCATGGGGAAGACCTTGGAGCGGATGGTCAACCGCCGCCTTGTCTGGATGTTAGAATCCCGGCAACTCCTTAGTAACTTTCAGTGTGGTTTCACGAGGTTTCGTTCCACCTTCGATAACCTTGCCCTCCTGGAGGCGGCTATACAACAAGCTTTCCTACGCCGTCATCACCTTCTAGGTGTATTTTTCGTCATCGAGAAGGCCTACGATACCACTTGGAGGCGTCTCATCCTGGAGCAGCTTCACGAATGGGGTTTTTGTGTTGTCTTCCTCTTTTTATTCAGTCTTTCTTCTCGCCACGATATTTTAGATACAGAATTGCTGACGTCCTGTCTGATCGCTTTGAGCAGGAGGACGGTGTCCCTTAGGGTAGCGTTTTAAGTGTGACTCTCTTTGCCATCGCTATTAATAGCGTTACGTCCATAGTGAAAAGCCCTGTCCAGTGTTCTTTGTTTGTGGATGACTTCTCTTTCTTTTGCTCTTCTTCAAGCCTCGCAACGACAACGTGTCTGTTGCAACTTACTATTAGACGTTTTGATGACTCGGCACAGAAGAGTGGCTTTTTCTACCGAGAAGTCTGTAAGTGTTCTTTATAACCGTTCACGTTCGATCTTTCCTAGGTTGAAGATGAGGGACACTATTCTTACTTTTAAAGACACAATAAGATTTCTGGGGCTCATTTTTGACTCAAAGCTTACGTGGTTACCTCATCTTAAAGACCTGAAACGGCGGTCGCTTCGGGCTTTAAGTATTTTAAAATGTCTTAGCCTCAGTACATGGGGAGCTGACAGGACTTGTCTGCTCCAGATTTACAGGGCGTTTGTGCGATCTCGGCTCGATTATTGATGCACAGTGTATGGGTCTGCGAGGCCTTCTTACTTAAAGATGTTGGACGTTGTGCACCATGATGGGCTTCGGTTGGCCACTGGGGCATTCCAAACTAGCCCAATACCAAGCCTCTGAGCAGCGACTGGTGAACCGCCACTTCATATGCGGCGACGGCTACTTACGGTACGCCAGGCGTATAAAAGTTTGTCCACACCATACATACCTGCATACCACACCGTTGCTCAGCCTCCTCTGGCATGGTTATTTCATAACCGGCGACGTGCCACGCAGCCCTATTGGATTCGAGCACAGGATTGCGTCGCTGCGATGTCTATGGCTGGTCTTCGTGTATTACGTCGCGGTTGGAGCAGATCTCCACCTCGGCTCCTCGGGAGAACCAAACTTATTTTAGATTTGACTAATTTTAAGAAAGATAGCACACCAGATTTTACATTCCAATCTCTCTTTTTTAACATTTTAGATGTGCATCACGGTTTCTCTGTCGTTTACACTGATGGCTCCAAACAGGTGAATTTCCTTGGCTGTTCTGTGGTGTTCCCTGATCATGTTACCTGGATTCGCCTCCCTGATGAATATTCCGTTTTCGCAGCCGAACTCCACGCGATTCTGAAGGCACTGGAGCAGATGAATCGTGTTCGGGGCGATCGATTTCTTCACTGGTCCGATTCTCTTAGGGCCTTACAATCACTGCAGAACCTGTACCCAACTGAAGAGACGGTCCAGCTGATATATGACCAACTGTACTTGCTCCAACGGCGGGGTAAAGAGGTATCCTTCTGCTGGGTGCCTGGTCATGTCGGAATATGGGGCAATGAACAGGCCGATCAGGCTGCAAGGAGGCCTGCAGAGAGCAGGATGTGGTCCAGTGTCCTATCCCCTTGCAGTCTGTCATCTCTGCACTCCACAAGAAGTGCATGGAGTTGTGGAAGGACGAATGGCTGGCGGTGCCGACCAATAAACTGTGGTTGGTAAAGTCAACCACTCGGCTGTGGCGTTCCTCCTGCCGGTTGCTCAGGCCGGAAGAGGTGGCCCTCACACGTCTTCGGATCGGGCACTGTACTCTCACACATAGCTTTTTATTACGGCGGGAGGATCCTCCATTTTGTGACGCTTGTGGTGTGCACATCTCTGTCTGGCACATTTTAATAGACTGCATTTTATACCATGATGCAAGGGCAGAACCACAAGTTGATGCGTATCTGCCTTCTGTTTTAGCTAACGATGAGACGTGTGTGACTAGGGTTTTTAAGGTTTCTGGTGTGTCAGGACTATGGCCTATAGTTTTAGGTTGGAGGTTTTAGTGTATTGCAGAGTGGCTGACTCCTCCCTTTTTCCTTGCGGTCAGCCAGCCACTTCCATCAGCTACATTGTTTTACCTCCATTTACCATTTTCTTCCTGTGTTGTCCATGTTTTACTGCTGGCACCCTGCTTCATCCCACTCTTCGGTGTGGGTGAGCACATATTTTTCAATGATTGTTTCCAGTCTTTTATGATCTGTTTTATATTCCTGTTCTGGGATTTCCCCCTGCGGGTTCGGGGGTAAGAATCGGCCTGTGGTGTTCCTGCCTGTCGTAAGAGGCGACTAAAAGGATTCTCAAAAGTTTTGGCCTTATGTCATGGTCTCCTCTTGGCTTTGACCTCCATTTTTCCAAATTTCCGTTGTTAGTGCGTGCCATTTGGGGAAGGACGCCTTATGTGGTGTTTTTCTATTGGTCCTTCATGCACCAACATCTTGCCTGCTACCTATTGTCGTGTGGCGGTGTTTACATCCTACGTCCTCTGGGTTGCCTCCTACTCGTCTTGTGTGCACTCCCCTTCTTAGCGCCCACGACAACTGTGGACCCTTTCTACACCTAAATTCCAGCACGGTAGCCAGTCCGTTGTGGTGGGGTCGTCATGTACCCTCTTGGTGGTAGCCCCCTGACCACGCAGGGATCGTACTACAGATGCCAGAGCTGTTTCCTCCCCATGCATGCCAAGGAGTATGTGCCCATCTTCCCTGGGGCACAGGGACTCCGGGCAACGGGATATCGGCCAGGTACCCGTTGCTTTGGCTGGGTGGTGCCCTTGGGGAGAGCCCTCGTTCGGAGTAGGTGGCATCTCGGCGGATGTGGCGCAATGAAGCGCAATAAATCACACCAAGCTGGTAGTCGCACGGCCACCAGCGTCTCTAAGCGAGGCAGAGTAGACTTTGATGCTGTGCAATATGACCCTCAGTCGTTCCCCTCGCTGGGTGCTATGTGGGAGGGACACAGATCTAGTGCCAAGCGGGAGCCTTACGTACCACAATACCTTGTCTGCAGCACGACTGATGGTGACTCCTTCCTTACGATGAACCCTCTGATCTTTGTGGAACACCTGGAGGATAAGTTTGGGGAAGTGGCGGGGTTGTCTAAAATGAGGAATGGGTCCATCCTCCTCAAGACGTCCTCCCCAGCTCAGTCACGAGCGTTGCTCTTGTGTGGTAAGCTGGGTGATGTCCCTGTTACCATCACTCCCCACAGTAGCTTAAATATGGTCCAGGGGATTATTTACAATCGTTGCCTATTGTTACAATCCGACGACGAACTGAGTGGCGACATGGAAAGACGTGGTGTACATTTTGTTCGTTGTGTACATAGAGGACCCAAGACTAACAGGGTGGCCACCGGTGCCTTTATCTTGGTCTTCGAGGGTGTTGTAGTGCCCGGGAAGGTCAAGGTAATGGTTTACCATTGTGACATCAAGCCATACGTCCCTCCCCCGATGCGGTGCTGCCAGTGCTGGAAGTTTGGGCATATGTCCTCCCGTTGCCCATCCAGCGCCACATGTCGAGATTGCGGACGCCCCTCTCATCCCGATTCTTCATGTGTGCCTCCGCCTGTATGTGTCAACTGTGGAGAGCACCACTCTCCATGCTCGCCGAATTGCCCCGTTCTTCACAAGGAGATAATGGAATTTAAGACCCTGGACTGGCTTACTCATCGAGAGGCAAAACTGAAATTTGAAAGGTTGTACCCTGTTTCCCTTCGAACATCTTACGCTGCAGCCACGTTATCGTCGCCCTCGCGAGCGGCAGTTGTCGCCTGATCTGTGCCGCCTTCAGTGGGCCCTCGGGGCCGTGCATCTCTGTCTGACCCCCTCGTGTCTCAGGGCAAGCCTTCCTCTGTTGCCCCCTTAGCATTGGGGGCAAACCCTCTTCTGTCACTCTCTTCGGGAATGACATCTGCTTAAAAACCGGGGGGCTCGATACCTCTCCCTCCTTCTCTACCAGCGTTGCCTCTTGTGGTTCCTATCTCGCGGAAGGGGTCCCTCAGGGCTCTCCCTTCCTCCGTTTCTTCTCCTACCCAGCCGGATGTCAGCCAGTGGCTCAAGGTTCCGCCACCTGCTGGTCGTAGGGCTTCTGCGTCGTCGTCAGCCTCCGACGCTCCTTCAGAGAAGCTCTCTCAGCCCTAGCCCTAAGGACAGATGCGAGAAGAAGGAACGGGACGTGTCCAAGAAGAAGGACGTTCCGGCGGTTTCAGTACCGCCTGCTGTAAATAGTTCTGGCTCCGGGGATGAGGTGGAGATCCTCGCCTCTGCCGCGGATCTCGCCCTCATGGAGCCCTCGGGGGCCTTTCCTATGGACACAGCTGACTGTCGCACGGTGGCGGCAGTTGGCTCTGAGGTTCCGTCTGCCTCTTAGTTGCCTTCACGCCCTCCCAGTCCCTTACTGCTTCCATTCTCCAGTGGAATTGCGGCGGTTATTTCCGCCACCTGCCTGAGCTCTGGATGCTTCAGAGTGATTCCCCTGTTCTCTGCATTGCTCTTCAGGAAACTTGGTTTCCAGAAATGTGGACCCCCGCCCTTCGTAGTTATTGGGGATACTATAAAAACCACGCAGCCTGTCAACGAGAGTCAGGTGGAGTTTGCCTCTTAGTTCACCACTCTGTCTGTAGCTCGCCAGTACCCCTTCTGACGCCTTTGGAGGCTGTCGCTGTCAGGGTTGAGCCCTCCCTGGCTATTACTGTTTGCTCTGTTTACATTTCTCTGGATGGAGAGCTCCCTAGCCATGTCTTGGCCGCGCTGCTGGCTCAACTCGCGCCACCATTGCTGCTTCTGGGCGATTTCAATGCCCACAAACTCCAATGGGGTGGGACTGTCTCCGTTGACCGTGGTTGTGCCGTGGAGCATGTGTTGGTTCAGCTCGACCTTAGCCTCTTGAACACCGGTGCTCTCACGCATTTCAGTGTGGCACATGGCTCGTTCTCGGCCATCGATCTCCCTCTTTGCAGTCCTGGACTTGTCCCATCCCTCCACTGGAGAGTACACCCTGACAACGGGAGTCGCCAAACGCCAGCCGCAAGTAGCCGTTCGCAAGGCTACATCATGGGGTCTGACTCATGGTTTTCAGTTCTCTGCAGCCACGGCTTGAGTTATGCACTTCTGCAGGCGTCAGAAGGTCCACCCTCATCCTGAACTTTATCTCGACGGCCACCTACTTGCTGAGGTGGACACTAGCCACATCTTAGGACTCGTCTTAGATGCCCAGCTCACATGGGTTCCTCATATTACTCAGCTGAAGCAAAAGTGCTGGCGGCACCTCAACGCCCTCTGCTGCCTGAGCCACACGTCTTGGGTTGCAGATCGCTGCACTCTGTTGAGATTGTACAGAGCCCTTCTGCAGTCCAGGCTTGATTATGGGAGCCTGGCCTATGGGTCTGCATCTCCCTCAATGTTGACGTTGTTGGACCCCATACACCACTGTGGGGTTCGGCTTGCAACTGGCGCTTTTCGTACGAGCCCTGTGGATAGTCTACTGGTGGAGGCCGGGGTTCCCTCGCTGCGGATTCCCCGCCATCGGCTGCTCGCCAACTATGCTGTCCACGTGCATTGCTCGCCGGGCCGTCCCAATCATCGCCTGCTTTTCCTTGCCATGTTCCTTCATCTGCCCGAACGGCGACCTAGGTCTGGGCTTTCCATTGCTGTCCGCGTCCAGTCCCTGCTGTCAAAACTGGGGTCATTCCCTCTCTTGCCTCCCTTCCGGGTCCATGCACCTATGCCTCCTTGGTGTCTGCCCCGGCCGTCCGTCCGTCTGGACTTGGCATGGGGACCCAAGGACTCAGTTCCGCCTGTGGCCCTCCGTCGCCGTTTTCTTGCTCTCCTCGCCTCATTTTCGGGCTGTGAGATTGTCTACACTGATGGTTCCCTGGTTGATGGTCGTACTGCCTACGCTTTTGCTCACGCTGCCCATGTTGAACAGCGCTCCTTGCCGGCTGTCTGCAGTATTGTTACTGCAGAGCTGGTGGCCATATTGCGCGCTCTTGGGCATATACGTTCCTGTTCAGGTAAGTCCATCGTCATATGCAGTGACTCCCTGAGCAGCCTCCAGGCTATCGACCGCTGCTCTACCTCTTCTCCTCTGGTATCATTTATTCAGGAGTCTGTTTCTGCCATTACCCGCTTCGGTCGTTCGGTGGTCTTTGTTTGGACGCCAGGTCACATTGGCATCCCGGGGAACGAACGTGTCGACAGGCTGGCCAAACGGGCGATCGACGCCCCAGCTTTGGAGGTCGGCCTCCCGGCTCGTGATCTGCAGTTGGTGTTGCGCCGTAAGGTGCTTGGGATGTGGAATGATGAGTGGCGTGGCCTGACATCCCCGAATAAAGTGCGGGCTGTTAAGGAGTGGACTGCTGTGTGGCGGTCCTCCCTGCGGGCTTCTCACAGGGACTCTGTTGTCCTGTGTCAGCTCCGCATCGGCCATACCTAACTGATGCACGGCCATCTTTTGCTTCAGGAGGATCCCCCCCTGTGTCATTGTGGGTCCCGGCTGACCATCGCCCACATCTTGTTGGAGTGTCCCCAACTGCGCACCCTCTGGCAGTCTTTTAATCTCCCGGGCACTTTGCCTTTGGTTTTATGCGACGACGCCTCCATGGCTGACGACATTTTAAATTTTATCCATGGTAGTCCTTTTTATGGTTCCATTTAGGGAGGTCCTGCACCTTTCCCTTTCTGTGTCTCTTGTCCTCCAGTCTCTCCTAATTGGTTGCAGATTTTGGTGTGTAGTCGGATGGTTGACTCTTTCCCTTTTTTTTGTTGTCATGGTCAGTCTACCAGTCTCCGGCCATCTTCTTCTCTTCTGTTACTTTCTTTCTGGTGTTCATCTTCTTGTCTATAGTGTTCGTTGCCGCCTCTGTGTTCTTTCAGTGCCTGGGGGGGGGGGGAGTCTCCTTCCCCTTGGGGTTTTACCTGCACTGCAAATTTTCGTCTCACCTGTTTTTTTGGAATGGGGGACTGATGACCTTAGCTGTTTAGTCCCCCTTAAACATCCCAACAACAACCACCACTTTTTATCATTTAATCTGAATGTTTCTGTTTTCTTTTGTTGTTTTGTGTTGATTCTGGCATTTGGCCTACGATTTTAAGCTGTGTTTATGGTCGGCCAACCACCGTCACACTCTGTGTGATTTTAACCTGTTTTGTCTCATCTCTGTCTGAGTATTTCTTGTCCTGTGTCGTCTGCCGTCTTTCCTGTTGTTGTCCGTTTTTTCACCTCTTTGGGTTTTTCTTTTTTTTTTTTTGGAATAAGGGACCGAGGACCATTGCAGTCTGGCCCCTTTAATCCCCCAAACCAACCATCCAATCTATGTCGCTGTGGCTCCGTTTTATCTGTTGTCCACATTGTGTTGGAGTGTCGCCTTTTAGCTGTGCTCAGGCAGACGTTAGCGCTGCCTGATACGCTCCCTGCACTTTTAACAGATGAGTCTGTCATGGCGGACTTACTTTTGCGTTTTATTCGAGCGGTTTTTTTTATCATTTAATCAGAGTGGTTCCTATGTTCTTTTATGTTGATTCTGTCCTTTGGCCTACGGTTTTAAACTGAGTTTTTAAGGTTTTTCTCGGTGGTTGGCTTTTCCTTTTTTTTCCCTCTATGGTCGGCCAACCACCGTCACACTCTGTGTGATTTTAGTTCGTCTTGTCTGGTCTTGTGTCTAAGTTTCTCTTGTTCTGTGTCGTCTGTGATCTATTCTGTTACTCGTTTTTATTCTCTGTGGGTGATTTTCGTATTTGGAAAAAGGGACCGATGATCGTAGCGGTCCGGTCCCTTTAATCCCACACACCAACCAACCAAATACCTGCCTGTAGTAGATAGCAGTGATGAATATGTGTAATACTTAGTGTTATGATTGTGTAGGTAACAACGATCACCGAATCGCCGACAACAGGGCACATGTCTTCCTTCCAGATGATGCTGAGCAGAGCTACGGAAATAAGCGCAGGATATTGAACCTAAGTCTCTCCCACTGTCAATCACTGAGGAAGAAAATTTATTGTACTGTCGGTACTCGAGCCAGAAACCGCCGAGTGGAGTGCCATCACACAAGCGATGTTTCGACTTCAACTGCAGACTGTGTGGTTATTCTCAGTACAGTGATTAACGATGTAGTGGCCAACGTATTAATGTAAAGGCCTTAGCATAATATCTGATGTACTTACCATTGTTTCCCCTATTTTCTTGACGTAAGATAATTGGATGGCTTAATTGTCTCGTACCATGTTAACATCTTCGTAGTAGACCTGTCTACTGGTATGTTAACCACGCAAAAGTGTGTGGTTAAAAATGACTTTCGGATAAAATTAGAAATGTAAATCACACAGGCTCTTTACTGCTTTATTTTTCCTTTTCAAAATGTTTGTCAACACGGCTACCACAAATAATCGTCCACGTAGTAAATATAAATACTATCAATAATTACGAACACTATTTTCCAGGTAGCATTGGTAGTAGATTGACCGTAAAATAGGTGACACAACACGGAAGAATAGAATACAAGCAGTGCAGACTGAAAGACTATAGTTAAGTTATGAAAAAGTCATATGATTTGTAGAATTCCAACTACGGACACGTATCAACAAAAGATGCAGCTTAATATTCGTTTTATCGGACAGCCTCCTTCAAATTTCGTTGCTGCACCTTTAAACGGAAAGCTGTTCCTGAAAAAATTATATTATTAGTATCTTGTTACACAGTTCTCACTCTAATAAATGACACCAATGATTTGAGTGAATTTGTTAAATTCCTAGCCACAGTCAGATCAGCTGGCATATCTCGTGCTTGAGTTAAGCACGCTACACACGGAGTCAGATTTGCTGTAAACATACATGTGGGTGGAATTAATACATTGTCCGACCCTTCCCGGAACGTACTGTTTAGGACGTACATAATAAACCTCTTCGTGGTAGACATCGCCTCTCTAGTAGCGTGTGCCAGTGTAGTTCGTCGCGAGTCTCCCTTACGCTCTTGACGCAACTAAAATTTCGCATGAGGAATGCCCCGTTCTTCGTTGGATCTTCTCTACGTATTCTATTAGTTCATTATGGACCCAAAACCGATGACCTGCACTCAAGAATCGGTTGGTTAAGTGATTTTTAACCCTACAGTTCCTTACAATTGGTCTGATGAAAGACTGGCCTCTGTCTTTGCATAAACTTGATTTACGTCGTCACTTTGGATGGGGACACCTACGTATTTTACAATAGTTCCTGTTTACGCTTGCTTGTCTCAAATAATGTGATCCAAGAGTACTGAATTTTGTTGCCTATCTGTACTTAACACGTTACGCTTACTTCCGTTCTGGGTCAAGTGCCATTTCATGCAACAATAGTCGATCCGCGGCAGGTCTTCTTAGAATTCACTACATTCTTTTGGCATCAGTGCTTTTTCATAAACAACTGAATCATCTGTGCATAGCATTGTGGAGTCCCCACGCTGTCTTCTGGATCACTTACATATACTGTATACACTTCCGGGTGGCAGAGCTGATATCACTTTCATATCTGTCGTTTTTGTTTCATTAACAGCAACGTAGCGGGTTCCGTCTGAAAGGAAGTCTTGAATCCAGTCACACATCTGGTCTAATACTCGGATACAGTTGCGCAAGATCTCTGTTTGCGGAACCCGTGTTAGTTCTCGCAGAAAAAATTTTCATTCTCTGAGAAAGTCATAATACTTGAACATGAAGCACGTTCAATAATTCTACAGTACATAGATGTCTAAATGTTTGTAGAGCCTGGCACAGTCCAGATACACTACCTTTCCACTGCTTCCTGATAATAGCTGATTTTCTGTTCCACGATCGCTTACATCGGTATGTGCCATCAGCCGAGCGGTTTAAGACGCTGCAGTCATGGACTGTGCGGCTGATCCCGGCGGAGGTTCGAGTCCTCCCTCGGGCATGGGTGTGTTTGTTTGTCCTTAGGATAATTTAGGTTAAGTAGTGTGTAAGCTTAGGAACTGCTGACCTTAGCAGTTAAGTCCCATAAGATTTCAAACACATTTGAACATTTTTATTTTGTGCCATTCGAACATCTGTGCCAAAACTGAAAGCAGGAATCTTGTTACGGAATTCCGCGATGAATCAGTATCGAAAGACCGAATTCAGTACTTCGCCTTTCACCGTTTCGTTGCCAGTAGTAGTAGTAGTAGAGGGGTTTGTGGGCGCACGACAGCAAGGTCTTCAGCGCCCGTGCAGCATCATAGTGAGACGGGTGTCAAGAAAAAAAAAACCTCAGAACAGTGACATAAAACGGAACATAAAACACGGGGAACAATCATTGAAAAAATGTGCTCACCCACACCGAAGCGTGGGATGAAGCAGGGCGTCAGCAGTAAAACATGGACAACACAGGAAGAAAATGGTAGAGGGAGCTAAAACAATTTAGCAGATGGAAGTGGCTGGCTGACCACAAGGAAAAAAGGGAGGAGTCAGCCACTCTGCAAGACACTAAAACCTCCAGCCTAAAAGTTTAGGCCAGAGTCCAGACACATCACAAAACTTAAAAACCCTAGACACACGCGTCTCATCGTTAGCTAAAACACAAGGCAGATCCCCATCAACTTGTGCTTCTGCCCGTGCATCACGGTATAAAATGCAGTCTGTTAAAATGTGCCGGTCAGAGAGGGGCACACCACAAGCATCACAAACCGGAGGATCCTCCCGCCGTAATAAAAAGCTATGTGTGAGAGGACAGTGCCCGATCCGAAGACGTGTGAGGGCCACCTCTTCCCGCCTGAGCAACCGGCAGGAGGAACGCCACGGCCGAGTGGTCGACTTTACCGACCGCAGTTTATTGGCCGTCACCGCCAGCCATTCGTCCACCCACAACTCCATGCATTTCCTGTGGAGTGCAGCGATGACTGACTGCAAGGGGATAGGACACTGGACCACATCCTGCTCTCTGCAGGCCTCCTTGGCAGCCCGATCAGCCTGTTCATTGCCCCATATGCCGACATGACCAGGCACCCAGCAGAAGGATACCTCTTTACCCCGCTGTTGGAGCAAGTACAGTTGGTCATGTATCAGCTGGACCATCTCCTCAGTCGGGTACAGGTTCTGCAGCGATTGTAAGGCACTAAGAGAATCGGAGCAGAGAAGAAATCGATCGCCCCGAACACGATGCATCTGCTCCAGTGCCTTCAGGATCGCATGGAGCTCCGCTGCGAAAACGGTATATTCAGCAGGGAGGCGAATCCGGGTAACATGATCAGGGAACATCACAGAACAGCCATGGAAATTCTCTTGTTTGGAGCCATCCGTGTATACGACAGTGAAACCGTGATGCACATCTAAAATGTTAAAAAACAGTGACTGGAATGTAAAATCTGGCGTGCCATCCTTCTTAAAACAAGGAAAATCTAAAATAAGTTTGGGTCGCCGGAGGAGCCATGGTGGAGATCTGCTCCAACCGCGACGTAAAACACGAAGACCAGCCACAGACATCGCAGCGAGGCAATCTTGTGCGCGAATCCCATAGGGCTGCGTCGAACGTTGCCGGGTATGAAATAACCGTGCCAGAGGAGGCTGAGCAACGGTATGGTATGCAGGTGTGTAGGGTGTGGACAAAGTTTTATACGCCTGGCGTACCGTAAGTAGCCGTCGCCGCATATGAAGTGGCGGTTCACCTGCCTCTGCACAGAGGCTTGGTATGGGGCTAGTTCGGAATGCCCCAGTGGCCAACCGAAGCCCTTCATGGTGGACAACGTCCAAAATCTTTAAGGACGAAGGCCTCGCAGCCCCATACACCGTGCACCCATAATCGAGCCGAGATCGCACAAACGCCCTGTAAAACTGGAGCAGACAAGTCCTGTCAGCTCCCCATGTACTATGGCTAAGACATTTTAAAATACTTAAAGCCTGAAGCGACCGCCGTTTCAGGTCTTTAAGATGAGGTAACCACGTGAGCCTCGAGTCAAAAATGAGACCCAGAAATCTCACCGTGTCTTTAAAAGTAAGAATAGTGTCCCTCAAGCGCAACTCAGGAAAGGTTAAAATCGAACGAGAACGGTTAAAAAGAACACATACAGACTTCTCGGTGGAAAACTTAAATCCACTCTTCTGCGCCCAGTCATCCAAACGCCTAATCGTAAGTTGCAACTGACGAGTTGTCGTTGCAAGGCTTGAAGAAGAGCAGAACAAAGAGAAATCATCCACAAACAAAGAACACTGGACAGGACTTTTCACTATGGACGTAATGCTATTAATCGCGATGGCGAACAGAGTCACACTTAAAACGCTACCCTGAGGGACACCATTCTCCGGCTCAAAGCGATCAGACAGGACGTCACCAATTCGGTATCTAAAATATCGTGGCGAGAGGAAAGACTGAATAAAAAGAGGAAGACAACACAAAAACCCCATTCGTGAAGCTGCGCCAGGATGAGACGCCTCCAAGTGGTATCGTAGGCCTTCTCGATGTCGAAAAATACACCTAGAAGGTGATGACGGCGGAGGAAAGCTTGTTGTATAGCCGCCTCCAGGAAGGCAAGGTTATCGAAGGTGGAACGAGACCTCCTGAACCCACACTGAAAGCGACTAAGGAGTTGCCGGGATTCTAACATCCAGACAAGGCGGCGGTTGACCATCCGCTCCAAGGTCTTCCCTATGCAACTAGTGAGGGCAATACTACGGTAGCTACTTGGGCTCGTGCGGTCTTTCCCAGGTTTTAAAAAAGGGATTAAAACTGCCTCACGACACGCGTCAGGGAAGTGACCCGACGCCCAAATGTCATTAAAAAGTGCGAGGAGGAGTTCTCTGTTGCGCATTGTGAGGTGCCATAGCATACTGTAATGGATCCTGTCGTGACCAGGGGATGTGTCACGAGCTCCAGACAATGCAGAATTCAGCTCCCACATAGAAAATGGGCAGTTGTAAGCTTCAGGAGAGGTGGACTGGAAGTTCAGACTACATCTCTCAGCAAGCGCTCTATGGCGCTGGAAACCTGGATCCTGACTGGTTGTTGCAGTAATGGTGGCAAAATACGCAGCCATAGTCTGGGCAATGTCTCGCGGATCTGTGTGGAGAGTGCCGTTATTCATTACAGTAACTATGGGGCACTTCCCTCCTCTGCCAGAAAATCTTCGGATGGTCTCCCACACAATGGAACTTTTGGTGGAACGGGTAATGGCGTTCAGGAACGTTTGCCACGACCTCTTCTTGCTCTCACGAATAATGCGGCGACATCTTGCCCTCGCCACCCGAAAGGCTGCAAGATTCTCAGCAGTTGGCCGACACTTGAACCGAAGCAGAGCCGCACGCCTGGTCCTGATTGCAGAGCCGCAGTCGGCACTCCACCAAGGCACAGGTGGCCTTTTCCGGTGGCCTGTGGACTGTGGAATGGACGCTGCAGCGGCGTGGTGGACCATGTGGGTAATATGATCCACCCACATCTCAACATTCGCACAGTGTTCGAATTGGGCCAACTGGCTATAAAGCGTCCAGTCAGCTCCACTGAGCACCCATCGTCGTGGACTCCTTTCGGGGCCCACGCCATCTGGCAGGGAATCCAGATTGGGAAATGATCACTGCCGCAAGTCAGCGACCACTTCCCAGTGAGCACTGGAGGCAAGAGCTGGAGAGCAAAGCGAGAGATCAAAGGCAGAGAACGACCCATTCGCCGTGCAGAAATGAGTACTCAGTCCTCCATTGAGCAAGTAGGCATAGGATGACAGGAGAAGTCTCTCAATTGCTCTACCCCTGGGGCAGGTAATTGCAGAGCCCCAAAGCACATTGTGGTCATTAAAATCACCACAATTAATGAATGGCTGGGGGAGTTGTGTAAGAAGGTCGGTGAGGGCCGCTACATCAAGAGCATCATGTGGGGGCAAGTAAAGTGAACATACAGTCAATGGATGACGCACGTGCACGGACACAGCGACGGCCTGTAAAGTCGTCGTAAGTGAGAGAGGCGAGGAGTGGTAGTCCGTCCTGACGAAAATACCTACGCCTCCTCTAGCTCTCTCTCCACGCAGGTCGTCCTTTTTGTGGAATGTATAGCCTCGTATCTCAAGGGAGTATGATGGATGGAAATACGTCTCCTGGAGACAGAGACACAGTGGTCTACCCTGAGAGAGGAGACGAAGTTCCTCCACATGCGTCCTGAACCCATTTAAGTTCCACTGGAGTAAGGGAGCCATCTATTATGGGGATAGCACCTTCATCCTGTCTCTCCGACGGGGTGGGGAGACTGCAGCAGGTGGAGGGGCAGGCGTGGGGCGAGATGATTTCCCCACACAGACATCGGATTCCATCAACTCTGGGGAAGAGTCAGAAGAAGCCTCATGGAAAACCACATCTGCATGATCAGACGGTTTACTACGGGATTTGTCTCGCAGTTGTTGCTGTATGGGAGCTTTCTGCGGTTTGGTGGGCTTTGGGGGAGCTGATGTTGGAGTGGTAATGGCTGTACAGGGCTTCGCAACATCCTCAGCTGTTGGAGGCGTCAGGGGCTGGCCCAAGTTCGCCACTGTACCTTTGTCTGCCATTCGAATAGGGGCTACTGGCTCTGAAACACTGGTTGTGTTGCAAGTGCACTGACAGCTGCATGTATTTGTGCCAGCACTCACCACCTCTGTCTGCGTGGCGGCATCGACTTTTGGTGTAGGCTTCTGAACCAGGGAGGCAAAAGATGTAGCAAACGTGGGAGGTTGCACCGACTTAAAGATCTTCTTGGCCTCACCATAGGGGATACGCTTAGTTGTTTTTATTTCCTGGACTTTGCGTTCCTCTAAAAATATTCGGCTGTCCCTACTCCAAACAGGGTGGTTCCCAGAGCAATTGAGACATTTGGCTGGAGAGGAGCAACCAACTCCGTCATGAGCAGCGTTACCACAGTTGCCACAAGTCGCGTCGCCTTTGCACCCGAAGGTGGTATGCCCAAAACGCTGGCATTTGAAACAGCGTATTGTGGTCGGGAAATAAGGCCTCACACTAAGGCGAAGTAAGCCAGCTTTCATATGTTTAGGAAGTTTCGTGCTATTGAAGGTTAGAATAAAGGAGTCGGATTTGACCAGATTGTTATCAACCCTCCTCATGACACGCTGAACATCAACGATACCTGCCGGAGCCCACTCACGTTGCAGTTCTTCCTTGGGAATGTCAACTAGATCCCGGCACGTCACAACAACTTTGCTGTAGTTCAAGGTGCTGTGCAGTTCAGTGTCTATGGCATACTCTCCAAGGCATTTAGCAGACTGGAGGTTAGTTGCTTGCTGGGAAGTGGAAGTTTCCACTAACAAGGTCCCATTACGTAAGCGCTTCACCGATTTTAAGGAGCCACAGATTCCCTCCAATCCCTTTTGTATATAGAAGGGCGAAACCTTCTCAAAACTACCCTCCTTCCGTTTCACAATGAGAAACACATTCGGATTACCAGAATGCATTCTGTTACCTAAGACTGAACTGTTTAAAGAAGCGCCGGAGTCAGGGGACCGACTGCACCGGCCCTCTTAAGAGACTGGGTGTTGGAACCTTCCAGCGGCACATCCTTTCCGCTGGGAGGAAGGAAAGAGGATTTCGAAGGATCCATCTCGGTCCCACGAGCAGCTAGGGAACTACAAGTCCACCTAGACAGAGCCCCGCGTGCCTAGGTAAGCCTTATACAACTGAGGTGCGGCAGGTTTCCCAGAGGTTGCCCGCTATCGACTGTTCCACCTCAACAGCCATGCATCTCATTAGCGCGCAGCACACGTTGAGATTGAGGTTTTTTTTATAGAGGTTTATTCCATCCTCGCGATCCGGGCGGTCATACCCAAGATCCCCATTCCCTGAGACACACAACGTTCCACCGCCGCGCCGCACGGTGGTCGCTGAAGTATGCTCAGAGGCTACGGTGACAGGGGACGGGCGGCGCTTACCAGTCCCCAGCTCAGGAACCCCGGGGTCGCCAAGCCCGTACACAGCAAATGAATGCTGAGCCCCTGGGGGCGTTTCGTTGCCAGTACAATCGTTTAGTGACTGAATAGGTGACTGTGTTCCACTTACCTTCCTTAAGTGAGACCATTACTTCTGAGGGCCATTCGTCATATCAGCTGATATAATTTTTCTGTCAAATTCTACGAACATTACTCGTGATGCTCTCCTTACGCTTCACCCAGCGTTTGCTCGTCAGGTAGGCCTCGACATCGCTTAAATACGTGATGAAGGACTTCTTGCTTTCGTAACAATTTTCCTACACGATTGTTGAGAGACCTCTTAAACCTTGCTCGGCATTTGCTGGTCTAAGGAATACTTAACGATGATTATGAATTTTATACATTTTTACTCACCGTATTCCTCAGAGCTGAATATTTGCGGTTGACTGCTCAGATGATGTGTAATCTGTATCCTGCCACTCTTGGTAAGTAAAGATATTTTCCTACCTTCCTTAACGTTCCTTCTGACACTCATAGTCATCACTGTTTCGCGGCATTGTGATTACTCATCCACTCTTCCACGCCAATTGATACCAGAACTTCCGCTCTGATGCTAGAAGCTATAAGACGTTTCCCTCACAACTCAGTTCTGTAACTATCTGTTCAAAGCAATTTTCAGGCAAGACATTCAGAACAATTGCTCACAATTCTCTGTCTCCGGCGCAAGTTTGGATTGCATGGTTTCCCAGTTGTAAAGATAGAAAATTTAGTTCTCCCTCTACAATTAAAACAAGCTCAGTAAATTTATTCGTAGTATTTTGCAAGTTCTCATTGGAGTTCTGCCTTTAAAGCTCCTGAAAATGTAATGAAAATGATCGAATGGCATTGATGAGCAAATTCAGCCTCAAGTTGCAAGCCCTTTCAGTTTACACCACGTTGGGCGACCTGCATGTCGATTATGGTGACGACAACATTACACCTAGTCCCCCACTGACGAAAACTCTCATCCCGCCTGGAATCGAACGTGGTCCGCTACATGGCAGCCAGACGGGCCGACCACTCAGTTAGGAGGGCGGACACAGGTCCTGAGGCAGGAGGTCTATAAAAACATCCGATTTAACGTCGTTCACCCACCCATGACGCATGACCTCACCTCTGTCATTTCACGTTTGAAATCTGCGATAAGCCAACTTCATGTTTCTAAATATCTATGGCAATAAAGGCGACGCCATTGCCGTACAGTCTATCCTTGTGATACGTATTCCAATCATATTTCGGTACTTCGTTGCAGTTCACTTAAGTTTTCGCCACCTCTGTGTTACTGTGACCTTTAAAAAGCGTAATGAAGCAGGAACCTGGCCGTGGATGTTCCACAGTTTTGCAATACCTTACTAATCTTTTCCTTTCCGATCTGCGAGGACGAACGTTTTCAAAAATTAATACGACTGATCTACATTAGATTTCTGGGCCCAGTTAGTCACTCCAACCTAAGAAAAAGAGGAAAAAACCACGAGGACGCCATTATTCAGAATTCCACGTTCATATCAAGTGCACCCAAATAGAAGCTTCCATTGTGTAGTGCGCGCCTGTCCTGTTGAGTAGACCCTCAGAACTCCACAGTCCAGCAGTTTGTCCTCAGAACTCATGATATATGCTACAAGGACAGCCTACCCACTGACATGCAGCACCTGAAGGAAACCTTCCAGAAAAATGGCTACACTGAAACGTTGATTACACGGGCTCTCACGATGAGCAAGAAGGAGAAGAAGGACCTTGAGGAAGAAGAGGATAACAGAGACTAGGCGTTCGTCCCATATGCAGGGCCACCCACGGCAAAGATTGCCAGGATACTGTAGAAGAACTAGGTCAACACCATCTTCCATCCTCCAGTAAAAATCACGAAAAAGCTGGGCTCAATGGAGGACAACTTGCGTCTAAGAAGACCGGATGTCTGCAGCATTTCCTCTGAATCTGGAGGAAGATATATCTGTCAGATGCAGCGTTAAATCACACAACGCATCTCAGAACATGTGAGAAGTGTTCGCCTCGGACAAAAGGAAACATCCGCGGTAGTGGAGCACAGCCTCAATGAAGAGCATACGTTTTAATTTCAACAAACCAAGATGCTGTGTAGAATTAAACGTTTCTGGAAGTCTATTATTTAATCATTAAGGAGGCAATGGAGATACGAGTCAGAGGGACGCAGCATTAGGAAGAATACGACTAGAGCGCATCGATGGAGGCAGAACGATGGCGGGTGTTGGAGTAAGCAGGCCGCACTGATACGAGACGCCATGACCCTGCGCCCGATCCCTTCCCCCACACCCCCCGTTCTCCGCACCACCGTACACCTGATTGTCCCGGCAGGTGCCGACGATGCTAAGAAGCCCATTGGTCCAGCGTCTATAAAAACGCGGACGAGACGTGAACCCGATACTTCGCCTGATGATGGCAAGTAAGAAAGTTGCTGAAACGTTACTAGAAAACGACGCATTAACTCGGCTGACAAACCGAAAAGATTTTATCGTGCATATTGATCTACCTTCATAGCTACTGGCAGTTTTCACAATGGCTAATAAAGGTCATTTTTTTCCTCCACTTCTGTTGGTATGGACATCAGATTGTTTATGAAGAATTTCTTTAGCGAATATGTGCATTGTGTTGGTGCCGTTAAAATGTCTAAATTCTTGAAGAGGTGGCTAAATTGTGACATATCGTTTCCACTGATCGCTTTTCGGAAGCCGATACTTTTTTTCGGAGAGATGAGTTAACCGAGTAAGGAATGACTTACAACAGTATTGTGACAAAATATGCAAAGAGTGTCAGGAGGTTGATTTGTTTGTTTCCAAGATTACAGTTATACGAAGAGCAAAAGTATCTGAATATAGTTGTTTGAGCAGTCATTAACATGTTCCATCCAGTCAAAATTCTCATCTGTGTGTACACCCAAATATTTGTAACATTCTTACAGACTCCGTGTGCTACATCAATTGTTTGTACGAATCTATTAATATACAGTACTGAGTAGAGCATGTTTGCTGAAGATTTAGGGAGAGCTTGCAACCTCTTCCTTCATAATCGCCCTAATGGTTTGCGATACAACTAACAGTAATCGCGTATGTCTGATGAAATTTTCCAGTGAGTAGGGCTATCGTTACCGAAGGAAAATAACACCAGTCAGTTGGAGGAAACCTTACTACAGATTCTTCTGAAGGAAGAAACTATTGTAAACTTAAACTAAATTTTGATGATAATTTTGAAATGGTTGGAATATAGTGCAATTGCTCACATACCAACAAAAAGGGGAGAAGGATACAACGTGGTATGTAATACAAAACATGTCGATAATACAGAGAAAACACTGATCAGCTAAAAAAGGGGTAATTACGCGGTCGCCTGCCCGCTAGGGTAATGAATCTCCAGAATCTTAAGAAAGGAAACGGCAAATAAATTTAAGCAAATAAACACTGGCGTGTCATTAGAAGGTTCTCACGCTTTTCCTCAACACAACAGTTCATGAGAAGAAGCATGAATAAGAAAACATTGGCTCTGGAGTTACTTATTCTGAAATACTAAATTTGAAAAGTAAAGTTAAATGGAGTTAGTAATAAATAAGTGGCTTATCTTAAATTTTGTTATGTAAGAAATTGTTTTTAGTAAACTCAGAGTAACGTAACGCAAAATTTAGAAAAAGGCAAGGAATTTTCTTTTTAGTATTGAAAGATTGAAGTGAATTTACGTCAAGCAAATCAACAACTGAATTTACTTTGAAAATAACAACAATTAGATACACACCAAAACGCCAATGTCACTCTCTAAGCATATTACAGAATAACTGAAATTGCGCACTCTTAATTTGTGCTGTATCTTTAGTTATTAGTTTTGCCAGTGAAATTTTACGTTACTTTAGGTGAATGAAGTTGCTTCCAGAAGATTTATGCTTAAATCTCAATTTCTCGTTATAGTCGTACTTCTTCAAATTAGTTGACGACAGTCTGACCAAAGAAATAAATTTGGAATAAATTTTGAAAATTATACTAATAATTAGGTCTTAACTGGAAATTCTGTCTCAGGTTAATCAGTTCTTCATTGATACTACTTCAAGTCAACAAATTTACGTACACCTAACAGCTGGTTGGAATTAGGAAAAGCTAAACAGTAAGCGTTGGTGTGATGTATACTAACTATCTTAAATGGTCCATTATAAATGAATTTTAATTTTGAACTTTTATTGTCAGTCTCGCTTGATTTCACGCTGGCTTCAACGAGAACGAGGTCGCCAGTAGCAAATTTAGCAAACAGCCCTTCCCGTCATGATGCCGTATTCGCTCATCATCTTTCTTTTTCATTAGATTTCGTAAACGTTCTTTCTTGACCTCAGTGTCAATACTAACTCGCGGAGGTAAATCAGTTATAGCTTCCACCAAAATCTTAGACTTGTGGTCTAATATGATTTCCTCTAGTGTGAATCCTGTAGATTCGTGCATTAAACCATTCACAATATTTTCAAATGCGTTTATCTACGTGCCTCACGCCCAGTGATTGTGGTGACAATACGTTCCCATATTTCTGTTAAACCAATCTCATCAGGCAAAGTAACTGTGTGAATGAGTTGGTACCGACTACTCACATCACCGTCTGTTTAATTAAAACTCACACTAATTTCAGCCTTATCTTTGGAAATAAACATGATTGTTTTATTGTTGCAGTCAGTTACTGCATGGTATTTCAATAAACAGTCTAAGCCCATTATTATCTCGGTGCTAAAATCTGGCATGACGATAAATTCATGTTCAAATTGTTCCCCTTGAATTTCGAAACAGCCAAATATTTGATAGGCTATAGGTTTGCTGCTCTTTCCGGTTACACCGATTATTTTAACTCACATTACGTGCCTTACTACTACTCCTGGTCTTTCCTTTAACAAATCGAAAGTTTTTCCGAACATAGCACTTATCCTTGCCCGGTATCTATTAAAATGTGCATTTTTAGGCCATGCACGTTGATGGGCAGCTTAATTTGTCTACACTTATGTGTATCTAATTCTTAGTTTTCAAATTACGAGTCCTTGTACACGTCAAGGTCATTCCAGAAAAACCTGTCCGGCTGCGATACCAATAGTGGTTTATTTTGTGGTTTTTCACTTTTCTGTTCTCTGACATTCATTATTTCTGTCCTCTTGTCCTGCGATTGTTGAAGCTCTTTTGACCCCAACACTAAAAACCCTTTTCTCGGTTTCATCGAATAACGATCTTTGTGTTACCAACAATTTGCTAACTGTCAAGTCAGTTAAATTTTCTTCAGAAAGGTGGCTATCATCTTCGAAATTGCTTGGAGGAACGTGCTCTGTTTCTGCTTCTAATTCTTCTCCTGCGCTCACTCAAACCATACCACTTTCTATCGACTGTATGACGTCAGCCAAAAAACACATAGATGTCGTAGGGTGGCGGTCAATTAGTCGTATCCCGTCATCATCAGCAAACTCGTCTTGCCTCACTTCAGATATTTCGCCTGTGCTTTCTTTAGGACCAGCATCGTTGGGGTTGACTACTTCAATTATTACATTTGGGCCAGGTTGCCTCTTCGGTACAGAGCTTTCATGCAGGTCGAAGAGGGAGAAATTTTGTTCGCTCTCCCATTAGCACATCTCCCATATAATCGTCTGTAGTTCTTCAGGTCGTCGCGTATACGACCGAACTGACCTATCCACACCTCCTCGCGGTCCACGTTGCCCTGCGCGATAGCGGAAGCTTTATCCAATATCGGCTTCTTTAATTCTGCTGGTGAATCACGGTACACTGGAGCCTGCATAGGTCAGCGGCCGTCTCTTCCTCGGTGACGGGTATTCTACTTTCATCATTATTACAGACAGTGGTCACATAGTCGACTGCTTTTTCATCTCCAATTATTGTTACTGCGGGTGCGTTAGTCGCTCTGTCTTCTTGCACACTCCCATCGAAGATTTATCCATCCGGATCTATCATAGCAATGTTGCGTATGCTTTCTTCTGGGTCGATTAAGGTCTTTCCACGCCCGGTGGGCCCCAGGCTGGTGCAGTTCATGGTATTACTGATTAAGTACGACAGACCCATTTCTATCCAGATGTCGCAATTGCTGATTTTGCTCCTGCCTGCAACCAATCAGCTGAGAACCACGTACCACTTTAACATGATACTGGCCTCTGTCTTTTGCACTATTGTTGTTCCCACTATAACTGTCTCTGTTATAATGGTGTGAGTTATTAATACCATGGTGGTCGTTACCACTATTGCCGTGGTTATTGTTATTATAGTTTTTGGTGTTATGGTAATTGTTGCTATTAACACAACTCTTAAAATATCCGCGACTATTCCGCCAATTCTCCTCATCTTCCACCTTTTCTAAGAATGCGGTAATTGTTCTGTAACTACTCCCTCTGCACCTCTTGGAGTCATCTGGAAGCTTCTTCCACAATTCCCAGACAATGTCCGATTCAGTTCGTTGATTACTCAAATATACTAATTTGTGGAAACAGTTTTTACAAAATTCTTTCTTCGAGACGCGAGAGTTCGTGCCATAGTGTTTTGACGCTACGAAATCACACCAATCTATGTCCTGTTTCTGCCCTTGCCAATATTATTTCAAGAATGCATTGTTAAATTCTTGAAAGCACAAGTTCACAATATCAAGGTTTCAGCACCATCACTTAGCCTTGCCTTCTTGCACGTCGGTTACAGCGTTAATTTTTCTCTTATCCATCTACGATTCCGGCAATACCCTTTCGAATTTTGAATGAAGTTGGTAGCGTGCAATCCATCCTGTTTTTTGAGGGGACCTAACAATCCCCTTCGCTAAGATTTCAGTGTTATGTGCATGGCATGACACATAGTGCTACTTTTATAGTTCGGTAACTTTTGTAACTACTTGACAAGTGGCCGTGGAAAACATTTCCACTTCCCATTTCTCCTCTTCACACTTAGTCAGCTGTTTCTTCACTGTAGTATCTATGTCTGATACTAAAAGTTAGCAAATTCGTAGCCTTTTCCCTATCGTCTTTTCGCGCTAATTCTACCTTTTCAGTTAATTTATTTTCAGTAACTGGATGAACAGTGTGTTTCAGTTTCTGTTCAATTCTCTGTACCTCCATCTCGAAACGCCTATGTATGCTTCCTATTTTTAACTGTACCTCTGTCATATCCTACTTTAGATTACTGATTTCTTTATTCATGACCATTATATCTTTCTTGATTTCACCTACTTTCGTGTTAACAACTCCAGTACCACTGCGCACAATCTTGATTGCTTTGGATTGCACATTAATTAATTCGAATTGAGGTTTTATTGATTCTGATTGAGCATTAATTGATTCGAACTGAGCACCAATTTTAGGAGTAATTGATTTGGACAGAGCATTAATTGTACTGATCATTATGTTCAACAAATGGTTTATATATCCAGCTATTTTTGGTTTTGACTCTAACTATGGTTCTTTCTTAATAGTTTCGTGGTATCCACCGTCACTGGATTAAGTTTTGATATTTATTCCGACTTCTGTAGCATCTGTCAATGTCAGGGATTCCATTTTCCTCTTTTCAGGTCTTTCAGCAGTAATGCCTGTGATGCTAGCCACTGGTTCCTCATCAATGGGTTCTGCTGCCAGTGTTCCCCTTTACTCTACCGACTTTTCCCTAGTAATTACAACCTAATTATAATATCATTAGTATCCATCATGTTGCCTGTTTTACTGATTAATGCAAATTTAGATATTTTGTGGCTTATTTCCCCTATTTACAGCTGCTCTGCATGAGCATCTTTATTCGTAATGGAAGGATTTAATTCGCTACGAATCTGCCCAGAGTAAAATTCGTGCCTAGAACATAACCAAACTCATACTATCCCGTCACTAGCATAGCCATGGGTAACATCCCCTTTCCGAATCGGCCTAGTGGGCTGCGTTGTAACTGACCATGATTGCATATGTATAATGAAATTATATAGTGTGTAAGACTATCGATACCGAAAGAAAATGACACGGATTAGTTGGAGGAAGATGTAGAACTGAGCCATTAAAGGAATAATCTATTCTAAACATAAGCTAAATACTAATGATAATTTTCAAATGGGTGAGATTACTCACTTACCACACAGGGGGGAAAAGAGTACCACATAATATTTAATACAACAAATATCGATAATACAAAGAAAACACTGCTTAAATAGGAGGGGGATAATCAAACTGCGCCAGTCTGCTACAGCAATGAATCTCCAGAATCTCAAGAAAGGTAATGGCAAAGAAAGATCCTAGACTGGCACGAACATACCAGCGCACCGTGTCTGTGGGACCGCCCAACAAACACCTCCGCACTCTTCCATGACTCAAGCTGCTCTCCTTCCTCTCTGCTCTCAACGTGACAGAGACTCTCCATACACAAAGATAAACAATGGCAAAGGTACTGCCATTTAGTCGTTGCTATCGATACACTAAATAAAGTTCCATTATCTCTTACACAGCAGTTTACAATATTTTCATTGCAATGACAATTATATACGGTCTGAAATAAATACTCTAATATATCGATTACATGGTAAATAGAATTTCTATAATAAAGCCTACAGAATCAAAAGTACAGTACAAGTTATCATCGGATATTAAACGGCGAAAATTTTGGATAGCGCAGAAGGTATTTTGTCCGCATTTTCGGTGTTACAAGATCATTTTCAGAAAATCAGTTAATAATTCTTTGAAAAAGATCATTAACAATCTCTTCTTTTGCTTTCTCCGTAGTGAAATTTGTTATAACACTGGTCATGTCTTAAGAAGTACAAATTCGGTTTGATGACTGTCAAGTGGAAGGTGATTCACATATATAAGATGTAGGAATCACCCAAAACTGAAGATAAGGGGACTCATTTCGTGATCTCTCTCCAGTAGATAAATTTTTCTCTCCTTCCAACAATTGTTGTTTTCTGTTTGTTAAGTATGATTCAAAACAGTTATTGGTAAAACCATTACTTCCGTAAAACTCAACTAATGTACACAATTAAACACATTGGGAAGTTCACTGAAGATACCAACTGAGGTTACTTTACAACTTAAGGCCGTTAATATTTACTGAGTGAGTGTATAAACAGAATTCCCTACTTGAATCCAAACTGTAATGTACTGCTACTAGTTTAATGAGAAATATGTCTTGAGTACGCTAATTCTTTAAATATGTTTGGAACAGACGTCAGTAAGGAAATTGTCCAGTTATTATTTAAGGGTTGTTGTAAAGAGGTTCAGCATTTGCATATTTTAATCTGTCTGCACGAATTTCCTGTGTCAGTGTTTGATAACATGCTTCACAAAGGACATTACTTATCCTGTTCACAGATTTTTCGTTTAAAATTTTATCGACGCCATATGAGATTTTCCTTTTTTAGAATTTTTTGTCTTCTGTTCTTTTCAGTGAAGGATGTTGGTTTTATTTCTAGTTTCTTATAGTTTTGAGGAATGGCATTTTTAATGCATTCTCTTGCTTCTTCAAATGAAACATTTACCCCTATTTTAGTTGCTATATGTAGAAATCGATGTCATTTAGTTTAATTTTTATGGTGTCTTGTACACTGACTTGTTCCTTGTCTCCCGTTTCACAATATGGCATATAGTTCTAATCTAATTATCTGCGCTATTAGTTTTTGTCAGGACGTGCGTATTTCTGGACATAACAAGAAGAAATGAGAGTTGTGAGAGAGCAAAGAGGGCATGCATTGCTCACATTAAGATGTCTACTGGTATCAAACATTGCAAACGTTGGCCTTAATCTGAGGAATACATTTATGAGAATGTACGTTTGGAGCACACGTTTAATGGAGGTATATGATGGAAACCGTAAAAAAGAATCAATGCATCTGAGGTGTGGTGCTATAGAAGAATGTTCAAAATTCGTTAGTCTGATAAGGTAAGGTAACAGAAGGTTCTGCACAGAATCTCCAAGGACAGGAAAATATGGAGACCATTACAAAAATAATAGACAGTATGATGGGTTATATATTAAGAATGAAAGAATAACATTTATGTAACCTGATGGTGCTATAGAGAATGTAAACTATGGGATGAAAGAAATTGGAATATATGCAACAGAGACAAACGTTTGGCACCGAAGAGGAAATTTTGGCTCACTGCAAGAAAACCACGGAGAAGACTGATGACCAAAAAACAAAAATGTATAGCTGTCTTTTTGAGTACTTGTTGCCTTCCAGTAACTATCTTCGCCTACTTCAGTGAATACAATATGTATGTGATATAAACCTGCCAGGAAAAGAAAGTTATCACTACAGAAAGTATTTAGATTCATATTTCTTTTTATCTTTGCAATCCAAGGCCGCTACGCAAGTTGTACTGAAGGACTGTTTTACTTTTGTCTTCTGGTACTGGTCAATGATACAGGTTACCCCAAAATCTTGCAAAAAAAAAAAAAAAAAAAAAAAAAAAAAAAAAAAAAAAAAAAAAGAAACTAGAACCTCTTCCTTTATCTACAGGGTGGTCTAAAATTTCCGTTACAAACTACTTGGGCTTGTAGAGAGAAGTGAATACATAACATTTTGAATAAGAATACTTGTACGGAAAGCTACTGTTTTCATTCCACGACGGTTTAAGTTGAGATGTTTAACTTATCCACTTCTTCTTAAAGACCAGAACTAGGACCGAGCGAGGTGGCGCAGTGGCTAGCACAATGGACTCGCATTCGGGACGACGGTTCAATCCCGTGTCCGGCCATCATGATTTGGGTTTTCCGTAATTTCCCTAAATCGCTACAGACAAATTCCGGGATGGTTCCTTCTAAAGGGCTCGACCGACTTCCTTTCCTAATCCGATGAGACCGATGACTTCGCTGTCTGGTCTCCTCCCCCACCCCTCCCTCCCTCCCGAAACAACCAAACCAATTAAACTAGGCGTAACGCACTACACATATTAGGTAAAAATTCGAAAGGAAACACAAGGAAACATCCATTTATCGTGAAGCACAACTGTTTGTATTAACACTTCAACATTACGTGTTTACATTACTCCAACACAAAAAAGAACCCAGCATTCCGTACGTAGAGAACGATACTGATGCATTTCAACAGTGCCTCGATTTGGCGACCATGCTCGTTGTTAACACACGCTGAACCTACTAAGCATGTTCTCGTACACACTTCCCATCCCACGTGGGGTCTCTTCAGTTTCTAGTGCAGCGGCTAGGACGCGTGTCAGCAGATCTTCCTCTGTCTCTACAGGAGACTCGTAAATTAAACTTCGCAAAGCAGACGGTAAGTGACGTCATGTGGCCGCCTCACGTAATACACGTCATCCAGTGTACCATATCGCATGCCAGGACAAGCAACTCTGCGAATTTTATCTTGCCCTCAGCAGAGGTGGTTGCGTTACACGTCTGAATTGAACATATTATGTACTCACTCCCCTCTACAAGTCCTGGAAGTTTGTAACGGGAATTTCCGTACACCCTCTGTAGGCCCCTCCTTTCTCCATGTTATTTTATAGAGGGTAGTCAAATCAAAACGTGGCTGATGAAGGAAATTAAACCGTTTATTATTTCAAAGTTATCACTACAACTGTTGATACATGCAACCCACTGTAATACCAGACGCTCAGGGCCTTCGTGGAAATATGTCGATAATTGCCTACGGAAACATGATTGTCCCAATTGTGAACCTCTTCATCTGAAGGAAAACAACAGCCACATATGTGTTTCTTCGAGGCTCCAAAAATTTGGCAAACGCACGGGGAGATATCAAGGCTTTCTGAGATGGTACAGAGGAGTAGATGTATTGATATGAGGGTAACGGACCCTCGTCTGTAAACGACCAAGTCGAAAGTTATAACCAATATCTCTGCATCCCATATCTCGGGGGGAGGTAGTATGGACGAAACACAAACAGTTGTCAAGTATACATGGGCTCTAAAATGCTTACTTTAACAGCTATGAGCACCTCTTCAGTAGAAAAGATGTGTTTCACAAACTCGATGATGCACACGTGTTCATAGCTCTTAACGTGTGCACTTCAGAGCTCATGTTTACTGGACATTTTTTTCTCGATTTGGACAATGCTACAGCCGCTCAAAGTATGGAAACCAAAGAGCTTGCAGTAGAAGAGATCCACTGTCAAAGATATCACAAGGATTTACACATGCCACTTTCGGCTCAGATTGATACATTTACCCTTCTGCATCATCCCTGAAAGTTTGTAACATCATCACGGAAATACTCTGTATAGAAGGATCACATACAGCTATCAATGGAGATCACGCGTATGGAGATTACTAAGTACAAATTTTCTGTATTTGCTACTTGACTGCACTCTGTAATAATACTTGCTTTTTAAGAACTTTGCAGTGTTTCCTTCTGCAGTTTTCAGCCTGTAGTCCTTGTCCATGACCATATTGTATTAATGAGCTTCAAAGCTATGTAATACGATGTTTTTTTTAAACCAGCCAAGTCTGTCAGAAGAAAACATGTAGTCTGATCGTTGTTTCATAATCATTTGTAACAGAATTGCCTTAGAAAAGTTGTTGATATTTTACTCAAAGATGGGATTTCATATACAAACATACCAGGAATTGTGATAAAGTTAAATGTGTTGATTAATGGTTTGCATCACTGCCAATTGTTTGTTCCCTTTATATGCATTACGATTTTTGTTTCTGTAGCTTCAGAACACTGAGAAAATGTAGTTTTCATCATACAAACAGATTATGCGAAAACTGATATAATATATCCGTGATAAACAATTTTCTTAACAAATAAATCAGTTACATCATTTAGAACTCTCGTTGTAACGGCAACCCAGCGAAAAAACTACAGTGTACCCAAAACAACCCTTCTATACGAGGCTGGGCCCACATATCTTCCATATGGTCCCAGTCTCTCCCCATGCATTTCCATAGTTCTAAAGCACTTGATTTAGATGAAGAGGTGCATACCTCGGTACAATAATGTTTCCGTACACAACTTCAGAGATTTTTCGAAGAAGGCACTGATAGCCTTGTCTCACAATGGCTTAAGTGCATTATAGTAGATATCGAGTTAGCGAAGGTTTATGAGAATACGATGTCTCTGAAGGTAGTGTTTTAAGTATAATCTCTTCTTAATAGCTATAGGTATCATTTCGTCTACAGTAAATAGTCCTGCTAACTGCTTTTTCTTTGTGAACGACTTTTTAGTTTTCAGTTCACATTCCACTCTTGAGGCAAGTATCCACCAGTTGCAGATTCCTATTAAGAGACAGGGAGAGTGGAAACAAAATACAGATATCAGTTCCCGTCAGAATATAAAGTATGTGTGTTGTTTGTTAATCGATCTCGTATTCTTGTCCATCTTCCAGAACTTAAATTGAGAGAGTCCGTTTTACACAATTGAAATTGCCGGTAAGTTAATTGAGCCTCAATCTCGATCAGAAGTGCCACTATTGAGAGACTTAAGACCAGCAACCTGCAAAGCTCTTAATATTTTAAAGCGTGTTATACAACCAATAAGCGGAACAGACTGAAATGTCTGCTCCAGTTTCGTAGAGTATTTAATTGGTCCCGCTTTACTGTGTATCTACAGTGTACAGGTCTGCTAGACCATTATACCGTAAGGTATTGAGTCTATCATGTGGGCATGTGGTTTTCAAGACTAGCGCCAAAGCTGCCGAGCCACAACGTCCAACCAGATGGCAGCTGTCATGGTCTGACAAGCATACAAAGGTATAAATGTGTTCCACACGCTGTGCGCCAACATTTTATACCCATCCTCTTCCACCAATGGAGCCATTTTCAATAGTCGTAAGCGAGCAACGAGACCATCTGAGACGCGTATAAAGAAATCAGTGTGGGCAATATTAAAGCTTTTCGCCACGGGTGGAATAAATCATCACCTGGCTTGTTTAGGGACTTCACAGCTCTGCATAACTACTCTACTTTTGTTAAACAAGGAACACTCTGCAAGTGATTTTTAGATATATGTTTAATAAAGTTTTAAACGAGCAGAACAGTATTGTGACTGTGTACACAAATGGGTCACATCAAACAGAAGCCTTCGGTGGCAGAAACCACCTACCAGATGTGTTCATAGTCTACCATACTGAGCTGTGCGGGTTTCTAAAAGCATTGAAGCAGATAAGACGAGGAGAGGTGAACGTGTTTTCCTGTCTTCTCCAGTTCCAATAACATTCTATTGGTTCTACAAAAAATTGTCATTACTGAAGAGGCTTCCCAGAAAATACAAGAGGCTTTTCAGTCGCTACTACAACGTAGAAAAGTGGTGGTAAGCTGCTGGGTGCACGTGCATGTGGGAGTAAAGTGGAACGAGATAGATGATATAGTATTGAAGAAGACCCGTTGGAGTGACAGAGTTGAACAATGGACCTTTCTCCCACAGTCTGTGAACTTGCTCCTGGACCAGAAGATCATGCATAAACGGGTGGAAGAGTGGCTGGAGATGAATAACAACAAACTGTGAGCTATGGAGCCTGCTATCTGCGTATGGCGTTCCTCTTACCAGTCACAAAGTTTGAACGAAGTCCTGCACACTCGTCTTCATGTATGACACAGCCCA
This sequence comes from Schistocerca piceifrons, assembly GCF_021461385.2. NCBI lineage: Eukaryota > Metazoa > Arthropoda > Insecta > Orthoptera > Acrididae > Schistocerca > Schistocerca piceifrons. Next base: position 135,770,941 of record NC_060138.1, on the reverse strand, counting down.
TATGCATGACATTTGCTCCAGCCAGAGAAAGTCTCCATTTGTGAAATTCTTGTGAGTTGTCCAGACCCCACAGTATAACCTTCTGATGAAGTTATAATGCGTTCCACAGTGGCTGGTTCACCCCTTATTAGTCTGGTGATCGGCCAACCTCAGTTTCTGCTATGTCATTTCACACTGATGACTGCACAGCAGAAATAAAATAAGAGAAATTGTGTCCAATATACAGGGTTATTATAATTAAAGTTGAACTTTCAAACCGCTGTAGAGATAGCACCATTGGTAAGAATGACGTCAAATTGCAACGGAACATCTTTGGAGTTGGGGGAAAACGTATGGTAGAAGAAAAATAAAGAGTTACAAAATGTAGCAATAGACGGCGTTTGTGACGTCTCGTTTTGTCTCGGCTCGATGGTGATGGTTGTCCCAGAAGAGATGACGTGGAACGGCGTCCGTCGATCACCATAACGCCAATCTGTAACTATTATAAAAACAAACCACTCGCGTGGTTTGGTTGTTTTCCAGATACTGTCTCTCAAAACTGATATCAACGTCTCGATGGAGCAGCATGCCGGAGTCTGAGCACTGCCCTTGCTTGTAATTAAAGCAATGGTGTTCGATGTCTGTCGATCTTCTTCACTTATAAATATACCAACAGCACCATTCCATAACGCTATGCCTCCCTTGATCTAAAACGATAACCAAAAGTCCTTTGGTTGTTCGCGACAGACTTTTCAGTTCGCGCGAACTTGCTGACTTTAGTTATAATGTCCAGTTTGAGAACGGGTATTGAAACGATGAAAATATATTGTCTCGAATCATCAATCCATCACCCAAACCCATGTCGCATCATGATTTTTGCGAAGATATTGAGTTGTTAATTATTGTTCCGTCGTCAGGGCGTCGGTACGTCGCGTATTCTACAATTACACGACGTAATTCCAGAGATAACATATCCTTGAGCAATATTCAGAATGCGTCGTATTTCGGTGTAAACTTATTGCTGTTTACAATTAAATTGTGACTGAATAGCATTTCACTTTTATGTTATCCGAAGAATCAGTTAATTCCACAAATACATTTTAAATGTCAATTAAATGAAATATGCTACACGAAGAATTAAAGTTGAATTAAAGTTTATAGTTCTATTTATTTTTCTCTACACTGAACACACACACCGATTTTTCATTCAGGGAATTGCGTCTGTTAGCATCAGCAATTCTGACTTTGTCGATAGCTTCTGACAACACGGCGCAATTGTAAGTTCTTCGTGATTGCGTTTATCTGTTGCTCTACTCAAGTCTAATAATTCAGCTTATGTCGGCGATCAGTCTCTTTCTGTGTCCTTTCATGTTTGTGACTATTAAGTATCACGAAGGCTACGTCCTATCAAAAATCAGCTATCACACGAGTTATTTTACTGTCACATATATCAACTATCCCGTTATCTGTCTAAACGGTACAGATGGTTTTACTTCAGTCCCACTTCTAATACTTCAAAACGTAAAACTTTTAAACTTCAGATCGGTTTTAAAACGATCTAGTAGCGCTTAACATGCGTATTACTATTGCAAGACGACACTAGAGAATTGAAGTTAACATCTCCATTGCCTTGTTACATTGTAGTCACAGCGAACTTAGAGCTCGATACGGATACAACTCTCTTTCAGGATAAATATTATCTCTGGTCAGTTTATGATTTGGGCTTTTAGCTTTTCTAAATATAATTTTTTAAATTATTTCTTTAAAGTTTCTGTTTCTTATCGTGTGGTAATCTTTCATTCAGTCCTTTCTTTATGATAAACATTAGTATTTACATAACAACTGTCAAGAGCGTAAATTTTGTTGTCAGTAGCTGTCATCACTATCTATGACTGATTTTTCTATTTCTTTTTACAACAAAAGGGTGTTCATTATGGGTTCTATAATTGGGTTGTTACACGTTGTAAGTATCATAATTTAATAGTGGTCGGCTTCAGATGACAAATGAATTATACAACAATGCCTAATGTGTACGTTTGACGTTAAACAAACTGTTATACTCAGTGTAGATGGGTGTACACGTGTGATACGGTTAGTTACGTAAGCCAATCCATCACGCAAGGTCACATCACATCAGATGGGAAAAATTGTTTTTTCCTTTTTTTTTTGTCCTGAGGTCAAATGCTGCATATAAATCATGACTCACCTCGGTTTTGAAACGTCGTAAGGCCAAAAACCGCATAAAAAGCATCAATGACATTGGTTTTTAAATGTGTTGAGGCCTGAAACTACATATAATGCATGAGTCAAAATCAAATCAGATTATTAATTGGCCCAAAACATGTTTAATATTCTGTCCACCGCTTCCTGCAAGAAGTTGAAATTGAGAAACAGCATCTTCCACAACTGGTCGATGTGTTTCCGGGGTCACATTCAGAATGTGTTGCGCAATGGCTGCCTTCAGTGTACCTAAGTTTGCAATCGGAACACTGAAAAAAACATCTTTCAGATAGTCCCACAGCCAGAGGTTTCACGGATTAAGATCAGTTGATCGGGATGGCCAGGCTGTAGGGAAATGGCGGCTGATGATTCTAGCATTTCCGAAACTGTACTTAACTGGATTTTCAGTGTGTGGAGGTGCGCCATCATGCATAAAAATGATCCCACCCACTCATCCACGCTGTTGGAGAGCTGGAACGACGTGGTAGCGCAAAACAGATTCATAGCGCTTTCCAGTGACTGTACAGGTAACAGGACCGGAAGCACCTGTCTCCTCGAAAAAATATGGCCCTATGATAAATGATGCCGTAAACCTGCACCACACAGAGATCTTTTCAGGATAATCTGGTACTTGTTGATTTGAGTGTGGATTTTCCATTGCCCATATTAGACAGTTCTGTGCATTGACATACCATATCAGATGGAAGTGGGCTTGGTCTGTCCACAAAATCTTCCACTGCCATTCATTGTCCACTTCCTACGAGCAAGAAATTCTAAACCAAAGCTCTCTCTTATTGGCGGGACCACAGTAGGTCAACAGCGAGCAACTCGTGCTCATTGGTAATCTCTAATGGATAGCAAAGGTGGTTGTTTCGTAGAATATTACCTACCGTGCTCATGTGTATGTCAATGTTCGGGCAAATCTCCGTGCACTACACGTTTGCACATCACCACTCGTCTCCTCCTGCATTGCTGTTGCCACTGCTTGCACTGACGTTGAATCCATTCGTTTCCTCCCTCTACCAGGTTACATACAAAAAAAAAAATTCGAATTCCCGCAGACCCACGGCAGTCATCGGAACAACGCCTTTTTTCAAACACTTCAGTGTCCAGAACTTCTGCAGAGCGATGTGTAATACACCTCTCCAAGCAGAGTGCGATCCTGTATTGAGACAGCCGTGGCGAACGTCGCAGACGTGAAAGGAGGAAAAGCCGTGTACCCAGCGTGTCTATATCAACTTCAATGGCTCCTGCGCATGATAAGTGTTTTCACTGACGCATTCAGACACACACAGAGCCATGTATTGATCAGTTTTCCCACTTTCCCCCTTTTCCACTTTCCCCCTTCTCTTATTGTATTCTGTTGCAATTTGACGTCATTCTGACCAGTGGTGTTATTTTTACAAAGTTTTAAAAGTTTAACTTAATTATAATCACCCTGTACATAAACCTGTAGTTCTAATTGATATTAATAACACTCACAAAGAAGCCTAGTGGCTTCATACGCAGAGTAGTGTCAATACCAGGTATTAATGGGGCCAAATGTGGTTGTTGGTGAGGTAGTATAATCTTCTGGAAACCAAACTGCGGAGTTACTCAATCAGAGAATCAGACAAATCATGAACAGGTGGGAGACATACGTCTTTTATATTCTTGTAGTGGTAATAATTTTAACTTTATGGGCAATAGCCACATACTATGAGACCTGGAAGTTTATTAAATAAAACAGCATGTGATAGCGGGATTAAAATGAACATGGAAAGCGCGTTGCAACAGCATATGCAATCTATAGAGCACCGATGGGGACTTCTGGGGAACAGAATACTAAACTGAGGACCCAGAGTGGCTACAAATCAAGAAGTTGCTTCCAAGCTTGTGACGAGATCAATGTGTATTTTTATGTACTACGTGTACAATGTGCATTATGTTACGTGTCCACCTGTCAGTATTCTTCTGTACAATTACATCACAAATATCTGAGCTCTCTTTTCCGGTTTTTTCACAGTCAGTGATCACCACCATACAATGCCACGCTTAATATGCACATTCTTACGAATTTACATAGATTGAACCACTAAAATACTTTAGTTCACACTATTCTACCGAACTGAACAGAAGCCAAAATAAACTGGAGAGCAGAGAGAAAATGTCAGATTAGAATCTTCGTTCAATTGTTAGGTAGAACTAAAAACAAGTATCACAGCTGAAAAAGTAAATCTAAACGATTAAATAAGATCAAATAACAAAGGAATCAGCCATGGTTTCGGAACTGTTAACAGAAACTTTAGTCAGCGTGGCTGTGAACTGGAAGAATTTGATAACATTCTCCACAGCCTAAGCTGCTAATGAAAGTGATTAAAATAGGAAATGAAAGGACTTGCTCCTGTTAATGGCTAGTAAATAACGAAGTATATGTTAACAAAAATTGTAGTTGCTAAAACATAACATACAAAACACCAAAAGTAACAAGCTCCAATGCAGAAAATTTCTGAAACAAATTAGTATCAATGTAATAAAATATAAAACAATTGTGAGAGTATTTGTAAGTGATTCACGTAAAAGTGGAAAAGATCGGACTGGCCAATCACCTTGCAAAAAAGGAGAATGAAGTGGAGGAATGTTTGTTATCATAAAACACACAAGAAAAAATTAATGCAACTTCAGGACAAGTAACTTTGCAGAGTACAGTTATGCCTTCAAGTTCCACATCTTTTCCATCAGAGGTGACATATATCACGTTGCTTTCATTAGACAGGTTGAAGGTATTATCCTCGAATGCTGGGTAGAACAACAAAAAATTAAATAAATTGCAATTAGATTTGAGAGGGATGCAATTTCTTGCAGAATGGCAACAATATCCACATGCAGCAATTATCAAGAGAAAAAACTAGAACTGAGTGAAGAAATACCATAGCATTTGCTCACCTGAGAACAGATAATAACCAAGGAATTTATAATTCTTCGATTTAAAGAAATATTCGAATTAGACATCTCAGGGGATGGCAGCTTTGCTACAGCTATGTGCTTGTAGTGCACAAGAGTCCAAGACATTAACCACATTTCTTCCATTTTCGTGTTATTTGTGGAGCGAAATTTCTTTCGCACCTTACCACTGACTGTCTCTTTAGCTATGAATCTGTGAAGCTTAATTCGCTCAGCACACTAGTAAACTGTGTGAAAACCAATTATAACGATATTAATAACCAAAGCACTCAAAGTATTGCGAATTTTTTAGTATATACATTCGTTAACAACTATATTCTTACCTTCACTATCGATTTAAATAACTTAACCTAGGAATAAGCTACATGTACTTATTGAGCAATTTGATTGTATATTTACGTTCATAGTTATTTTGTCTGTTGGGACAATAGAAGTACAGATAGCAGTAAAGTCAGTTAACATACTGTTAGTAATGTATTTTAGAATATTGTAGAGTCAGCACTACTTTTTAAACATTATTGTGGAAAAAGGTAGCTCAGCCACGGCAACTGAATAAGCCATAAGAAGCTGTCAGAGACCAATGTATCGGCGTGCCTTTTGCAACAACACAGCTGTTTACTCATTGTGATGCTAGCAAAGCCGCGGTTCGAAACATCAAGCTATGGATTTGTTATTCCATACGTGGCTGGGAGCAGCAGGCAAGACCAACACTTGACCGTCTAAACGACATAAATCAATCTAAACAAAAGTATTTGCAGCTTGGCAGTACCTACTGTCACAATAGCACTACACTAGGCAATGGGATGATATGTGTCAGCAAACAACCACCATGAATTTGGGCGTCCACCGCTGCCACACTATTATCTGACAGTAAGTCCTCCTCTCTTAACCTGACACCTTTCTCCTGGTGTCCCATTCCCAGGTTCACTTCAGCTGCAACCTGACTCCTGCGCTTGGGACAGCATATCACAACTAGGAAAGTACAGCCAGTCGGACTCCTATACCGCTGCCAGTGTCCTGTCATCATATGCCTTAACAATACCAGGACTTGAATTTTTATGACAGATTAAAACTGTGTGCCAGACTGAGACTCGAACTCAGGGCATTTGCCCTTCGTGAGCAATCATTCTACCCACTCAGCTAGCCAAGAGACACTCAGCACCAATCCACACAGCTGTGCCAGTACCTCGTTTCCTACCTTCCAGAACGAAAAGTAAGAGACTGGCGGAAGTAGAGAAATGAGCATGGGTCGTGAGTTGTACTTGTACCCGATCGCTGGAACACTTGCCCACGAATTGCAAAGTTCCCAAGTTCGAGTCTCAGTGCGGTACAGTTTTAATCTGCCAGGACGTTACGTAGCAGCACGCACTCCGCTGCAGAGTGAAAACTTATTCTGGAATGATTGTGACAGGTATTGAAAGCTGGGTTCATAATTGTCATCCCGAAAACACGTGAGCATCAGTGGAGTTGTATAAGGCGTGTCGCACTTAGAATTCATGCCTAAAGAACCCACCATCAACTCTGAAAGGTATTACGAGACCTCAGAACACAGAAAGTACGAACTTGGCGAGTTCATCCACGCACGGAGCACCCTCATCATCAGTATAACAGTGACACACCGCAGATGAACCCGGAAATCTGCAACGATCTGACGCCTTGAGTTCACTGTCATCGAGCATCAGCCATCCTGTCCCGACTTGGCCACATACGGTTTTAATCTCTTTCCGAAACTTAATGAACACCAGCGAGGAATACACTTTGATAGTAATGAAGTGGTACAAGAAGAGGTGAGGGTGTAGCTGCGTCAAGAAAGTCAAGAATTCCTCAGCGACGGCATCAACAATCTAGTATCTCGTTGGCTGAAATGTGCTCGCCCCCAGGATGACTACATTGGGGAATAAATATGTAGGCATGAATAAGAAAGCTTTACGATTTTTAACACGAAAATTTATGAGACATTAGTTTTCAGCACGCCCTCGTATGCGCACACTTCAACTATGTTTCACACCTGATCCACACAAAGGATTTGCACTCCACTTGGTTACAACTCGGAGAACAAACCTTGATGAAACTGGAAATCGCCATAAATATAGACTTAGATTTCCTGCTTCAGAAGGTTCTGAAGGGGAAATATTGCATGAAAAAGTTAAATAAATTAATTAAATAACAATCAGTGCCTAGTATAAGCCTAAGGGGGTCTCTAACGTTGGACAGTGAGCAGATGTTAATATGATCCCAGAGAACTCATTCATGTGCCCAAAATAAATTTTACACAATTATTTATTTTACCTGTAGTTATACAGTAGATATGGCGCTCATGACATTCGCCAATCAGTGAAGAAAATTATTACACAGAAATCCTGACTTCATTATAATGATTCAATCTCTTATATTCATTACAAAAGAGTACTATGAGGAATTCCATATATTTGTATTAAAATTTCTGAACAAACATGTGGACTGGTATACAAAATAAAATTAACATGGAATACACGTATCCCGACCATACCAAAATAAAAAAAAAAATATTTTACAGAATATCCTAAAAAATAACCCACAAATTAGCTTAAAGCATTTTATGCAAGAGAGAATGTTTTGGTGTTTGGATACGAAAGAAGCTGGTCAGAATAGCTACAAATGCTGATGGACAAATATTGACTGGATACACTGATCCACGTTGCCGACTTATGTAATACCACTCAAAAAATGTATAAGTCCCTGCTATATGTAAAATAACCATTGTTGTGAAATTTTATACTCCAACAAAGCAACTGGAATAAAAGATCCTATTAGGAATGATAGAAAATGTAGCTGTTGGCATGCATTTTGTACAAAATGTGTGAGTATATCTTAGCAAAGAAAACCACAAACTAGGACATCGAGGCCTCAGTCCTTTATCTCTGACAGCTGAAGAGAAACAACTCCAGAATCTAATGCTACTGACTCCAACTCTACTGCACACGTCATTGGTACTATCCTCCATAATTTTTCTTTTCTTTACTATTTTTTTCTGAAAGCTTAAATAACCATGTTACAATCTCACATAGATAATTTCAACACTCACAGCCTTACAAAGACTCAGGGAAAGTAAGGTAGGTTAACTGGAAGGATAGTTGAAAGATCTGATTCCGCAAAGTGTTTCGGACACTTGTGCATCCATCTTCAAGCAATCGTTTTGTTGTGGCAGTACGAGGCAGTACAATACCACAAGCGAGTGATCTTGAAAAAGTCTGAATTCTTTCTGTAAATGAAACAACAAGTCTACTGTTACAAGTAACTTCATTTATCTCCACGACGCATTTCAAAGGTTTAAACCTCCATCATCAGGAGGATTTACATTAGTCAGTATGACATTAATGCGTGTGCGTTATGTTACGATTTTTTGGAGGCAGTTGTGGCACTGTGTAGTAGTGAAACAAGACACTATTTCTGACCATGGTTTTGAGTTTCTTTTGGCAAAAAACTAAATGTATATGTAACGGTAAAAATAAATTAAGTAAAATAGAGTACCTTCACAGGTTCCTTTCAGTGGCGTAACACAGCACATGCATACTGTCATACTTTGTAAATATGTACTGTGTCACGACATTATTAGACAAAAATTTTTAAATGATTTCGAAGATCTTCAGTTTTGAGTTGGAATTAATATTTCAAGTGGTATATAAATACGATTTTGTCAGGTTTATAAATATAAGTTAATAAAGCTTAATCTTCATACTCGTTTATATAATTGGATGACATGTTTCAAACTTTGTGTACAATAATTCTGATGGCTACAGTGGAAAAATTATACACAAATAATTTTGGTTGGGACTCACAAATAGAAATGAAAGGCTGTGGGCAAAAGGAAAGGAAGAGAAAGACAGGGTGAGAGGGAAACAGAGGGTGGAAGGAGTGATTGGAAGAGAGCAAACTTTCCAAAGCAGAGGTTTCTTCAGAATATATCTGTTATATGTAATAACTGCTAAATGTTGGCGTAATACGTTGGTTAATGCTTTAAAATATGCAGATGGATGTACAATTTGTGCCATTTGTTGATGTACGCATAGTTTCAAGCTGACAGGGTGTGAAAGCTGTTGATGTGATGATATATTTGTAAATGAGGTCAATCTATTTTCTGCTTGCAATTATACTTTTGCGAAGAAAATTCGTCCTCCGAAATGAAATTACTATCAAAGAATCGTTCGTAAAATAATAAAGTGTGCAATCTTATTATTGACTGTAGATTCATCAGGCTCCAACCCAAAAGCACAACCAATTAACTTTCGGTTAATCCAGTGTTACTATCGTCTGTCATACGCTCAGTTCTGTCACTGACTGTATTGTCAGACAAAGATTTTGAAACGAAATTCCCCGCCGATTCGGTAATCGAAATATTCGCCAGTTACAGTTGACGGTACAGCATGCAACCGCAAATGTTATTAGCAAGACATAATTTGCTATTTAAAATAGCGTAGGATAAGTTCCTTGTCGTATAATCTGATTTAGCTGCTCGTAAAGAATATACGAGATTTGCAGACAAAGTTTCATTGTTGAAGCATACGGTCTGCAGTTAAAACTTGCTGACACAACACACACTGTGACACCTCACGGTCACCGTCGGTGTTTATTTAAAGACAGTTAATAAATGCCTATCATCATATTTGCAATAGTGTTGCTTACGCAAATACTTGTCACTGATTTAAGATGAGTCTACTTCATTTTCAGTTAGATTTCGCTGTTAAAAATAGCCAAAAGTTGTCCATTTTAGTGCGATCAGAACAATAACTTTTAACAGTGCCAGGGAGGGATCCGTCAGCTCTCCCATCTCTAGTTTTACTACGTCTGTAACTTCCACAGACAAGCACCTACCTTGGCTCCAGAATAAACGTACATTGTTGTCGTAGTGATTCTGACATATTGACCATAGCAGATAAACGATTACCAAGTACAGGCATAATGCTAATATGGTTTATACTCTAATAAGCTAAAACATTATGACCACCGCTCATCGCGACGTTGGATGCGGCCTGGTGGCATGTGACACGGTACCAAAGAACGTAAGCGGAGCAGACACGGGCGGGGAATCACCCTCTGAAAGATATGGGCTGAAAATTGGGAAATCCATTGGGATAAGTGACTTTGACCAAAGGCAGGTTATTACTATGCGGAACTTCGGAACGAGTATTCCGAAAACGGCGAAGCTCGGCAAATATCCACATGCTACTGCCGTGAGCATCTACGGAAAGAACTAGTATAATAGTGAAGCTACCACCAGGCGCTAAATGATAAGACGTGTACCACTCTTCACAGAACGTGGTGTTCGGAAGCTTGCCTGCTTTGTAATGGGGGACCGATGGTGATCTGTGGCACCTCTACCAAAGGAGCACAATGCTCATGCAAGCACAAGTGCTTGGGACACACCGTTTATCGTACATTATTGAAGATGCAGCTCCGCATCAGAACATCCCTGCGTTTTCACATATTGACCCGAGGACATCGTCAGTTACGATTTCAGTTGGCGGGGGGCCATCGGAACTCGACCGTCCATCAATGGAAACGTATCGGCTCTTCCAGTCAAGCACATTTTTGCTAAACACGGTCGATGGTCTTTTCCACAAGTGAGGTCATAAAGGTGAACGGCGACTCGAAAAGTAAAACACGCCAAGGACGCAGCTCTTGGGAGAAGTATTATGCTAGGGGAGACATTCTCCTGCGCTTGCATGGGATCTGTGGTACTAATCGGAGACACGCTGACAGCAGCAAACTGTCTGCATCCCTTCATGATTGATGTCTTCCCCGACGGTAATGTCATCTTTAGTAGTATAACTCTTCGTGTCTCGGAGCCAGAACCGTGCTACAACGGTTTGACGAGAATTATAGTGAACTCACGTAGGTCTCGGTGACCCCTGATGTGAATCCAATGGAAAAATTCTGTGTCGCTATCGGGTACCATCACCACGCACAGACATCGGCGGCTGATTATTTGCGCGAATTACATGACTTGAGCGTAGACAACTAATGCCGCATACCTCCAAAAACCTACCAACGAACTGTCGAGTCCCTGACGCGCAGCATCAGTGCTGTATTTCGTTCCAAATACAGAGAATCAAATAATTATGCAAGTGGTCATAATGTTCTGGATCATCAGTGTGTGTGTTTATGTGTATTTAAACACATATATAGACTGAGTCATCAGTATTATGACTTGTTTGATGCGGCCCGCCGCGAATTTCATTCCTGTGGCAACCTTTTCGTCTCAGAGTAGCAATTTCAAATACATCCGCAATTATTTGCTGGATGTATTCTAATCTCTGTTTCCCTCTACCATTTTTACTCTCTACAGCACCCTCTAGTACTATGAAGTTATTAGCTGATAGCTTAAAGGATGTATAGTAATCCCTTCCCTTCTTCTTGTCAGTGTTTTCTAAATATTCCTTTCCTCATTCCTTATCTTATCAGTCCGCCAAATTTTCAGCATTCTTCTGCAGCACCGAAGCTCAAATGACTCTATTCTTTTCTGCTCCTGTTTCCCACAGTCCATGTTTCACTGTTATAGAATGTTGTATCCCAAACATACATTATCAGAAACTTTTTCCTCAAATTAAGGCCTAGTAGATTTTCCGTCACTCGTTGTTTTGCTGCCTAGGTAGTAGAATCCCTGACTAGTTGGTGATGCCAAATTCTGATGCTTAGATTGTCGCTGTTCTCATTTCAGCTATTTCTCGAAACTTCCCTCTTCCTTCGATTTACTCTCAGTTCATATTTTGTAATCATCAGACGGTTCATTAAGTTCACTTTCAAGGAGGATTGTTTTGTCATCAGTGAATCATATCATCGATATCCTCTCCCCTTGAATATTAATAGCACACTTGAACTATTCCTTTCTCGTGATCCTAGTACATGTTGTACAGAATTTATGACATCTTGTGCCATTTAAAGTGTCGAACGCTTTGTCCCTGCAAACAAATCCCACGAACGTGTCTAGATTTTCCTTCAGTCTTGCCTGCATTAACAACTACAACGTCAGATTTGCCCTTCTGCTAACATTACCTTTCCTAAAGCCAAACTGATCGTCATTTAACAGATCTTCAATTTTCGCTTCCATTCTACTGTACGTTATTCTCGCCAACATCTGGGATGCATCTGACTCTGCGATGATTATCACATTTGGCAGTAATTGCCATATTCCGAATTGTGTGGATGACTTTTCCCTAAGTCTGATAGTACATTGCCAGTCTCATACATTCTACATACCAAAGTGAATAGTCGTTTTGTTGCCACTTCCCTCAATGATTTTAGAAATTCCGATGGAATGCTATCCTAAGTAGTCCATATATTTTTATTTAAATTTTGATTCTAATACTGGATCCCCTTTCTCGTCCCTGTCAACACCTGTTTCTTCTTCCATCACGTTATCAGAGGCCTTCAACGTACTCTACCACCTTTCCGCCCTCCCTTCTCCACTTAGCACTGGAATTGCCATTGCACTCTCAACGATAGCACCGTGGCTTTTCAATTTAACAAAGTCTGTTTTGAATTTTCTGAATGTTAAATCCGTCCTACCGACATACAATTATTTCTCGATTTCTTCATATTTTTCAAGCTTTAGTTTTCCTGCAGTTCCTATTTACTTCAGTCCTAAGATATCAAGAACGAAATGCTTGGATTAAAAGGGTCTAAGACGGGGATGTAGTCTTTGATCCGTACACTTCAATCTGTAAATCGAAGAATCAGTGATAGAAATAAAAGGAAGTTTCATGTGTGGAATTAAAATTCAAGGTGACAGTATACCAGTGATACGATACGATGGTGACGTTGCTATCCAGAGTGAAAGTGGAGAAGAATGACGTCATCTGCTGAATAGAATGAACAGTCTAATGAGCACAGCATGTAGATTGAGCGTAAATCGATGAATGACGAAAGTAATGAAAGGTAGCAGAAATGAGAGTAGTGAGAAACTTAACATCGGGATTGATGGTTACGAAGCAGAGGAAGTTAAGGAGTTCTACCATCTATGCAGCGAAATAACCAGTTACGGACGGAGAAAGATGGACATTAAAAGCAGACTAACACTGTCAAAAATAGCATTGCTGGCCAAAAGAAGCCTACTAGTATCAAACATAGGGCTTAATTCGAGAAAGAAACTTCCGATAATGTACCGCTGAAGCACAGCATTGTGTGATAGTGAAACATGGACTGTGAGAAAACAGGAACAGAAGAGAATCGAAACATTTGAGATGTGGTGCAGCAAGCAAATGTTGAAAATTAGGTGGATGATAAGGTAATGAATGACGAGGGTCTGCGCCGAATCGGAAAAAGGAAGGAATATGTGGAAAACAATGACAAGATAAAGGGACATAATGATATGACATCCGTTAAGACATCAGGGAATAACTTCTGTTGTACTAGAGGGATCTGTAGAGGGAAAGAACTGCAGAGGAAGATAGAGATTGGAGGTAAACATCTAGCAGATAAATGGGGACCTAGGTTGCAAGTGCTACTCTGAGATGAAGAGGTTGATACAGGAGAGGAATACGTTGTGGTCCACATCAAACTAGCCAGAAAACTGATGACTCAAAAAAAAAGTAACTTCTATTTCTGCGTTCTCAAATTTCACTGTACATTTTTGTACTTCATTCTTTCGTCGATCACTACAGTACTTCCTCTGTTACCCATGCTTTCTTCGCAGTTACCTTACCTGTACCTATGTTCTTCTTTGCAGCTCCAATGATAGGACTTTTCAGAGATGTCATTTCCTCTTCATCTGAAATGCTTACTGGGCTGTTCCTTATAGCAGTATCCACAGGGTGAGTCATAAATGAGGAAAAATATGTCGAGGACCGTATGCTGCTATTCGTAACAAGTGAAGCACCGTTGTTAATTTCGTTCTCCTCGGTGTATTGCGTACGTAAAACAAAAACACCTGTTAACCGCCGAACTAGATACCGACGAGCCTCACCCATAGCTACAACACATGACACGCCAATTAAGTCATGTGTATCTGCCAATGAAAGATACGAGAAAGTACAAACCCAATCGTAATGTATGTGAAATTGCATCAGAACTTGTGAATCACACGTTTCCAGTGGTAACGGAGTGTACAGTCCCATGTTAGGGAATGTGTGTCCTGTAAGCGGAAAGACTGGTCATCGGCGGAAGTAAAACAGCGACGTGCATGACCTGTTTACAACACCTCTGCGTTGCTCACTCTGCCCGATACTCGTCATGCCGACAGCTGATAACGCCCGCGTCGCAGTATTATTATAGTACCATGGCAAGTTTCACAAACGAGGAATACGCCGACATCCACCTCACCTACGGGCTTGCAGATGGACGAACTGACGTTGCGAGGCAAGTGTCTCATGAGAGGTTTCCTAGCCGGTGCCTTCCATCCGGAAAAACATTTTACTCTGCGGACAGGCGCTAGAGGGAGTATGGTGCATGTGTGGCTCCAGGATTTTGTGGTCGTGGCCGACCGTTGACGTACGGTGGTGATGACGAAGAAAAAGCGATACAAACTGTTGCGAAGGACCGAACAATAAGCACCAGGTCTCTCGCCACTGCGGTCGGAATGTCCCAATCTAATGTTATGCGAGTACTCCATAGAAACCATTACCATCCCTTTTGCATGCAGAAGGTACATGCATTATTTCCGTAAGACTTCCAGAGGAGGCTGGACTTCTGCAACCCTATCCTACGGCGTCAGACCGACGACCATATTTTTTTACAAACAGTATTGTTCACCGACGAAGCCTATTTCACGAAAGAGGGTACAGTGAATTCGCTTAATTTGGCACGAGTGGGCGGAAGAGAAGCCCCCCAGCTCAGTGATACGAGGGTACCAACAACGATGCGGTTTTCAACATCTGGTGTGGTATTGCTGATCACCATCTCATAGGGCCACATGTGCTACCACAATGGCTTGCAGGAGAGTGGTATCTGCGTTTCCCGGATGCTACTTTACCAGAATCGTTGGAAGACTTTAGTTTGGCCTCTGGTATGAACCTGTCGTACAAGCAAGATTGTGTCCCCGCTCACGTCAGAGGCATAGTGTGACGCCACCTGGACAGTGCCTTCCCTTCGAAATGGATTGGTCGTGGAAGACCTGTAGCATGCCCAACAAGATCGCCAGACGCAAATCCCCTGGATTTCTTTATGTGGGGCCACCTGAAATCTGTGATTTATGGAGAGGTTGTTGATGTCAACACTCTTCAACGCAGAACACAACATGCCTGTGATATAACGCAAAGAGATACAGACATGTGGGATCGTGTTCAGCAATCCTTCCTGCGAAGAATTCAAATTTGCCACACACATTGAGGCCGTCATTTCAAACAGTACTTACAAACCGCCATTGCAGCTTCTGGTCGTGTGTTTCTATGTTAGTTTCGATTTGTAAAGCTGTATTGTATTCGTTTGTATTAACTGCCACATACCTGTGTAGTTGTATTTTGTATACTGCAACTATGTACTCGTTACTTAAAATCAGTCTGGGACACAAAAACCAAATTAACTCTGCTAACTAGACACGATACATAATACCGACCATCATAACCGGCACGATTTCGTTTTGGGCCCTGTCGTTGCTCGCAGTGTCATGCAAACAGTCGCTTGACGACACAGGCCTCGCCTTCTCGTGAGCGGTTAGATTACCTAGAACACTCGCATGTTCCGACCTGTTGCCGATCTGTCCCCTTGGCCTTTGTCGGCGCACAATAACACCCAAAAGTACACGTCAAATGAATCAAATGGCTCTAAGCACTATGGGACTTAACATCTGAGGTCATCAGTCCCCTAGAACGTAGAACTGCTGAAACCCAACTAACCTAAAGACACCACACACATCCATGCCTGAGGCAGGGTTCGAACCTGCGACCGTAGCGGTCGCACGGTTCCAGACTGAAGCGCGCTAGCCGCTCGGCGACACTGGCCAGCTAGTCCACTTCATATATCCAGATTTTTACCATTCACTTGCATTTCCACTAATTGACATAGGGACATGCGGAAAATGAATTAATGTTTTTAGCTCAGTGTGCGACAATTTGCATGACATATTTTTCCTCATTTATGACTCGCCCTGTATTTCCTCAGAGAAATGCGAACATCATCTTCTACATCTTGTGAGTCTTAAAAGACAATTTGCTATAAGTTGCTGAAATTCATTGCAGAATACTGTTATTCGCTATCCTCTCTTTTCTTCTATCAAGCTTATGTTCGCCAATAACCCTTTCTTCTGCTCCTTCCCCTACAACTCCATTCAAATCCCCCATCCTCCATGACTCAGGATTTTATCTCTCTTTACATAATGAGTTACCTGTCCAATATCATTATATACTTTCTCTATCTCTTTATCTTCTGCTTGTGATGTCGGCCTGTATACCTGAACTATTGTTGCCGGTGTTGGTTTTCTGTCCATTCTGATGACACCAACTCTATCATTTAACTATGCATGGCAACTCACTCTCCGTACTATCTATCCATTCATAATGAATCCTACTCCCGTTGCACCATTTTCTGCTGCTGGTGATATTACCCTATACCCGACTGACCAGAAATCCTTGTCTTTCCATTTCATTTCAGTGACTCCCACCACATCTAGATTGAGCCTTAGCATTTCCCTTCCAGGTTTTGTAGCTCTCCTACCATGTCCAAATTTCTGGTATTCCGCACCCTGATTCGTAGAACGTTACCCTTTCATTGGTTATTGAATCTTTCTCTTATGGTCCCCTTCCAGAGATGCAATTAGAAGACTAGTTCGGAATCTTTTGCCCATGGTTAGAAAATCATGACACTTGATCAGTTATAGGCCACATGTCCTGTGTATGCACACTATTTGTCTCTAATGCAGTGGTTTCCATTGCCATGTGCATTCTTATGCCGCTGATTATTGCAGATTCTTCCACCTTTTAGAGGTAGTTTTCCGCACGAAAGGCAAGAGAATGCCCTGAACCTCTGTCCGTTCTTCCGTCCTCTTAGACAATGCTATTGGTAGGACAAAGATGGCTTCATTTACTGGCAGTCGTTGGCAAACATTGATGTTGCTTTTCATACAAAAATTAAGCAGGGGGGATGTTCGAACCCGGTACCCCCGGTGTACGACTGTTAGTCGTGATCACTACCCCTTTTTGTTTTCTTGTTTTATCCCACAAAGCACCTGGAAACTCATGTGTCCCTCCACCACACTCCCCCTCAGATTCCATATATATCAAACAGTACAACGAATGTGGAGAACAGAAAAAGGAAATATATGTACAAAAACGGAAAATAAAAGAAAGAGTGGGACTATATCCAGCGATCCATTCACCACAGATTATCAACGTTACACTTTTCTTTCTTTTTTCTCCCCTCTATATAACAAATCACAAGGATCATGTACACCAATGTGGTACCTCAATGTGTCTGTAGAATATACTCCGACTGACCACCCTAACTAACAACCTGTCTGGTAAACGTGAAATTTAGCAGGTTAGCAAAAGTGTACTGATATCGGGACAGTTGCGAGGTTTCCCAATGCACAATAAGCAAGTACTGCTGAAACATCAAAAAGTCATCCCCCCTGCCCGACACCAGCAACAACATTATATAATGGGAAATTAAGCATATCACGGACTGACTGTTAGACTTCTGAAAGAAGGGAGAAATCTGGCCGCAGGATAATGTCGTTGGTGGAAGCAGTGACAAAAGTACTGGTGGGGAAAGCAAGTAGAATCCGCACCCAAGCAG
This sequence comes from Schistocerca piceifrons, assembly GCF_021461385.2. Lineage (NCBI taxonomy): Eukaryota > Metazoa > Arthropoda > Insecta > Orthoptera > Acrididae > Schistocerca > Schistocerca piceifrons. The sequence continues at coordinate 135,753,094 of NC_060138.1, read as the reverse complement.
AGCTCGACAGTTGACTACCGCAGATCTCTGCGGAAGAGCGTCCAAAGAACGACATCAACAATTTGTGGTCCTATCACTAAATCCAATGCAGTGTAGGCGTTCATTAGTAGGTAATATGTTCTTGATGATTCTGTACGAAACGGGAGCTCTTTCCAACACGTAAAGCGGGAGACTGATGTTGGTCCACGCGGCTTTCCAAAGAACACGCGGTTATAACAATTCAACAGGATTGGGACAAACCACCCCGTCCTCACAAGCAAGAAGGAATTTTGTCATGACCACTTGCTACCTCAAGATGTCGTCCCCCAGATAGCACACCGCAATATAAAATTCTTGAAATTTTTGGCATTTGAAATGAATGCGAACTGTGTCAATAGGCGAAGCAAGACTCACTGGCTGTGCTAGGGTGGAGAGACGTTACGTGATAGTGTGTAATTCACAGGTAGGAATCAGTATGATTGAATGAAGGTTTTCTCCAGAATGAACAACTCTTCTGAATGTGTCCAGTGCAGTTCTGGACGAAACGTTAGCTGTAGAAGAGATTCATTGAGAATGACCTTATACCCCTAAGGTTTACCAGCAGCAAGAATCAGTATCATGTGTTGGACACACGGTGCTGATGCCTTACCTGCGATATCTGAGAGGGACATGCCTCCCGTGCATAGCAGCTTCGTCGGAATCTCGTAATGTAATTTAAATGTATGGCCTTACCGCATAAATAGGCAAGACAGTTGCCGCAGTCTTTTCGCTTCCAATTTGGGAAGGGGATAGATTTGTGCCATATAATATAAACTAAACTCCGTTCGAACAGGCATTGGAAGGCCCAACGGTTCCGACCGGCTGCCGTGTCATCTTCAGTCCACAGGCGTCACTGAATGCAGATGTGGAGGGGTATGTGGTCAGCATACCGCTCTCCCAGCCGTATGTCCGTTTATGAGACCAGAGCCGCTACTTCTCAATCAAGTAGCTCCTCAGCTTGCATCACACGAGTTGAGTGCACCCCACTTGCCAACAGTGCTCAGCAGCCCAACAGCGCTTATCTTCGTTGATCTGACAGTAACTGGTGTTACCACTGTGGCAAGTCCATTGGCTGCCATATAATATGCCTTACACAAAATAAGAGGGGTCCAATCTTCATACTTTCAGCAAAATGTTATGACAGCGTCGTTCACGTTCCAGGACGGCTTCCTGAATTTTATCAGTAATATGTTTCACCATCTTCAGTGGATCACGATTAACAATCAGTCCCAAAGATATAAACCCATCAAAATAACATGCCTAAGAAAGGCCAGTGTCCTATAGGACTGATATGCAGAGGAATTAGCATTTGTTTTCATTTATCAGCACATCTGAAGTGAAACAAAATTCATAAAGTGCCTCTTTTAACAAGGGGAGTTCTTCTCTTCAAAGAAGGAAGACCACCACATCATCGAAATACGCCCTAACTGTGAGGTTCCCCCATGGGAGTTTTATACCTGACAGGTAATCATAAACTTGGCGCGACAACAGTTCGACGGACAGCATAAACAAAAACACAGGGAGCAGACTCCCTGGGGCAGTCCTCGACAGAAAACAGCAGTTGGTGCTAGCCGTCCATTGGCCACCACTGACGCTGCGTGACTAACGCGATCAAATGTAAAACCGCAATAGCAAATTGATCAGACGTAACAGCTGATAGCGAAACCACATCCCTACTTTCTACCACCGGAGTCATGACTGTATGGCCAGGGAGGCAACACTGATGCTTGCAAATCAAACAACCAAGTAATAAGATCCCCAGAAGCGCTAAAACGTAAATAAAGTTCATTTTGTAGGCCGTCCGGACGCCGACATATATGAAAGGGGGATTTAGTAATAAGAAACTTCTCATCCTACTGGAAATACGCTAAAAACTCAACATACTGGCCGGGCATAATAATCTGGCAGAGGGTCGCAAAACTAGCATCTCAAGCAGGTCCACGGTGTCATGCACTGCAAACACCTAGAGTAGTCAGTTGATAGTGACCACGTGCGGTGAGACAAGTACACGGTGTGTACGGCGGCCGTTGGGCAAAGTCGCCGGACGAATAGGTGGCTCATGTACAGGATCTAAGTCTGTGCCCACGCTAGACTAGCAAAAGTACCCCGCTACGTGGAGGGGAGGGGGGGGGATCATCCAGCATGGCAGACATGGACAAGCGACAAGACTGGAACAGCTTGGGGCAACCCCTGCACTGTCAACAGTCAACGGCGGACGCTCTGAATATTGTGTAAGCGAAGCGCCATCGATAGCGGTCGACACGGAGCCAGCGAGAGGTCGCTTTTCGTCTTACTGCGATATTGGCGGGAGAGGTAATGGGCGGGGGGCGAGTAGGACGTATCAGACACACCCAATCCCTGACTGACTCCACAGGAGGACGGGAAGCCACTATGCTGTATGTATCACCATGAGAGACACTTGACACAGAGGAGTGTAACACGAGGGAGTCCACAACGGAAAGGTCTACGTCCTTGGTACAACATTGCTAATGTTGTAGCACTTGAGCCTTGGCATGGGGACCAGACAGCGTAGAATCCATCTTTGGTTTTAACATGGGGAAGTTGCCTGTGGATAAATTCAAAGTGGACTGTGGACTGCCACTAGAATCAGCACCACGTGGAACAACATCTGCTATGGTCAGTTTATGTTGCTGTTGAAAAGAATTTTCTAGAAAAAAATCCGTTTCTGACAGTTGAGACGTTGGTGAACACTCTCAATACCTAAGAAACATGTCCTCACTTGACCTGTACAAGTAACATGGACACAATTACCACTGATCTGAAAATGTGACGGTATGTTTTGTTTCATATTGAACTCAATGGAATGTAAATCCACTGTAGTACTGAAGGTGGTGCTGACTCGACCAGTATTCTCAATGAATGCCCTTGACATCCCCAAATGTATAGAACACATCTTTCAGATGCTGACCATTTAGTTCTGTCAGGATGTTGAAAACCCGCTGTAGTGGGTGACACCAGGAGGTGCCGTATTAAAACTTCGCGAGAAATTTCCAAGAGATTTATTGTTATTTAGCTACTATGCCACCGTTTCTCTTGGTCTGCGTCACGCTGAGGAAGCAGGGCAGCAGCCCGTTTAATGCAATGCTGTGTCTAGGCATCCTTATACGCAAACGGAGTTGCGTTATCATCAGGATGCCGCCGTTGACTCGGCGGTCTGCATCCCTAGCGACTGAGCACTGCTCAGTGTAAGCTGCAAGTTGCCACCTCCGTCGTTCTCGCCGACGTGGCTAAGAACGCGGTGACAACGAGCGCCTGTGATCCGGCGTCCGAATCTGCGGCCCACGCCTAAGAATGTCTCTGGCGTGTGTCAGGAGCTGAGGCGACACCTATGGCATATTTCCTTACTTTTAGAAAACTTAAATGTGCTCTAGTGCCCCATTAAAACCATGACATGAAACAAAAAGTAAAAATTCCTTACTGGACGACCACTGCTCGATCAAACACTTGTCTCTTCGTGTCACGCCCCCGGTATCCAATCCACTGGGACTTGGTCTACCCTTGGGTCCCTCTTGGAATTAGCTCTCTGCCTGATCAGAAAGTAAACAACACAAAACAAAGTTAAGGCTGCGATGACACTTGGCACAGAGATGCTCAAAATGATCGTTACTTTCCGTTGCCTTTCCCTATACTGAGAAACAAGTTTAACAAGCTATTCGGCTTAAATGCACCCCACGTGCTCTAAAATGAAGTGGCTTATCGATCTCAACAGACCTGGCTCCAGAGTTTGATCTGACTAGGTCAGATTCCGCCTTGGCAAAATCTCTAAGGTGGCTTATGTCCAGTACAGCTGTAGCTGTGTAGCATTCAACTGCGTGACTCCTGAAATTGACGCTGGCAGATGGAAGGTTAGTCCTATTATGTTACACTTAGTTAGATTGCTTAAAATTCCGCTCCCCTTGAGCTCCATACGTTTCGCTTCTGTAAATACTCATCGCTCAAAACAACTTACTACTACTACCAAATACCCGTAGGTGGAGAAGATCCAATGCATCCCGACTCGTTGCAAGCTCAATTTTGGCTCCACGATGACCCTTGGACTGTCTATTCCTTTTGCCCTGGCTAAATATAACTGCACTGTGCACGTGCCCCATATTTTTAGCTTCACAGATTTTCCTCCAACATTCACTATTTTTGGTCCCACCTCAACACCGATTGTGTGACTACTTTCATCCTTATATGAAGTGGTTCAATAAACACGACTTTCCTGACCCAGCACTGTCGATAACTAAAAATTTAAACCGGAAATCGTATGACTCTGACATCGTTCAACACATATTTATTACGGCTTTGCCTCACAATTTAATCCGACTTATTTATTTCTCCGGAACCGCTTTGATTTCTCCTCCTACAACACTCCACGTACGTCAGATGCTACGCTTCCTTTTCAGTGAGGACAGGGATCACCATCTCCCTTCCTTCCACTTCAAAACGACTGCTGCCCCAGCAGGCTCTCAGTACCCGAATCAGATATACGAAATACAATGCCTACTTAATCTACGCAAACACAATGATACATAGCGAGAAAAACAACAAAACTATTAATGATCTCCTTCTTTATGGATCGCAAAACATACGGTACTTCATACTGTACTTATCGTCCTGGTTTTCTCTGCTCTGAACACTTCTCTTCACTCTCCCTTTCTTACTCTTTCCTTCCTGTGACACGCCTGGAATCACATTAGGGCAAACCTTAAATGGCCGTAACCGCCCAATGTGTGCTGAAGCTTGACATTAACGGGGGATGTGGTTTCAACAACTTGGTATGGAACTTTATACCTCGTGAGGAACTTCTTCGTTTTCCCGTTTTGCGTGTAGGGGCTGGATAGAACTACCCATTGCCCCACACTATACTGCGGTAAACTTCCTTTCCGTTTCATTGCGTCTTCCTGCCTTTTCAGAGCCCTTGTATTCGCCATTTGTACCGGTTTCCAAACATCCCGAATTGTTCTCGCAACCTGACGTACCGATTCACTGGATCTTCCTTTCTGTAGCTTCACTAAATCGAACGGTGACGGCATTTTTCGCCCAAACACTACCTCATATGGAGACAAACCGGTATTTGTATCAACTTTTGCATTGTCTGCGCTTTCAATATGCCTCAAATATTCGTCCCACTAAAGGTGATGAGAATCCACATTAAAACTCAGAATCTTCCAGATTGTTCTGTTTACCCGTTCTGTCCTTCCGATTTTTCACACGAAAATTTATGAGACATTAGTTTTCAGCACGCCCTCGTATACGCACACTTCAACAATGTTTCACACCTGATCCACACAAGGGAATTGCACTCCACTTGGTTACAACTCGGCGTACAAACCTTGATGAAACTGGAAATCGCCATAAATATAGACTTAGATTTCCTGCTTCAGAAGGTTCTGAAGGGGAAATATTGCATGAAAAAGTTAAATAAATTAATTAAATAATAATCAGTGCCTAGTACAAGCCTAAGGGGGTCTCTAGCGCTGGACAGTGAGCAGATATTAATATGATTCCAGAGATCTCATTCATGTGCCCAAAATAAATTTTACGCAACTATTTATCTTACCTGTGGCTATACAGTAGATGTGGCACTCATGACATTCGCCAACCAGTGAAGGCAATTATTACACAGAAATCCTGTGTTCAATATAGTGATTCAATCTCAAATATACATTACATAAGAGTACGATGAGGATATCCATATATTTGTATTGAAATTTCTGAACAAACATGTGGACTGGTATACAAAATAAAATTAACATGGAATACACGTATCCCGACCATACCAAAATAAAAAAAAATATTTTACTGAATATCCTCAAAAATAAACCCCACAAATTAACTTAAAGCATTTTATGCAAGAGAGAATGTTTTGGTATTTGGATACGAAAGAAGCTGGTGAGAATAGCTACAAATGGTGATGGGCAAATATGGACTGCATACACTGATCCACGTTGCCGGTTTATGTAATACCACTCAAAAATGTATAAGTCCCTGCTATATGTAAAATATCCATTGTTGTGAAATTTTATAATCCAACAAAGCAACTGGAATAAAAGACCTGTTGAGAGTGATAGAAAATGTAGCTGTTGGTATGCATTTTGTACAAAATGTGGGGGTACATCTTAGCAAAGAAAACCACAAACTAGGGCATCGAGGCCTCAGTCCTTTATCTCTGGACAGCTGAAGAGTAACAACTCCAGAATGTAATGCTACTGACTCCAACGCTATTGCACACGTCATTGATACTATCTTCAATAATTTTTCTTTTCTTTACTATTTTTTTCTGAAAGCTTAAATAACCATGTTATCATCTCACATGGAGAATTTCAACACTTACAGCCTTACAAAGACTCAGGGAAAGTAAGGTAGGTTAACTGAAAGGATAGTTGAAAGATCTGATCCCGCAAAGTGTTTCGGACACTTGTACATCCGCCTTCAAGCAATCGTTTCGTTGTGGCAGTACGAGGCAGTACAATACCACAAGCGAGTGATCTTGAAGATGTCTGAATTCTTTCTGTAAATGAAACAACAAGTCTACTGTTACAATTCACTTCATTTATCTCCACGACGCGTTTCAAAGTTTTAAACCTCTATTATCAGGAGGATTTACATTAGTCAGTATGACATTAATGCGTGTGCGTTATGTTACGATTTTTTTGGAGGCATTTGTGGAACTGTCTAGTAGAGAAACAAGACACTATTTCAGACCATAGTTTTCAGTTTCCTTTGACAAAAAAACAAAACGTATATGTAACGGTAAAAATAAATTAAGTAAAATAGAGTACCTTCACAGGTTCCTTTCAGTGGCGTAACACTCCACATGTGTACTGTCATATTTTGTAAATATGTATGGTGTCTCTAAACTATTAGGTGAAAGGATAAAATAGCAGAAGAGAAACATTACTACAAAATACAAAGAATATACATCGTCACAACATTATTAGGCAAAGAATTATAAATTATTTTGGAGATCTTTAGTTTTGAGTTGGAACTAATATTTCAGGTGCTATATAAATACGATTTTGTCAAGTTAATAAATAATAAGTTAATAAAGCTTAATCTTCACACTCGTTTATATAATCGAATGGCATGTTACAAACTTTGTGTACAATAATTCTGATGGCTAGAGTGGAAAACTTATACACAAATGATTTTGGTTGGGACTCACAAATAGAAATGAAAGGCTGTAGGAAAAGGAAAGGAAGAGAAAGACAGGGTGAGAGGGAAACAGAGGGTGGAAGGAGTGATTGGAAGAGAGCAAACTTTCCAAAGCAGAGGTTTCTTCAAAATATATCTGTTATATGTAATAACTGCCAAATTTTGGCATAATACATTGGTTAATGCTTTAAAATATGCAGATGGATGTACAATTTGTGCCATTTGTTGAAGTACACATAGTTTCATGCTGTCAGGGGGTAATAACTCTTGATGTTATGACATATTTGTAAATGAGGTCAATCTATTTTCTACTTGGAATTATACTTATTACGAAGAAAATTCGTCCTCCTAAATGAAATTACTATCAAAGAATCATTTGAAAATAATAAAGTGTGCAATCTAATTATTGACTGTAGATTCATCAGGCTCCAACACAAAAGCACAACCTATTAACTTTCTGTTAATCCTGTGTTACTATCGTCTGTCATACTCTCAGTTCTGTGACTGACAGTATTGTCAGACAAAGATGTTGAAACGACATTCCCCGCCGATTCGGTAATCGAAATATTTGCCAGTTACAGTTGACGGTACAGCATGCAACCGCAAATGTTATTTGTGAAAATACAATGTACAATCTCCTACAAATTTAACATATTCACAAGTACCTTTCCCTTTAATCCATATAAAAACAGTTTCATTAACAGATAGCTTACGTCTATTACGTGTATACAAGGAAAAGGGTGAGGGTGACATATATGTTGATTTGCCAAAGTCGTCGCGCAGTCTCGGTATGCTATGATGTCACGATCAACAAAGCTTTCCAGTCCGGATACATTAGGTACGCCTGTTCCACCACGTACAACAGCGACTGTTAGCCATCCATTTCCGTGGGTAAACGAATCATTGATGTCGATGCTGAAATTCAGTCAGCATCCACAAAAGACTGCAGGTCCGTCCAGTAGAGCGTGTGCAGCGACAGATTTGATGGTATTCTTTTTCTTGTCGGCGGCAGATGTGGTCATTTCCACGTCTTCAATTGTTTTATATATAGTCTGTCTTGCACGACGACTGCGCCATACAGAAGATACAGGCGCAGTCGTCGTGCAAGACAAACTATATATAAAACAATTGAAGACGTTGAAATGACCACATCCGCCGCCGCAGCAGCTCTCTGAGCGCTTGACCTTTGACCCCGCCGATAAGGCGGCTGAAGTCCATCTTGGCAGCGCGCCAGCCGCCCGAGACTGACAAACAGCGGAAATGGATGGCTAACAGTCGCTGTTGCACGTGGTGGAACAGGCGTACCCAATGTATCCGGACTGGAAAGCTTTGTTGATCGTGACATCATAGCATACCGAACATATCATGTTACTGAAAATGCTAATAAAGACTTTGGCAAATCAACATATATGTCACCCTCACCCTTTTCCTTGTATACACGTAATAGACGTAAGCTATCTGTTAATGAAACTGTTTTTATATGGATTAAAGAAGATACAGGCGCAGTCGTCGTGCAAGACAGACTATATATAAAACAATTGAAGACGTGGAAATGACCACATCTGCCGCCGACAAGAAAAAGAATACCATCAAATCTGTCGCTGCACACGCTCTACTGGACGGACCTGCAGTCTTTTGTGGATGCAGACTGAATTTCAGCATCGACATCAATGATTCGTTTACCCACGGAAATGGATGGCTAACAGTCGCTGTTGTACGTGGTGGAACAGGCGTACCCAATGTATCCGGACTGGAAAGCTTTGTTGATCGTGACATCATAGCATACCGAACATATCATGTTACTGAAAATGCTAATAAAGACTTTGGCAAATTAACATATATGTCACCCTCACCCTTTTCCTTGTATACACGTAATAGACGTAAGCTATCTGTTAATGAAACTGTTTTTATATGGATTAAAGGGAAAGGTACTTGTGAATATGTTAAATTTGTAGGAGATTGTACATTGTATTTTCACAAATAAATTGACCTGTAGTGTAGCCCAAAAATTTGTAGCGTAGCTGAGAACCTGTAGCAAGACATAATTTGCTATTGAAAATAGCTTAGGAGAAGTTCCTTGTCGTATAAACTGATTTAGCTGCTCGTAAAGAATATCCGAGATTTGCAGACAAAGTTTCATTGTTGAAGCATACGGTTGGCTCAAATGGCTCTGAGCACTATAGGACTTAACTTCTGTGGTCATCAGTCCCCTAGAACCTAGAACTACTTAAACCTAACTAACCTAAGGACATCACACACATCCATGCCCGAGGCAGTATTCGAACCTGCGACCGTAGCAGCCCCGCGGTTCCGGACTGCGCGCCTAGGAAGCATACGGTCTGCTGTTAAAACTTGCAGACACAACACACACTGTGACACCTCACCGTCACCGTCGGTGTTTATTTAAAGACAGTTAATAAATGCCTATCATCATATTTGCAATAGTGTTGCTTACGCAAATACTTGTCACTGATTTAAGATGAGTCTACTTCATTTTCAGTTAGATTTCGCTGTTAAAAATAGCCAAAAGTTGTCCATTTTAGTGAGATCAGAACAATAACTTTTAACAGTGCCAGGGAGGGATCCGTCAGCTCTCCCATCTCTAGTTTTACTACGTCTGTAACTTCCACAGACAGGCACCTATCTTGGCTCCAGAATAAACGTACATTGTTGTCGTAGTGATACTGACATATGAACCATAGCAGATAAACGATTACCAAGTACAGGCATAATGCTAATATGGTTTATACACTAATAAGCCAAAACATTATGACAACCGCTCATCGCGACGTTGGATGCGGCCTGGTGGCATGTGACACGGTACCAAAGAACGTAAGCGGAGCAGACGCGGGCGGGATATCACCCAATCAAAGATATGGGCTGAAAATGGGGAAATCCATTGGGATAAGTGCTTTTGAGTAAAGGCAGGTTATTACTATGCGGATCATGGGATCGAGTATTCCGAAAACGGCGAAGCTCGGCAAATATCCACATGCTACTGTCGTGAGCATCTACGTAAAGAGCTAGTAGGATAGTGAAGCTACCACCAGGCGCTAAATGGTAAGACGTGTACCACTCTTTACAGAACGTGGTGTTCGGAAGCTTGTCTGCTTTGTAAAGCGGGACCGATGGTGATCTGTGGCACCTCTACCAAAAGAGCACAATGCTCACGCAAGCACAAGTGCTTGGGACACACCGTTTATCGTACATTATTGAAGATGCAGCTCCGCATCAGAACACCCCAGCGTTTTCACATGTTGACCCGAGGACATCGTCAGTTACGATTTCCGTTGGCGTGGGGCCATCAGAACTCGACCGTCCATCAATGGAAACGTATCGGCTCTTCCAGTCAATCACATTTTTGCTAAACACGGTCGATGGTCTTTTCCACAAAAGCTGTCATCAAGGTGAACGGCGACTCGAAAAGTACAACACGCCAAGGACGCAGCTCTTGGGAGAAGTATTATGCTAAGGGAGACATTCTCCTGCGCTTGCATGGGATCTGTGGTACTAATCGGAGACACGCTGACAGCAGCAAACTGTCTGCATCCCTTCATGATTGATGTCTTCCCCGACGGTAATGTCATCTTTTAGTAGTATAACTCTTCGTGTTTCGGAGCCAGAGCCGTGCTACAACGGTTTGACGAGAATTATAGTGAACTCACGTTGGTCTCGGTGACCAATAACCCCTGATGTGAATCCTATGGAAAAATTCTGTGTCGCTATCGGGTACCATCACCACGCACAGACATCGGCGGCTGATTATTTGCGCGAATTACATGACTTGAGCGTAGACAACTAATGCCGCATACCTCGAAAAACCTACCAACGACTGTCGAGTCCCTGACGCGCAGCATCAGTTCTGTATATCGTTCCAAAGACAGAGAAACAAATTATTATGCTGGTGGTCATAATGTTCTGGATCATCAGTGTGTGTGTTTATGTGTATTTAAACACATATATAGACTGAGTCATCAGTATTATGACTGGTTTGATGCGGCCCGCAGCGAATTTCGTCTCAGAGTAACAATTCCAAATACATCCTCAATTATTTGCTGGATGTATTCTAATCTCTGTTTCCCTCTACCATTTTTACTCTCTACAGCACCATCTAGTACTATGAAGTTATTAGTTGATAGCTTAAAGGATGTATGTCAGTGTTTTCTATATATTCCTTTCCTCATTTCTTACCTTATCAGTCCGCCAAGTTTTCAGCATTCTTCTGCAGCACCGAACCTCAAATGCCTCGATTCTTTTCTGCTCCCGTTTCCCACAGTCTATGTTTCACAGTTATAGAATGTCGTATCCCAAACATACATTATCAGAAACTTTTTCCTCAAATTAAGGCCTAGTAGATTTTCCGTCACTCTTTATTTTTCTGCCTAGGTAGTAGAATTCCTGATCTTCGACTAGTTGGTGATGCCAAATTCTGATGCTAAGTTTCTCGCTGTTATCATTTCAGCTATTTCTCGTAACTTTCCTCTTCCTTCGATTAACTCTCAGTACATATTTTGTAATCATTAGACGGTTCATTAAGTTCACTTTCAAGGAGGATGGTTTTATCATCAGTGAATCATATCATCGATATCCTCTCCCCTTGAGTATTAATAGCACACTTGAACTATTCTTTTCTCGTGAACCTAGTACACGTTGTACAGAATGTCCGACATCTTGTGCCATTTAAAGTGTCGAACGGTTTTTCCCTGCAAACAAATCCCACGGACGTGTCTAGATTTTTCTTCAGTCTTGCCTGAATTAACAACCATTACGTCAGAGTTGCCCTTCTGCCACCATTACCTTTCCTAAAGCCAAACTGATCGTCATTTAACAGATCTTCAATTTTCGCTTTCATTCTACTGTATGTTATTCTAGTCTACATCTGGGATGCTTCTGACAGTGCGATGATTATCACATTTGGCAGTGCTTGCCATTTTCCGAATTGTGTGGATGACTTTTCCCTAAGTCTGATAGTACATTGTCAGTCTCATACTGGAATTGCCAGTGCACTCTCAGTGATATCACCCTTGCTTTTCATTTCAACAAAGTCTGTTTTGAATTTTCTGAATGTTAAATCCGTCCTTCCGACAAACAATTATTTCTCGATTTCTTCATATTTTTCAGGCAGTCATTTCGCTTTAGTTTTTCTGCAGTTCCTATTTGCTTCAATCCTAAGATATCAAGAACGAAGTGCTTGGATTAAAAGGGCTTAAGGCAGGGATGTTGTCTTTCATCCGTACACTTCAATTTGTAAATCGAAGAATCAGTGATAGAAATAAAAGGAAGTTTCATGTGTGGAATTAAAATTCAAGGTGACAGTATATCAGTGATACGATTCGATGTTGACATTGCTATCCACAGTGAAAGTGGAGAAGAATGACGCCATCTGCTGAATAGAATGAACAGTCTAATGAGCACAGCATGTAGATTGAGCGTAAATCGATGAATGACGAAAGTAATGAAAGGTAGCAGAAATGAGAGTAGTGAGAAACTTAACATCAGGATTGTTGGTCACGAAGCAGAGGAAGTTAAGGAGTTCAACTATCTATGCAGCGAAATAACCAGTTACGGACGGAGAACGATGGACATTAAAAGCAGACTAACACTGTCAAAAATAGCATTGCTGGCCAAAAGAAGCCCACTAGTATCAAACATGGGGCTTAATTCGAGGAGGAAACTTCTGATAATGTACCTCTGAAGCACAGCATTGTGTGATAGTGAAACATGGACTCTGAGAAAACTGGAACAGAAGAGAATCGAAACATTTGAGATGTAGTGCTGCAGGCAAATGTTGAAAATTAGGTGGATGATAAGGTAATGAATGAGGAGGTTCCGCGCCGAATCGGAAAATGGAAGGAATATGTGGAAAACAAAGACAAGATTAAGGGACATAATGATATGGCATCCGTTAAGACATCAGGGAATAACTTCTGTTGTACTAGATGGATCTGTAGAGGGAAAGAACTGCAGAGGAAGATAGAGATTGGAGGAATACATCTTGCAAATAAATGAGGACTTAGGCTGCAAGTGCTACTCTGAGATGAGTAGGTTTATACGGGAGAGGAATACGTTGGAGGCCACATGAAACCAGCCAGAAAACTGATAGCTCAAAAAAAAGGAACTTCTATTACTGCGTTCTCGAATTTCACTGTACATTTTTGTACTTCATTCTTTCGTCAATCACTAAAGTACTTCCTCTGTTACCCATGGTTTCTTCGCAGTTACCTATGTTTTTCTTTCCAGCTCCAATGATAGGACTTTTCAGAGATATCTTTTCCTCTTCAACTGAAATGCTTACTGGGCAGTTCCTTATAGCAGTATCTACAGGGTGAGTCATAAATGAGGAAAAATATGTCGAGAACCGCATGCTGCTATTCGTAACAAGTGAAACACCGTTGTTAATTTCGTTCTCCTCGGTGTACTGTGTACGTAAAACAAAAACACCTGTTAACCGTCGAACTAGATACCGACGAGCCTCACCCATAGCTACAACACATGACACGCCAATTATCTGATGTGTATCTGCCAATGTTTGAAAGATTCGAGAAAGAACAAACCCCATCGTAATATATGTGAATTTGTATCAGAACTTGTGAATCACACGTTTCCGGTGGTAACGGAGTGTACAGTCCCATGTTAGGGAATGTGTGACCTGTAAGCGGAAAGACTGGTCATCGGCGGAAGTAAAACAGCGGCGTGCATGGCCTGTTTACAACACCTCTGCGTTGCTCACTCTGCCCGATACTCATCGTGCCGACAGCTGATAACGCCCGCGTCGCAGTATTATTATAGTACCATGGCAAGTTTCACAAACGAGGAATACGCCGACATCCACCTCAACTACGGGCTTGCAGATGGACGAAATGACATTGCAAGGCAAGTGTCTCATGAGAGGTTTCCTAGCCGGTGCCTTCCATCCGGAAAAACATTTTACTCTGTGGACAGGCGCTAGAGGGAGTATGGTGCTTGTGTAGCTCCAGGATTTAGTGGTCGTGGCCGATCGTCGACGTACGGTGATGATGACGAAGAAAAAGCGATACAAACTGTTGCGAAGGACCGAACAATAAGCACCAGGCCTCTCGCCACTGCGGCTGGAATGTCCCAATCTAATGTTATGCGAGTACTCCATAGAAACCATTACCATCCCTTTCGCACGCAGAAGGTACAGGCATTATTTCCGGAAGACTTCCAGAGGAGGCTGGACTTCTGCAACTTTATCCTACGGCGTCAGACCGACGACCATAATTTTTTACAAACAGTATTGTTCACCGACGAAGCCTATTTCACGAAGGAGGGTACAGTGAATTCGCTTAATTTGACACGAGTGGGCGGAAGAGAAGCCCCCCAGCTCAGTGATACGAGGGTACCAACAACGATGCGGATTTCAACATCTGGTGTGGTATTGCTGATCACCATCTCATAGGGCCACATGTGCTACCACAATGGCTTGCAGGAGAGTGGTATCTGCGATTCCCGGATGCTACTTTACCAGAATTGTTGGAAAACTTTAGTTTGGCCTCTCGTATGAACCTGTCGTACATGCAAGATGGTTTGCCCGCTCACGTCAGAGGCATAGTGCGACGCCACCTGGACAGTGCCTTCCCTTCGAAATGGATCGGTCGTGGAGGACCTGTAGCATGCCCAACAAGATCGCCAGACGTAAATCCCCTGGATTTCTTTATGTGGGGCGTCCCGAAATCTGTGATTTATGAAGGAGAGGTTGTTGATGCCAACACTCTTCAACGTAGAACACAACATGCCTGTGATATAACGCAAAGAGATACAGACATGTGGGATCGTGTTCAGCAGTCCTTCCTGCGAAGAATTCAAATTTGCCACACACATTGTGGCCGTCATTTCAAACAGTACTTATAAACCGCCATTGCAGCTTCTGGTCGTGTGTTTCTATGTTAGTTTCGATTTGTACAGCTGTATTGTATTCGTTTGTATTAACAGCCACATACCTGTGTAGTTGTATTTTGTATGCAGCAACTATGTACTCGTTTCTTAAAACTAAGTCTGGGACACAAAAACCAAATTACCTGTGCCAACTAGCCACGATACATAATACCGACCATCATAACCGGCACCATTTAGTTTTGGGCCCTGTCGTTGCTCGCAGTGTCATGCAAACAGTCGCTTGACGACACAGGCCTCGCCTTCTCGTGAGCGGTTTGACTACCTAGAACACTCGCATGTTCCGACCTGTTGACGATCTGTCCCCTTGGCCTTTGTCGGCGCACAATAACACCCAAAAGTACACGTCAAATGAATCAAATTTCTCTAAGCACTATGGGACTTAACATCTGAGGTCATCAGTCCCCTAGAACGTAGAACTGCTTAAACCCAACTAACCTAAGGACACCACACACATCCATGCCCGAGGCAGGATTCGAACCTGCCACCGTAGCGGTCGCACGGTTCCAGACTGAAGCGCGCGTAGCCACTCGGCGAAACTGGCCAGCTAGTCCACTTCATATATCCAGATTTTTACCATTCACTTGCATTTTCACTTATTGACATAGGGACATGCGGAAAATGAATTAATGTTTGTAGTTCAGTGTGCGACAATTTGCATGACATATTTTTCCTCATTTATGACTCGCCCTGTATTTCCTCAGAGAAATGCGAGCATCTCTCTTAATTTCTTAAGACTTCTGTACCCCACATCTTTGTGCACTGATTCTTCCTGATTAGTCTCTTAACCTTCAGCCCACTGTTCATCATTACTATATTGTGGTCTGAGTCTGTATCTGCTCCTGGGTATGCCTTACAACACAATATCTGAAAGTGTAAACTCTGCATGTCTATGACGAAATCGAGCTGGAATCTTTCTCTAACTCCTGGCCATTTCCAAGTATACTTCTACCTCTTGTGATTCTTAAAAGACAATTTGCTATAAGTAGCTGAAATTCATTGCAGAATACTGTTATTCGCTATCCTCTCTTTTCTTCTATCAAGCTCATGTTCACCAATAACCCTTTCTTCTGCTCCTTCCCCTACAACTCCATTCTAATCCCCCATCCCCCATGACTCAGGATTTTATCTCTCTTTACATAATGAGTTACCCGTCCATTATCATTATATACTTTCTCTATCTCTTTATCTTCTGCTTGTGATGTCGGCCTGTATACCTGAACTATTGTTGCCGGTGTTGGTTTTCTGTCCATTCTGATGACAACAACTCTATCATTTAACTATGCATGGTAACTCACTCTCCGTACTATCTATCCATTCATAATGAATCCTACTCCCGTTGCACCATTTTCTGCTGCTGGTGATATTACCCTATACTCGACTGACCAGAAATCCTTGCCTTTCCATTTCATTTCAGTGACTCCCACCAGATCTAGATTGAGCCTTAGCATTTCCCTTCGAGGTTTTGTAGCTCTCCTACCATGTCCAAATTTCTGGTATTCCGCACCCTGATTCGTAGGACGTTACCCTTTCATTGGTTATTGAATCTTTCTCTTATGGTCCCCTTCCAGAGATGCAATTAGAAGACTAGTTCGGAATCTTTTGCCCATGGTTAGAAAATCATGACACTTGATCAGTTATAGGCCACATGTCCTGTGTATGCACACTATTTGTCTCTAATGCAGTGGTTTCCGTTGCCTTGTGCATTCTTATGCCGCTGATTATTGCTGATTCTTCCACTTTTAGAGGTAGTTTTCCGCACGAAAGGCAAGAGAATGCTCAGAATCTCTGTCCGTTCCTCCGTCCTCTTAGACAATGCTATTGGCAGGACAAAGGTGGCTTCATTAACTGGCAGTCGTTGGCAAACATTGACGTTGCTTTTCATACAAAAATTAAGCAGTGGGCATGTTCGAACCCGGTACCCCCGGTGTACGACTGTTAGTCGTGATCACTACCCCTTTTTGTTTTCTTGCTTTATCCCACAAAGCACCTGGAAACTCATGTGTCCCTCCACCA
Organism: Schistocerca piceifrons; assembly: GCF_021461385.2. Lineage (NCBI taxonomy): Eukaryota > Metazoa > Arthropoda > Insecta > Orthoptera > Acrididae > Schistocerca > Schistocerca piceifrons. The sequence continues at coordinate 135,735,985 of NC_060138.1, read as the reverse complement.
CACTCCCCCTCAGATTCCATATATATCAAACAGCGCAACGAATGTGGAGAACAGAAAAAGGAAATATATGTACAAAAACGGAAAATAAAAGAATGAGTGGGACTATATCCAGCGAATCATTCACCACAGATTATCGATATTAGACTTTTCTTTCTTTTTTCTCCCCTCTATATAACAAATCACAAGGTTCATGTACACCAATGTGGTACCTCAATGTGTCTGTAGAATATACTCCGACTGACCACCCTAACTAACAACCTGTCAGGTAAACGTGAAATTTAGCACATTAGCAAAAGTGTACTGATATCGGGATAACTGCGAGGTTTCCCAATGCACAATAAGCAAGTACTGCCAAAACATCAAAGAGTCATCCTCCCCGCCCGACACCAGCAACAACATTATATAATGGGAAATTAAGCATATCATGGAATTACTGTTAGACTTATGAAAGAAGGGAGAAATCTGGCCGCAGGATAATGTCGTTGGTGGAAGCAGTGACAAAAGTACTGGTGGGGAAAGCAAGTAGAATCCGCACCCAAGGAGAGCTCGACAGTTGACTACCGCAGATATCCGCGGAAGAGCGTCCAAAGAACGACATCAACAACTTGTGGTCCTATCACTAAATCCAATGCAGTGTAGAAGTTCATTAGTAGGTAATATGTTCTTGATGATTCTGTACGAAAAGGGAGCTCTTTCCATCACGTAAAGCGGGAGACTGATGTTGGTCCATGCGGCTTTCCAAAGAACACGCGGTTATAACAATTCAACAGGATTGGGGCAAACCACCCCGTCCTCACAAGCAAGAAGGAATTTTTTCATGACCACTTGCTACCTCAAGATGTCGTCCCCCAGATAGCACACCGCAATATAAAATTCTTGAAAGTTTTGGCATTTGAAATGAATGCGAACTGTGTCAATAGGCGAAGCAAGACTCACTGGCTGTGCTAGGGTGAAGAGACGTTACGTGATAGTGTGCAATTCACACGTAGGAATCAGTATGATTGAATGAAGGTTTCCTCCAGAAAGAGCAACCCTTCTGAATGTGTCCAGTGCAGTTCTGGACGAAACGTTAGCTGTAGAAGAGATTCATTGAGAATGACCTAATACCCCTAAGGTTTACCAGCAGCAAGAATCAGTATCATGTGTTGGACACACGGTGCTGATGCCTTACCTGCGATATCTGAGAGGAACAAGCCTCCCGTGCATAGCAGCTTCGTCGGAATCTCGTAATGTAATTTAAATGTATGGCCTTACCACATAAATAGGCAAGACAGTAGCCGCAGTTTTTTCGCTTCCAATTTGGGAAGGGGATAGATTTGTGCCATATAAACTAAACTCCGTTCGAACAGGCATTGGAAGGCCCAACGGTTCCGACCGGCTGCCGTGTCATCCTCAGTCCACAGGCGTCACTGAATGCAGATGTGGAGTGGTATGTGGTCAGCATACCGCTCTCCCAGCCGTATGTCCGTTTATGAGACCAGAGCCGCTACTTCTCAATCAAGTAGCTCCTCAGCTTGCATCACACGGGCTGAGTGCACCCCACTTGCCAACAGTGCTCAGCAGCCCAACAGCGCTTAACTCCGTTGATCTGACAGTAACTGGTGTTACCACTGTGGCAAGTCCATTGTCTGCCATATAATATGCCTTACACAAAATAAGAGGGGTCCAATCTTCATACTTTCAGCCAAATGTTATGACAGCGTCGTTCACGTTCCAGGACGGCTTCCTGAATTTTATCAGTAGTATGTTTCACCATCTTCAGTGGATCACGATTAACAATCACTTCCAAAGATATAAACCCATCAAAATAACGTGCCTAAGAAAGGCCAGTGTCCTATAGGACTGATATGCAGAGGAATTAGCATTTGTTTTCATTTATCAGCACATCTGAAGTGAAACAAAATTCATAAAGTGCCTCTTTTAACAAGGGGAGTTCTTCTCTTCGAAGAAGGAAGACCACCACATCATCGAAATACGCCCTAACTGTGAGGTTCCCCCATGGGAGTTTTATACCTGACAGGTAATCATAAACTTGGCGCGATAACAGTTCGAAGGACAGCATAAAAAAAAACACAGGGAGCAGAATCCCTGCGGCAGTCCTCGACAGAAAACAGCCGTCGGTGCTAGCCGTCCATTGGCCACCACTGACGCTGCGATGCTCTAGCGCATGTTGGAAGGAACGACACGTGCACGAGTGGAGTAACTAACAACATCCAAGAGGCGACCGAGATACGCGTGACTAACGCGATCAAATGTAAAACCGCAATAGCAAATTGATTAGATGTAACAGCTGATAGCGAAACCACATCCCTACTTTCTACCACCGGAGTCATGACTGTATGGCCAGGGAGGCAACACTGATGCTTTCAAATCAAACAACCAAGTAATAAGATCCCCAGAAGCGCTAAAACGTAAATAAAATTCATTTTGTAGGCCGTCCGGACGCTGACATATATGAAAGGGGGATTTAGTAATAAGAAACTTCTCATTATACTGGAAATACGCTAAAAACTCAACATACTGGCCGGGCATAATAATCTGGCAGAGGGTCGCAAAACTAGCATCTCAAGCAGGTCCACGGTGTCATGCACTGCAAACACCTTGAGAAGTCAGTTGATAGTGACCACGTGTGATGAGACAAGTAACAAGAGAGCGACGACGACGAGTGTGCTGACAAAGCGAGTCAAAGACGTCAGCTTCCTGTTAACAAGAGAACGTGGCGTAGACACCAACCTCAGCACTCTGTCTGTTGGTTCTTAATCAGCAGCAACTTATCCTGGACCCGCCGAACGTCTGCGATACTCAGAGACGAATAACCTGCCCGTGTATAATTCACGAAGTTCGTAGTTCCGAAATTTCTGCGCCCTTGCAGTAAGATAACACATCAGCATATATCCGATTCACGGCTTTGCATATTCATACACCACCTTCTCTACAGGACGGAAGCAAAACCACTCAGCACCAATCACGGCATCAACGGGCTCATCAACGAGATCGGAATTGACGAGCATCCACTGAGCACGACGGTATTTCATGAGTGTTCGGGCCAGGTTGGTAGCCGCTGAAACAGCACAAAGATCAGAGAAAGGCGCAGGAGTTGTGGCGACTACAAGAAGCTGAAGATACAAAATATCGAACAAATAAAATCTGTCAAATCTGATACTAGACGTCGCAGTAAAAATGGTAACTTTCAACAGCATGGAAAATTTGTGCCCCCAGAATCCCTCAAATGCATCATACGAACCAGTTCACGGAGATCACGACTAAAATTAAAACGATTGGACCGAACATCGGTATGCAACACGCAGTTAAAGTCATCACCCAGCAGAAGTTGCCGAGGATTCTTACGTGAAAGGTAAGGGAGCTCCTCTCAACAAAAATGCGAACACATCATCATTTGACTCATGCCACACGATGCATGAAGCACAGACAAAGTAAGGTCTAAAATACGACAACCAATCCTATCGACAGAATCGAGAACTTCAGTGTCCGTGGAGAGATTACTTACACGATAAAAAAGAGCGGCACCCGTCAAGTCTTCAGGTGCTACATTAAAAACGGTCTAAAACCTGGGGAGAGATAGGGTGGTAGACAGTACTTACTGCAATAAGATGTCTGCATTAGAATCATAAATAAACTGACTGAGCGCTGCGATATGTAACTCAGATTCAATGCGATTCATAGTTACAAGGTTATATGCTTGAATCATCTACCAAAGTGGGGCAAATTTTAGGGCCATCTAAGCGACATTCTGAGCATCAATCCATTGGCGAGATCATAGACGAGTCCGAGGGTGGGGGACTAGTCCCATGCCTTGCACAGCCCTTAGGCAGCCATTTCTTGAGCACGACAGTGCGATCCGGTTAGTCACGCTGTGTACGGCGGCCATTGGGCAAAGTCGCCGGACGAGTAGTTGGCTCAAGCACAGGATCTAAGTCTGTGCCCACGCTAGACTAGCAAAAGTATCCCGCTACGTGGAGGGGAGGGGGGGGGGGGGAAATCATCCAGCATGGCGGACATGAACAAGCGACAAGACTGGAACAGCTTGGGGCGACCCCTGCACTGTCAACAGTCAACGGCGGACGCTCTGAATTTTGTGTAATCGAAGCGCCATCGATGCCGGTCGACACGGAGCCAGCGAGAGGTCGCTGTTCGTCTTACTGCGATATTGGCGGGAGAGGTAATGGGCGGGGGGCGAGTAGGACGTATCAGACACACCCAATCCCTGACTGACTCCACAGGAGGACGGGAAGCCACTATGCTGTATGTATCACCATGAGAGACACTTGACACAGAGGAGTGTAACACGAGGGAGTCCACAACGGAAAGGTCTACGTCCTTGGTACAACATTGCTAATGTTGTAGCACTTGAGCCTTGGCATGGGGACCAGACAGCGTAGGGTCCATCTTTGGTTTTAACATGGGGAAGTTGCCTGTGGATAAATTCAAAGTGGACTGTGGACTGCCACTAGAATCAGCACCACGTGGAGCAATATCTGCTATGGTCAGTTTATGTTGCTGTTGAAGAGAATTTTTTAGAAAAAAATCCGTTTCTGACACTTGAGACGTTGGTGAACACTCTCAATACGTAAGAAACATGTCCTCACCTGACCAGTACAGGTAACATGGACACAATAACCACTGATCTGAAAATGTGACAGTATGCATTGTTTCATATAGATTTCAAGGGAATGTAAAACCACTGTAGTACTGGAGGTGGTGCTGACTCGACCAGTATTCTCAGTGAATGCCCTTGACATCACCAAATGTATAGGACACATCTTTCAGATACTGACCATTTACTTCTGTCATGAAGTTGAAAACCCGCTGTAGTGGTTTACACCAGGAGGTGCCATATTAAAACTCGGCGAGAGCTTTCCAAGGGATTTATTGTTTTTTAGCTACTATGCCATCGTTTCTCTTGGTCTGCGTCACAGGCCACTGCAATGCTGAGGAAGCAGCGCAGCAGACCGTTTAGTGCAATGCTGTGTCTAGGCATCCTTGTACGCCAGCGGAGTTGCGTTATCATCAGGATGCCGCAGTTGACTCGGCGGTCTGCATCCCTAGCGACTGAGCACTGCTCAGTGTAAGCTGCAGGTTGCCACCTGCGTCGTTCTCGCCGACGTGGCTAAGAACGCGGTGACAACGAGCGCCTGTGATCCGGCGTCCGAATCTGCGGCCCACGCCTAAGGATGTCTCTGGTGTGTGTCAGGAGCTGAGGCGACTGCCTGCAGCAACGAGCTGAAGACTGGCCCGGTGCCGGCTGGCTGCGGACCCAGCGTCGGCCTCAGAGGGTCGAACCAACGACCCCCCTATGACTGGGACGCTGGTGCCTCATCCGTTGCTGCATGCAGCCCGGTGGTGTGACGCGTCCAGCCGTCCAGGCGAGATACCACACATGAATGAATCTCTTTAAAGAATTGCACCTATTTATACTCGGCCGTGCACCTCTGTTTTGCCAAGTGCGCCGCTTCGTGTCACATACCCATAACACGCTATGTGGTCCAGTGGGCCCCTTCTGTCAGCGATTTGTGACGTGCAAACTGCTGTGTGTGCCTTCTCCAGCAGTTCTATAGCCCTGTCGCCTCTATTTGCCATCGCAACTGCTGATATGCGTAACTTACTGCAATATGGCTCGCACCTGGCTGTAACGTGCGCTCAGAATACCACACAAAACTAACTTTCCCTATCCTAAACAGTGGTGCCACTACATTATTCCCCTCTTCAGAAAGACCCGGTCCCCTAGTCGACTGTTAATTAACTCCTGGCTTGTTTGGATCGACACCTATGGCATATTTCCTTACTTTTAGAAAACTTAAATGTGCTCTAGTGCCCCCTTAAAACCATGACATGAAACAAAAAGTAAAAATTCCTTACTGGACGACCACTGCTCGATCAAACCCTAATCTCTTCGTGTCACGCCCTCTGTATCCAATCCACTGGGACTTGGTCTACCCTTGGGTCCCTCTTGGAATTAGCTCTCTGCCTGATCAGGAAGTAAACAACACAAACAAGGTTAAGGCTGCGAAGACACTTGGCACAGAAATGCTCAAAATGATCGTTACTTGCCGTTGCCTTTCCCTATACTGAGAAACATGTTTAACAAGTTATTCGGCTTATATGCACCCCACGTGCTCTAAAATGAAGTGGCTTATCGATCTAAACAGACCTGGCTCCAGGGTTTGATTTGACAAGGTCAGATTCCGCCTTGGCAAAACCTCTAAAGTGGCTTACGTCCAGTACAGCTGTAGCTGTGTAGCATTCAACTACGTGACTCCTGAAATTGACGCTGGCAGATGGAAGGTTAGTCCTATTATGATACACTTAGTTAGATTGCTTAAAATTCCGCTCCCCTTGAGCTCCATACGTTTCGCTTCTGTAAATACTCATCGCTCAAATCAACTTACTACTACTACCAAATACCCGTAGGTGGAGAAGATCCAATGCATCCCGACTCGTTGTAAGCTCAATTTTGGCTCCACGATGTCTCTTGGACAGTCTATTCCTTTTGCCCCAGCTAAAAATAACTGCACTGTGCACGTGCCCCATATATTTAGCTTCACAGATTTTCCTCCAACATTCACTATTTTTGGTCCCACCTCAACACCGATTGTGTGACTACTTTCATCTTTAGATTTACATTATATGAAGTGGTTCAATAAACACGACTTTCCTGACCCAGCACTGTCGATAACTAAAAATTTAAACCGGAAATCGTATGACTCTGACATCGTTCAACACATATTTATTACGGCTTTGCCTCACAATTTAATCCGACTTATTTATTTCTCCGGAACCGCTTTGATTTCTCCTCCAACAACACTCCACGTACGTCAGATGCTACGCTTCCTTTTCAGTGAGGACAGGGATCACCATCTCCCTTCCTTCCACTTCAAAACGACTGCTGCCCCAGCAGGCTCTCAGTACTCGAATCACATATACGAAATACAATGCCTACTTAATCTACGCAAACACAATGATACATAGCGAGTAAAACAACAAAACTATTAATGTTCTCCTACTTTATGGTTCGCAAAACATACGGTACTTCATACTGTACTCTATCTTCCTGGTTTTCTCTGCTCTGAACACCTCTCTTCACTCTCCCTTTTTTTACTCTTTCCTTCCTGTGACACGCCTGGAATCACATTAGGGCAAACCTTAAATTGCCGTAACCGCCCAATGTGTGCTGAAGCTTGACATTAACGGGGGATGTGGTTTCAACAACTTGGTTTGGACCTTGATACCTCGTGAGGGACTTCTTCGTTTTCCCTTTTTGCGTGTAGGGGCTGGATAGAACTACCCATTGCCCCACACTATGCTGCGGTAAACTTCCTTTCCGTTTCATTGCGTCTTCCTGCCTTTTCAGAGCCCTTGTATTTGCCATTTGTACCGGTATCCAAACATCCCGAATTGTTCTCGCAACCTGACGTACCGATTCACTGGTTCTTCCTTTCTGTAGCTTCACTAAATCGAACGGTGACGGCATTTTCGCCCAAACACTACCTCATATGGAGACAAACCGGTATTTGTATGAATTTTTGCATTGTCTGCGCTTTCAATATGCCTCAAATATTCGTCCCACTAAAGGTGATGGGAATCCACATTAAAACTCAGAATCTTCCCGATTGTTCTGTTTACCCGTTCTGTCCTTCCGATTTTTCACACGAAAATTTATGAGACACTAGTTTTCAGCACGCCCTCGTATACGCACACTTCAACTATGTTTCACACCTGATGCACACAAAGGAATTGCACTCCACTTGGTTACAACTCGGAGAACAAACTTTGATGAAACTGGAAATCGCCATAAATATAGACTTAGATTTCCTGCTTCAGAAGGTTCTGAAGGGGAAATATTGCATGAAAAAGTTAAATAAATTAATTAAATAATAATCAGTGCCTAGTACAAGCCTAAGGGGGTCTCTAGCGCTGGACAGTGAGCAGATATTAATATGATTCCAGAGATCTCATTCATGTGCCCAAAGTAAATTTTACGCAACTATTTATCTTACCTGTAGCAATACGGTAGATGTGGTGCTCATGACATTCGCCAACCAGTGAAGACAATTATTACACAGAAATCCTGTGTTCAATATAGTGATTCAATCTCTAATATCAATTACAAAAGAGTACGATGAGGATATCAATATTAAAATTTCTGAACAAACATGTGGACTGGTATACAAAATAAAATTAACATGGAATACACGTATCCCGACCTTACCAAAATAAAAAAAAAATATTTTACAGAATATCCTCAAAAATAACCCACAAATTAGCTTAAAGCATTTTATGCAAGAGAGAATGTTTTGGTATTTGGATACGAAAGAAGCTGGTGAGAATAGCTACAAATCGTGATGGGCAAGTATGGACTGCATACACTGATCCATGTTGCCGTCTTATGTAATACCACTAAAAAAACGTGTAAGTCCCTGCTATATGTAAAATAACCATTGTTGTGAAATTTTATAATCAAACAAAGCAACTGGAATAAAAGACCTGTTGGGAATGATAGAAAATGTAGCTGCTGGCATGCATTTTGTACAAAATGTGGGGGTACATCTTAGCAAAGAAAACCACAAACTAGGGCATCGAGGCCTCAGTCCTTTATCTCTGGACAGCTGAAGAGAAACAACTCCAGAATGTAATGCTACTGACTCCAACGCTATTTCACACGTCATTGATACTATCTTCCATAATTTTTCTTTTCTTTACAATTTTTTTCTGAAAGCTTAAATAACCATGTAATAATCTCACATGGAGAATTTCAACACTTACAGCCTTACAAAGACTCAGGGAAAGTAAGGTAGGTTAACTGAAAGGATAGTTGAAAGATCTGATCCCGCAAAGTGTTTCGGACACTTGTACATCCGTCTTCAAGCAATCGTTTCGTTGTGGCAGTACGAGGCAGTACATTACCACAAGCGAGTGATCTTGAAGATGTCTAAATTCTTTCTGTAAATGAAACAACACGTCTACTGTTACAAGTCACTTCATTTATCTCCACGACGCGTTTCAAAGGTTTAAACCTCTATTATCAGGAGGATTTACATTAGTCAGTATGACATTTATGCGTGTGCGTTATGTTACGATTTTTTTGGAGGCATTTGTGAAACTGTCTAGTAGAGAAACAAGACACTATTTCAGTCCATGGTGACAAGAAGCTAAACGTATATGTAACGGTACAAATAAATTAAGTAAAATAGAGTACCTTCACAGGTTCCTTTCAGTGGCGTAACACTCCACATGTGTACTGTCATATTTTGTAAATATGTATGGTGTCTCTAAACTATTAGGGCAAAGGATAAAACAGCAGAAGAGAGACATTACTACAAAATACAAAGAATATACATCGTCACAACACTATTAGACAAAAATTTTTAAATTAGTTTGGAGATCGTTCCAAAGACAGAGAAACAAATTATAATGCAAGTGGTCATAATGTTCTGGATCATCAGTGTGTGTGTTTATGTGTATTTAAACACACATATAGAGTGAGTCATCAGTATTGTGACTGGTTTGACGCAGCCCGCCGCGAATTTCATTGCTGTGGCAACATTTTCGTCTCAGAGTAGCAATTCCAAATACTTCCGCAATTATTTGCTGGATGTAATCTAATCTCTGTTTCCCCCTACCATTTTTTTCTCTACAGCACCATCTAGTACTATGAAGTTATTAGTTGATAGCTTAAAGGATGTATGTCAGAGTTTTCTATATATTCCTTTCCTCATTTCTTACCTTATCAGTCCGCCAAGTTTTCAGCATTCTTCTGCAGCACCGAACCTCAAATGCCTCGATTCTTTTCTGCTCCCGTTTCCCACAGTCCATGTTTCACTGTTATAGAATGTCGTATCCCAAACATACATTATCAGAAACTTTTTCCTCAAATTAAGGCCTAGTAGATTTTCCGTCACTCGTTATTTTGCTGCCTAGGTAGTAGAATTCCTGATCTTCGACTAGATGGTGATGCCAAATTCTCATGCTAAGTTTCTCGCTGTTCTCATTTCAGCTATTTCTCGAAACTTCCCTCTTCCTTCGAATTACTCTCAGTTCATATTTTGTAATCATTAGACGGTTCATTAAGTTCACTTTCAAGCAGGACAGTTTTATCATCAGTGAATCATATCATCGATATCCTCTCCCCTTGAGTATTAATAGCACACTTGAACTATTCTTTTCTCGTGAACCTAGTACATGTTGTACAGAATTTCAGACATCTTGTGCCATTTAAAGTATCGAACGGTTTTTCCCTGCAAACAAATCCCACAGACGTGTCTAGATTTTTCTTCAGTCTTGCCTGCATTAACAACCATTACGTCAGAGTTGCCCTTCTGCCACCATTACCTTTCCTAAAGCCAAACTGATCGTCATTTAACAGATCTTCAATTTTCGCTTTCATTCTACTGTATGTTATTCTAGTCTACATCTGTGATGCTTCTGACAGTGCGATGATTATCACATTTGGCAGTGCTTGCCACATTCCGAATTGTGTGGATGACTTTTCCCTAAGTCTGATAGTACATTGTCAGTCTCATACATTCTACATACCAAAGTGAATAGTCGTTTTGTTGCCACTTCCCTCAGTGATTTTAGAAATTCCGATGGAATGTTATCTATTCCTCCTGCTTATTTTATCCAAAGTAGTCCAAATATTTCTTTAAAATTTTGATTCTTATACTGGATCCCCTTTCTCTTCCCTGGCAACAGCTGTTTCTTCTTCCATCACGTTACCAGAGGCCTTCAACGTACTCTACCACCTATCCGCCCTCCCGTCTCACTTAGCACTGGAATTGCCAGTGCACTCTCAGTGATAGCACCCTTGCTTTTCATTTCAACAAAGTCTGTTTTGAATTTTCTAAATGTTAAATCCGTCCTTCCGACAAACAATTATTTCTCGAATCTTCCTGGCAGATTAAAACTGTGTGCCCGACCGAGACTCGAACTCGGGACCTTTGCCTTTCGCGGGCAAGTGCTCTACCAACTGAGCTACCGAAGCACGACTCACGTCCGGTACTCACAGCTTTACTTCTGCCAGTACCTCGTCTCCTACCTTCCAAACTTTACAGAAGCTCTCCTGCGAACCTTGCAGAACCAGCACTCCTGAAAGAAATGATATTGCGGAGACATGGCTTAGCCACAGCCTGGGGGATGTTTCCAGAATGAGGTTTTCACTCTGCAGTGGAGTGTGCGCTGATATGAAACTTCCTGGCAGATTAAAACTGTGTGCCCGACCGAGACTCGAACTCGGGACCTTTGCCTTTCGCAGGCAAGTGCTCTACCAACTGAGCTACCGAAGCACGACACACGTCCGGTACTCACAGCTTTACTTCTGCCAGTACCTCGTCTCCTACCTTCCAAACTTTACAGAAGCTCTCCTGCGAACCTTGCAGAACCAGCGCTCCTGAAAGAAAGGATATTGCGGAGACATGGCTTAGCCACAGCCTGGGGGATGTTTCCAGAATGAGATTTTCACTCTGCAGCGGAGTGCTGTGGCTAAGCCATGTCTCCGCAATATCCTTTCTTTCAGGAGTGCTGGTTCTGCAAGGTTCGCAGGAGAGCTTCTGTAATGTTTGGAAGGTAGGAGACGAGGTACTGGCAGAAGTAAAGCTGTGAGTAGCGGCCGTGAGTCGTGCTACGGTAGCTCAGTTGGTAGAGCACTTGCCCGCGAAAGGCAAAGGTCCCGAGTTCGAGTCTCGGTCGGGCACACAGTTTTAATCTGCCAGGAAGTTTCATATCAGCGCACACTCCACTGCAGAGTGAAAATCTCATTCTGGAAACATCCCCCAGGCTGTGGCTAAGCCATGTCTCCGCAATATCCTTTCTTTCAGGAGTGCTGGTTCTGCAAGGTTCGCAGGAGAGCTTCTGTAATGTTTGGAAGGTAGGAGACGAGGTACTGGCAGAAGTAAAGCTGTGAGTACCGGACGTGAGTTGTGCTTCGGTAGCTCAGTTGGTGGAGCACTTGCCCGCGAAAGGCAAAGGTCCCGAGTTCGAGTCTCGGTTGAGCACACAGTTTTAATCTGCCAGGAAGTTTCATATCAGCGCACACTCCGCTGCAGAGTGAAAATCTCATTCTGGAAACATCCCCCAGGATGTGGCTAAGCCATATCTCCGCAATATCCTTTCTTTCAGGAGTGCTGGTTCTGCAAGGTTCGCAGGAGAGCTTCTGTAAAGTTTGGAAGGTAGGAGACGAGGTACCGGCAGAAGTAAAGCTATGAGTACCGGACGTGAGTCGTGCTTCGGTAGCTCAGTTGGTAGAGCACTTGCCCGCGAAAAGCAAAGGTCCCGAGTTCGAGTCTCGGTCGGGCACACAGTTTTAATCTGCCAGGAAGTTTCATATCAGCGCACACTCCACTGCAGAGTGAAAATCTCATTCTGGAAACATCGCCCAGGCTGTGGCTAAGCCCTCTCTCCGCAATATCCTTTCTTGCAGGAGTGCTGGTTCTGCAAGGTTCGCAGGAGAGCTTCTGTAAAGTTTGGAAGGTAGGAGACGAGGTACTGGCAGAAGTAAAGCTATGAGTACCGGACGTGAGTCGTGCTTCGGTAGCTCAGTTGGTAGAGCACTTGCCCGCGAAAGGCAAAGGTCCCGAGTTCGAGACTCGGTCGGGCACACAGTTTTAATTTGCCAGGAAGCTTCATATCAGCGCACACTCCGCTGCAGATTGAAAATCTCATTCTGGAAACATCCCCCAGTCTGTGGCTAAGCCATGTCTCCGCAATATCCTTTCTTTCAGGAGTGCTGGTTCTGTAAGGTTCGCAGGAGAGCTTCTGTAAAGTTTGGAAGGTAGGAGACGAGGTACTGGCAGAAGAAAAGCTGTGAGTACCGGACGTGAGTCGTGCTTCGGTAGCTCAGTTGGTAGAGCACTTGCCCGCGAAAGGCGAAGGTCCCGAGTTCGAGTCTCGGTCGGGCACACAGTTTTAATCTGCCAGGAAGTTTCATATCAGCGCACACTCCGCTGCAGAGTGAAAATCTCATTCTGGAATTATTTCTCGATTTCTTCATATTTTTCAGGCAGTCATTTCGTTTTAGTTTTTCTGCAGTTGCTACTTACTTCAGTCCTAAGATATCAATAACGAAGTGCTTGGATTAAAAGGCCTTGAGGCAGGGATGTTGTCTTTCATCCGTACATTTCAATTTGTAAATCGAAGAATCAGCGACAGAAATAAAAGAAGTTTCATGTGTGGAATTAAAATTGAAGGTGACAGTATATCAGTGATACGATTCGATGTTGACATTGCTATCCACAGTGAATGTGGAGAAGAATGACGTCATCTGCTGAATAGAATGAACAGTCTAATGATCACAGCATGTAGATTGAGCGTAAATCGATGAATGACGAAAGTAATGAAAGGTAGCAGAAATGAGAGTAGTGAGAAACTTAACATCAGGATTGTTGGTCACGAAGCAGAGGAAGTTAAGGAGTTCTACTATCTATGCAGCGAAATAACCAGTTACGGACGGAGAAAGATGGACATTAAAAGCAGACTAACACTGTCAAAAATAGCATTGCTGGCCAAAAGAAGCCCACTAGTATCAAACATAGGGCTTAATTCGAGAAGGAAACTTCTGATGATGTACCTCTGAAGCACAGCATTGTGTGATAGTGAAACATGGAATCTGAGGAAACTGGAACAGAAGAGAATCGAAACATTTGTGAGGTAGTGCTGCAAACAAATGTTGAAAATAAGGTGGATGATAAGGTAATGAATGAGGAGGTTCTGCGCCGAATCGGAAAATGGAAGAAATATGTGGAAAACAAAGACAAGATGAAGGGACATAATGATATGGCATCCGTTAAGAAATCAGGGAATAACTTCTGTTGTACTAGACGGATCTGTAGAGGGAAAGAACTGCAGAGGAAGATAGAGATTGGAGGAATACATCTTGCAAATAAATGAGGACCTAGGCTGCAAGTGCTACTCTGGGATGAATAGGTTTATACGGGAGAGGAATACGTTGGAGGCCACATGAAACAAGCCAGAAAACTGATGACTCAAAAAAAAGTAACTTCTATTTCTGCGTTCTCGAATTTCACTGTACATTTTTGTACTTCATTCTTTCGTCGATCACTACAGTACTTCTTCTGTTACCCATGCTCTCATAGCAGTTACCTTACTTGTACCTATGTTTTTCTTTCCAGCTCGAATGATTGGACTTTTTAGAGATGTCCTTTCCCCTTCAACTGAAATGCTTACTGGGTTGTTCCTTATAGCAGTATCTACAGGTTGAGTCATAAATGAGGAAAAATATGTAGAGGACCGTATGCTGCTATTCGTAACAAGTGAAGCACCGTTGTTAATTTCGTTCTCCTCGCTGTACTGTGTACGTAAAACAGAAACACAACCATCGAACGAGATACCGACGAGCCTCACCCATAGCTACAACACATGACGCGCCAATTACCTGATGTGTATCTGCCAATGTTTGAAAGATTCGAGAAAGAACAAACCCCATCGTAATATATGTGAATTTGTATCAGAACTTGTGAATCACACGTTTCCGGTGGTAACGGAGTGTACAGTCCCATGTTAGGGAATGTGTGACCTGTAAGCGGAAAGACTGGTCATCGGCGGAAGTAAAACAGCGGCGTGCATGGCCTGTTTACAACACCCCTGCGTCGCTCATTCTGCCCGATACTCGTCGTGCCGACAGCTGATAACGCCCGCGTCGCAGTATTATTATAGTACCTTGGCAAGTTTCACAAACGAGGAATACGCCGACATCCACCTCACCTACGGGCTTGCAGATGGACGAACTGACTTTGCAAGGCAAGTGTCACATGGAGGTTTCCTAGCCGATGCCTTCCATCCGGAAAAACATTTTACTCTGTGGGCAGGCGCTAGAGGGAGTATGGTGCTTGTGTAGCTCCAGGATTTAGTGGTCGTGGCCGACCGTCGACGTACGGTGATGATGACGAAGAAAAAGCGATACAAACTGTTGCGAAGGACCGAACAATAAGCACCAGGTCTCTCGCCACTGAGGTCGGAATGTCCCAATCTAATATTATGCGAGTACTCCATGAAAACCATTACCATCCCTTTCGCACGCAGAAGGTACAGGCATTATTTCCGGAAGACTTCCAGAGGAGGCTGGACTTCTGCAACTTTATCCTACGGCCTCAGACCGACGACCATAATTTTTTACAAACAGTATTGTTCACCGACGAAGCCTATTTAACGAAGGAAGGTACAGTGAATTCGCTTAATTTGGCACGAGTGGGCGGAAGAAAAGCCCCCCATCTCAGTGATACGAAGGTACCAACAACGATGCGGTTTTCAACATCTAGTGTGGTATTTCTTATCACCATCTCATAGGGCCACATGTGCTACCACGAAGGTTTGCAGGAGAGTGGTATCTGCGTTTCCTGGATGCTACTTTACCAGAATTATTGGAAGACTTTAGTTTGGCCTCTCGTATGAACCTCTCGTACATGCAAGATGGTGTCCCCGTTCACGTCAGCGGCACAGTACGACGCCACCTGGACAGTGCCTTCCCTTCGAAATGGATCGGTCGTGGAGGACCTGTAGCACGCCCAACATGATCACCAGACGTAAATCCACTGGATTTCTTTATGTGGGGCGACCCGAAATCGGTGATTTAAGAAGGAGGGGTTGTTGATGCCAACACTCTTCAACGCAGAACACAACATGCCTGTGATATAACGCAAAGAGATACAGACATGTGGGATCGTGTTCAGCAATCCTTCCTGCGAAGAATTCAAATTTGTCACACACATTGTGGCCATCATTTCGAACAGTACTTATAAACCGCCATTGCAGCTTCTGGTCGTGTGTTTCTATGTTAGTTTCGATTTGTACAGCTGTATTGTATTCGTTTGTATTAACTGCCACATACCTGTGTAGTTGTATTTTGTATACTGCAACTACGTACTCGTTTCTTTAAACTAAGTCTGGGACACAAAATCCAAATTCCCTGTGCCAATAGTCACGATACATAATACCGACCATCAAAACCAACACGAGATAGTTGTGGACCCTGTCATTACTCACAGTGTCATGAGACTCGCTTGACGCAGCATCCCTCGCCTTCTCGTGAGCGGTTAGACTACCTACAACACTCGCATGTTCTGCCCTGTTGCCGATCTGTCCCCTTGGCCTTTGTCGGCGCACATAAACACCTAAAAGTCCAAGTCAAATGAATGAAATAGCTCTAAGCACTATGGGACTTAACATCTGTGGTCATCAGTCCCCTAGAACTTAGAACTACTTAAACCCAACTAACCTAAGGACACCACACACATCCATGCCCGATGCAGGATTCGAACCTGCGACGTAGCGGTCCGGCGGTTCCAGACTGAAGCTCGTGGAGCCGCTCGGCCACACCGGCCAGCTAGTCCACTTCATATATCCAGATATTTACCATTCGGTTGCATTTTCACTTAATGACATAGAAACGTGCTAAAAATGAATTTATGTTTGTAGCACAGTGTGCGACAATTTGCATGACATATTTCTCCTCATTTAAGACTCACCCTGTATTTCCTCTGAGAAATGCGAGCATCTCTTAAGACTTCTGTATCTCACTTCTTTGTGCACTGATTCTTCCTGATTAGTCTCTTAACCTTCAGCCCACTGTTCATCATTACTATATTGTGGTCTGAGTCTGCATCTGCTTCTGGGTATGCCTTACAACACAATATCTGAAAGCGTAAATTCTGCATGACTATGACGAAATCCAGCTGGAATCTTTCTCTAACTCCCGGCCATTTCCAAGTATACTTCTACTTCTTGTGATTCTTGAAAAGACAATTTGCTATAAGTTGCTGAAATTCATTGCAGAATACTATTATTCGCTATCCTCTCTTTTCTTCTATCAAGCTCATATTCGCCAATAACCCTTTCTTCTGCTCCTTCCCCTACAACTCCATTCTAATCTCCCATCCCCCATGACTCAGGATTTTATCTCTCTTTACATAATGAATTACCTGTCCAATATCATTATATACCTTCTCTATCTCTTTATCTTCTGCTTGTGATGTCGGCCTGTATATCTGATCTATTGTTGCCAGTGTTGGTTTTTTCTGTCCATTCCGATGACAACAACTCTATGCATGGTAACTCACTCTCCGTCATATCTATCCGTTCGTTATGAGTCCTACTCCCGTTGCACCATTTTCTTCTGCTGGTGATATTACCCTATACTCGTCTGACCAGAAATCACTGTCTTTGTATTTCATTTCACTGACTCCCACCAGATCTAGATTGAGCCTTAGCATTTCCCTTCGAGGTTTTGTAGCTCTCCTACCATGTCCAAATTTCTGGTATTCCGCACCCTGATTCGTAGAACGTTACCCTTTCATTGGTTATTGAATCTTTCTCTTATGGTCCCCTTCCAGAGATGCAATTAGAAGACTAGTTCGGAATCTTTTGCCCATGGTTAGAAAATCATGACACTTGATCAGTTATAGGCCACATGTCCTGTGTATGCACACTATTTGTCTCTAATGCAGTGGTTTCCATTGCCATGTGCATTCTTATGCCGCTGATTATTGCTGATTCTTCCGCCTTTTAGAGGTAGTTTTCCGCACAAAAGGCAAGAGAGTGCCCTGAAACCCTGTCCGCTCCTCCGCCCTCTTAGACGATGCTGTTGGCAGGACGAAAGTGGCTTCATATACTGGAAGTCGTTGGCCAACATTGATGTTGCTTTTCATACAAAAATTAAGCAGTGGGGATGTTCGAACCCGGTACCCCCGGTGTACGACTGTTAGTCGTGATCACTACCCCTGTTTGTTTTCTTCTTTTATCCCACAAATCACATGGAAACTCAAGTGTCCCTCCACCACACTCTCCCACAGATTCCATATGTGTCAAACAGTACAACGAATGTGGAGAACAGAAAAAGGAAATATATGTACAAAAACGGAAAATAAAAGAAAGAGTGGGACTATATCCAGCGATCCATTCACCACAGATTATCGAGGTTAGACTTTTTTTTCTATTTTCTCCTCTGTATATAACAAATCACAAGGATCATGTACACCAATGTGGTACCTCAATGTGTCTGTAGAATACACTCCGACTGACCACCCTAACTAACAACCTGTCTGGTAAACGTGAGATTTAGCACGATAGCAAAAGTGTACTGACATTGGGACAATTGCGAGGATTCCCAATGCACAAAAAGCAAGTACTGCTGAAACGTCAAAAAGTCATCCCCCCGACCGACACCAGCAACAACATTATGTAATGGGAAATTAAGCATATTACGGAATTACAGTTAGACATCTGCACGAAGGGAGAAATCTCGCCGCAGGATAATGTCGTTGGTGGAAGCAGTAACAAAAGTACTTGTGGGGAAAGCAAGTAGAATCCGCACCCAAGGACAGCTCGACAGTTGATTACCGCAGATCTCTGCGGAAGAGCGTCCAGAGAACGACATCAACAGCCTGTGGTCGTGTCACTGAATCCAATTCAGTGTAGACGTTCATTAGTAGGTAATATGTTCTTGATGATTCTGTACGAAAAGGGGGCTCTTTCCATCACGTAAAGCGGGAGACTGATGTTGGTGCACGCGGCTTTCCAAAGAACACGCGGTTGTAACAATTCAACAGGATTGGGACAAACCACCCCGTCCTCACAAGCAAGAAGGAATTTTGTCGTGACCACTTGCTGCCTCAAGATGTCGTCCCCCAGATAGCATACCGCAATATAAAATTCTTGAAAGTTTTGTGCATTTGAAATGAATGCGAACTGTGTCAATAGGTGAAGCAAGACTCACTGGCTGTGCTAGGGTGAAGAGACGTTACGTGTTAGTGTGCAATTCACAGGTAGGTACCAGTATGATTGACTGAAAGTTTTCTCCAGAAAGAGCAACTCTTTTGAATGTGTCCAGTGCAGTTCTGGACGAAACGTTTGATGTAGAAGAGTTTCATTGAGAACGACCTTATATCCCTAAGGTTTACCAGCAGCACGAAGCAGTATCATGTGTTGGACACACGGTGCAGCCGCCTTACCTGCCATAGCTGAGAGGGACATGCCTCCCGTGCATAGCAGCTTCGTCGGAATCTCGTAATGTAATTTAAATGTATGGCCTTACCACATAAATAGGCAAGACAGTTGCCGCAGGTTTTTCTCTTCCAATTTGTGAAGGGGATAGATTTGTGCCGTATAATATAAACTAAACTCCGTCCGAACAGGCATTGGAAGGCCCAACGGTACCGACCGGCAGCCGTGTCATCCTCAGTCCACAGGCGTCACTGAATGTAGCAGTGGAGGGGTATATGGTCAGCACACCGCTCTCCCAGCCGTATGTCCGTTTATGAGACCAGAGCCGCTACTTCTCAATCAAGTAGCTCCTCAGCTTGCCTCACACGAGCTGAGTGCACCCCACTTGCCAACAGTGCTCAGGCAGCCCGACAGCGCTTAACTTCGGTGATCTGACAGTAACTGGTCTTACGACTGTGGCAAGGCCATTGGCTGCCATATAATATGCCTTACACAAAATAAGAGGGGTCCAATCTTCATAATTTCAGCAAAATGTTATGACAGCGTCGTTCACGTTCCAGGTCGGGTTCCTGAATTTTATCAGTAATATGTTTCACCATCTTCAGTGGATCACGATTAACAATCACTCCCAAAGATATAAAGCCATCAAACTAACGTGCCTAAGAAAGGCCAGTGTCCTATAGGACTGATATGCAGAGGAATTAGCATTTGTTTTCATTTATCAGCACATCTGAAGTGAAACAAAAATCATAAAGGGCCTCTTTTAACAAGGGGAGTTCTTCTCTTCAAAGAAGGAAGACCACCACCTCATCGAAATACGCCCTAACTGTGAGGTTCCCCCATGGGTGTTTTATACATGACTGGTAAACTTGGCGAGACAACAGTTCGAAGGACAGCATATACAAAAACACAGGGAGCAGACTCAATGGGGCAGTCCTCGACAGAAAACAGCCGTCGGTGCTAGCCGTCCATTGGCCACCACTGACGCTGCGATGCTCTAGCACATGTTGGAAGGAACGACATGTGCACGAGTGTGGTAGCTAACAATATCCAACAGGTGACCGAGATACGCGTCACTAACCCAATCAAATAGCGTAGGAAAACGTAAAACCGCAATAACAAATTGATTAGATGTAACAGCTGATAGCGAAACCACATCCCTACTTTCTACCACCGGAGTCATGACTGTATGGCCAGGGAGGCAACACTGGTGCTTTCAAATCAAACAACCAAGTAATAAGAACTCAAGAGACGCTAAAACGTAAATAAAATTTTTTTGTAGGCCGTCCGGACGCTGACATTTATGAATGGGGGATTTAGTAATAAGAAACTTCTCATCCCACTGGAAATACGCTAAAAACTCAACATACTGGCCGGGCATAATAATCTGGCAGAGGGTCGCAAAACTTGCATCTGAAGCAGGCCCACGGTGTCATGCACTGCAAACACCTAGAGTAGTCAGTTGATAGTGACCACGTGCGGTGAGACAAGTAACAAGAGAGCGACGACGACGAGTGTGCTGGCAAAGCGAGTCAAAGACGTCAGCTTCCTGTTAACAAAAGATTGTGGCGTAGACACCAACCTCAGCACCCTGTCTGTTGGTTCTTAAACAGCAGCAACTTATCCTGGACCCGCCGAACGTCTGCGATACTCAGAGACGAATAACCTGCCCGTGTATAATTCACGAAGTTCGTAGTTCCGAAAGTTCTTCGCCCGTGCAGTGAGATAACACATCAGCATTTTTCCGATTCACGGCTATGCATACTCATACCACCACCTTCTCTACAGGACGGAAACAAAACCACTCAGCACCAATCACGGCATCAACGGGCTCATCAACAAGATCGGAATTGACGAGCATCCACTGAGCACGACGGTATTTCATGAGTGGTCGGGCCAGGTTGGTAGCCGCTGAAACAGCACAAAGATCAGAGAAAGGCGCAGGAGTTGTGCCGGCTACAAGAAGCTGAGGATACAAATTATCGAACAAATAAAATCTGTCAAATCTGATACTAGACGTCGCAGTAAAAATGGTAACTTTCAACAGCATGGAAAATTTATGCCCCCAGAATCCCTCAAATGCATCATACGAACCAGTTCACGGAGATCACGACTAAAATTAAAACGATTGGACCGAACATCGGTATGCAACACGCAGTTAAAGTCATCACCCAGCAGAAGTTGCCGAGGATTCTTACGTGAAAGGTAAGGGAGCTCCTCTCTGCAAAAATGCGAACACATCATCATTTGACTCATGCCACACGATGCATGAAGCACAGACAAAGTAAGGTCTAAAATACGACAACCAATCCTATGGACTGAATCGAGAACTTCAGTGTCCGTGGAGAGAATACTTACACGATAAAAAAGAGCGGCACCCGTCAAGTCTTCAGGTGCTACATTAAAAACGGTCTAAAACCTGGGGAGAGATAGGGTGGTAGACAGTACTTACTGCAATAAGATGTCTGCATTAGAATCATAAATAAACTGACTGAGCGCTGCGATATGTAACTCAGATTCAATGCGATTCATAGTTACAAGGTTATATGCTTGAATCATCTACCAAAGTGGGGCAAATTTTAGGGCCATGCCCGCATCTCGTGGTCGTGCGGTAGCTTTCTCGCTTCCCACGCCCGGGTTCCCGGGTTCGATTCCCGGCGGGGTCAGGGATTTTCTCTGCCTCGTGATGGCTGGGTGTTGTGTGATGTCCTTAGGTTAGTTAGGTTTAAGTAGTTCTAAGTTCTAGGGGACTAATGACCATAGATGTTAAGTCCCATAGTGCTCAGAGCCATTTTAGGGCCATCTAAGCCACATTCTGAGCATCAATCCATTGGCGAGATCATAGACGAGTCCGAGGGTGGGGGACGAGTCCCATGCCTTGCACAGCCCTTAGGCAGCCATTTCTTGAGCACGACAGTGCGATCCGGTTAGTCACGCTGTGTACGGCGGCCGTTTGGCAAAGTCGCCGGACGAGTAGTTGGCTCAAGCACAGGATCTAAGTCTGTGCCCACGCTAGAATAGCAAAAGTATCTCGCTACGTGGAGGGGAGGGGGGGGGGGGGGGGGGGGGAGAATCATCCAGCATGGCAGACATGGACAAGCGACAAGACTGGAACAGCTTGGGGCGACCCCTGCACTGTCAACAGTCAACGGCGGACGCTCTGAATTTTGTGTAATCGAAGCGCCATCGATGCCGGTCGACACGGAGCCAGCGAGAGGTCGCTGTTCGTCTTACTGCGATATAGGCGGGAGAGGTAATGGGCGGGGGGCGAGTAGGACGTATCAGACACACCCAATAAGTGACTGACTCCACAGGAGGACGGGAAGCCACTATGCTATTTGTATCACCATGAGAGACACTTGACGCAGAGGAGTGTAACACGGGGGAGTCCACAACGGAAAGGCCTGCGTCGTGGTACAACATTGCTCATGTTGTAGCACCTGAACTTTGGCATGGGGACCAGACAGCGTAGGGTCCATCTTTGGTTTTTAACATGGGGAAGTTGCCTGTGGATAAATTCAAAGTGGACTGTGGACTGCCACTAGAATCAGCACCACGTGGAGCAATATCTGCTATGGTCAGTTTATGTTGCTGTTGAAGAGAATTTTTTAGAAAAAAATCCGTTTCTGACACTTGAGACGTTGGTGAACACTCTCAATACGTAAGAAACATGTCCTCACCTGACCAGTACAAGTAACATGGACACAATAACCACTGATCTGAAAATGTGACAGTATGCATTGTTTCATATAGATTTCAAGGGAATGTAAAACCACTGTAGTACTGAAGGTGGTGCTGACTCGACCAGTATTCTCAGTGAATGCCCTTGACATCACCAAATGTATAGGACACATCTTTCAGATACTGACCATTTACTTCTGTAATGAAGTTGAAAACCCGCTGCAGTGGTTTACACCAGGAGGTGCCATATTAAAACTCGGCGAGAGCTTTCCAAGGGATTTATTGTTTTTTAGCTACTATGCCATCGTTTCTCTTGGTCTGCGTCACAGGCCCCTGCAATGCTGAGGAAGCAGCGCAGCAGACCGTTTAGTGCAATGCTGTGTCTAGGCATCCTTGTACGCCAGCGGAGTTGCGTTATCATCAGGATGCCGCAGTTGACTCGGCGCTCTGCATCCCTAGCGACTGAGCACTGCTCAGTGTAAGCTGCAGGTTGCCACCTGCGTCGTTCTCGCCGACGTGGCTAAGAACGCGGTGACAACGAGCGCCTGTGATCCGGCGTCCGAATCTGCGGCCCACGCCTAAGGATGTCTCTGGTGTGTGTCAGGAGCTGAGGCGACACCTATGGCATATTTCCTTACTTTTAGAAAACTTAAATGTGCTCTAGTGCCCCCTTAAAACCATGACATGAAACAAAAAGTAAAAATTCCTTACTGGACGACCACTGCTCGATCAAACCCTAATCTCTTCGTGTCACGCCCTCTGTATCCAATCCACTGGGACTTGGTCCATCCTTGGGTCCCTCTTGGAATTAGCTCTCTGCCTGATCAGAAAGTAAACAACACAAACAAGGTTAAGGCTGCGATGACACTTGGCACAGAGATGCTCAAAATGATCGTTACTTGCCGTTGCTTTTCCCTATACTGAGAAACATGTTTAACACGTTATTCGGCTTATATGCACCCCACGTGCTCTAAAATGAAGTGGCTTACCGATCTAAACAGACCTGGCTCCAGGGTTTGATTTGACAAGGTCAGATTCCGCCTTGGCATAACCTCTAAAGTGGCTTATGTCCAGTACAGCTGTAGCTGTGTAGCATTCAACTGCGTGACTCCTGAAATTGACGCTGGCAGATGGAAGGTTAGTCCTATTATGATACACTTAGTTAGATTGCTTAAAATTCCGCTCCCCTTGGGCTCCATACGTTTCGCTTCTGTAAATACTCATCGCTAAAATCAACTTACTACTACTACCAAATACCCGCAGGTGGAGAAGATCCAATGCATCCCGACTCGTTGCAAGCTCAATTTTGGCTCCACGATGTCTCTTGGACAGTCCATTCCTTTTGCTCTGGCTAAAAATAACTGCACTGTGCACGTGCCCCATATATTTAGCTTCACAGATTTTCCTCCAACATCCACTATTTTTGGTCCCACCTCAACACCGATTGTGTGACTGCTTTCATCCTTAGATTTACATTATATGAAGTGGTTCAATAAACACGACTTTCCTGACCCAGCACTGTCGATAACTAAAAATTTAAACCGGAAATCGTATGACTCTGACATCGTTCAACACATATTTATTACGGCTTTGCCTCACAATTTAATCCGACTTATTTATTTCTCCGGAACCGCTTTGATTTCTCCTCCAACAACACTCCACGTACGTCAGATGCTACGCTTCCTTTTCAGTGAGGACAGGGATCACCATCTCCCTTCCTTCCACTTCAAAACGACTGCTGCCCCAGCAGGCTCTCAGTACTCGAATCACATATACGAAATACAATGCCTACTTAATCTACGCAAACACAATGATACATAGCGAGTAAAACAACAAAACTATTAATGTTCTCCTACTTTATGGTTCGCAAAACATACGGTACTTCATACTGTACTCTATCTTCCTGGTTTTCTCTGCTCTGAACACCTCTCTTCACTCTCCCTTTCTTACTCTTTCCTTCCTGTGACACGACTGGAATCACATTAGGGCAAACCTTAAATTGCCGTAACCGCCCAATGTGTGCTGAAGCTTGACATTAACGGGGGATGTGGTTTCAACAACTTGGTTTGGACCTTGATACCTCGTGAGGGACTTCTTCGTTTTCCCTTTTTGCGTGTAGGGGCTGGATAGAACTACCCATTGCCCCACACTATGCTGCGGTAAACTTACTTTCCGTTTCATTGCGTCTTCCTGCCTTTTCAGAGCCCTTGTATTTGCCATTTGTATCGGTTTCCAAACATCCCGAATTGTTCTCGCAAACTGACGTACGGATTCACCGGATCTTCCTTTCTGCAGCTTCACTAAATCAAACGGTTACAGCATAGGGGATATAAAAAAGAAGAAGCTGGGATTCTATACTTACTTTCACTCCATAATGTCATATGGAGTTATATCTCAGGGAAATTCATCAAGCCAAGCTAAAGTTATCCGGGCAGAAAAACGTGCAGTAAGAGTTATATGTGGTGTGAACTCAAGAACATCCTGCAGAGGTTTGTTTAGGGTACAAGGGATACTAACTACTGCTTCCCAATGCATTTATTCCTTGATGAAATTTCTCATTAAAAATATATCATTTTTTCAAACCAACAGCTCAGTTCATTGAATCAATACTAGCAATAAGCATGATCTTCACAAGGATATAAAGTCACTTACTCTTGTACAAAAAGGTGTGCATTATTCTGGAACACACATTTTCATTAACTTGCCGGCAGCCATAAAAAGCTTAACAACCAATGAAGTTCAGCTTAAGAGAAGCCTAAATGATCTATTGGAGGCAAAACCTTCTACTCCACTAAAGAGTAGCACCAACCAATTTTGTATATATATATATATATATATATATATATATATATATATATATATATATTACATTGTAACTTCTGCATCATTTCAATGCAGTATTGTCTTCATTGTAAATAAGTATTGTAGTAGTTCCTTAATATGTTTATTAGCTTATAAATAAAAAAACATGTTCTTTAACTTTAAATTCAGTGCAATAAAGCGATCTTAGTAAATGGGTAATGTAAAATGATCCTTTTATATAGCGTTCATTGAAGAAAAAAAAACTATCCTTCCACTTGGAACCTTTGGAAGGCACATTAGCTTACTTGTTTTAGTTGTAAATATTTGTCATGTGTTATTGTTTTTCTGACATGTTCTACTTCCTGGAGGACCACCTCACTATGGAACGATTGGAATAAAAGTAAATCTAATCTTATCAGTTAAAATTTGTAAACACTGAACTCTTTGTCTCTAAAATTATTTCTATGATGACGGGTAGTGACGAAAATACATGACACGTAGCCGGCCGAAGTGGCCGTGCGGTTAAAGGCGCTGTAGTCTGGAACCGCAAGACCGCTACGGTCGCAGGTTCGAATCCTGCCCCGGGCATGGATGTTTGTGGTGTCCTTGGGTTAGTTAGGTTTAACTAGTTCTAAGTTCTAGGGGACTAATGACCTCAGCAGTTGAGTCCCATAGTGCTCAGAGCCATTTGAACCATTTTTTGAACATGACACGTAAAATTATTCGCTAAAACCAATGTTAGTATGAAATCCATCATTTTCGGGGTCGCTAGACTTACTGAGGGCAGTCACGATGACGTTCCATCCCACAGATCGGAAAAAGGGGTTGGGGGAGGTGGATGCAAAGAAAGTGAATTATTCCTGTATTGCTTGCTGGAATTTCTACCAAAATTTGCCCACATATCGCTTGGCGCCAGAAAAAAAAAAATTCTGTGGTGGTAAGGCAGTCTAGAAACTCAATAGGTGATGGGCTCAAATGCAAGACTTACATAAACACATAACCAAAGAATGCTGGGAGCAATTTCAACCAAACCTAGTATATTCATCAGACATTAAATGCTTGTGGGAGTAAGACACGCTTAGTACTGCTAGGGATGGCGATGACAATGACGATGAGGAACAATGTGGCGTGTAGAATCGTCTGGATACGACGTGTTGGTATTTTCACCCTGTAAGTACTTGACTTGGACTACTTTAAGACTATCAAATGCGATCTTTCTCTTTTGTCTTGTTCATTTCATCAGCCACATTGAGTTATGGGGCCAAAGATCATGCCACACCTCTCAGTACGAGAGATATATTTTGATGTCTTTTCCAGAGTCGCATGACGTATAACGGCAGAGTATCCGACATTTGGCAGCGACTGTTGTTCTTCTCGAAATGACATTCAGCTGTTGGCAGAATTACTGCATGCCGAAATTCGCTAAGATACACAAATACATGTACAAATATTTGTTACATAAGTTTAATGTACATGAATTATACACAAATACAAAAACGTAGAGAACTTTCACAAGGACGTTACCTTCAGACACAGCAGACCGCTATATAGTTCCTGACCAAGATTTCACGTTAGTAAGTGAGTACTGAGCTCTGTTAGCCATAAAGTCTGTCGGTCTAATTGCAAGTTGACACCAAAATTCTATAAACATGCATTCTGCTTAGCTGTCAACGGCGCCGATATGTTTCGCAGAGTATTGTGAAAAGGAGAAACGAGGCATTACGCTGAGTGCTTCTCTTTAAATGCTATGGAAGTCATGGACGAACAAAGCAAGATGGCTTTCACACGATCAGTGTAGATTTTTCCAGAGGAATCGTTCGGCCTCAAAAGAAGGAATCTTATGGTAGCAAAAAGCGTGTTCCGCAGTTACTCCAACTGAAATCTACGAGATATATACATCGCTCTGCGCATCTCTCCTCCGAACATCTTTGTCGACTGCATAACACAACCAGTAGCCTGTCCCCAGTTGCTCTGCCCCAGCGACCAACTGTTTACAAGAAACACCCTTTGTTCAACGTGTTTGTTAAAACAACCTAAGGGGTGTCACATCTCGTCCAGCGATCCTTTCTCTGTTCAGTGTCTTCAGGTATTCCTCAGGTCCATATTCCCTAATTTCTACTTTTATAATTTTGGGATGTGTTTGGAACTGTGTTTTGATTTACTCCTGCGAAAGAATTTCAATGTGCCAGATTTAGTATTTCAGTTTCGGTGTCTCTGCAATCAAAGCAGATCTACAGTTAGATCGACGAATTCCTTTCATTTCACATTGGACGTTGTTGTGTTTTTATATCAATTCAGTAAGTAAATTCCGGCATTTTAATTGACTGTCCAATTCTAGCTTAATAGTGCGTAAGCTTTCCCTGACTTCCTTCAAACGGTTCAAATGGCTCTGAGCACTACGGGACTTAACTTCTAAGGTCATCAGTCCCCTAGAACTTAGAAATACTTAAACCTAACTGACCTAAGGACATCACACATATCCATGCGCGTGGCAGGATTTCAACCTGCGACCGTAGCGGTCGCGCGGTTGCAAACTGTAGTGCCTAGAACCGCTCGGCCACCCCGGCCGGCTCTGACTTCCCTCTCCTTTCTTTGTCAGCAACTGTTCTGCTACGTTTGAATCTGGTATAAAAGTCTCTCAGCTGTCTGATCACATTTCTGTACTATATGGTATCAGCTGAGCATTGCCTGATTCCATAAAGCACCTCATTACTGTCTGCGCTGCACTTTTCCATTAACTCTCGGTGCAACATGACAGTCGTAATAATCTCGCGGCAATTTCTGCAGGAGGAAGTTTCTAAGAACTGAGAGTTGAGCTGTGTACTTAAAAATTCTGTTTCCTGAAAATGAATCAAGACTCAAAGAAGAGGACAAATGTTGTTTTAGGGAATAATATTTGCAACCATATTAAGCAAAACAAAACTTCTACCTAAGAAGAGCCCAAAGATTTATGTTTGTCAGAATTATGAAGGCCTGTCCTTTATTATCACTAATTATTAAATCCAACAAGATTTCTTTTGATCGGACTGTGGTGAATAGTTGCCGATCCCAGAGAGCTACATCAAAAACAAAATTCAGAAGGTCACTGGGAAGTAAAGCGGGGAACTTCACGTTCCTAGCAAACGACCTTAACTAGTAAGCGTATTGTCATACCGCTGGCTTGGTTGCAGAATGTCTTTGCGAGAGGCTGCATTGCACAGTCGACCACGGGACACGGAGCTGCTATGATGTGTTGCGGGTAGTTCTGCATGGAAGTTCAATTGTGGCTGCAACTACTCTTATTGTGTAGGAATAAGATATGGAAGTGGATTCAGTGAAAAGTGCGT
Source organism: Schistocerca piceifrons (assembly GCF_021461385.2). Taxonomy (NCBI): domain Eukaryota; kingdom Metazoa; phylum Arthropoda; class Insecta; order Orthoptera; family Acrididae; genus Schistocerca; species Schistocerca piceifrons. The sequence continues at coordinate 135,707,210 of NC_060138.1, read as the reverse complement.
AAAGAAGTAATTAAGTATGAGCACTGCCGCCGATAACTTATCTGAGTATGCGCCAGGTTTGCGTGTCGTGCCGTACAACATCAATCACCAGCGTCATGTTCAGCCTCCCAGAATGAAACTAACGTGAGTCAGTAAAAGAGTTACCACAGAGGAGAGCAATAGAGGGCCAGTGTTTGTAGCGAGCGTGAGAAGATGCAAAGCGTTCGGTCATCGCGTTTCCGCATCATCAACAATCATCCGCGTCGCGACGGTTACGCGCACTCTGATACAAGTGAGAACTGAGAACTGTAAATTAACTTTATGAAAAGTGTTACAGTACTACAAGTGTTAAGAAGGACTTGTACCTGATATGTGTGTGTACGTGACGAATGTAAGAACTTTCGTTCAGCCTTCGGTTTCCGCTTCATGAACAGTCACCCGCGTCGTGTCGGTTAAGTACAGACAATTATCATCATTGCCTGTGTATCTATCACTGAAGGTTCGGCCAGAGAAAGACTGTGAAATACATGTGACGGCGTGAAGTACAACAGTGACAGACAATAACATCGCGAAGAATAGTGTACAATAATAAGGGAATGATAGTTATGACCTCTCAGCAAATTAGCAAGAATGTTAATTGGCATCAACACGTACGACTTAGTGTGTAAACAGTGCAACCAGGGATTTTCTGATCGTCTCAGAATATAATGTTTCATATCAGACGTAGGACAGTGTTGTGTTGTGTTGAGTGGCTACCCTAAACCCACTTGAATATTTATATACATAATTTCATGCAAGCCAGCAGCAGTGTGGAGCAGAGAATAATACGCCCGTTGCGGTAGTATCAGGTACGTGGCGTTGGATAGGGCGCACGGTCAAAGTAAGAACAGCTTAAGGCTCCTCCACGAGTTGTACCCCGGTCGTGTTACATAGTGAACCTCAAATAAAATAAACTTACCAGAAGTTGAAAATACCGCTACAGTTGCATAGTTAATTTATTATCACATGACTGATTTCGGGCTCTCATACGCCCATCTTCAGGTGTCGTACCTTGGTGCTGCGACCGATGAGCACCGCGGTGGACGAGTACAAGCCGCGGTGTGCTACCTGCGAGCGCAGAGCGTGGACCTCTCAACTGGAATTGCTTTGTAGTGAAAAGGATCAGCACCAAATGAGATACCTTTGGGATTCACAGAGATTTTGCGATAGAACTTGTAGCAATTTATCGTAAGTCGCTCTACCGACGGAGGATAACTAGCACCTGGAAAAAAAGGCAGTCACTCCCGTATTGAAGAACTGTCTTAGGACAGACGCACATAATTGTAAGCCTAGTAGCTGACGAATGCCACATTGCCCGGGTACTTCTGCCAATTTTCTGTTGGAAACGCAAACAAAAACTGAACTATGTTTGTAGTGAAGTATCGAAGAAATTTCATTTCCTTGTATTCATCAAGACACCTTTGAAATAATGAGACAGCCATATAAAGAAATATGTACAACAAACAGGTGTTTAACTACAGTGCCACGGACAGTCCCTGTACGCTGGGCGCAGCTGCTTCTCATGTCTACAAGGCGATATTGTAAACATCTGTACGGTAACGCCGTTTCATAGCTCTGTCGTTGACTCTTCCAGCCGTTTGCACTTTGGAGCTGAAAGCTGTCGAAGGCGCTGCCAGATGTAATGGATATCCTTAAGTTAACTCGACTGCAGTTGTGTCTTAGTAGTAAAGAATAAATGCATATGTGACGCGGAGTTTTTTCATGTATCTGAATGTTTTTGATGTCATACCTCTTGAACTATATGTCGTAAAGAGAAACAACTGTGTAGGAACATCAGCGGCATATGTGGATACAGTCTGCAAAATGTGCTGCGAATGGAGTTACTAAAATAGAAGTAATAAATTTAAACGGTTTTCGCGCATCTCAGTGTTTGTAATGTTCATATGTACTGAACTGTTTGCGGTCCCCTGATATAACTGTGTAAGTGCATTTCCAGTATATATGGATACAGCCCACGATATTTATTGTCATTACAATTTATAGTACAGTATTGACACATTTAAACGTCACATATAATCGGACAGTTTTTCAAGCATCCCATTATCTTCGACGTCATATATCTTGAACTGTGATAGGTGAGTGGTTCTTACTCCCACAGGGATTGTTACCTGACAGTACCCAATATATGTAACAAGTTTGGTTGGAATTGATGCAGTACTTGAGGAGGACATGCGGAATGTAGGTAGGCACAGAGAAACTTACAGAGAAAAGTGCGCACATTTTCTGATGTGTGTGGATATCGCTGATGTTAACATGTTGTAGAATTACGGGAAACGTTACGTACTCATGTTTTATGAGGTTTTGGCGAATAAACATCTCCTCTATAAAATCTGTAAGGGTTCTGCAAACAGAGACCTTGTGGAGCCCAGCTGGCTCTGTCCCTCCATGAGACCCACGGCGCTGTAGTCAGCAGTGTTGAGGTTGATGCCGTGTTCCTTGACTTTGTGGACGCATTTGACACTGTCCAGCACTGCAGGTAAGTGAAAAACGATAGCAGCTTACCGAGTACAGAAACAGATTTGCGACTGGATTCAAAATTTGTTTGCAGACGGCACTCAACACGTAGCTCTTAACGGAACAAAATCTCCAAGGAAGTGTGATAGGGCTTTTACTGTTCATAATGTATACTAAATAATGTAGCAGAATGGGTCGAAAGCTCTCCAAGGCTCTTATCAAATAATGCAGTTGTCTACAAGAAGGTAGCAATCCCAGAAGACAGTAACGATTCGTTGAATGACGTACAGACAATTGATGAATGGTGCTGGCTCTGGCAGTTATCCCTGGATACAAATAAATGTAACACATTTTGCATACATAGGAAAAGCAATCCACTACGTAGAACTGCACTAGTTATGACATACTGCTGAAAATAGCAATCACGGTAAAATGTTTAGGCATGTTTATACGGAGCGAATTAAAATGCAACGATCACACAAACAAATAGTAGGAAAATCAGTTGAGAGCCAGAGATTCATAGCATGAATATTAAGGGAACGTATTTCATCCACTAAAGAAATGGCTTACAACGCGCTTGTTCGACCGATTCTTGAGAACTGTTAATCATTGTGGGGTCCTCACCAGGTAGGACTGACAGAAGAGATACAGAAGATCCAACAGAGAGCGGCGCGTTAAGTCGGTGGCTGAGATTTACAGAGATGCTCAACAAACTATAGAGGCAAGCAGTACAGGAGAGATGTTGTGCATCAAGTACCCTCCACCACATAACGTCCAGTGGCTTGCGCAGTTGCGTAGTTAACATATGAAGCAAAACGGGAAGAGGAGGACGACCGCATCGTACAGATAGGATCGACACCGACTCAGCGTGACGTACCCGCGCTGCACGGGCGCGCAGTGCAGAGGCGGTGTTTTGTGCGAATTTGCGCTTTTAGCAGAGCGAGACGAGCAGCACGATCACGCGAGGTTAAACGCTGAGCAGAGCGTGGCCTGTCAGGTCCACTCGCGTCCAGCATGAAAATTATACATAGATATAAAAAAATAATATCGCATGTGCCTTTAGACCTAATAATCAAATTATTGAAATTAATAAAAAGATTATTGCTAAACATGTTCCTAGAATTATTCAGTTTCAATTATGAAATGAAAATTTTAATTTTGCTGATGGAATGTTTGTTAAACATACTGATCATTATTATTGCTTCAATTAAATCAAATGCTGAATTTAGAAGACCACTAATTTTTATGTACCACTTCCTGTTTTTTTATTTTATTTAAGATTTAAAATTTACTATAACCGATGAAAAAGGTGATGATTGATTGTCTATAATTGTGCTTATGTAACAGGTGTTTTAAAATGTCTTAGTAACAGACTTCAGTCTGCTTTTGCTGATGCTAGTAAATTTTTTCCTTAATCAATGAGGAAAAAAATCGAGGTTTATTAGTTTTACTCATTCCCTCTGGATGGGAAAACAGAAAGTAATTTAAATGCTCCCAGAAGAGATACCGAGAATGCAATAAATATTAGAGATGGATGGCTTCATCTGAATCACGGACAATCGTACATGAACTTTAGAATTGTTTTGGCTAATCCAAATGGATCACAATCAGATTATCCAACATATAATAGAAAATCCAATAAAAATTAATCCATAATTATGTGGGAAAACAGTTTGCTTTTGTGACAACATGGAAAGGAAGTAATATTTTATCTACAATGGAATGTCTTTTTATTTCATCAACAGCTATGTTATATTTGAGTTCATCTGCTACTGGTAACATAAGCTGGAAAGAACACATTCTTAATAATGAAAAATAAACAGTAAGAAAAATTAAGTATTTTATCCATTATCAAAGCTTGGTGGATTTTTTAAACATTACAAAGAAATTATATGGGAAGAAGAATGAACAGTAATTTTTAGTAGGTCTTCTAGTTCTGAAGATGAAATTCGTAGATGGCAAGATTATAATGATCCTTTAGTGGAAATTAAAGGAAAAACTGTAACATTATCAGTGGAAATTCATGTACCAATTGTTAAACATGACCGAAATTACGAGTTAGTATGACGAGAAAATATTCTGTATAATCCGAAAATTATTGTATCTTTTTATGAACTATAAACTGTAGAAGCTGCATGATTGAGTGAAAAGAAAAATTTGAAACTATATATCACGAATTTCTATAGGTCAGCAGAATCTGGTATAACATATTTCGCATTTCTTACATTTCAGACAAATCGTAAAATTAATTAGTTATTTGACTCTTTAATAGTCGATCACGTTTATCTACAGAATATATACTTGAAAATTGGAAGAAAGGAAATTTTCCTACAGGAAATGTGGAATATTAATCCTGCAAATAATTTTCCCAAAGCATACGATGCATGTCTCGATTATAAACGAGTTACACTACTCAAATCAGACACTGACATAACTCCATATAATTTCATAACGAACAATCCTATCTATGTGGTTAACATGACTCATAGAAAGAATACTGTAAGTTCACAGAAAACGACTATGAAACTTCATGCATCTTTTAATGAAAAAATTCCTACAGATGCCTAAGTCTATGTAACGATGTGTGGTAAGAAAAACTTAACTTATGAGTCACAGCACAGAATACATACTGAATATTTTTAACTATAAATGAATAAAAAAATTAAAAATGTTACAGCAATCTTTGTAGATGTCTTGCATTTCATTTTGAAGTATTTTTAGAAAGAAAGAGAAAATGAGAAATGAATGATTTAATTTGTCAATTAGAAAATGGATCCAGTTCTCATATTAATGAATAGCTTTTATACAGATTATGTTAGTATTTCTTACGTTCTCCATAATTCATTTTATTTATTTTCTTACGTTCACCTTTTATAAAAATTATTAAAATTCATTTTCTTATGTTCACATTTTGTGAGATAAAAGTGATTTAGACCTGCAAATTGTATTATAGTAAATTGCTTTGGTATATTCTGGGTACGTTTTGGCTCGAAAGCGATGGAACTACGTAAGTGAGCTAGTGAGCCAGGACTGAGCTAGAACCTACTAACGCAATCTACTTTTGTCGTCGCGTGGTGGTCTCTCATATACTTTCGACAACAATGTCAACATTATTAGTTGTGCCATAGATATGAAGAACTCTAACTTCTCGCTGGTTACAGCCATTACTTACAGTTTTCATTGTCAGTAATGATAACCATCTTGATGTGTTTTTTATTGGTGTTTCGACACACTGTTACCTCTGCTTTGGCCAACCTTTGAATGCTGGCGTGTGGGGAAACTCGCGCTGGACTCCAATAGTCGCCCCAGATGATTCTCTGTGTCGATATTCGCGGCATCAAAGTGCGAACGGTTAGTAACAGATTGAAACCTGTTGCGCTCGGCCATCTTGCGGGTGGCTGTGTTTCAGTCACAGTATTTATCTGTTTAGATGTTTATGAAGGATGTATAGAATTCTATAACACTTTCTAAGGTGCCTGAGATAACTCATCTGAAAGTTATGAAGATACCTCCTGATCTCTACGAATGTTGAACCGCTAAAGTACTGTTACAGCGTTATCTGATCTGATTTGATGTTACCTCGCGCAGTGGCTATATTGTGCGTAATGACTAATCTTCCTAATAGGAGAACTACCATTTCACGGTGTAAACATTCGACATATACCACCTGGTAGGCAAAACATGTGCACTGAGCTTGCCTGAGCTATAGACATGATCTTAAGTATTTTTCTAGAAGAACTTGGAAATAGTGAATACTCCAAAATATTATGCGCGGGCGTAGCAGATGCTGCAAGGAAGATCTCGACGAAAGGTTACTTTCTGGAACCAGTAAGATTACAAATAGCAATTGTGCAATTAATCTCGCATTGGTTGAATAAATTCTTCAAACGATAAATAATTCGTACCTAGCAAGTAGCTATGCTGAAGGTATATGATCACAGTAGAAGCACTATTACTGAATAATTTATTTGACCACAGCCACATGAATTGTTGAAAAGGTCTGTTATGTGTACGTAGTCAGAAATAAGTAATGGGAAGGTGCATGAGTAATATAGAAAGGTATAAAATTATTGGTGTCCTAAATACAAAAAATTCGCATGAATGATCATAATTAATTTTACAAGAACCATGTGAGAATCAGACAATAATGTGGATCACAACATCTTTACGAAAATGAAAAACATCATTAGCTGAATAGAGAACAAATTTGTAGAAGTCTGTAACGAATCGAATACACCGCATGGAGAACAGATTCCGGCCCACGATAATCAAATTTGCGTGTCCCATATCACTACCATCTTGCATCAGTACGACACGCGAAGATACGCATTTGCACCCAGTAATAACTTATCTTCCAATGGTCGTACGCCGAGAAGTACAGGTCGCATTTCTCATAAGTTTCTTATACAAACCCAGACCGTAATCACCAAAATCACATTTGCCTCTCTCTCTCAACTTATGTGGAGCAGCCAGAATTCCACACCGCAGCAGAGACAAAAACGGAATTGATTTCCGCAGAACGTTTGTTCCTTCTTCAAAACAGACTATGGTTCTCACACGAGCCGCGTTAAGTTCTTATTGGTGAAGCCGCCGCCCGCCTCAAGTAGCGTCGCTAAGAGAAACCACTGCATCTGAGCCAGGAGTTGTTACTCCACAGTATCGACCAGTGGGCACATATTAACACAGAAAAAACTGATCGCGAGTTCACAGAACACCAACACACGTGAAAATGAAAATAGACAATCCTAACAGGTAACTTCATACGTAGCCCTATGTTTCTACAGTGCTTTAAGCTACAAAGTAGAAAACGACAAACTGCGTATCTCTGAATGGTAGATGACATTGTTTCAGAACCAAGAAAATCCGTAAGATCATAACAACAGGTATAAGGGTACATCTGTCAAAGGCCGAGTCAGGAGATAATGTTGAAGCTATAGATCCTGCAGCAATGGGACCATCCAACGATAAGCGATAAGTGCACGAAGATAAAATTACAATAGCCTTTACACCCACAAAGCGAAAATATAGTGAAACATTCCTGCAACAAGTATTTATTTTTTCTATTCCGCTTTCGTTCGGTGATAACGGACACAAATCTGCACATAGAGCTGTTGCGTCAGAAAAAACGGTCACAAGTGTTGAACTGAAGGCAATACATGTGGTCGTGCCTGAGAGGGAGTAAGAAGGAGTGTTGTTAGCGCTGCAGAAGAGCTCACCTCGTGAGGTGGAACTCGCTGGGTTTAACCGTGGTGGGTCGCCTGCTGATTCCCAGATCGCGGCTGATAAGCAAGCTTTGAGTGATACGGAGCACGGAATGCGGCAGGACTGCTAACGGAGAAGGGTAGAAATATATATCGGTGTGATTCTGTTACGTGGAAGTACCCCTGGCACATTTCGTTATATACAAGACCCAAACTAAGATGTCCTAACTCAACATTCTCTAAGTCCAAAATGCGTTCCACCACGGTCGAGACTAGCTAAACAAACTAAGTCCTAATCACAATGTCGTGGAGACGGCGTTATATGCTCGTAACTCGTCCCGCTCTTTCTAGTAGCAAAAGAGAGTCCTAGTTATATTTCATTTGCACTCAGTACTACTATTGGAAGGTACGATGGAACTGCCCCGTGCCCTGTGCGTGGTTGATCACGCAATTAACGTGTGATACCCTCCATGTTTGGTACACCTGCTACTTTCTCGCCTTACATCTTTGGATCCTGCAACCGAGAGGCTATTCACTTGCCGCTGTTGAGCGTCCCAGGCTCGTTGTCGAGTTCAAATATTAGCTCGCCCCTTCTGGAGTCATCCCAAGCACGGGCCGTCTCTTGGTCGAGAACTTCTTGTGGCTGAGTTAATGGATTGGTTGGAATTTTCCTAACATTTGCGACGCTTCCCTCCCCCTAGGGAAAATTTTATATGGAGGGATCTCCGATGTTATAATATTTTGGTTGCCTAAATGAGCGTGACAGTAGACTGCACCATCGCTTTATTTCCAACACATAATTACATATTACAGGCGCCTTAGTGCAGTTCCATCATAAAACCGTCTGCATACTATAACCTCTTCCGCTTTGTTCCGTTAACGTCAACAATATAGAACTATAGTTTTCAGTAGTATGCGCCGTATAAGATACCTGTACAGTATACAGCAGCGGTCAAAAGTATTTTGACAAACAAATTAGTCGCATTAATTAAAAGTAAATTTGGAACATGATAATCAGTAATTTATTTCATTGATGGACATTCAGTGTTATAAAGGCTAACGACCAATTAGCCTTAGTTCGCAACATAATAAGGTGTAATTCTTTTTTGATGAGAACAATGGTGAAGCAAAAATATTACGACTTTGTTAAAAAAGCCTATTTTATCCTACAATTATCGTCTACCGTAATGACAAAATCAATATTTCGTTGGATATCCCTTGGCTCTCATGACAGCCTCACACCGCGCCGGCACTGAGTCGATCAACTTTTGGAACTGATCAATCGGAATAACGATATATAGTATCGAAGGAAATTGACGATCCGAAATGTGAAATAATTGGGGTGAAAGTCACGGTTAAAGCAGGCTCAAACATGGTAATTGGATGTCTCAATCGGTCCCCTGGCTCAGCAGCTGTTTTGGCAGAACACCTGAAGGAAAATTTAGAAAATATTTCGAGTTGATTTCCCGACCATGTTATAATTTTGGGTGAAGATTTTAATTTACCAGACATAGACTGAGAGACTCAAATGTTAATAATGGGTGGCAGGGACAAAGAATGTAGTGACATTTTTTTAAGTGCTTTATCTGAAAACTATCTTGAGCAGTTAAATTGAGAACCGACTCATAAAGCGGTTACAGCATCGATGATCTCTGCCGTAAATAGAAATATTAAAAAAGGTAGGAAGATTTTTCTGTTTAGCAAAAGTGACAAAAAGCATATATCAGAGCACTTGACGGCTCAACCCAAAAGTTTTATCTCAAGCACTGATAGTGTTGAGGATCAGTGGACGAAGTTGAGAACCATTGTACAATATGCGTTAGATGAGTATGTGCCAAGCAAGTTCATAAGAGATGGAAAAGAGCCACCATGGTACAACAACCGAGTTAGCAAAAATTTGCTACGGAAGCAAAGGGAGCATCACAGCAAACATAAACATTTCCAAAGCCTTGCAGACAAACAAAAACTACACGAAGCGAAATGTAGTGTGAGGAGGGATATGCGAGAGGCGTTCAACGAATTCGAAAGTAAGGTTCTATGTACTGGCAGAAAATCCTAAGAAATTTTGGTATTATGTCAAAGCGGTAGGTGGATCAAATCAAAACGTCCACACATTCTGTGATCAAAATGGTACTGAAATAGAGGATGGCAGACTAAAGGCCGAAATACCATATGTATTTTTCAAAAGTTGTTTCACAGAGGAAGACTGTACTACAGTTCAGTAGTAAGTGGGTATGTTGAGCGCACTTGCAGGTAATTTAATATGTTTTTTACTTTCTTATAAACAGGTAGACTGAGCACACTAGCCACCAACTTACTAACATTTTTTTTTATAAACAGATACAAGCTAAAACACCCACAAAAATAAAAAATTTCAGTCATAGGAAAGCTACACAATGAACTCCAGATCATGAAATTCGTTATCATTATTTTTAGTCTTTTTCATTCCTTTATATTTTAGTTTAATATCACCATCTTTAAAAAACTTAAGTCCCAATTAGTTATTGTGGTGTCACTGCCAGACACCACACGTGCTAGGTGGTAGCCTTTAAATCGGCTGCGGTCCGTTAGTATACGTCGGACCCGCGTGTCGCCGCTATCAGTGATTGCAGACCAAGCGCCGCCACACGGCAGGTCTAGAGAGACTTCCTAGCACTCGTCCCAGTTGTACAACCGACTTTGCTAGCGATTGTTCAAGCAAGGCGCTATTATCAGTTGCTATTGATATTGTAAAGAATGTACAGACAAGAGCTACGTTCAACATTAATGGATTAAAGTTAAGTATTCCACCATCTGCATCTGTTTTTCTAAGTTCAAATTTCCTTGTCCTGTTCCAGACCTCACGCCAGTCTGTGTGAGCTTAAACGCGTACCTTTTGGCTTCCTCTATTCATACGGGTTGGCTCTCATGGCAATCCACAACATTTTGGCGACGAGGTTTTCGGCGTTCTTATCGATATTGCCCTGATTTACTTGTGTAATGGCTTCGCCACCATCTCCAGATGTACTGTCCGAATTTTATCGCTTGTAGAATCAGCAGACGCAGGCCTTATTGGATGCCCTTCGACAGCTCGTCCAGGGTCAACGTGCAATGCAAAACGATGCGGCAGCCGCCACTCCACCACTAACGCAGCCACAACACGCTGTTGCACCAGTTTTCGACCTTTTGATGCTGCACTGGAAAGCTGGACGGAGTGGTCACGCCAATTAGGATTCCATCTCGCCGCCTACAGAATTCAAGGTAACGAGCGGCAGCCTTTTTTGTTAGCATCCGTCGGCGTTCACACGTACCATGTGATAGTCAAATTATTTCCCCGACGTGATGTAGCAACTCTGTCCTACGACGAAATTTTGTCTGCATTAGATGCATATTTCAATGAATCAGTCAATGTAGTTGCAAAAAGTTATACCTTCATTCGTACAAAACATATGGCTGGTCAAACTAATCGGGAGGGGGTTGCAACCTTGCAAGGCCTTACTAGGGATTGTGCTTTTGAGTGTCAATGTGGACTCCCTTATTCAGATACTATGGTACGTGATGCAATTGCACAGAACGTTTCTGATGTTCGTATAAGGGAACAGATTTTGAAACTAGTCAATCCCTCCCTTCATCAAGTGATGGACATATTGGATCGACAGGACACACTTGACTTTGCTCAGGAATCATTTGAAACTTCACCAGCCGTGTGTCACATTAACCGGCCCGCCGGGGGCGCTGCACGGAACAGTAAACAGCCCTCGCGCCCGTCCGCGCAGATGCCGCCAGGCTCTCAGCCACGTGTGCCGTGCAGGCAAGCAAATGCAGTGCTAAAATCATGCCCGCGGTGTGCTACTAGACATTCGCCTAAGAATTGCCCGTCACGCCAGGCAATTTGCTTTTTCTGTAATAAAAAAGGCCATGTTCAAAGTGTTTGCCAGAATAAGCTCAGATGGGACACTCACAACCATTCCAGGCCCTTTGCTTCGCGCCGGAATTGGAATCGGAATCGAACCACAGATACTCCGGCTCGTGAAACTTCGCCCATGGAAATTCATGTAGTTCATTCCACTCCACCCACTGCCACTCTCTCTATTAGTGACTGTCTTCGTCCCACAGATAGTGTGCGTCAACATCGCCGGAAACCCCGTCAAGTCGCAAGTGATTTTGTACCAGTGTCAGTTCACGTTGCACGAGACAGTCACTCTTGTCGTCAGCAAGACAATAAATTTTTTGTAGATTAGGACATTAACGGCAAAGTGATACCATTCCAGCTCGATACTGGAGCTGCAGTTTCACTGATCAATCAAGACACGTACAAACAGCTGGGCAAACCTCCGTTGCGTGCCGCAAATGTTAAGTAGTTATTCAGGACAAGCTATCCCTGTGTTAGGACAGTGCAGCCTTCTTGCGACATACAAGAGACAAACAAAACTTGTGTCATTGTATGTCCTTCGTTCTTCTTCTGCAGTGAACTTGTTTGGTTTAGATTTATTTCAGTTGTTTAACTTGTCTATAGTCAATCAGGTCCTATCAGTGAACCAGACTTTGCCTTCAGACAGTGTTTCTCGTCTATGTGAAGAATTTGCAGACATTTTTGCACCGGGCCTTGGTTGCGCTAAGACCCATAAAGCACATTTGGAACTGAAAGTAAACGCGCAACTGAAATTTTTCAGAGCGCGCAATGTTCCCCACGCATTGCGTGATGAGGTCGCAAAAACATTACACGATTTGGAATCACTACGTGTGATTCAACGTGTGCAGGCTTCTCTCTGGGCATCACCCTTACTAATTTTGCCAAAACCTTCCGGATAATTGAGACTTTGTGTGGACTTCAAGGCAACAGTGAATCCACCACTAGTGATTGCAACTTTTCCTTTACCCCACCCGGAAGATCTTTTTGACAAACTGTGCCCGGGTAAATATTTTTCGAAGTTGGACCTAGCAGATGCGTACTTGCAAATACCGGTGGACGAAGAATCCCAGCGCGTTTTGGTGGTTAACACGCATCTTGGTTTAGATCGATTAAAAAGACTGCCATTCGGGTGTGCATCTGCCCCTGCATTGTTTCAACAATATCTGCAAACTGTTTGTGCGTCGGTCCCTACTGCAGCAAAGTATCTGGACGATATTGTGATCTCCGGAAAGACGGAAGAAGAACATTTAGCCAATCTCAGAACATTATTTCAGGTCTTGCGACAAAATGGTCTTCGCTTGCGGAAGGACAAATGTGTGTTTTTTGCTCATGACTTACCCTACCTGGGACATGTACTCAATGCCCAAGGCATACATCCCAGTCCCGAGCACCTCCGTGCCATACAAGACTTGCCTTCGCCGCAGAATTTGAAGCAGCTACAGAGTGTGTTGGGAAAAATAAATTACTATAACAAATATATCCCGCATGCCTCTTCCATTTCAGCTCCGTTTCATCGCTTACGCCGTAAAGGTGTTCCGTTCGTCTGTATGACGGAATGCGAACGCGCCTTTCGCCAGTTGAAATCAGCGTTGCTTTCCAATACTTGCCTCACGCCATTCGATCCCCAGAAACCCCTTTTGTTGATGGTGGATGCATCGGATTTCGGGATCGGTGCGGTGCTTGCGCACAAAGATGGATCTCATGATCGCCCTATTGCCTTTGCGTCCAAATTGCTCTCGTCTGCGCAAAAACATTATTCACAGATCGAGAAAGAAGCATTGGCTCTCGTCTTTAGTGTTACAAAGTTTCATCATTTCTTGTATTGTCGTCACTTTACCATCATCACAGACCACAAACCTTTGACCTCGCTTTTTCATCCGAACAAGCCTGTACCTCCACGTAGAGCGCAGAAATTCATTCGCTGGTCTATTTTCCTCTCGCAGTACCGCTACGATATCTTGTATCTGTCCACTGATAAATACGGAAACGCCGATGCGTTGTCCCGTTTGCCTGTTGTTGAGGATAGAGCATTCGATTCTTCCGTACTTGCTTGCATGTTCATTGATGCGGAAATCGATGACGTGGTCGAATCGTTTCCGATTGATTTTCGTCGTGTCGCTACAGCCACAGCTGCTGACCCTGTCCTTGCTACCGTTCTGCGTTTTGTAGCTACACAATGGCCCTTGTCAAAGTCACGGATCAGGGATCCGTTGGTTTGACGATTATTTGCTCACAAGGAGAGACTTTTTGTTCGACGTGGTGTTTTGCTGTTGCGTTCTGATAATGATCAGTCCAGGGTCGTGGTCCCACGTTCGTTACAGTCCCCTGTCTTACGGCTTCTCCACCAAGAACATTGGGGTATAGTGAGCACGAAACAACTTGCTCGTCAGCACTGTACTTGGTTCGGAATCGATGCTGCGATTACGACTATGTGCTCTTCTTGCATGGCGTGTGCCGAACAACAATCCACACCACCGCGGAAATTCTTTGCATGGCCAAAACCCACTTCCCCTTGGCAACGCTTACACATCGATTTTGCTGGTCCATTCTGGAATGCTCGATGTTTGGTTCAGGTTGATTCATTCAGTAATTTTCCTTTTGTGGTCCGGATGTCTTCCACGACGTCTTCTGCCACCATCCAAGCGTTGTCTGCTATCTTTTGCATTGAAGCTCTTCCACAGACTATTGTTTCCGACAATGGCCCACAATTCATGTCCGCAGAATTTCAGTCATTCTGCAAGACCAATGGTATTCAACATCTGACGTCCACGCCGTTTTTGCCACAGTCAAACGGTGCCACTGAACGATTGGTCAGGACTTTCAAGTCACAGATGTTGAACTTGAAAGAGTCGCATTCTCGGGAGGACGCATTATTGCTCTTTTCGTCCTCGTGTCGCTCTCAGCCCCGAGATGGTCGCTCGCCGGCTGAGTTGCTTCACGGTCGCCCTCATCGCACCTTGATGTCTTTGCTACATCCGCCGCATCCGGTTCCTGTGCAGCGGCAGACACCTGCTTTTGCTCCAGGCGACGTTGTCTACTATCGCCGCTATCGAGGTTCACGGCGTTGCCTCGAATGGCGCATTCTTCGCTGCCTCGGCCGCGCTATGTATCTGGTTTTGGGGGCCTCTGGTGAGGTGCGCCGGCATCTCAATCAGCTGCGCCTCTGTCGTCGCATGGGATCTGCCGCTCGCCGTCTGCTTTCAGCGACGGTGCCGACCGGTCAGCGCCATGGGGATCAATCTACTGGCTCGCCTCAGCCCCAGGTGTTACCGACGCTGCCTTCCATTTTCCCCCATGGCGACGCGCCGCCGCCGCCGCTTCTTCTCCCGCCGGCGACGCCCGCAGTGGACGCTTCGCTGCAGCCGCCGGGCGCCTCCCTGGGTAACGCGCCGCCGATCGCTTCCTGTGACCAGTTGTCCTCCGACATGGAACTCTTGCCCGCTCCGGACCATATGTCATCTTCGCCCGGTGGGTGGCCCGGCCCGATGGAGGTCGACCCTTCGGCCCCTCCTGTCTCTGTACGGGCGCATACACCGCATGTTGGCGTGCACCCTGGAGTAGGTTTTCAGGTGTTTCCTAGCTCCCCGCGGTCCGAATGGCAGGGTGCGGGTGGCACAGCCTCGCCTGTTGCTATGCTCCCCACCTCGTCGCATACGTCAACATGGGGTCCTCCCCACGGCGGGCGGAAGCCTTATGCGGGGGAGGTATGTGGTGTCACCGCCAGACACCACACTTGCTAGGTGGTAGCCTTTAAATCGGCCGGGGTCCGTTAGTATACGTCGGACCCGCGTGTCACCACTATCAGTGATTGCAGACCGAGCGCCGCCACACGGCAGGTCTAGACAGACTTCCTATCACTCGCCCCAGTTGTGCAACCGACTTTGCTAGCGATGGTTCACCGACAAAATAAGTTCTCATTTGCCGAGACGATAGTTAGCATAGCCTTCAGCTATGTTATTTGCTACGACCTAGCAAGGCGCCATTATCAGTTGCTATTGATATTGTAAAGAATGTACAGACAAGAGCTACGTTCAACATTAATGGATTAAAGTTAAGTATTCCACCATCTGCGTCCGTTTTTCTAAGTTCTAATTTCCTTGTCCTGTTCCAGACCTCACGCCAGCCTGCGTGAGCTTAAACGCGTGCCTTTCGGCTTCCTCTAACATTAGTGGGTTGGCTCTCCTGCCAGCCAACAACAGTTATTATTTTATTAAACCTTTATGGCAAAATTATTTTAAATTTAATATCGAGCTCAAGAGAAATTTTTTCTCCTTATCTAGTTTTTAAACATTCACAATCAGTAATGTAATACCACTCATTTACCTCAAGCTCACTAATCTTTCTAAACAGATTAGAATTGCTTGCATTACTGAGCTTCTTCAGTAGAGTGTCCATTTATATAGAACAAAATTTTAATAATCTTTTAAATTTTTAATCTTTATAAATGTGACTGATGTGTGGGATGAATTTCAATTTCACATCTTTATCGAAACAAGAGTGAAACAAGTTGAATGTAATAGTTTTAAAGAATATTTTAAACCATCATTAATTATCGAACACTTTAGAAGTCAGGATCAAACTGAACGTATTAGCGTATTAAAGAGAATTTATGGAGAAGAATACAAAAAGTACTTTGATAGCTATGAGGAAACTGATATAGAAATATGGGAGGAAATTGAAAACTCCAATTCTCTCTTTTCTATGACTGTAAAGCAAATAGTGAAATTTGCCGATTAATAATTTACCTACAAAATTCCATTAAAGCCTATTCGTTATTTTTAAAAGTTTATCTCTCTATATCAAAAAACTTAGACAACATAGAATACAACAAAATGCAAGGAACTAATTTATTCTATCTGTATAAGGAATGTGGTATGAATCTTTTGTTTACGTTAGAGGATATTGATAAATTAATTAATTTTTAATATGCATGAGGCACTGTATCATAATTTTGTAGAACCACTATTTTATCATACCGAAATGAATGTTCTTTCTTAACCTGTTTGTTAACCAGATTTTTAGTATCAATAAATCTGGTTATCTGATTGTAATCTAACTGTATGTTTTGTTTCACTTCACTTTCTATTAGCATTATCATAGATCTACCATTCAACTTTTGAATATTTCTATAATTTATACCGAATCGTTTCATCTTCATTTCTGTTTTACCGTCATTTTTCTCATAATAGTAACTTTTGCGGCCTGTCGAAGCTCAATCTGTAATCGATTATTTCCTAATTCATTTGTCCATTCACCTAACATACAACCTGTTTGGACAGCATTTTTACCATTATCAATATATACGAAAGAATCAGTGTCAAAAATGCAACATATTCTCCTAGTTTATTTAACATATCATACAATCTTAGCCTTGCATTTGATGTAGTGAATGCTGCTATAAAAATATTTATAGCTGCGTTAGTTTCCATTTAGTAATCCTTGAAATTGTAACTCATCTGAACCATCTGCACTGTAATAAAATTAACATCTAAATTATCTAATATGTCATGCAACAGTATGTCATTAAAATGCTGTCAATTGGTTACATATTCTGTTTAATTCGTATTTAGCCTTTGCCCAAATTTGCCCCATAATGAATTCAGACAAATCTTAGCAACAGCTCGCTTTCCTGGATTTTCCTTTATTCTATCACGATCTAAGTCAATGTCCAATTTCTCTTTAACTGCTTTGATATATTCTTCATCACTTTCAGAACTATGTGCACTAGTTTCTAATTTTATCTTCAGAAATTCTTTCACATAATTTTTAAACAGCACATTGCTTTTATTTTTAAAATCCCAAACTTCATAGTCTTCGAAATTTTTATGTCCTCTTTCTACAGCTTTCTTTACTTCATCTGTCACCCAAGTTCCAATAAAACATCTTTCTTCATCACTGTGATTCCATTTACTTATTTGTTCTCCTGCACGTTTGACACACAAAGGAAACAATGGTTTTTCATTTTTATCGATTTGCTTGCGTACAGGCAAAGCAGAGTGATACAATCCTGTAGGAGCTAATACTTTACGTTTTATTAAACTATAACAGTTTATAAAATAATATCTTGGTCTTCATATTTTTCTTTCATGTCGTTCGGGATAAAATCATAATATAGTAGACGATTAATCACAGAAATAGAGTCGCTAATAAATAGTAAATGAACAATTCAGACTTCTGTCCCAGCGAGTGACGTGGCTACGGTCTACGTGTAGACTTCTCCTTCGGGTCATGTATCTTTTTTTCCGGTGCACCACTGTCAATCTACTGTATCCATCGCTCCCTCACATTAACGATTTGACGTAGAGATTGCTTCACTATTCAATACTAGAGCATCGAAGGCGACTTCTTCCTGAGCGAATAACGTGGCCATGCTCAACATTCGCTTCTCCTTCTGGGAGTCATGTACTTCTTCTGGTACTCCACTGCTAGTTTACTGTATCCCTCGCACCATCACATTGATAGTTTATCATAGAAATAGCGTCGCTATTCAATTCTAAAGGATCGACACCGACTTTTCCCTGGGCGAGTAACGTGGCTATGGTCTACGTATGGTTCTTCTCCTCGGAGTTATGTACCTCTTTTCCGGTGCACAACAGACAGTTTACTGTAGCCATCGAACCCTTACACTGACGATTTAACACAGAAATTTTGTCTCGTTTCAATAGTAAAGGATCGATGCAGACTTCGCCTTGAGCATGGCTACAGTCCACGTATGGATTACATCCTGGGAGTCATGTACCTTTTTTCCGGTGCACCACTGCACCACTGCCAGTTTACCGTATTCCTCGCACCCCCACATTAACGATTTAACACAGAGGTTGTTTCCCTATTCAATACTAAAGAATCGAAGGCGACTTATCCCAGAGCGAATAACGTGGCCGTTCTCAACATATTTATCTTTTCCTGGGAGTCATGCACTTTTTTCCGATGCTCCACTGCCAGTTTACTGTATCCCACACATCCTCGCATTTACGATTTAACACAGAAATTGCGTCGGTACTCAACACTAAAGGATCGACGCAGACTTATCACCGAGCGAGAACCGCGGCTACGGTCGATGTATGGATCTTCTCCTGGAATTCATGTTGTTTTTTTCGGTGCAGCAGTCCTAGTTACTGCAATCCTCGCACCCTCACATTGATCATGTAACACAGATATTGCGTCTCTATTCAATTCTAAAGGATCGAAGCTTACTTCTCTCTGAGCGAATGAAACAGCTACGAGCAATGTGTGGATATTCACCTGCGAGGCATGTATTTTTTTTCCGTTGCACCACTGCGAGTTTACTGTATCCCTCGCACCCTCACATTCTCGATTTAACAAAGAAATTGCGTCGCTCTTCAATACTAAAGGATCGATGCCGACTTCTCACCGAGCGAGTAACGTGGCTACGGTCTAAGTATGGAACATCCCTTGGGCGTCATATACCGTTTTTCCACTGCACCACTGTTCGTTTACTGTATGCCTCGTCACCTCACATTGACGATTTAACACACTAATTGTGTCGCTATACAACACTAAAGGATCGATGTCGACTTCTACCCGAAAAGGTAACATGGCTATGTTCAAGTATGGATGTTCTCATGCGAGCCACGTAGCAATTTTATGGTTCACCACTGCCAATTTACTGTATCCCTTTCAGTCTCACATTGAGGATATAACACAGTAATTGCGTCGCTATTCAATACTAAAGGATCGATGCCGACGTCTCCCCGAGTGAGTAAAGCGGCTATGGTCAAAGTATGGATCTTCTGCTGGGAGACATGTAACTTTTTCCCGGTGCACCACTCCCAGTTTACTGTATCCTTCGCACCCACACATTGATGATTTATCACAGAAATTGCGTAGTTCTTCAATAGCGAAGGAATGTTGCCGACATATCCCAAGCGAGAAACGCGGCTATGGTCATCGCATGGATCTTCTCCTGGGTGTCATGGAGCTGCTTTCCGGTGTACCACTGCCAGTTTACTGTATCCCTCGCAACCCCCCCCCCCCCCCCCCCCAATTGACGATTTAATGCAGAAATGGTGTCGCTATTCAGTACTAAAGGATCGATTCGGATTTCTCACCAATCAAGGAACGCGACTGAGGTCTTTCTGTGGATTATATAATGGGAGTCATGTACCTTCTGTCCGGTACAGAACTGTCAGTTTACTGTATCCCCCGAAACCTCACAATGATGATTTAACATAGAAATTGTGTCTCATTTCATTACTAACGGTTCGATGCCGACCTCTCCCGGCGCAAGTACCGCGGCTTATGGTCAAAGTATGGATCTTCTCCTGGGAGACAGGTACCATTTTTCTGGTGCACCACTAACAGCTTACTCCATTCCTTGGGCTCCTGCATTGACAATTTAACACAGAAATTGAGTGGCTATTAAATTCTATAGGATCAATGCCGACAGCACCAATAGCGAGGAATGCGGTAAAGGTCAACGTATTGATCTTCTCCTGGCAGTCGTGTATTTCTTTTATGGTGCTCCACTTCAAGTTCACAGTATCCCTCGCATCCCCACACTGACGATTTACACAGAAATTGCGTCGCTATTAAATTCTAAATGATGTATGCCGACTGCTCCCCGATCGAGTAATGTGATTGCGGTCTACAAATGGATCATCCCTGATAGTCATGTGGCTATTTTCGGGTGCACCACTGCCAGTTTACTGTAGGCCTCGCACACTCAACTTGACGATTCAGCACATAAATTTCATCGCTATTATATCCTAAAGGATCAATTCAGACTTCCCCCCAGCTAGTTACGCAGCTACGGTCAATGTATTGATCTGCTTGTTTGGGTCATGTACCATTTTTCCATTTCTCGACTGCCACTTTACTGTATCCTTCGGATCCTCACATTGACGATTTAACAAAGAGATTGCGTTGCTGTTCAACCCTAAAGGATCGATGGAGACTGAACTCCGAGAAAGAACCGCGGCTCCTGTCAACGTATTGATCTTGTCCTGGGTGCCATGTACATATTTGTGGTGCACCACTCCTAGGTTACTGTATCCCTTGCACTCTCACTTTGACGATGTAACACAGATATTGTGTCGCTATTCAATACTATAGGATTGATGCCGACTTCTCCACGAGCGAGTAATTCTGCTAGGATCAATGTAACGATCTTCACCTGGGAGTCAAGCATTTTTCTTTCGGTGCACCACTGCCGGTTTACTGTACCACCACACACTCACATTGACAATTTAACTCAAAAAGTGCGTCGCTATTCAATACTTAGCGATCGATGCCGAATTATCACCGAGCGATAACCGCGGCAATGGGCAACGTATGTAGCTTCACCTGGGATTCATATAACTTATTTCCGGTTCCACCAATGCCAGTTAACTGTAGCCATAACACAATCACATTGGCAATTTAACACAGAAATTGCGCCGCTATTAAATACGGAAGGATCCATACCGACTTCTCCCCAAGCGATTAAAGCAGCTACGATCAATGTATGGATCTTCTCCTGGGAGTCATGTAGCTTTTTTCCGACTGACCAGTGCCAGTTTACTGCACGCCACGCCTCATCATACTGACGATTTAAATCCGAAATAGCTTAGCTATTGAATAATAAAGGATCGATGCCAACTTCTCACAGAGCGAATGACGTGGCTTTAGTGAACGCATGAATCTTCTCCTGGGAGTCATGTTCCGTTTTTCCGGTGCAACACAGCCAGTTTACTATATCCCCCACACCATCACGTTGACGATATAACACAGAAATTGCGTCGCTATCCATTAATAAGGGAAAGGTGCTGACATATCCAATTGAGAGAAATGCGGTAATGGTCAACTTATTGGTGCACCACTGCCAGTTTATTGTATCCCACTTACCTCTCATTAACGATCTGACACAGAAATAGCATCGCTATTCATTACTAAAAGATCGATGACGACATCTCCCTCAGAGCGAGAAACCCAGCAATAGGCAAAGTATTAATCTTCGCCTGGGAGTCATGTAGCTCTTTTCCAATGCACCACTGCCAGTTTATTGTACCCCACGCATCATCACATTGCAGATTTAACACAGAAATTGCGTAGATATTCAATATTAAACAATTGATGGTGACTTCGCCGCAAGTGAGTAACATGTTTTCGTTCTACGTATGGATCTTATACTGGGAGTCATGTACATTTTTTTTGGTGCACCACTAACAGTTTACTGTACCACCACACACTCACATTGACGATGTAAACCAGAAATTGCACCGCATTTCAGTACTAAGGAATCGATGCTAACTCCTCCACGATGGTTTAACACGGCTGCGTTCAACGTATGGATCTTCCATGTGAGTCTTGTAGCTTTTTTCCAATGCCCCACTGCCAGTTTACTGTAGGTTTTGCACACTCACATTGACATCTTAACACACTAAATGTGTCGCTATTAATTACTTAGGGTTTGATGCTGACTTTTCACTGATCGAGATACGTGGTTCCGACCAACGTATGGTACTTCCATGTGAGTCATGTAGGTTTCTTCCGTTGCACCACTGCCAGTTTACTGCATCCCTCGCACACCCACATTTACAGTTCAACACAGAAATTGCGTCGTTATCGATACTAACCGATCGACGCCGACTTGTAACCGATCGAGTAGTGCGGCTGGGGGCCACCTATAGATCTTCACTGTGTGTCATGTTGCTATTTTCCGGTGCAGCATTGCCAGTTTGCTGTAGGCCTAGCACACTCACAGTGACTATTTAATACACAATTGGCGTCGCTATTCAGTACAAGGGTCGATGCCGTCTTCTCTCTGAGCGAGTAACGTGGATACAGCCAATCTAAGCTCTACCATGTGAGTCATGTACCGTCTTTCCTGTGCAATACTGCCAGTTTACTGTATCCATCACACCCTCACAGTGGTGATTTAACACAGAATTTGCTTCGCTATTCAGTGCTAAAGGATCAATGACGACCTCTCCCCAAGCGAGTAATGTGGCTACGGTCTATGTATGGATCTTCTCCAGGGAGTCATGAAGCTCTTTTTCCAATGCACCACAGCCAGTTTACTGTATCCCTCGCAGCCTCAAATTGACGATTTAACACAGAAACTCCGTCGCTATTCAATACTTAAGGTTTGATGCTGACATCTCACTGAGCGAGATACGTGGCTACGGTCAACGAATGAATCTTCCATGTGAGTCATGTAGCTTTTTTCCGTTGCACCTCTGCCAATTTACTGTACCCCTCGCGCCCTCACCTTCACGATTTAACACTGGTACTGCGTCGCAATTCAAGGATCGACGCTGACTTATTCCAGAGCGAGTAGTGTGCCTACGATCAACGTATGGACCTCCTTGTGGGAGTCATGTAGCTTCTTTCCAGTGCACCACGGCCAGTTCACTTTATCCCCTGCTCCTTCACATTGGCGATTGAATACAAAAACTGCGTCGCTCTTCATTACTAAAAGATCGATGACGACTTCTCCCTGAGCTAGTAGCGCCGCTAGGGTCTATGTATGGATCTTCTCTTGGGAGTCATGTACCTCTTTTCCGGTGCACAACAGGCAGTTTACTGCATCCCCTGCACTCCCACAGTGGCGATTTAACACAGAAATTGCGTGGATATTCTATACTAAAGGATCGATGCTGAGTTCTCCGTGTGCGAGTATCGCTACAGTCAATCTATGGATCTTCCATGAGAGTCATGTAGCTTTTTTTCCGGTGCACGACTTCCAGTTTACTGTATGACTCGTATATTCACATTGACGGTTAACACACGAATTCCGTCGCTATTAATTACTAAAGGAACAATTCAGACCTATCCACCAGCGATCTTCTCCTTATGTCATGTACCTTTTTTCCTGTGCACTACTGCCAGTTTACTGTATCCCCCAAATCCTCACATGGACGATTTAACACAGAAATTGCGTCACTATTCAATAGTGAAGGATCGATGGCGATTTCTCTTCGAGCGAGTGACGTGGCCTCGGTTTACATATGGTTCTTCTCCTGGGAGTCCGGTAGTTCTTTTCCGGTGCACCACCGCCAGTTAACTGCATCCCTCGTAGCCTCACACTGACGATTTAACACAGTAATAGCGTTACTATTCAATACATAAGGATCGATTCCGACTTCTCCCTGAACGAAATACATGGCTGTAGTCAATGTATGGATGTTCAATGTAAGTCATGTAGCCTTTCACCCATGCACCACTGCCAGTTTACTATATCCCTCGCACCATCACATTGATGATTTATCACAGAAATGGCGTTGTTATTAAATACTTACAGATCAATTCAGATATCTGCCTCAGCGAGTAATGCGGCTACGGTCTACGTATGGATCTTCCCTTCTGAGCCATGTACCTTTTCTCCGGTGCACCACAGCCAATTTGCTGTATCCCTCACACCCTCACTTTGACGATTTAACACATCAATACTAAAGGATAGAAGGCGACTTCTCCCTGAGGGAATAACGTGGCAACGTTCTACATATGGATCTCCTCCTGGAAGTCATGAACTTTTTCTGCTGCTCCACTGCCAGTTTGCTGTATCCCTCGCATCTTCACATTTACGATTTAACAGAGAAATTGCGTAGCTATTCAACACTAAAGGATCAATGCAAAATTATTACCCAGCGATTACCACAGCTACGGTCAACGTATGGATCCACTGCTGGGGGTCATGGAAGGTTTTTCCGGTGCACCGCTTCTAGTTTACTGTATCACTCGTAAACTCACATTGACGATACAACACAGATATGGCGTCGCTAATCAATACTAAAGGATCGATGCTGACTTCTCCCCGAGTGATTGCCGTGGCTACCGTCAGTGTATGAATCTACCTTGAGAGTCATATTGTTGTGGACTGGCAAGACAGCCAATCCACAGTGACGGGTAACCGAAAGGCACGCGCTTAAACTCACGCAGGCTGGCGTGAGGTCTGAAACAGGATACGTAATGAATGCTATAAAGAAAAGTACGTAGCTGCTGGAATACTTAACTTTAATCCCCAGTTGGTGAACATTGGTCTTGTTGATACAGTATATGCGTCATTAGATACATAGCAAAGGATAATTGGCGCCTTGCTAGGTCGTAGCAATTGACTTAGCTGAAGGCTATGCTAACTATCGTCTCGGAAAATGAGAGCGTAATTCTCAGTGAACCTTTCCTAGCAACGTCGGCTGTACAACTGGGCCGAGTGCCAGGGCGTCTCTCTAGACCTGCCGTGTGGCGGCGCTCGGTCTGCAATCACTGACAGTGGCGACACGCGGGTCCGACGTATACTATCGGACCGCGGCCGATTTAAAAGGCTACCACCTAGCAAGTGTGGTGTCTGGCGGTGACACCACACATGTAGCATTTTTCCGGTGCTGCGCTGCCAGTTTACTGTATCCCTCACATTCTGACATTGACGATATAACACAGAAATTACGTCGCTATACAATACGAAAGGATGGATGCCAACTTATCCCTGAGCGAGAATGGCGCCAACGGTCTATGTATGGATCTTCTCTGGGGGTCACGTACTTTTCTTCTGGTGTACCACTCCCAGTGAACTATTTACCTTGCACCCTCACACTGACGATTTAACACAGAAATGGCATCGCTATTGAATACTAAATGATCGATGCCGACTCCTCACCGAAAGAGTAACGCGAATACCGTCTAAGTATGTAACATCACTTGGGAGTTATGTATCGTTTTTCCAGTGCACCAATGCCAGTTTACTGTATGCCTCGTAACTACACATTGACGATTTAACACAATAATTATGTCGCTATACAACTCTAAAGGATCGATGTTGCGTTCTACCCGCGAATGTAATGCGGCTATGTCAAGTACTGATCTTCTCCTTCCAGTCACGTAGCAGTTGTACTGTTCACCACCACCAATTAACTGTATCTTTTGCAACCTCACACCTCACATTGACGATTTAACACAGAAATTGCGTTGCAATCCAGTACTAAATGATAGATGCCGACTTCTCCCCGTGAGAGCAAAGCAGCCACCGTCAATGTATGGATCTTCTCCTGGGATTCATTTAGGTTTCCGGTACAGGATTGTCAGGATACTGTATCCCTTGAAACCTCACATTGAAGATTTAACACAGAAATTGTGTCGCTGTTCATTACTAAAGGATCGATGCCAACTTCTCCGGAGTGAGTACCACAGAAACGGTCAACGTGTGGATCATCTACTGGGAGTCATGTAACTATTTTGTGGTGAATCACTACAAGTTTACTGTATCTCTCGCACTCCCACGTTGACGATTTAACTCAGAAAATGCGTGGCTATTCAATTCTAAAGGATTGATGATGACTTCTCCAATAGCGCTAAATGGTTCAAAATGGGTCTGAGCACTATGGGACTTAATTTCTTTGGTCATCTGTCCCCTAGAACTTAGAACTACTTAAACCTAACTAACCTAAGGCCATCACACACATCCATGCCCGAGGCAGGATTCGAACCTGCGACCATAGCGGTCACGAGGTTCCAGACTGTAGCGCCTGGAACCGCACGGCCACACCGGCCGGCAATAGCGCTAAATTCGATAATGGTCAATGTATTGATCTTATGCTGACAGTCGTGTGGATCTTTTCTGGTGCTTCACTTCAAGTTCACTTTATCCCTCGCACCCTTGCATAGACGATGTAACACAGATATCACGTCGCTGTTCAATACTATAAGATCGATACTGACATTTCACCGAGCGAGTAAAGCAGCTACGAGCAATGTATCGATATTCTCCTGGGAGTCATGTAGGTGTTTTCCGGTGTACCACTGCCAGTTTACTGTATGAATCGCACCCTCACATTGACGATTTAACTTAAAAATTGCAACGCTATTAAATACTAAAGGATCGATGCCGACTACTCCACGAGCGAGTATCGCGGCTACAGTCCATGAATGGATCTTCCATGAGAGTTATGAACCTGTTTTCAGATGCAGAACCGGCAGTTTACTGTATCCCTCGCAATCTCACATTAACGATTTACCAAAGAAATTGCTTCGCTGTTCAGTACTAAAAGATCGATGGCGACTTACCACCGAGCGAGAACTGCTGCAACGGTCAATGTATGTATTTTCTCCTGGGGGTCATATACCTTTTTTCCGGTGCACCATTCCCAGTTATCAGTAGCCCTAGCCCAATCACATTGATGATTTAACACAGAAATTGCGTAGCTATTCAATAGTAAAGGATCGATGGCGACATCTCCCCAAGCGCCCCAAGCGAGTAACGCTTCTACGATCAACGTGTGGATCTTCATTGTGAGACATGTAGCGTTCTTCCGGTGCACACTTCCAGTTTTCTGTATCCCTCGAACCCTCATATTGGCGATTTAACACAGATATTGGGACGCTATTCAACACTAAAGGATCGATGTCGAATTCAACCCGACAAAGTAACGCGGCTATGGTCAAGTATATACCTTCTCCTGCGAGCCACGTAGCAATTTTCACGTTGACCACTGACAGTATACTCTATCCCTCGCAACATCACATCGAGGATCTAACACAGAAATAGCGTCGCCATTCAATACTAATGGAACGATTCCGTCTTCTCATCGAGCAAGTAGCGCGGGTACGGTCTACGTATAGATCTTCTCCTGGGAATCATGTACCTTTTTTTCCAGTGGACAACTGAAAGTTCGATATATCCCTCGAACCCATCCATTGACGATTTCCCACAGAAAATGCGTCGCTATGCAATACTAAAGGATCAATTCCGGCTTCTCTCTGAGCGAGATACCTTTCAATTAAGTCATGTAGCGTTTTTCTTGTTTACAACTGCCAGTTTACTGTATCCCTCGCACCATCACATTGAGGATTTATCACAGAAATAGCGTCGCCATTCAATACTAATGGAACGATGCTGACTTCTCATCGAGCAAGTAACGCGGGTACGGTCTACGTATAGATCTTCTCCTGGGAGTCACGTACCTTTTTTTCCGGTACACAACTGAAAGTTTGATATATCCCTCGAACCCTCACATTGACGATTTCACACAGAAATTACGTCGCTAAGCAATACTAAAGGATCTATGCCGACTTCTCACTTGGGTACAGTCTACATATGGATCTTATCCCGGGCGTCAGGAACCTTTTTCCCGGTGCATCACTACCCCAGTTCACTGTATGCCTCGCACTCTCACATTGACGATCTACCACAGAAATTTCGTCGCTATTCAATAGTAAAGATCGTTGCCGACTCCTCCCCGAGCGAGTAACGCAGCTACAGTCAAGTTGTGATTCTTCTATTGGGAGTCATGTACCTATTTTCCGGTGCACCACTGCCAGTTTACTGTATACC
The DNA here is from genome assembly GCF_021461385.2 of Schistocerca piceifrons. Taxonomy (NCBI): domain Eukaryota; kingdom Metazoa; phylum Arthropoda; class Insecta; order Orthoptera; family Acrididae; genus Schistocerca; species Schistocerca piceifrons. The sequence goes on along the minus strand of NC_060138.1, from coordinate 135,679,360 downwards.
TCATACCCTCACATTGACATTTTAACACAGAATTTGTGTCGCTATTGTATACTAAAGGATCGATGCCGACTTCTCACCGAGCAAGTAACGCGGCTACTGTCTACGTATGGATTTTCTCGTGGGAGTCATGTACCTTTTTTCCTGTGCACAACTGCCCGTTTACTGTATCCCTCCAACTCTCACATTGACGTTTAAACACAGAAATTGCCTCGCTATTCAATAGTAAACGATCGATGCTGACTTCTCCTCAAGCGAGTAACGTGACTACGGTCTACGTATGGATTTTCGCTTTGGATTCTTGTACCTTTTTACCGGTGCAGCACTGCCAGTTTCCTGTATGCCTCCCACCCTTACAATGATGTTTTAACACACAAATTGCGCCACTATTCAGTGCTAAAAGATCGATGCCGACTCATCCCCGAGCGAGTAACGCGGCTACTGGCAAAGTATGGGTCTTCAACTGGGAGTCTTTTAGTTTTTTTCCTGTGAACCACTGCCTGCTTACTGTATTCCTCGCACCCTCACACTGACGATTTAACACTGATATTGCGTCGCTATTCAATACTGAAGACCGATGCCGAGCGAGTAACGCAGCTACAGTTAACTTATGATTGTTCTACTGGGAGTCATCTACCTATTTTTCGGTGCACAATTGCCAGTTTACTGTATCTCTGATACCTTCTTATTGACCATTTAACACAGAAATTGCGTCGCTATTCAATACTAAAAGATCGATGCCGACTTCTCTCCAGTATGTTCTTTCATGTCCCACTAGCAGTTCTCCACACTTTACAGCTATTTGATTTTCAATTTCTTTTTTTTTCCAAGGAATCGAATATATGTCGTTCATCTCAAAGGTTGCAATAAGGTTTAGCCTATACTGATGTCTTAATCCTTAATTTTTTGTGTTTCAGTTGATTTATCTCGTGTTTCTCTTTTTATTAGTATTGTGTGTACACTGAAAGCTGTTACATTTTTGATCTTTGTTTTGAATGATATTAATCGTATTAACACGGAATCCTACGGGAACTTTTTAGAAGTTCTGCAGAAGTCACAATTGTCTTATGAAGGAATTTCTCTGATATTTCACTTGCAGCTAGCAGAGGACACAAACTAGGATTGTATGGTTGCTAAGTGATAGAACATTTAGATATCCTTACACCTCACTTCTTATGTAGAACGTGATCTCATCATCGCCTAATAGAACCTAATAAAATCTGGAAAGCTATGTAAAACTAATTTACACGGAGTTTGTGGTGCTAACAGTCTTTATACGGGTGAGAACAGAGTTGAAGCAGCTTACAAATTACACATGGTATAAAATATTTTTAAAGGTTACACGTATTTTAAAACTTCTGAAATGTATGGCTACTAATAAGAGCAGTTGACGAGGACAATAAAGAAATTCTTAGTGCGAAGCAAGATGCTGCAAGCTTCCATAGTGATGCACGACGATGAAGTTATTAGCTGATAAAGAATTCACTGAGAAATTATTCCTGCATTTTTTCCGATTTCTTTGTCGATTTAGGCGTACTGATAGATCTGAAACTAACATGATATCGAATTCACAGTCACAAGCGTACGCCACCTGGTACAATTTTGGACAGGGCATAATTTAAATATCACCAATTATAGACTTAAGCATCATGAAAGAATGTCGTACTTGTCGAAGAGACTAGAAAACACCAGAAGGTTTCAGTTTGATTCTGTAATGTAGAGACAGAGATTTTAGAACCAGATTTTAAGTGATAAGGCATTTCCAGGAGCTGGTGTGGAACCTAATCACAATTTATTGGCTATGAATTATAGATTAAATCTAAAGAAATTCCAAAAAGGTTGGAAATTAAGGAGTGTACGTTGAACGAACCTGAGGTCATCGCGAGTTTTAGAGGGAGCATAGAGCAACTATTGCCTAGAACAGGGGAAAGGATTACAGTAGAAGACGAATAGATAGCTTTAAGAGGTGAAATGGCGAAGGCAGCAGAGAATCAAATACGTAAAAGGATAAAGCCTAGTAGAAATATTTGGATAACACAGGATGTATTAAATTCAACTGATGAGAGGAGAAAACCTAAAAATGCAGCAAATGAAGCAGGCGAAAGGAAATAAAAACGTCCAAAAGATTAGACTGACAGCAAGTATAAGATGGCTAGGCAGGGAAAGCTAAAGGAAAAATGTAAGGATTTGGTGTCATATATCACTAGGTAAAAGACAGATACTGCCTACAGGGAAATTTGAGACACCTTTGGAGAACAGAAAAGCAGCTGTCTGAATATCAAGAGCTCCAATGGAAAACTAGTCCTAAGCAAAAAAGGGAAGGCAGAATGGTTCAAGGAGTACATGGACGTTCTATACGAGGAAAATGATTTTGAAGGCAGTGTTATGGAAATGGAAGAGGATGTAAATGAAGAGGAGATGGGAGACATGATACTGCCAGAACAATTAGAGAGCAACGAAGGACCTAAGCCGAAACGATGTCCCAGGAGTAGATGACTTTTCGTCGGACCTAGTGATAGCGTTAGGAGAGCCATGACAAAACTCTTCCATCTTCAGTGCAAGATATATGAGACAGGGGAAATACCTACAGACTTGAAGAAAAACGTAACAATTCCAATACTGAGGAAAGCAGGTGCTCATGGTGGGAATATCACCGAACTATCGGTTTAGTAAATCATGATCGCGACCTACTAACACGAATTCTTTACAAACGAATGAAAAAACTGGCAAAAGCTGACCTCGGTGAAAATCAGTTCGGATTCTGGAGAAATTTGGGTACACGTAAGTCAATACTGACGCCACAACTTCTCTTAAAGGATAGGTTAAGGAAGGGCTAATCTACTTTAAGAGCATCTGTAGGCTTAGAGAACACTTTTTACAAAGTTGACTTGAATACGCTCTTTGAAATTCTGAAGGGCTCTTGTTTTTTCAGTCATCTGTCTTCTGACTGATATGATGCGGCCCGCCACGAATTCGTCTCCTGTGTCAACCACTTCATCTGAGAGTAGCAATTGCAACCCACATCCTCAATGATTTTCTGGATGTATTCCAATCTGTGTCTTCCTCTACACAATTTGCCTCTACAGCTCCCTCTAGTACCATGGAAGTCATTACCTAATGTCTTAATCGATGTCCTAACATCCTGTCCCTTTCCCCTGTCAGTGTTTTCCACATATTCCTTTCCTCTGGCTCTGAGCACTATGGGACTTAACATCGGAGGTCATCAGTCCCCTAGAACTTAGAACTACTTAAACCTAACTAACCTAAGGACATCACACACATCCATGCCTGAGGCAGGATTCGAACCTGCGACCGTAGAAGTCTCGCGGTTCTGGTCTGAGCGCCTGAACCACTAGACCACTTCCTTTCCTCTCCTATTCTATGCAGAAACTCCTCGTTCCTTACCTTATCACTCCTCTTAATTTACAAAATTCGTCTGAAGCACCACATTTCAAATACTTCGAGTTTATTCTGTTTTCTCAAACTCCATGTTTCACTACCATACAATGCTGTGCTCCAAATGTACATTCTCAGAAACTTCTTCCTCAAATTAAGGCAACCACAAAATGAGAATTTAACACAGAACTTGCGTCGCTATTCAATACTAATGTATCGATGCCGACTTTTCCCCGAGCGAATGACGAAGCAACGGTCTACGTATGGATTTTCTCCTGGGAGTCATGTACCTTTTATCCGGTTCACCACTGCCAGTTTACTGTATCCCTCACACCCTAACATTGGCCATGTAACACAGAATTAGAGTCGCTATTCAATACTAACGGAACTATGCCGTCTCCTCCCCTAGTAAGTAACTCGCTTATGGTCAATGTACAGATCTTCCTGTGAGTCATGTACATTTTTCCCGGTGCACCAATGCAACTATACTGTACCCCACACACCCTCACATTGGCGATTTAACACAATTTGCGCCGCTATTCAATACTAAAGATCGATACCGACTTCTATTTGAGCGGGTAACGTGGCTACGGTGAACACATGGATCACCTCCTGGTAGTCATGTACCTTTTATCCGGTGCATCACTGTCAGGTTACTGTATCCCTCGCAACCTCACACTGACAACACAGAAACTGCGTCGCCAGTCAATAGTAAAGCATCTATGCCGATTTCTCCCCGAGCGAGTAACACGGCTATTGGCCACGAATCTATCCTCCCTGTTAGTCATGTAGCTCTTTTCCGGTGCACAACTGCCAGTTTAGTGTATGCCCCACCCTCACATTGGCGATTTAACACAGGAATTGCGTCGCTATTCAATACTAAAGGATTGAAGCCTACTTCTCCCCGAGCGAGTAACACGGCAACGGTCAACGTATGGATCATCCCTGTGAGTCATATTGGCAACTGTCGTGATGGAGGACTTTCATTTTCGGCAGCTTGGTTCCGCGCATGCTCGATTCTTTACAGGTGTGTTCTTTTGTGCTTTCCAGACAGGTGTGTTCTTTTGTGCTTGCCGTGAGCCGATCTAATTGACAAGTTACTGTGCAGTTGAGAACCTTGTGCCTGGTAATTGCAACTAGAGAGCTGGTACTTACGGAGGTATAATAAGGGCTGTAATTATCGTATGGCAGCGAAAGTTGGTAAATATGCCAATACATTAAATTGGCTGCGATGTTCACTGGAAAAAAAATTATTCCAGTTTTGGCCAACAGGTGCGAATCTCGCACTGTGTAGCAACTCTTTGATGTCTCGGGTGTTTATAATGAACATATTGTAAAAGCAGCGGTTAATAATGAAGTCAACATTATGAAATTCTCACCATTTTCACTTGTTTGACGCTCGATGATCACATCCCGCTCCTAATCCAACACACATGAAAACTTTTCTATACGTCTTTCTTGTATTCACAGCACCAGATATACACCTGGTGGCCAAATTTTGAACAATTTTTTTCAGCGTAAATCGGTTCGGCATTAAGGCATTAGTATATAGGCCACGTTTCACGACCATACGATAATTACAGCTCACACTGGCTTCTGTGAGTAGCTGCACTTTAATTAAAACCACCCGGTTGTCCCCGCCTCAACTCTACAGTGCTCGTCTTGCGTTTGATGTCGCCGCGTACTGCATCCTCCTGGCTGGCTTCAGCAGTCAGCGCTGCGCTACTTCGGGCAGTCATGACTGGCTCATCAGTTGTGTAGTGAAATTCCTTTATTCAGTCGACTACACTGGCAACTTGTGTGGTGTAAGACAAGCTTTATTTTGCGACTATTGCTAAACTGTGAATGAATCTTCGAAAGTGAGTTTTCTCACTTCGAAAGTGTGGATGAGATTATCACTTTGCAATACAGTACCATCTTGTTCTTGAAAATTCCATTATATGACGAAAACTCTTTCAGAGAGTGTGGTTTGGACGCTCAAAACTCTTCCTTGACACTCAATGACTCGTAAGAAGATCACTCAGTTACGTCATCCGGTGAGATAAAATCCGCTGTATTGAGAAGCCCAATCTTCTCCGTGCAAGTTACCTGCTACAGGTTTGGTGCATTGTTGAGCATTACTCATAATTACGTGAAGCATTTCAAAGTACACTGAATAAATTTTTTGCAGCTTTGAGCATTAGTTAAAGGTAATGATGTCTATTTTCAAATGTATTCGGGTCTATTCTGGGATATATTTACCATTCATTGGACCAAACGTAATGGTTCATCATACTGCAGCAAACGTTTCAACAAATGATAGTATATATTTAGTGCTTTCATCGCGGCATGTGACTAATAACCTTGGCTCGTTTTTATGATCTGAAATCTAACTATCGTGTCTTTATCTTCTTGTCAGCATATCTTTAATTATGTTCACGAGCCGTAAAAATGGCGAGTACAACTAGCAGACATAATAGTAGGTGATAAATCTTCCAATATTTAAATTGGGGCCACAGTGACATTAAATTTGTCAGTGCCGTTAATAGAAGATTCAGTCAACTACTTAAACCTTGTTATTAATATTAGCAAGCAAAACCATTAACTTAAAACGTACAGGAAAGTAGCTTCTGCAGACAATGTAGTATTTGGCAATAAGAAGCGCCATGTAACACAACCGTAGGCGTAGACTTTATCGTGCTATCTATTCCACTAAACAATTCAAGTTTCGAAAATAAATTAAAACTAGAAAGGAAACTGCGTATATTAATGGCTTCAGTTGTCCACCAATTGATAACATACTTAGTAGAAAGAGACAGAGAAGGAAACAGTACCTCTGAAACCTCCACAGTAGGTATGAACTCACACAGACCACAATTGGGCCCCTATGCTGCATAGTGTAGGACTTCATCGGTACTTGCCGGAAAATTAAAGCCCTGGAAATATGCATCTGCTTTTTCTAGCAGATAACTGTTCGCCATGTTCTTACAACAGTAAAGACGAGATTCGAACTTATAAAGAGAGTTTTCGAAAATTGGCGTGGCAAATAAGTAACAGCTGTAGCTACTAGATTGAATGGACATGAAATGAGTCGGAGACAGGAAAGAGTCCAGATTTGCTAAATATAATCTGGATGAATATAATTTTTATGATATTAATGTGATGTCCTCCATGTAGTAAATTCTTCAAACTCTGTCTCTCGGTAAACAGCAATCACAGAATTCTGAGTTACTCGTTAATGCAGTTCCATAATCCACAAATCATAAATTAGCAGAAGCCGGTTGACATTTCTCTCCATAATATATTATCTTATCACATTCACCAGCTATTTATTCGATATATCAAACTGTCTGTGCAGTAGTCACTTGCATACTGATATGACCTGTACGATTTTATAATGTAATATAAGGCTCACTTGCTCATACGTTTCAGGTGTTTTTAATTGCGACTGTGTGCTCCATATAGATATACAGGACGTTGCGACAAAGTTCGAAAGAATATAGAGGGTATTGTAATCCTTTGTGCGTCACATTAAAAAAAAAAAAAAGGGGGGGGGAAATTTTTGTGATGAATATTTACTGTATATGTTGCACATATGCCATATTCATTGCAAAAGTTCTTTTGAAGCTATTGGTTAATAAATAAAATAATGATTCCAAATGGAATCATTAGAAATTACCTAATAATTGCTCCAAAAACTGCATACATAACTCTATTGTAAACTTACCGTATTTCTTTCCCTTGCCCTCGAGGAACTACGTAAAATTGGTTCCATAACCCAGAATTTCACTATACACAGAATAAAACTAAACACAAGAATTATTGTTCACTCACAAATAGAGTAGCACAACTCACGACACTTCTTTGTTGTCCACTTCAAACAAACGGCGAGTGATCTGTTGACCATACTTGGAACTACGTGAAGCGATTCCAAACGGTATCACTGAAGCATTGGGAAGCTCAAAAAAGCTAGGAATACTTAATGATGCCATTTGGACTCGCAGACGCAGAAAAGGTTAAATAGTAAATCGAGGATACGACGAAGTGTCCGAAAACATTATCCAAGCGTGAAGTTACAGACGCCGCCCACCGCCACTATGCCACACCTTTGGCAGCAATGCTAACTTTGTACGCTGACGGACCACTGGAAGAACATCTCACAATGTTGTTTGTTATTCAGTAAACACGACTGATGGCCGCGATCGTCAGTCGAGAAGATGGAGCTAGCCGCTGTGTAGACAGGCCTTGAGTACTATCAGTGCGATGCCATGTTGGGTGAGGGTTTCGGATACGGGTTTCCATGCACAGGTTATTTTTCTCATGTAGACCAAAGAACATTGGAGCTTTTAGAAGCTTCCAGGAGAAAAATACACGTCGAGTGGAATCCCACATCCGAAACCGTCATGCACCGAGGCAGCTGATCATGGCATTTGCAGGAAACCTGGGTTGTCTACGTAGCAGTTGGCTCCAGCTTCGCTACTGGCGATCGTGCCAACCAGTCATGATCATAAAATAACAAACACTATGACGAGAACGTTCCGCCTGCCTACGGTCCGTGAACGAACAAAGTCACGTTTCTTTCCCAACGGGTTGCCTAATGGTAGGCGCCGGCGTCTGTAACTTCGACGCTCTGTAGCGTCGTTAGATGACGTTTCCCGACACTGGTTTGCCGTCCACAACCGGCGACAACGAACAGGGTGTAATTGCAGGAGCACAATATTGCCAATTGCTGCTCCAGCCGCGAATTACTGAAGCTCGCACAGACATTCTGCAGCAGGCGGTTGATCATGCAGATCGAGCCCAAAGTGCTGTTAACGGAGGCGGGCGAGGCGGTGCAGAGCCAACTGCTGCAGCTCACCCTCCGCCAGTCACCGCCGCCCTCCGGAGGCCGCCGCCTCCTCCTGCTCCGCCTCCCTGCGCAGCGGTGGCCGCACACTTCTCAGCAGCTGTGAGCAGAATGGCGCCCATCCGGTCTAGTACAATCAGCACAATGCCGAAGAACTGCAGTTACCAAACAAAGCTGAACAGTACTTCGAAACAGACAGTCTTCTCCTCCATTTCCCCACGCACTTTGTAAGTAGGGTGTTTAGGTTTTTATGTTGGTAACGCCACGTAGCGCTCTGTATGAAACTCACTGACTGTGCTGTGTGCAATCTGTGGCTGCTAGGTATTGTTGGAATATTCACTATTGTAGTGTTGCGCAGTTGTAGGTGAGCCGCCAGCAGTGGTGGATGTGGGGAGAGAGCTAGCAGAGTTTTGAGAGCGGATGATCTGGATGATCTGGACGTGTGTCCGTCAGAAAAAGGAAATTTGTAAGATTGGATCTCATGAACACACACACACACACACACACACACGCACATATATATATATATATATATACATATATATATATATATAAAAAATGACTTTTGAACACAATTAAGGTAAGTTCATTGTTTGTTCTCCACAAAAATCTTTCATTTGCTAACTATGCCTATCAGTAGTTAGAGCCTTCAGTAGTTAGAATCATTTATTTAGCTGGCAGTATTGGCGCCACTGTATTGCAGTAGTTTGAGTAGCGAAGATTTTTGTGAGGTAAGTGATTCATGAAAGGTATAGGTTATTGTTAGTCAGGGCCATTCGTTTGTAGGGATTATTGAAAGCCAGACTGCGCTGCGCTAAAAAAAATATTATGTGTCGGTTTACTGTTGATCACAATATGTAAAGAGAGAAATGTCTGTGAACGTTCAGTTTTGCTCAGCTGTTTGAAAATAAGAGGTTTACCAGCACTGTCATTCATAATTTTTCTAAGGGGATGTTTCATATGTCGACCCATATACGAGGATACCTCACTGGAATCTTCTGGTCTTTTCATGTAATTTGTGTAATTAGTGTAGCTATTGTAGTCGTAGTTTTTCATTATTGTACAGTAAAACATGTAGATTTGCACCAAACATTTCGCAGCTGTGCTTGCAATTAACTAGACATTGTTTTCAGTGCTATTTTATTGTGTTTTCTTATTTTCTTTTCAAACTGTGCTTTTCTGTGTTATCGTGTGAAATATATTATGACGTGTGGAAGACGTAATACTAGGCTCCAAAGTAAACTGAGAAAGGACAGTGAAGACGAGAGTAGTGTGTTAGCGCCACTGTGTAATGAATTAATTGAAGTTTAACATAGTAATTTGGTAATTGTGCATAGGGAAATGGACCATGCGGCTAATAATGGTTTAGACTTAGAGACAATTGGTGATCATGGAAGCATTGTCGATCGATCGGTCAGCAACAGCTCGCCTCAGGATTCTGAAATTACAGAACAACGTTTTTCAGGTTTTGCGTCCTCACCTTTTTCTCAGTTAAGTCAAGCACACCTTCTGATTTTCAAAATCGAATGTTGTCGGTACAAATGCACTGCCGAAAAGCACAGGGGAACTGATTCCAGACACTAATACATAATTATTGCAATTAATGCAACAAATGAAACAAAATCAGATACAAACCCAGCAACAGCTTCAAAAGTTAGACGCATTGGAACAAAATCAAAAACAGCCACAGCAACAAATGGAACAAAATCAAAACCAAATTAAAGAAACATTTCAATAAACATTAGTTCATTATCAGAGAAAGTAGTCGAACTTTCGGATCAGCTAAATAATTTATCTAAGAAGGTAGATGATAATCTGAATGACACAACACCAGTAGTCTTATAATGACATATAAGAGTACGAACAAATTAGGAAATGTAAACAAAATCCTAATCAAATAAATACGCAACACAAAAGAGAAATACGGGAAGTACAAGATCAGTTGGCACAAGTAATACAAGAATTGCATATTTCAGAGGACACTCTCCCTCCAGCATGGGGAGAGGGACTTCGAAATACGGAAAAGCTACAAAATAGTAACACAGGACATTTCGGAAATTATGAAAGAAATTGGCAAGTTGCACAGAATTTTGAGATGGAACCGCCGGCACGACGTAACAATGATCGATATGCGACTCGCCGACACGATGACTTTGACTATAAGCTGTTCATAACTACACGTAAATTCAAAACATTTAAGAATTCTGGCAACGACATTCATCCACAAGCGTGGCTTCATCAATTCTCTCATTGATGTCCTCCCAACTGGTCATTAGAGCACAGATTAGAATTTATGTGTGGCTATTTAGAGAATGAACTAGCTGTAAGAATGCGATCGGTCATTCACGATTGTCACAGTGAAGGAGAATTTTATCATGCCTTCCTCTCAGCGTATTGGTCTCAAGCTACTCAAGACCGAAGAATGATGAAACATTTCGAACAATCTGAATTTTTCAGTCTCGTTAAATATTTTGATGACATGTTGCACAAAAATCAGTACCTGGGAAACCCATACAGCCCCTCATAACTCATCGGCATTTGCTTAATCAAATTTCCTGACCATTTAAGACATATCATTTTGGCAGGACGTTGCAAAGACGACACTGAAGTTTTCCAGGGACTCTTACAAGAATTGTAAATTGACACAGACAGTCGCGGGATGCGAAAACATGGAAACAATCATTACAGGTCACATCCGTCACAATTCCGTGACGACAGAAACAATAACTGGACACGACAAGGCTATTCTTACAAGGCAAATCGTAACCAAAACAGACACCACCCATATGACAACCATTGGCAGAGTAATAATAATTACAGGGAAAGATCACCTCTCCGCGGTACTGACTATGACAGAGACAATCTGAGAAACAGTCAATATGGCAACCAACATAATTATTATCAAGGGAGTCAGAATAACTTCAGACACAACGGTCCACCGAGCAGTTACGATTCCGGGAGGAATTCTCCACCACATGACCGACAAAAAAGAAACTATGGAAACTACCGACATAACGATAGTCTTGAATTTCGTATGATCTGGTGGGATTCAAACAGGGCAGGGCCCCCTCGGCAAGGTGAACTTATAGAAGTTAGGTCTCCTAATCCCAATAACGACGTGCGCCAGCAAAGAGCCACTTGCCAATGACTCACACCACTGGCAGCCACAAAACATACTTATGAAGCTGACGATGTAGCTCCCGTGGCTAGTAATTACGTAAAAGTGGAAGACATTAGGGACATCTTACTCCAGGAACACGACGTAAAACATAACAACATTGAATATCCTGTAATTCACATTACTGTAAATGAAGTAAAATTTACGGCATTACTTGACTCTGGCAGTCACATTTCAGTAATTAGTGAAACAGCCTTTAGCAAATGCAACAAATCGAACGATTGCCTCACACTTCCGTTACGTAAGATTAAATTACAAGGTGCAATCGTTGGAAAACGTGTAGATGTACGCCAACAAACCAACTTAGAATTCTTTTGTCAAAGCCACAGTTTCTCTATTAACTTTCTTATTGTTCCATTATTGTCGACGGAAATTATATAGGGAGTAGACTTTTTGAATGAATACAAAATAGTCTTAAACTTTCACGATGCTGAAATAAGTTTAGAGAAAGTACGAAAGTAAATATCTTTGATATTTGAAGATTGGCTCTCAAACCATGACGAGGAAATTAATCCACTTTACCTCCTGTTAGACAATAGTTCGGAATTTTCGACGGAACTTGACACTAACAATCACTCTGCAAGTATTGACAAGGATGATATCGACAGCGTGTTTGATACTAATGAGTTAATTCAGAATAAAATTCAAACTATTGAGAATTGTAATGACACTGACAGGCAGGACCGTTTTGAGATTTCACAAGCACAATAAACAGTTTTTACTCACAAAACAGGAACAATTACGGGATTTCAATACCAATTTCATGTTCGTGAGCATATTAAATTTTGTGTTAAACCATAAGTAATTCCGGCACATTGTAGGGACCGTGTTAGAACAGAAATACACTCTGTGCATGACAAAGGCATTATTGAGCCTGCTATAAGCTCATACAACAATTCATTACATGTTGTTGAGAAGAGAAATGGATCGATTAGGCTTGCCTTAGATTCGAGACAAATCAATACTACCATCATTCCTGAAACAAACAGGCCACAAAAGTTGGAAGAATTTCTTCAAAATTTTAATGATGTAAAACTGTTGTCTTCTATTGCTGTTAGATCCAGCTTTTATCAGATAGAACTTAATCCAAAATGTCGAAAATAGATAGATATTTTTTGTTTCGACGTTTGCTGTCAGTTTCGGAAACTTCCTTTAGATTTGAACATTTCTTCCGCAGCATTCATTCCATATCACCTGAGTTCTTAAAACATAACATCACCTTATATATGGCCGACATTCTAATAGCAGAAGCCTCATGGGAACAACATAATCGCATCCTCAACAGTGTATTACGTATTTTTGCCGAATCTGGAATTACAGTTGACTTGGAAAAGTCTGAATTCGGTAGGTCAAAGGTTAAGTTTTTGGGACATTTTATTTCTTCTGAAGGCATACATCCGGATCCTGAAAAGTTAGAAGCAATCAGAGCCATTCCAGTTCCATACCCAAAAAAACAAGTCCGCAGTTTTCTAAGTCTCGTAAATTTTTACCGTCGTTTTCTGAATACGCAAATTCTAGTTACACCAAAACTTTCTTCTCTCACTGGAAAAAATATACTATTTTTAACTGGGACGAAAAGACACAGTTGGAATTCAATTCCTTGGAAAAAGCGCTAGTTAACGAGCCAATACTAGCTCATCCAGATCTGTCACAAGGTTTCTGCCTTAGCACGGATTCTTCTAATGTTGGTCTTGGTGCCCATTTATTTCAAAAAGCCATAGAAAATGACACTACTGTCCAGAAAACCATTGCTTTTGCTAGCCGCGTGCTAACAAAATCTGAAAAAAGAAATTATTCCGTTAATGAATTAGAAGCTTCAGCTTTCGTTTGGGCATTGAAAAAATTCCGTTTCTTTCTTTCTGGTGAACACGTAGAAGTATACAGTGATCATCGTGCATTATAATTTCTTAGGTCTTCAAGATTAAATCATGACAGGTTAAAACGTTGGGCATTGTTTCTGTAAGAATTTCACTTCACAATAGTCTACATTCCAGGCAAGGACAACACTGTTACGGACGCACCATCACGTGCACCGGCTGGGCTTGAGAAAAGTAACACAGAAGGCGGCAACCTCGAAAAAAAAAATGCAATATTCTTTGCATTCAGAAAGTGTCCTTTGAAAACTTCATCACCACGTCTTTAAAGGACATTTCCTATGAACAAGACAAAGATCCGATTGGGAAAGACATCAAAAGTAAATGGCAAGAAAAGATACACGCAGATTCGGCATTATAATCTGGTTAGAAACAACATACTCTTCAAACGCTGCACTGTTGATGACAGGCTATGGATACTTTGCATTCCTGATGATTTTGTTAATAAGCTCATTTGGTACATTCATTTCAGCTACGCACATTTTGGTCCACAAAAATGTTATCATATTCTTCGGACGACTTGTCATTTTAACAATATGGAAAAGAGAATTCAAAGATTCTTGTCTATTTGTAAAGTTTGTCAAAAGGCCATACCATCTCCTATCTTACATCGTTCTCCGTTATTTTGTATCATTCCTCCTAAATTAAAAAAAAATTGCTGCTGTTGATCTCTTGGGACCCCTTGTCAGAACATTAAATGGATTTTCGTACATTTTAGTCGCTGTTGAACTTACTTCAAAATTCCGATCTGCTGTTTGGTCACGCATGCTTTGGAAACGTAAAATCAAACCTTTTTTTATTTCACTGTACTCACCACATTGTAACCCATTTGAACGGATTATGAAAGATATCGATAAGCTTTGCAGACTTTATTGTCACAGAAAGCATTAGTATTGGGACAGATATTTACATTTATTTCAAAACGTGCAGAATGAAATGCCTCATGAATCCACTGCTTTACCACCTATTCTTTTACTGAAGAATGAAGAACCACCTGACAGAATCAAAGAGCTTGTACCTTTTCCGATAACACGTAAACTTCGACACAAAGACATAATTGATTAGGCTATTAAAAATATAAATTCTACTGCGGACAAAAGGAGAAAGCTACACAGTAAAGCAAATGCAAAGAAACTATATATTGGTCAGAAAGTTGTCATTAAAGCCCATTCATTGTCACATAAGAAGGAACACTTGAGTCACAAATTCTATCTGATTTACAATGGACCTTACAGAATCCGACGTATACCACATCATAATTGCGTTGAAGTTGAAGTTCTGCGTACTAGGAAGAGTAAATGATTGCATCATGTTTCACATGTAAAACCGTTTATTGAGAGATAGTGTGCTTTTTAACTTAGTCTTTACCATAAAATTTTTCACTTCACGTTACTAGTATGCTTTCTCACAATTAGAAACGCTTAACATGCAACAATGTTTTGAAGTTAACTATCCAGTCTAGAACCTAGGTAACATAATTAGACAGTAATTACGAATGCATTGTTAAAGTGAACAGACAACACAGTGTTATTGTGTATGTACATTTTTGTTTGTTAGCTGCACGATTATGTAATGACTATAAGGCCTACATACTTAGAACACATACTGGTACTGCTAATGAGATTTTGATGAAACGTTTTGGTTTGCTTGAAAATACATTATGGATTTAAAGTACTTTCTGAGAGATTACAGATGACTTAGTATTTGGCTTGTTTGACAGCTACACGATTATATCATGACGCTACTAATGAGTAACAGAATTTATATTATTGATTTTGCGCTGGATATGTTTTATATCTACACAGTTTTTCTGATTTCTTCTGGAAAGTAAAACATGATTTAGTAGTAACTTTTATGGTATAGTTACACTAAGATAGCCTTTTCCGTAGCACAACAAAACGTTACAATATAGTACTTTCTTGATCATGGTAATGTACGTAATAACTACGATATATATATGCATAGCATTTCACATTTGTTTATTATAAGGTAAGTACATTGACTTCTACAGAACTTTGTTTACAGACGACGATAATTACATTTGGGTCACTTTTACTGTTAGATAATGACAGGGGTTATCTTACAACAAGACACACAGTTTAGTGCTACACTACACATAATTGAGTGATTAATTTTGTACTTGAAACATTTATTTGTAAAGAATTTTGAATTACAAAGATACAAAGGTTTCCTGTGATACATTTCATTCCATTGCTGTAATCTGTAACACCTGACGGTATAATTACATTAATCCTCAGGGGGTACATGCGTACTTTGTGTACTAAGCATGTGGCAAGCGCTAGGAGCCCTAGCTAATATGGTATTTGCTTATACAACTTTACACATCGGTACCATATTTCTATAACACAGAATTACACAGCTATCTGATTATTTAACAGAGAAACAATAATTTTTTTTAATATGTCAGTGACACATATTTAAGTAATTACTCAGTTGGGTAGCTTCACACTTATGAAATTGTATTTTGCCAGTACTTTCTGAACTCTTCATATATTTTCGGAATCATTGTGATGCCATGAGAGCTTTGAATGATGTATTTGGTATGGGATCATGATTTTGTAAGTATGTTTGAGGTAGATGAGAATATTGAAATGACCAGAGAATTTTTTTAGGTTTTGAAATTATTGAAAGAAGCTGCAATGATGATGTTATTACGACAACGATGTGTAATATGCTGTTGAGGTATGTTTATGTTGAATAAGCTGATGCTATATGAATAATTTGATAATGCTACATATTTAATATGGTGAGATATTGAAGAAGTGTCAACGAATATGTATATGTATAATAAGGTAAGGAATATTGAGTTGTGGTTAGGGCTCTGGTTTGTGAAAAAGGATGTTGGAAACCAAGAATCCTACTTTAAGAGTTATGAAATGTGTGTCCATGCGTGAATGTACCGCAACACTGCCATTCATGAGATTTCGTTTCTATGCATTTCTATTGTTATTTTTCGATCTGTGAAATTTTTTATATGAGACTGTCACTGTAGCGGAAACTGCTGTCGTAAATATTTCAGTAAGAAAGGTAAGTGACCTTGAAGTAATGCACTGTAGGCACCCAGCTACGCAACAGTCGCCAGGAAAAAAGCTGTGCCTTTCAGAGGCGCAACAAAAAAAAGGAGTGGCCATTAACCTCGCAATTGAAAGTCCTTTGCAGAAAGCATCGTTAATACTACGCACTCATAATTCAAGACATATAATTACACTTGGGAGCTCGTAATTGTAGATATGTACCGAAATGCCATACGGCTAGTGAATGACGATTCATTCTTTGGTTTATATATACATTTGCTCATTTTGTTTAATACCTAGTTCCTAGTTGCACTGTGGCATTGGTTAAAATAAAATTTAATAGATGTACTAATATCACTATTTCCTGTCTACAGATGCATCAAATAATAATTTTATGATCTACTTTCTTAAAAAAGGGAGCACAAATAGACATTTGACTTCACAGGAATTGCATACATAATTTTTTCAACTATTGGGAATTTTTTTGGCAGAGTAAGTTTTTGTGATGCATCACTCTAGTGTTAAGATCTGACCTAGGTATTAGAAATTTCCTATTTTTAACGTAATAGTTTTTCTGCCTGAGCTTTGTCATATTTAGATATAAGTTATCCCATTTGCTGCTGTTGTTTGCCAGGCATAGTGCTACTGAATTTTACTTTGTGTTATTCTGCTAAGCCAGTATTACTACTGATTTATTTTTCTTGTTGCTGCGCAGTGGATCATATTAGTTGTAATGTTGCATTTGCTTTGCTAATTTAGATATACTGCTGCTTGCTTTGCCAATTTGCATTTTTTTTATCGTTCCTGTTTGTGTTAATGTTCTCGCGGCCGCATTGCCTCGTCCCTTAGTTTATGTATCTGACCTCAGTAGATTTAAGTTAGCTTAAGAGGGGAGGGATACTATACAAGAAACTAACTATGAAGAATAGGGAAAGAATGGATTGAGAAGTCATAGGAAAAAGATTTGGGCCAAAATGAGTATGGTAGAATGAGAAATAATTATTCTGAAAAAGGATATGAACCAAACAGTGGGGTTTAGGGACAACAGGTATAGATCGGACTTTTCGGTAATAATGGTTAACTAAAGGAGATCTCCAAGAAGTAATGAGAGTTTTGTTTGCAAATCAAATACGGTAAATACTGCAATATCAAATGTCATACTGTAAACTAACCCTGTCCTTTCCTTTTGTGTTATTCCACTATGTGTTTCTGTACCCTTGTGAATTTATGTTCTTCCGGTCTTTATGAGTTAATCTGATAAGATTTATGTTGTACAATTTTTCTAATAATATGTTATTTACTTTTTAAAGATGCTTAGACATTATTTATTTTGTTTTGTTTTAATGCTCATGTGTGAAATTAATGTTTTGAAAGCTCTTCTCACTTTTTATGTATTTACTTAGGTCATAATTCCTGTAACACTGATGTATATGTTTATTTCTATTCTTTTGTGAAGCCTATATTACTACAAATGTTATCTGTACTATTATGTTCTTTAATTATGTATTTTGTACCTTTGCAAGTGTATTCTTATGTTGTAAATTTTTAAATGTATAGACTCCAGTTCTTCAAATTAAATTTCATTTCACTGCACACGTTTCTGTTGGTCATAGTATATGCGAAAAATGTGAGAAGTTAAAAAAATGGGGTGGGGGGGGGGGGGCTGTTACTGGTCGCTCATGTGTTGATAATTCAGCATTGGACTGGTTAACAGCACTGCTGGTTCTAAGGACAATCCAAAATGTCTGTGATTGCAGAAGTGGTGGTTTATGGACTTGCTGTATTATCTGCAATAGTCTTCAATGGTGACTGTGCACCCGCACACTCGCAACGAATGGCTGCTATCCATCTCTACAAGGACTACAGTGGGTCTACACCTTTGATGGCCCACCAATACCATTATCTCTACAGGGACTACAGTGGATCTACACATTTGATGGCCCACCAATACCATTATTTCGACAAGGATTGCAGTGGGTGTGCACCTCTGGTGGCCCAGCAATACCATGATCTCTACCAGGACTACAGTGGGTCTGCTCTGTGATGACGTACCTACCTGTGTTCTTCAAAACTTCGACTGACTCTGCTGTGGGTTTGCTCTGTTGTGGCTCATTACATGTCAGCATGTCAAGAGTCAGCACTGTCTTTCCGTTAGAAGGACAACACTACTTCTTCAAGACTGCATGCAAATCCACTACTTCCGTGTGCATTTTCTTTTACTGCTCAGACTTTGAGAAAAATAACTCAAATTACTACTGTGAAGAATGATCAGGACTGTCTTTATGGACTGTGAGAAAATCTTTACTTTTGACCAACAGTGTATCAATAAGTGTGTGCATTTGATATCTTTGTTATTGAAATAATGAAAAATTTTATCAAATCGTTATTGACCACTGCCCACAATAATTTGTAAAACTTTTTTTTGGGGAGTATGGGGGCTATGTAAGTAGGTTGTTTAGGTTTTTATGTTGGTAACGCCAGGTAGCGCTCTGTATGAAAATCACTGACTGTGCTGCGTACAATTTGTAGCTGGTTGGCATTGTTGGAATATTCACTATTGTAGTGTTGGGCAGTTGGATGTGAACAGTACGTAACGTTGCGCAATTGGAGGTGAGCCGCCAGCTGTGGTGGATGTGGGGACGGAGATGGCAGAGTTTTGAGAGCGGACGATTTGGACTTGTATCCGTCAGAAAAAGGAAATTTGTAGGATTGGATGTCATGAACTGATATATATATATATATATATATATATATATATATATATATATATATATATATAATGACTTTTGAACAGTATTAAGGTAAGTTCATTCTTTGTTCTCCATCAAAATCTTTCATTTGCTAACTATACCTATCAGTAGTTAGAGCCTTCAGTAGTTAGAATCTTTTATTTAGCTGGCAGTATTGTCGCACGCTGTATTGCAGTAGTTAAAGTAACGAAGATTTTTGTGAGGCAAGTAATTCATGAAAGCTATAGGTTATTATTAGTTAGGGCCTTTCTTTTGTAGGGATTACTGAAAGTCAGATTGCGCTGCACTAAAAAAAAATATTATGTGGCAGTTTACTGTTGTTCAGATTAAGCAAAGAGAGAAATGTCCGAGTACATTCAGTTTTGCTGAGCAGTTCGAAAATCAAATTATGTAAGAGGTTTACCAGCACTTTCATCCGTAATTTTTCTAAGGGGATGTTTCAACTTGTTAGCTTTACTTCGTAAGCCACGATCGGCAGAGGACCGTAACAATCAAGTAACACACACAAAAGCCACTATCTTTGTTTTCATTAAATTCTTACTGTTCGTGAACGGCACTCGCAAAGGTATTTTATCCACTCTTTCCAGCAGATCAAAATTTTCACTTAAGTGCCGATTCCCAGGAACGAAACTCTTGATTACCGCTGTAGCTGACTCCGTCTGCACAATCAGTTAAACGAGTACCACAGGAATCCTCACTGCTGGTAAATATCTTGGAATACATTACGGTCGTTGCAAGGCATCCTTTCAAAATGAAGCCTTTCAACTTGCTATCGCTTTTAACAGTCGAAACGGGATCCCATTTTCAGCCAAGCTTATTATTAATTTCTTGCTGCATTCTACAAGTTGTCTTTACTCATAATAAGTCGTATGCATAAGAAGAACGATAGGAGTCTATCCAGTATTAAGCAGCTTAATTTGTCGTTGGAACTGTAAACTTGACACAATTTAACTCATTACAGAACACCATTTGACCGTTGTTTTCAGTGTTTTTACTTTACGAATAATATATGTTCTAGTGCACAGCCATATTTTTTTACATTTTTATTTTTATTTTTTCCTACTTGCTAGCGGTTTTGTTAGACAGTATCATCCTCAGGGCATCCCCTGGCGTGCTGTCGTCACGCTCGGTTCCAAAGTAGGTGTGTCGAACAATCAACCGCTCACTGGAAAGGGAGAGTGGCGACTGCATGCACAGAGCGTGGTCTGAAGATGGTACTGTGCACGTTTTATTTAAGTGACGTATCATGCTGCATTACTCAGAGAAACTTGTTCAAACTCTTTAGTGTATGTCACAACGCTGTATGGATGTAATTTGATGTTTTGTGAATCAACATGCTTCATCTCTTCACTTCTGTTGCATCAAAGGTGGCGTCAGTGACAGGCAATATCAAAAAGGAAGTGTGTAAGATTATGACTAATAGCAGGTGGGCTGTGACATTTTATAGTTAGTGCATAATCAAAAAAGTCAAAGTTGTTCCATACTCAGGGAGTGAATGCAATGGAGCAGGTACAGGAATCGTGCATCACCGTTCATGGCAACGTCCTAGGGCAGGCGGCTTTCCATTACCTTCCTCCTACCTGTTATGTAGCGTCAATAGTGTATAAGTGTCATGTGGATGACTGTGATGAGTGGTTAAATGGTATACTGTTAGATTTGTGCTGTTATGTATGAAGGGAAAGAAGGCGATGAAACCCACTGCATACGAAAAGCATCACGGGTTTCACCGAGTTTAACGACCCCACTCGCCAGAGGGGGATCAGCACCAACAGCGTCACGTGCCATCACTCCGTGAGAAGCTACGAAGAAGTTTCGAATTTTATGCAGGACTCTGGAACTTCACTCCAGCGCCTCTTCTCCCTTTCCCAGCAAAGTACGGCAGTGAAGAGTTCGCTCCACCAGAATTTGAACAGACGTACCTTCCAGCGTAGCGCCACTGCACAAGTGAGCGTTAACAGGCGTGGTTACAGAGATCGCTGCACTTCAATGATAGGATAAAGTAGCTCTGATTTGTCCTTTAATATAAAAGCTCACTTTAGGTTTAGATACGGTAATACATACACATTTATATTCATTTAATGTATTCCGTGCTTTCTGTAACACTTAATTTTCATTGTTACAGAATATATGCAATTAATTAAGATAAAGTTGAGACATATGTCTCCAGGAAATTGTAATTCAAATAATGGTTCAAATTGTTCTAAGCATTATGGGACTTGACATCTGAGGTCATCAGTCCCCTAGACTTAGAACTACGTAAACCTAACTAAAATGTAATTCCATCAGATCATTAATTAAGTACATATTATTGGTGTGTGCAATGTAATGAGGACATTTTTTAGGTCTGGTTGTCGCTGTTAGTCTTGGTTTGGTGATTACAAACAACTGCTGGTGTTGACTGTGGTTCAGTACAACAGGCTACTTTGTTGAAGTGTGCGAATGCAAATAACAGTTCTGTAGTTTCAGGTGTCACCAGCTCGTTAGTGGTTGTGTCTGTTTCTGCCTGTTTCATGGACCTACTGACTTACTCTCATCAAATACTCAGTGTTTGTGGAAACGTCTGTTCCTGTTTCGTTCTCATCCATTTGCCATCTAGGTATGTGCTGGTCGTGTGTGGTGAAAATCAATTTCGGCCTATCAAGAACATTAGTGACACAGCTTTTTCATTAATATAAATTACCATAGAAAAGAACGTAACTTCGTGTGGCTACTTTCATATAACGATGTCAGCCACTGAGACAGAAACGGTATGGGCAATGAATGTTCTCCGTTGGGCCCAGTCTCAAGAATAACCAGTATATGGTGTGTTATAGAGGCCAGACGTGATATCTGTATCATGTACCAAATGTTGAAAGGAAATTTTAGCAGCACCAGATGGCACAAAGACGAAATAAAAATGGCAACTTATGCTCGAACTATCATATCTGAAATGAAACAATAACTTAATTCTGTTCAACAGGTTTGTATCAGGATCGATTCCAGTACTGAACTTCCGTGATTGAAACAAACCAAGTTACAGCTACATTCATTAACCAGCTGTAGACAGAGAGATAATAAATACACAGGTTTAACATATAACGTTGAGACCCCATTTATTGGTATTTGTCTCCTGAAACACATAATTGACTCAACCCTCTGCACAATACAAACGCTACAAGTGATAAAAGAACAACCTCTACCTTTATCTTCCGTGTAGTCATTAGGTAGACGTAGGTAATATGTGACTCAATTTATTTGCAAAAAGAAGCTTGCCGAGGAACAGTTTCCGGAAATAGCACGTCGATGGCAGACTGCGAAGATAAAGACCGTATACTTTACCTTATTCATGAAATTGTAAAAGTATCACGAGATAGGCGACGGCTGTGCAGATGGTGTTTATGAAGATCTGAAGGTCGATGTCGCAAAACCCCATGGCGGATACTCGCAGTCTGTCCACCGGAAGCTGAAGGACGTCCACTGCTGGACCGGGACGCAGCAGCGGCCGCAGCCTGGTCAGCAACAGACCAGCTCTGTCGGCGCGCTCAGCCGCCGAGGAACACACCCAGCAAACCAACAGCTGGCGACACAAGACGTTAGCGAGGCACCAACAGCTAGGGAGTAATGTCGCACTCCTGTCCATTGACTGGAAATGTACATCAGTTGTCGCAACTGTGAGCAAATAGGCACAGCAAGTCATGACGACGAAATCGCCCAAGACGGACAGCAGAAGTGCGGGCCCAAAGTGAAGGCTGCAGAGGCGGGCGCAGCGGTGGAGGGCCATCCTGGCGCGCTGCAGCCGCCGCACCTCCGCCCCCGCCGCCCACGCCGCCCCCGGCTGTCCTGCGCGCGTCGCCAGCTCCTCCAGTTCAGCCTCGCTGCTCGCCGTGGGCCGGGTACTCCTCAGCAGCTGCCCACAGACGATGCCCATCCTGTTCCTGAGTACCAGCACAACGCCAAAGAACTGAACTCTCCAGATCGTAACGAAGCCTTGTAGACACACAATGATGGCAGTTGTTTTATCGCGTGTGAAGAAATACGCTGCTAACAAGCTAACTGGTGCAGCAATATAGATAAAGACGGTAAGCAGAAGTACCACTGCCGTATGGTGGGTTTTGCGATATATTTCCGATCTGTAAGTGTAGTCTCGCATGGTAAGCAATGCATCAATATGTTCCAACAGTTCCATGATGCCACTGACTATGTGGTGACCAGTGTATAGGCATCTGCATAACACTGCAGCCGGCTCTAACAATGACAGTAATGGAAATAAGACAAACACAAAACGCATCGTCACAGGGGACCACGGACTTATCATGAACTTATGCATCAATATATAACAGGAATAAAGACCAGAGGCACTAATACCAATAAGCCATATTGAAGATATGATGAAGCCCGAGAGCCCATTTAATGAAAGCCTGAAGCTACGTGATACGGTATCTTTATGATCCTTGATGACGGGGGCCAGACCAAAGATTTTGAATATGTGATAGAAAGGCCTAACAGCGTTTTGGAAGCTGTGGCCACTCATGTGAGAGGCAAAGCTGTACGTACTTCTCATTATTCAACGAGCAACACTCGCGTTAGCGAACAGTTCTCAAGACTAAGTTGCAAGCCAGCTGTCAGTGCACAACGTGATCATTCCAATTTCGTTAATGGAATGACGATCGAAACGTAATTTCGTGAACACCAGTAATAAGTCATTAATTTGAGAGGTTTGTTAACCCAGAAACATTTCGACGTATACGTATACTGTGGCGAGATGTTACTCCGTCTATCTTACAAACAGTATCAGGCAAATAATTTTTACCAGTGGTACGATTAATTAAAAAAAAAGTAGTATTCGGAACTTGTGAAGCACTCTCTCTTTCTGTCTTTGTAAATCTAGTGTGTTACTAACTCATTCAGGTCTGTAAAAGCTTTTAGATCAGCTGTCGGTTTTAAATGTGAAATTTTCTTTTATATGTGAAATACTCTTTCAATAAAACCATTAGAACAGTCTCCTTTTAGAGATCTAATGTTGACGTCACTTATTCCTCAACTGAATGATACTTTGTGTATAGGAACGACATTTTGATATGCACAAACAATTACATAGCAATATTTTTCAGGTCCACTACTTATGTTATTCAGTATTTTACAATATACACTCCTGGAAATGGAAAAAAAGATCACATTGACATCGGTGTGTCAGACCCACCATACTTGCTCCGGACACTGGGAGAGGGCTGTACAAGCAATGATCACACGCACGGCACAGCGGACACACCAGGAACCGCGGTGTTGGCCGTCGAATGGCGCTAGCTGCGCAGCATCTGTGCACCGCCGCCGTCAGTGTCAGCCAGTTTGCCGTGGCATACGGAGCTCCATCGCAGTCTTTAACACTGGTAGCATGCCGCGACAGCGTGAACGTGAACAGTATGTGCAGCTGACGGACTTCGAGCGAGGCCGTATAGTGGGCATGCGGGAGGCCGGGTGGACGTACCGCCGAATTGTTCAACACGTGGGGCGTGAGGTCTCCACAGTACATCGATGTTGTCGCCAGTGGTCGGCGGAAGGTGCACGTGCCCGTCGACCTGGGACCGGACCGCAGCGACGCACGGATGCACGCCAAGACTGTAGGATCCTACGCAGTGCCGTAGGGGACCGCACCGCCACTTCCCAGCAAATTAGGGACACTGTTGCTCCTGGGGTATCGGCGAGGACCATTCGCAACCGTCTCCATGAAGCTGGGCTACGGTCCCGCACACCGTTAGGCCGTCTTCCGCTCACGCCCCAACATCGTGCAGCCCGCCTCCAGTGGTGTCGCGACAGGCGTGAATGGAGGGACGAATGGAGACGTGTCTTCTTCAGCGATGAGAGTCGCTTCTGCCTTGGTGCCAATGATGGTCGTATGCGTGTTTGGCGCCGTGCAGGTGAGCGCCACAATCAGGACTGCATACGACCGAGGCACACAGGGCCAACACCCGGCATCATGGTGTGGGGAGCGATCTCCTACACTGGCCGTACACCACTGGTGGTCGTCGAGGGGACACTGAATAGTGCACGGTACATCCAAACCGTCATCGAACCCATCGTTCTACCATTCCTAGACCGGCAGGGGAACTTGCTGTTCCAACAGGACAATGCACGTCCGCATGTATCCCGTGCCACCCAACGTGCTCTAGAAGGTGTAAGTCAACCACTCTGGCCAGCAAGATCTCCGGATCTGTCCCCCATTGAGCATGTTTGGGACTGGATGAAGCGTCGTCTCACGCGGTCTGCACGTCCAGCACGAACGCTGGTCCAACTGAGGCGCCAGGTGGAAATGGCATGGCCAGCCGCTCCACAGGACTACATCCAGCATCTCTACTATCGTCTCCATGGGAGAATAGCAACCTGCATTGCTGCGAAAGGTGGGTATACACTGTACTAGTGCCGACATTGTGCATGCTCTGTTGCCTGTGTCTATGTGCCTGTGGTTCTGTCAGTGTGATCATGTGATGTATCTGACCCCAGGAATGTGTCAAAGTTTCCCCTTCCTGGGACAATGAATTCACGGTGTTCTTATTTCAATTTCCAGGAGTGTATTATGTACACATTACTGCTGTCGGGGGAGTCGAAAATATTGGTGGTACCGGATAATCTTACAGTGTCCACTGTGCTTTCCCGATTCATCAGATAATGTAAGACGGAATCCCTGCTTTAATAGCAACTAAATTACAAGCACAGTGTCTGTGATACATCTTTTGCCAAAACAGCACCTGTGATGATAGTGTTGACCCTCCAGTAGTTCAGCATCAACTAAAATCTTACTACCGTAACATTCCCATGTTCTATGGTCTGGCTACCTACTGAATCAGCAGAAGAAAGTGTGAAAAATATGCCAAATGTGATCAGTAAGCATTTCTGAGCGAGTTTCTTATCTATCTTGTTTTATCTGAGCTCCCACCCCGCCTCAGAGCACAAGCTCCGTGGTATATTCCGGCAACCGAATCTCTCGAGTTACCTGAATCTCTTTGAGACGTATATATAGATTTCGCTTCTGTATGTCAGAACTTCGCGTGAAGGAAAGAAATTGCTGTGGAAACACTCTCTTAACGGCATTTTAATGTGCGCACATCATTATTAGAGAAGTAGTTTGCTTTTATTGTGAAGCGATGATAATGAGAGACCTCTCAGCAGTAGCTGCTTCCTTGTGAGAGACAAACTGCCTCCCTCACCTGTTTGCCAGTCTCATGCTGTACACTGTACATGTAAGACCGGGTCTATTATTTGACTAATATTTTACATTCTTCAGCAGAAGATCATAATACATGCCTATCTTTGTTACTAGTGGACTTCTCTTGGCCAGAAATGCCCCTTTGCCAGTGCTAGCCTGTTCTGCCCTCTTTGATCTGTCAATCAGTGGTTGTTTTGCTGCCAACATAGTAAAATTCCTTTACTTCATCTATTCCGTGACAATCAATCCTGTTTTTAAGTTTCTCACTATTCTCATTCCAGCTACTTCTCATTACTTACGTCTTTCTCCGATTTACTCTAAATCCACATTCTATACTCATTAGAGTATTCATTCCATTCAGCAGATCATGTAATTCTTCTTCACTTTCACTCATGATAGCAATGTCATCAGCGAATCGTGTCACTGGTATCATTTTACCTTGAATGTTAATGCCACCCGTGGACCTTCCATTCATTTCCGTCATTGCTTCTTCGATGCACAGGTTGAACAGTACTGGTAAAAGACTATATGCCTCTATTACACCCTTTTTAAAATGAGAACTTTGTCTTGGTCGTCCACTCTTATTATTCCCTCTTGACTCTTTTACATATTGTATATTACACATCTCTCACTATAGCATACCCCTATTTTTCTCAGAATTTCGAACATCTTGCACAATTTTAGATTGTCAAATACTTTTTCCAGGTCGATAAATCCTATGAAAGTGTCTTGATTTTTCTTTATTCTTACTTCCACTATCAACCGCAAAGTCAGCATTGCCTCTCTGGTAGCCTTACCTTTGCCAAAGCGAGACTAATCGTCATGTAACACATCCTCAATTTTCTCTTCCATCACTCTGTATATTATTCTTTTCAGTAACTTGGATGCACGAGCTGCTAAGCTGATTGTGCGATAATTCTCGCACTTGTTGGCTCTTCCAGTCTTCGAAATTGTGTGGTGATATTTTTCCGAAAGTCAGATACTATGTCGTCATACTCATACATTCTACACACCAACGTGAATAGTCGTTTTGTTGCGAGTTCCTCCAATAATTTTGGAAATCCTGATGTAACGTTATCTATCACTTCTATCATATTTAATCTTAAGTCCTCCAAAGCTTTTTTAAATTCTAATTTTAATACTGGATCTCCTATCTCTTCTAAATCGACTCGTGTTCCTTCTATTACATCAGACAAATCTTTGGCCTCATAGATGCCTTCAATGTGCACTATCCACCTACCCATCCTCTCCTCAGCATTCAACGGTGGATTTACCGTTGCACTCCTAATGTTGCCATCGTTACCTTTCATTTCACCGAGTGTTGTTTTGACTTTCCTATATACTGAGTCAGTCCTTCCGGCCACACTATGCCTCTTTACACCAGAAGACCGCTGTGCTCACCATCGTGGATGACACGGTGGACAACAGCATTTCCCCAAATACGCTACTAGTAAAGAAATTTGATGTTGTTGTGGAAATTATAAGTTGAATGTCATTAATCAGAACACAGTATTTCATTCAACAGCCGTATGATGCTCTGTATAATCAGTAGTATCAGACAATCTCTGCCGAGTGAATAGGATGCTCTGTGTATAAAAGCAGAACTTCCGAACCGCAGAAAGCATTTCCTCTTCATCGTGTGAACGCTCAACATCGTTGGTCAGTTGGGAGCAGATTCGTTTCCTAGAAATCTGATCTAGTTCCCGCAAGGAGTTAATAGCAAGAGAACAGAGTTGGGAAACGCCACTATTCTTCTTCTTCTCCCCTTGCTTTCTTCTGTTACACAATGTGCTTCAGCTATTCGTCGTATCTGAATACACGTTTTTATTCAATTTTAATCACTCTGCCGTTCTCCTGATCGAGCAGCTGCGAAAAAGTCTGCAACAAGGAGAAGTAGCAGACATTCTGCAGAAGAAAATCACCTGAGCTTTTTGATCATCATAGTTATCATCGTCGTTGTCAGCATGAGACCAAATAAAGTGGTACGTCATATGACTATAAATAACGGGCAAGCTATCTTAAAACCGTGTTAAAATCGGTGATACTAGTCTAGAACAGGTTTTTGCGGATTAATGTTTTAAAAGCGAATATTTACTGCCCTAACAGTCCTATACTTTTTCTCGACACATACCTCCTAGTTTTGATTAACAACGCGCAGGAGGTGATCCATTCTGTTAAAATAAATGTCTCGCTGTTCTGTACGTTCCTTTTCACGAAGACGGTTGAGAATACGAAATGTATGTGAACAACAAGAACACGCCTCTATCGCTCTCCGATGACAACAGTAAATGGTACTCAGCCAAACGACTTTTGAAAAGACCACTATTGTGGATGGGCGGAAAAATAATTATTTTGTGCGTCAACATTAATGGAAATAAGGGAGGTTATGCTGGAGAACACACGAAACTGTCTAATGTAATAGCACGTACGTCTATGATAATAAAGTTTGTAATATTATTTGATTTCAGCTACTTTGCATATCAGATAATTCTCATGAAAGAAATGGACAGACAACTAGCTATAGTTCGTAAAGGTGCTAAGCATCACAGCGCGAGAGTTGTTGTTGTGGTCTTCAGTCCTGAGACTGGTTTGATGCAGCTCTCCATGCTACTCTATCCTGTGCAAGCTTCTTCATCTCCCAGTACCTACTGCAACCTACATCGTTCTGAATCTGCTTAGTGTATTCATCTCTTGGTCTCCCTCTACGATTTTTACCCTCTACGCTGCCCTCCAATACTAAATTGGTGATCCCTTGATGCCTCAGAACATGTCCTACTAACCGATCCCTTCTTCTGGTCAAGTTGTGCCACAAACTTCTCTTCTCCCCAATCCTATTCAATACTTCCTCATTAGTTATGTGATCTACCCATCTAATCTTCAGCATTCTTCTGTAGCACCATATTTCAAAAGCTTCTATTCTCTTCTTGTCCAAACTACTTATCGTCCATGTTGCACTTCCATACATGGCTACACTCCATACAAATACTTCCAGAAATGACTTCCAGACACTTAAATCTATTCTCGATGTAAACAAATTTCTCTTCTCCAGAATCGCTTTCCTTGCCATTGCCAGTCTACATTTTATATCCTCTCTACTTCGACCATCATCAGTTATTTTGCTCCCGAAATAGCAAAACTCCTTTACAGCTTTAAGTGTCTCATTTCCTAATCTAATTCCCTCAGCGTCACCTGACTTAATTAGACTACATTCCATTATCCTCGTTTTGCTTTTGTTGATGTTCATCTTACATCCTCCTTTCGAGACACTGTCCATTCCATTTAACTGCTCTTCCAAGTCCTCTGCTGTCTCTGACAGAATTACAATGTCATCGGCGAACCTCAAAGTTTTTATTTCTTCTTCATGGATTTTAATACCTACTCCGAATTTTTCTTTTGTTTCTTTTACTGCTTGCTCAATATACAGATTGAATAACATCGGGGAGAGGCTACAACCCTGTCATACTCCCTTCCCAACCACTGCTTCCCTTTCATGTCCCTCGACTCTTATAACTGCCATCTGGTTTTTGTACAAATTGTAAATAGTCTTTCGCTCCCTGTATTTTACCCCTGCCACCTTTAGATTTTGAACGAGAGTATTCCAGTCAACATTGTCAAAAGCTTTTTCTATGTCTACAAAAGCTAGAAACGTAGGTTTGCCTTTCCTTAATCTTTCTTCTAAGATAAGTCGTAAGGTCAGTATAGCCTCACGTCTTCCAGTATTTCTACGGAATCCAAACTGATGTTCCCCGAGGTCGGCTTCTACCAGTTTTTCCATTCGTCTGTAAAGAATTCGTGTTAGTATTTTGCAGCTGTGGCTTATTAAACTGATTGTTCGGTAATTTTCACATCTGTCAACACCAGCTTTCTTTGGGATTGGAATTATTATATTCTTCTTGAAGTCTGAGGGTATTTCGCCTGTCTCATACATCTTGCTCACCAGATGGTAGAGTTTTGTCAGGACTGGCTCTCCCAAGGCCGTCAGTAGTTCCAATGGAATGTTGTCCACTCCGGGGGCCTTGTTTCGACTCAGGCCTTTCAGTGCTCTGTCAAACTCTTCACGCAGTACCGTATCTCCCATTTCATCTTCATCCACATCCTCTTTCATTTCCATGATATTGTCGTCAAGTACATCGCCCTTGTATAGACCCTCTATATACTCCTTCGACCTTTCCGCTTTCCCTTCTTTGCTTAGAACTGGGTTTCCATCTGAGCTCTTCATGTTCTTGCAAGTGGTTCTCTTATCTCCAAAGGTCTCTTTAATTTTCCTGTAGGCAGTATCTATCTTACCCCTAGTGATATAAGGTTCTACATCCTTACATTTGTCCTCTAGCCATGCCTGCTTAGCCATTTTGCACTTCCTGTCGATCTAATTTTTGAGGCGTTTGTATTCCTTTTTGCCTGTTTCATTTACTGCATTTTTATATTTTCTACTTTCATCAATTAAATTCAATATTTCTTCTGTTACCCAAGGATTTCTACTAGTCCTCGCCTTTTTACCTCCTTGATCCTCTGCTGCCTTCACTACTTCATCCCTCAACGCTACCCATTCTTCTTCTATTGTATTTCTTTCCTCCATTCCTGTCAATTGTTCCCTTATGCTCTCCTTGAAACTCTGTACAACCTCTGGTTCTTTCAATTTATCCAGGTCCCATCTCCTTAAATTCCCACCTTTTTGCAGTTTTTTTCAGTTTTAATCTACGGGTCATTACCAATAGATTGTGGTCAGAGTCCACATCTGCCCCTGGTAATGTCTTACAATTTAAAACCTGGTTCCTAAGTCTCTGTCTTACCATTATATAATCCATCTGATACCTTTTAGTATCTCCATGGTTCTTCCATGTATACAACCATCTTTCATGATTCTTAAACCAAGTGTTAGCTATGATTAAGTTGTGCTCTGTGCAAAATTCTACCAAGCGGCTTCCTCTTTCATTTCTTAGCCCCAATCCATATTCACCAACTACGTTTCCTTCTCTCCCTTTTCCTACTACCGAATTCCAGTCACCCATGACTATTAAATTTTCATCACCCTTCACTATCTGAATAATTTCTTTTATTTCATCATACATTTCTTCAATTTCTTCGTCATCTGCAGAGCTAGTTGGCATATAAACTTGTACTACTGTAGTAGGTGTGGGCTTCGTATCTATCTTGGCCACAATAATGCGTTCACTATGCTGTTTGTAGTAGCTTACCCGCGTTCCTATTTTCCTATTCATTATTAAACGTACTCCTGCATGCCCCCTATTTGATTTTGTGTTTATAACCCTGTAGTCACCTGACCAGAAGTCTTGTTCCTCCCGCCACCGAACTTCACTAATTCCCTCTATATCTAACTTTAACCTATCCATTTCCCTTTTTAAATTTTCTAACCTACCTGCCCGATTAAGGGATCTGACATTCCACGCTCCGATCCGTAGAACGCCAGTTTTCTTTCTCCTAATAACGACATCCTCTTGAGTAGTCCCCGTTCGGAGATCCGAATGGGGGACTATTTTACCTCCGGAATATTTTACCCAAGAGGACGCCATCATCATTTAATCATACAGTAAAGCTGCATGCCCTCGGGAAAAATTACGGCCGTAGTTTCCCCTTGCTTTCAGCCGTTCGCAGTACCAGCACAGCAAGGCTGTTTAGGTTATTGTTACAAGGCCAGATCAGTCAATCATGCAGACTGTTGCCCTTGCAACTACTGAAAAGGCTGCTGCCCCTCTTCAGGAACCACACGTTTGTCTGGCCTCTCAACAGATACCCCTCCGTTGTGGTTGCACCTACGGTACGGCTGTCTGTATCGCTGAGGCACGCAAGCCTCCCCACCAACGGCAAGGTCCATGGTTCATGGGGGGGAGCGCGAGAGTAAAGACATGAAATACTTGTTTTTTTAATGTGTGCCTATACCAAGACGCGCGTCCAGCGTCTAAATACGCTGAATAAACACTATGAGCCGCTGGGAACAGATATTTAAATCATTGCCGCAGCAAGAAGCAGCGATACAGAAGAAAGAACAATCTATCTCATGTTAAGAAATATTCTAGAGACTTCATTATCCCTTGTACTTTTGGCCACCGCAATGTTAAGACGTACTACATAGCATTGCTACAAGTTGTATTTTTAGTGTAAAAACTATGTGAAACGACGAACAAACATTTCGGTAACTAGGGTGAGAATACAATGTACTTACGCACAGGCAAGGACATGTAATTTTTAAGAAGGAACGGACTGACAAAGCAGTGATTATTAGACTGCGCCATGCACAAAATAAGTATCAGATGTAAGTTAGGCATTTATTATGTATTTGTCAATGTTTAGAAGTTAATTGCCAATTTGTTCAAAATATATCAATATTTTACGATGCAGTAATTTTCTTTCACTAACCAAAAATGATGTTCAAATTGTATATGAGCTTAGTAACAGGTTCGCTCTTTATCGCGGTGTCTCGATTGTATTTGGGAGACGACTAATGTCTCCAATTTCCAATCTGTTAATCTTTCTCATACGAAATTCCACTAATTTGCTCTCACTTCCATTTTTATATTCTTATAGGTCCCTTAGGTATTTTCATCAAAGATTATGACTGCGTGAAGGCAATCCAGGTCAAAAGGTCAATTGTTCGCGTATCAATCCGTCTCCTAAACACAGTCGAGAACCGACGCATCGGTGATCGATTAATAATCTCTCTCTCTTTTAAAGTCGTACTAAAAAACGGCCACACAAGATAGCCGTAAGTACGCAGTCTGGTGTTAGGTTGCATTTTGCCAGTAAATATTACCTAAAAACATTGACAGGATCACTGTTATTATTTACTACTATTTCGTATACACTATAAGTGAGTTCCTAACGCCAGAAGTCCAATAATGTAATAGTGCTTCTTTTAAAAGTGCGTGATAATAACCGTTCAGTCGTATAACAAAGCCTGTTTTAAGTGGTCTACACTAGCAGTATTACGTTTATATCCTATAAACAACAATGCACAACGTGTATCTAAATATATTCCATACGCTAATAAATTACTGTGCTAATTTATCATTACCTGCAGAGCTCAAATATGATCTTGTTTTCGAATGACAGAATTAATATGCCTTTTTAAAGGTATACATCATCCAGTATATAGATTATGAATGGATAACTGTATTGGACAATAGTGAAGATAAAGTGTTCCAAGTTGCGCCGCTGCATAATATTACAAAACACTGTAGTAGGAACATGTTAATCTGTCAATTTTATAGGGTACTGATAATACAGATATATGTCGTGATTATTGTAATACATAAATAATTTGTCAAGGATAGCACGGAGTAGCATGAATTTTTCGTACCAACACACTGTAATATGTTATTGTTTTATTCCAAGCAGAAGTTAGATGCACGTTTGGTTGAGAAAAAAAAAAACTTGTGAAAAATGTAACTTTTAGCTACTGACTTGGCATCACTGTTACCATAAGGTAAACCACTGAATGTAAATACATTGTATGTAATGACATTGTTTGAAAAAATATTTCAATAAATTTTATATCTATCGTAATTTGCATACAAGTTCATTTTTGTTACCCTTAGTACATACTCCACAGTCTGTTTGCGTCACACAACACTACGTAAGCGAGTGTGTGTCTGTCCCTCAGCTCGGCTGTGACTTACTGCTGAGATGTGTAGAGATATCCTTCCTCCCCCTCTCTCTCTCTAGACTGGACCTCTCTTCCTGCTTCGCAGCAGCAAGTGAATGCTGCGCTGACAGGTCTCTGAGTGACTGACGTAAGAGCCTCAGAGATCTGAGTACTTATAATTTATGAGACATGATATTTAATTGAAATACATAAGTGGAAGTGGGCGAATACACGAGTATGATCAGATTTAATGAGGGAAGTGTTTTAATTTAAATGCAGAAATATTTGAAAATACACAAACTGATTTTTTATCACATATGTGCTTATTGAGTATATTATATTTGGCATATGAAATACAGATATTTGTGTGTATGTGTGTGTGTGTGTGTGTGTGTGTGTGTGTGTGTGTGTGTGTGTGTGTGTGTAAGTGAGAGAGAGAGAGAGAGACAGAGAGAGAGAGAGAGAGAGAGACAGAGAGAGAGAGAGAAATAGGAAGAGTGGGAGAAAAGAAGAGAATAAATGATTACTTTTCATGAGGGACAGAGCACTGTTGTATACAGTATTTCTGAAGTAAGAATGAAGAATTACAGGGGATCACATGTTTGTAACGGTGCGAGGTATAGACTTACGAAATGTGTTGTTTAATAACAAGACAAACACAGAGGTGAGGTCAGATTTAATGAGGGAAACATTTTAATTTAAATGAAGAGATGTTGTAGAGAGTTATTTTGTGGGAAATTTGTTACAATTTCTTATTAAATGGACAAGAATCGATTATTGAACACAAACGAGGAAAGGGGGGAGAGAGAGAGAGAGAGGGGGGGGGGGGAATGATTACTTCGCATAAGGGAAAGATCACAGCTGTACACAGTATTTTTAAAGTATGACTTACAGAGAGATAACACGTTTGTAACGAGTATGAAGAAATTTATGACATAGCAAATGCAGAATTAGCTGTGTGTGTTCGTGTGTGTGTGTGTGTGTGAAGACGTAATGCATAGCTTTGACTTTGACATCACTTCGGTACTAATATTAATATTAAGTCATGTGTATGAGACTTTAAGAGAAATAATGAATGTCTTCAACTAAGAGTTACGTAACCTCTTTACTGCATATATGATACTTTAGCACTACACTCTGATTGTTTGATGCGAAGAGTAGGGGGCTTAGGGTATAAAGCATTATTGGTCTGTTTCCATCATCGTCAGACTGTACTATGCCTGTCTGGACACAAGCCAGGAAAGAGGGTGATTTTAATTTCCCACTAACACTATTGCGAGGGTAATCCCAAAAGAAAGGCCTCCTATTTTTTTATAAGTACAGAACTCTGTTTGTGTGGCAGTTGGTCACACTGTTATGAAGAGTGCTTCACACGCTGTGTGTAAACATGGCGCACGCCACACTGAGGCGCTCAGTCTTGGCTTGGCAGCCGTAGAGAATGGAGCTCCCGTTGGTTGTTACCGCGAATTGCGCGCAGTTATTCGGTTTTTGAACGCAAAGGGCACTGCGCAGATTGAAATCCATCGCCAATAGACGGAAGTGTATGGTGAGTCGTACATGGATGTCAAAAGTGTTCGTAAGTGGTGTAGAGAGTTAGCAGCTGGTCGGACCGAAATTCACGACGAACAAAGGAGCGGGAGATTGTCAATTTCTGAGGAGACAGTGTTGAATGTAAAGCAAAGCATGCGTGAAGATCGGCGGATCATCCTGGATGATCTCTGCGCGTTGGTTCCTGAGGTTTCCCGAAGCACCGCTCAAAGAATTTTAACGGAAACATTGAACTACCGGAAGGTGTGCTCACGATGGGTGCCACGCATACTGACTGAGGACCACATGCGGTATCGAGTTGATGCTTCCTGCGGATTCCTTCACCGCCTGGCAGCCGAACAGGGCAACTTTGTGGACTCGATTGTCACGGGTGACGAAACCTGGGCATACCACTTTACACCTGAGACCAAGTAACAATCACGCCAATGACAGCATCCTTCTTCAGCATGGCGGCGAACTGGTATGACATGGGCATACAAAAACTGCCACAGCGTCTACAAAAATGCATCGACAGAAATGGCGATTATGTCGAAAAATACCTAAATGTGCAAGCTGTAAATTGATGTAAACCACTGTAGAAATAAACAGGTCTATGTACTTATAAAATAATTGGAGACGTTACTTTTGGGATTATCCTCGTAGGCTATTATCTAATACTACGCTGAGAACAGGGAAGGACAGAAGGCATCAGCCAGTACTTCACTGCAAATATGGGGGGGGGGGGGGCGGCGGGAAGAGGGCGGAGGGAAAGGGTGTAATTTGATGAGAACTTCGGAAATAGCATAACTTGACACCAGTTTTACACATCAAATTAATACTACGCTCTGATTGGTTGAAGCAAAGGCGTGGGAGAGGGGACAAAATATAAAGCACAACTGATCTATTTCCATCAACTTTGATATTTTTAACGATACAGTTTGATTGGTTGTTATTAACGATATCACTGAAAAACTAGATGACGTCAGATTTAAAACTCAGGAGAAGAGCTGCAAGCACATAGTGGCGAAAAGCCACCATAAGCTTACTAAATAAAACTGAGTTATCAGTGCACTTATAGAAGTAATTACAAAATCTTACTACCTAAGGCAGTAAAAGGATGGACAAAAGAACAAAGTAGTAGAGGAAGAAATTGGTTGGAGTACTTTTTATGAAGTAAATAGGGTTTTCAAAATTGATGTTCTTATAAATGTAAAATAGAAATTTTATAGTCAGTATGAACTACAACATATCACTTCTGGGTGCAATACATGAGCTTTCAACATAAAAATCGTTCATAACCTGTAGCCCTTCAGTGAACATTTGAGAGATGCTTTTTAGGAATAACTAGGTGATGTAGTTGTAACTCTTTTTCTTCTACGTAGTGGTCAATCTGCTGACTGGTTTTGCAGTAATTAGATTGGGTGTAGACCTTCAATATTCACATCTCGCTACCTTCTCATACATTTACGTGTAGGGCTCACAGCCAACATCCATTTTCATTTGTCCTTTGTAAGCCTAAAGTCGTCTTCCTCTCGAGTTTTCTCCTATGCCATGTCTCACTACTATAGTTTTAGGAGCCTGTCAAGTCTACCTATCGCCAACCTAATTACTGGAAACCAATCCTCGGTTTGACCACTAAAAATAATAAGAAGAGCCTCAACTACATCAGCTAGTTTTTGTTTTGAGGCATCTGTCAATTGCTCACTGAACAGGCCGCAGGTTATGAAATATGTTTTTTTATTAGAAATTCATGTCATGCTGCCAAAAGTGACACGTTGCAGTTCAGACCAACTGAAAAATTTGCAATTTTGGTTCATAAGAACACCAATTTTGATTACCCTATTTACCACATGAAAAGCACTCTACGCTATCTTTTCCCTCTATTACTTTACTCAGCTGTCCTTCCCTAAGTACTAAAACTTGGTAATTGCTTCTATAACTGCACTGTTTATGTGAAAAGTTACATCATTTTAACGTTGATAAATAGTTGTCTTACAGTGGCTTTGGGGTACTTTGTGTTTAAATCCCCTCCTAGACGTTGAAACAAGAGATCAACATGTTTATCAGTGAGATCATTCAAGGTCACCAATCGCATTACAGTATTAAAAATCAATTTTGATGGAAATGGACTATTTCTGCTTTATATTTCACCTCACTCCTCTGTCCTACCAATCACTGAAACTTTATGATTACTAGCACATTGCATGAGCGTGTTACAACTCAATAAAAGTAAATAAAACATAGTAAACGTACGACTGGGAAATGAAATATATTATAATGTAAATAACAGAAGTAAGGATTCTGAGATTTTTCTGATTGAAAGATGAGCTGTTTTACTTTCTTGGAAACCAACCGTCTGATACTCTCAGTTGTAGCATATACTGTTCGTCAGAAAATTACACTTCTAAAGGAGAACAACAGATGATTTATATGTCAGACGGTCAAACAATTGCGTTCCCTGTACCACATTAATGCAGACGTGACAGGAAGTTTCAGTAAACAAATAAATTCGTCAAATTGTGGTGACGATTGGCTTTTACTGTTTCATGCTCCTTGTTGACTGGACGCAGCACACCACTGGAGAGTTTTTGTTTTGTAGCAGTGCTTCTGAAATGATTTCGTCGGTGACCCCTTGTGTATACACGCATTTCCTTGTGACCCCCAACGCTATAATAAATATTAAAAGAGTATGCATACAACCAACATACTAATTTCTAAGCGTCTCTCTCTCTTCATGAACACTATCCTAACGATGCTCTTTACTGAAACTTTGGCCAAATAAATTATTACATATGAACAATATTTGAGAAAAATCTTGTACTAGGTAATTACATCGTTAAAAGTACCTGGATGAAAACAGCTGATTAGGACACTGGGAACGGCCAGTAAAATTTATAAAAGACAGAATTCATTATTTTACCACACAAAATTTGAATATAAGAACAGGTATTAGGCTAAATGGCAGAAAAAGATTGACATGAATGTAAGAAATATTCGAATCAATCCATTAATTCAGTTTAAGAAGAAGTTCAGGACCGAGAGGCATCTGCGCGCTTATTCCGGAGGGGCAAGCTAATAAATGAACACGATAACGAGCCTTGGATGCGCAAAAGCGGCATATGACTAGGCTCTCGGTTGCAGGATCCAAAGATACGCAGGAAAACTCCAAGCATGCTAAACATGGGGGGCATCATGCGTTAAACTTGTGATCAATCACTCACAGGCACGAAGCAGAATCATCGAAACTTCTAGTAGTAGTGCTGAGAGCCCTTGATCCCATATAAATAGGACCGTCCTGTGCTACGGGAGGGACGAGGACGAGTTAAGAGCAGATGATGCCGTCTCCACGACGCTCATCAGTCTAATTAGGATCTAGTTTATTTCGGCAGCCTCGACTAAAGTGGAACACATGTTAGAGAATATCGAGTTAGAACATCGTACATGGAGCCTTGTATAAAGAAAAATTTGTCGGGCGGTACTTCCATGTAGCCGGCCGAAGTGGCCGAGCGGTTCTAGGCGCTACCGTCTGGAATCGCGCGACCGCTACGGTTGCAGGTTCGAATCGTGCTTCGGGCATGGATGTGTGTGATGTCCTTAGGTTAGTTAGGTTTAAGTAGTTATAAGTTCTAGGGGACTGATGACCTGAGAAGTTAAGTCCCATAGTGCTCAGAGCCATTTGAACTTCCATGTGATGGAATCACATCGATAATTAGCCACTTCCACCCTTGTCCCTGAGCAGTCCTACCAAATTCCGTAATCTGAATCACCCAGAGCTTGCTTGTTAGCCGAGTTAAAGCAATCGACAGGTGGTCCACCACCAGTTAATCTCAGATAATTAAACAACACGAGGTAAGCTCTTTCGTCGAGCTTGCAACAGTACTTCTGAATCCTCCCCAGACACGACAGGGGGCACGTCAAAGTGGTAACAGGTATGGATTGTACTGTTTTGAGTGATGAGATAGGAGATACATAGTACGAGTAAGGAGCAGATAGTGGGAGAAGGGATTTCAGAAGAATTCATCCCTGATCCAAGTCTGGATGCAGGGCTTGATAATTTTTCAAGTAAAAGTAGTACCAGGTGTGGAACGTGCTATCTA
This sequence comes from Schistocerca piceifrons, assembly GCF_021461385.2. NCBI lineage: Eukaryota > Metazoa > Arthropoda > Insecta > Orthoptera > Acrididae > Schistocerca > Schistocerca piceifrons. The sequence goes on along the minus strand of NC_060138.1, from coordinate 135,639,901 downwards.
GAGTGATGCGATAGCAGATTCGGAGTACGAGTGCAGGAACAGGTAGTGGGAGAAGGTATTTCAGAAGAATGCGGCCCTGATCCAAATCTGTAGGCACGGCTTGATGATTTTGAAGTGGGAATAGAGGGCGTCTTACTGTGCCACAGCAGACTTGATTACGAGCTCACCGCAACATAAGCCGTCGCATGAGCGCCAAAATCACCACACTCGAGGACAGCGCATAGCACCAGACCCGGGCGGGCGGTGGTGGAGGGATGGAAGTGGTGGGAAGGGGGTGGGGGGAGGGGAGGGCAGGGCACGGGCAGTTCACCTCAGCTGCACATCGAACGGCTCGCAAAGTCAGCAGGGTCAGTACACATGGCGTCCGATGCCGATGCAGAAAATGCGCCAACTTGCGACAGAAATAGGCAGTACTTTACATCCACCGAGGTTACTAAACTAGTCCTGAGAAAATTCAATGAAGACAAGCAACAGCTTCCGGAATTTTTTAGCTATTGCAATGAAGCTCATAATTTAGTGGAACCTAAGGCTAAGAAAGTATTTCTTATATGTAACACTGATCAAATAGAAGTTGTTAGTTAGAGATCATACCGAAACTTGGTCTGCCATGAGAGCAATTCTACTAGACAATTTTGAGAACAAGCTGAATCTTGATTATTACTCACGTACTACGTTCGATGTCGGCAAGGAAAGGGAGAAAGAGTGGTTCACTGTGGCTCCAGTGTGGACACTACGCGTTACCACTTTAGACAAACTAAGAGGAAAGTCATGTAGGAAGTCTAAATTAATTCGATAGTTAGAAAGAGTTGTGTTTTTTCAGAGATTATACACTGAACGTATTAAGACAATGATACGAGCTCAGGGAGAGAAATTAACACTGTCAGAGACAACTGATTTAGCCACGACAAAGGAATGTGCGATTACGTCTGAGAAAGAAAAATACAGGGTGGTGACTGTGCCTCAGCAACGACTAAAAATGGTTCCCAGTGCTTTAATTGTGGCAACGGGACCATTTAGCGCGAGAGTGGGCATACAAGCACACCTTCCACAAAGTAGAGGCCGTCAAAGCAGCTCCATTTAAATCCGAACGTACACGGCTACCTGTCAAGGGAGTCGATGTCTGAGTATTTCGGGGAAACAGTTTACGGTCCCAGTGCCCCCGTAAGGTGCATGCAACGCAGTTTGACAGGGCACACTCCTCCAAGCACTAAGCCGAAACTCATCATTTTTTTGAAGTGTCATTAAGCCAGAGTGTGCCTAGAGAGCAGATGGGCCATCATACGCAAAAAAAATTAATTGGGAAACGATCGACAGGCGTAACGCTGCAGGCCCATTAAGCGACATCAGGTATAGCCGGCCGGTGTGACCGAGCGGTTCTAGGTGCTTCAGTCTGGAACCGCGCGACCGCTACGACCGCAGGTTCAAATCCTGCCACGGGCATGGATGTGTGTGATGTTCTTAAGTTAGTTACGTTTAACTAGTTCTAAGTTCTAGGGGCTGATGACCACCGATGTTATGTCCCATAGTGCTCAGAGCCATTTGAACCATTTTGTCATTAGATATCATAATGGCCGTAGTCTGTAGCAGAATGATTGTATTGTCGCGGAGTTGATATGTAGAATAAATCCAGATAAATCAAATTATTTTCAGATTTGCAGCCGGATAAAATTATCAATTGTACACAGTATTTTCGGGGTCCACCTTACCGCCATCATCAGGTAAGAAAAGCTAGGCTACTCTCACCGACAACTGTTTAAAATGCGCAAGCCCTCAAACGTCGCTGCTGCACCCTGTCAGTAAACGAATTGCAGTGCCTCCAGTGGTGAATTCCGTGGAAAAACGATACATCGTTAAAAATTATTACTCGCAGCCTGCCGATTGAGATGCCGTTGTTTCATCACATGTCATGAAACAGGATTCCAATTTTTATAAGCGGGCATCTATTATCTCGTTTAATGATTTTATCTGTTAGTCTGATTTCGACAGATTCTGTTAAAATACAGCCTGTAACATTTTTGGGATTTCCGTAGTATGAAAGCCGTGAGTATCATTGGAAAGGCATTCACCTTTCTGTATATTAAATGATCAACTTATTAGATGGTACCTATTCTTTGAAAGACATTTGTTTTATATAATTTACGTAACCGTAAAGATGCGCATCTAGCGTGGACGCTAATAAATCTATTGCGCAAACAAAGAAACATTTTAACAGAAGCAGAACTGACGTTCCACTTCCATGTAAATAAAAGATTACAGTAAAAATCTTTTGTAGATCATCAGATTTTAATGTATTTCAGCTTGTAATGTGAAAACGTAAAGAGGGTCGACTTTAAGCTATAAAAGTGAGCGCTCTTGCCAGCGTGCAGACAACATTATTAATTAATAAAATTCAAGTAATTTATGTTCGAAACTGTAAATCGGCAAGTTATTGTTATGAAGGTGTTGAACGGTGCAAGAATTGTCTTTAACGAAGGAGCAAAGTAATGACTGTAATTTGTGACAAAAACGTGAACCAAGGAGACAGCACAGAACAGGCTGAAATCTGATCACACCATACAGTTAGAAAAGTACTTATGTAAGTCATACTGTTTAGAAATAAGCCCTAATTTGCTAGTGAGAATTGTTTGAATATATTTAGTGTTTACCAGATTTCTTATTCTGTTCTTTTCGTTTATTTTTTTTACCTCCATGTCATATTATTTTTGTAAATATCAAACAGCCTATACTACAGCAGACAATACTGCGGCATCCTGGTCGTAGACAGAAGGCCGTTCCTTGTCTTCTATACAACTCATAGCTGTCCCATTTATTAATGATTTCATTTGCAAATGCAACTTTTTTTATTGTTCATTGTTAAAGGTCCCTTAGGTGATTATAAATTTCATATTGATTACGTAAAGAAATCCGGGTTGTTCTTCTCCAAATAATAGAAGCCTTTGCGTAATCAAAAACTAGCCTCCATCTGACAACGATCAGGAGCCGACCAGAAGACGGACGTCTTCGACCGCTTTCGTGTTTCCTGTGGTAAAGCTGTGCCAAACTGGGAACACGACATTCTAGTATGAAACACAATATATAATTATCAGATTAAAATTGAAAAAAAAACTCAAATATATTTAACATAATTTCTTTCATTATACTAGAAGTCCCAGTAACGCGGGGCATTTGCAACCACCTGTGTCTCATTGTATAGCTTCCTATGTCCCTCTGTAAAACAGTGTTCAGCCACTGCGGCTTTGTCTGGTTGTAATCATCGCGTATGGCGTAGATGCTCAACATATCTATCATTGATGTTACGAATACTTTGGCCAATGTATCTTCTACTGTACTCAAATGGTATTTTGTAAACGGTAGGTTTCCTCAAACCTAAATCATCCTTGACAGAGCCAAGGAGTGCTCTAATTTTAGCTAGTGGATGGAATACACATATGATTTAAAATTTCTTCAGAACCATACACGTTCCCAGGGTATGGAAGGAAAGCCAAAGAACTAAAAGCGTCTTCAACTGGTTTAGTTAATGGTGCAAACTCAAAGGCACATGGAATCTGCCTGTCTGTATAGCCGTTACGATTAAACACATCCTTAAGATGTTACAGCTCTTGCGTTAAATTCTTAGCATCTGAGGCAGCCAACTTGTTTTTTGAGGTATGTAGACATATGTTTCTTGTTTGGCCACATGGAATAGATGTACCGGTTACTGGACCAATTTCACTGTCATCACCCTAACATTAAGTTCACGATGGAGATTGAAAAGGAACGGACATTACCCTTTTTGGATGTACTGGTCTATAAGAAAGATGGGGGAGCTCTTGGACGCAGAGTTTATAGGAAACCGACACGTACTAACAGATATTTACATGCTACCAGCTGTCATCCGCCGTTTCCACGTGCAGGAGTCCTAAGCACCGTGGTCCAAAGACCATATGGTATTTCGGATGCTCAGAATTTACCAAAAGTGCAGCAACATCTATCTTTCTTTTTCTTTTTATTTTAAGAGTCATCAGCCTTCTGACTGGTTTGATGGGGTCACCGTGAGTTCCTCTCCTGTACAAACCTTTTCTTCTCAGAGTAGCACTGTCACGCTACATCCTCGACTATTTGCTGGATGTATTCCAATCCCTGTCTTCTTCTATACTTTTTGCACTCTATAGTTCCCACTAATACCATGGGAGATATTCCCTGATGACGTAACAGATGTTCTATCATCCTGTCTCATCTCCTTGTCAGCGTTTTCCATATATTCCTTTCCTCTCCGGTTCTGCACAGAGCATCCTCATTCCTTACCCCATCAGTGCCCTGAATTTTCAACATTCGCCTGTAGCACCACATCTCAAGTGCTTCGATTCTCTTCCGATCCGGTTTTCCCACACTCTATGTTTCATTACCATACAATGTTATGCTCCATTCTCACACATTTCCACCTCAAATCAAGACCTATGTTTGACACCAGTAGGCTTCTCTTGGCCGGGAATGCCCGTTTTTCTAGTGCTAGGCTGCTTTTGATGTCCTTATTGCTCAGTCCATCATTGGTTATTTTACTGCCTAGGTAGCAGAATTCCTTAACTTCATCTGCTTCGTGACCATCAATGTTGATGTTGAGTTTCTCATGGTTATCGTTTCTGTTACTTCTCATTACTTTCCTTTTACTTCGATTTTCTTTCAGACCAAATTCTATATTCATGACACTGTTCATTCTGTTCAGCAGATCATGTAATTCTTCACTTTCACTCAGGATAGCAATTTCGTCATATAATTGTATCATTGATATCCTTTCATCTTTAATTTTAATTCCACTCCTGAATTTTATTTTACACCATTGATTCTTCAATGTACAAATCTAATAGTAGGGACGATAGTCTACATCCGTGTGTTACACCCTTTTTAATCCGAGCACTTCATTCTTGGTGGTCCACTCTCATTATTCCCTCTTGGCTCTTGTAAAAATTGTGTATTACCGTCTTAAGGACGTGTTTAATTATAACGGGTATAGGGACAGACAGATTCGATGTGTATTACCTGAACCAGATGAAGACACTTGTAGTTCTATGGCTTTCCTTCCATACGCTGGGAACGTGTACGGATCTGAAGAAATTTGAAATCATGTTTGTATGCCAAACACCAGCTAATATTAGAGCACTCCTTCGCTATGTTCAGGATGATTTAGGTTTGAGGAAACCAGGCGTTTCCAAAATACCTTGTGATTGCTGTAAAATATACATTGGCCAAGCTATTCGTACCGTTAACGACAGATGTGTTGGACATCATCGCCATACGCGATTATTACAGACTGACAAATCCGCTGTGGCTGAACACTGTTATACTATTCTATACAATGAGACACAGGTGGTTGCAAACGCTTCGCTTTACTGGGATTGTGTTTTATAAGAATCTGTTGAAATGAGACTAGCACGTAGTATCATTAAACGTGATAATGAATACTCGCTGAGTAAAACTGGGAATCCCGTTTTATCAGATATGAAGAAACAACGGCATCTGAGTCTGTCGGCTGCGAGTAATAATTTTTAATGATACATGATTTTCCAACAGTGTTCAACACTGGAGGCGCTGCAACTCCTCCTCCGCCAGGGGCAGCAGCGACATTTGACCGCTGGAATGTTACCTCAATGCTGCACTTTTGTATTTTTGCTGCATATAAAGGTTGCGTTCAAACGGTTCAAATGGCTCTGAGCACTATGGGACTTAACTTCTCAGGTCATCAGTCCCCTAGAACTTAGAACTACTTAAACCTAACTAACCTAAGGACAACACACACATTCATGCCCGAGGCAGGATTCGAATCTGCGACCGTAGCGGTCTCGCGGTTCCAGACTGAAGCGCCTAGAACCGCTCGGCCGCATCGGCCGGCAAAGGTTCCGTCGTACGCGGTTTGAATCAGTTGTCGGCGAAAGCGGCTTAGCTCTTCTCACCTGATGATGGTGCCAATGTTTAAAGTGGAAATATTTTGTACAAGTGACAGTTTGATCCGGCTGAAGATGGTTCAAATGGCTCTGAGCACTATGGGACTCAACTGCTGAGGTCATTAGTCCCCTAGAACTTAGAACTAGTTAAACCTAACTAACCTAAGGACATCACACACATCCATGCCCGAGGCAGGATTCGAACCTGCGACCGTAGCGGTCTCGCGGTTCCAGACTGCAGCGCCAGAACCGCGCGGCCACTTCGGCCGGCCCGGCTGAAGACCCGAAAACAGTTTGATATGTTAAGAAGCCGGATAAGTCTACATTGTCAAATAGAGACGAAGCTATTAATTGATAGTGACGCTCAAGTCAATTTAATTAAGGCTGACGAACTGGAGAATCTGATGAAAGGGGATCCCAGAAAGGCAGTGACGATCAAAATCATAGCTAAAGAAGAGATATAGAAAGCGGTAGAAGTGGTATTACAGTTGGAACCGAGAGCCTGCACTGACTGTGTTACGAAATTCCGAATTGTGGATGCTTGTATGGACTTAACGTTTGACGGATTGCTGGTCAGAGAGTTCCTTGAGATAATAAAGTTATTCTGAAATATGAAGTCAGATATTTGTGGATAAGGGGGAAAAGGGTTAAATTGTAAGAAGCATGAGAGTATGCTCACATTGCGCAGTGTGCAGTCATAAGTAGTAAACATCGGAAGTCCGAATAACCTATTTACATTTTCGAGAGGAAGTACTTGAAGTGCAGTAGCCAGTGGTTCTAGCCTTGCGCCACTCTAAGGGCAGATAGTGGCTGTAGAGCCCAAGGGCTCGACACTCAAGGTTCGCCCGAAGACACGTGAGGATACAAAAGCTGTATCAATAACTGGCCAGACGCCACAAGCGCCGTCACAGGCTGCTGTGACCAGGCCCAGGACAGGTAAGCAAAAGGGAGGCAAAAAAGGCGAATGGAGCCGAGAAACCCAAAGGACGGAGATTGCCTTCCACGAGGACACCCAATAGAGGTAGCAGGGCAGAAGAAGTGTTCGGCCAACGTAAAGAACGAATTTTAAGGGTATGAATGACGCACACGCTATGGAAAGAAGTATTGATCCCAAAACAGGAAGATAGGCCAGGGTTGTATGACTAGAAGCAATCATAACTGTGCGACATGAAGAATTTTTCACGAGCATACTAGAGACCAGGATGTCAATTTCCGTACACCAGATATATTTGCGGAGAGGATCGCCCTTCTCACTAGTTACATAATCAGACATGCTCCTACGGAGCAAACAGGTACCAAAAAGTCTCACCAGAGTTTCTCAAAAGAAAATACACAGATAATTTGGATCGAGAAAGCCGGCCGGGGTGGCTGAGCGGTTCTAGGCGCTACAGTCTGGAACCGCACAACCGCTATGGTCGCGGGTTCTAATTCTGCTTTGGGCATTGATGTATGATGTCCTTAGGTTAGTTAGGTTTAAGTAGTTCTCAGTTCTAGGGGACTGATGACCTCAGAAGTTAAGTCCCATAGTGCTCAGAGCCATTTGAACCATTTTCTTTTTTTTTTTTTTGTTTTTTTTTTTTGATCGAGAAGAGAAAACACCAACCAAAGAACTGTGCCTTGCTTTTTATGATATGCTCCATTTATCACAGGATGTGCTAACTAATACCATATTGGTAAAGTGTCAAATTCCGCTGGTGCCTGAAGCAGAAGGTACAATAATAAATTGTACCGAATCCAAAAAGCCCATCGAGAAACGTTACAAGCTGAGGTCGAGGGGATGCTGGCTCATGGCATAGTTTCACCCAGTACCAGCCCGAGAAATGTTCCCCTCATCTCGCTCCCAAAGAAATTAGATGCCAGCGGGAAGCAAAAATTTAGAGCAGTAGCAGACTACCGTAAAATGAATGAAGTGCCGTTAAATATGATGTACCGTTTGACCCAGATTGATGACGCGCAGCGTTTCTCCACACTCGACCTTACTAAAGTGTAGTAGCAAGTTCTAATTGATGAGAGGTAGCGCGAATAGACGGTTATTACCACAGCAATGGCCCACTATCAGTATAATAAAATGGCGATGGGTCTGTAAATTACTCTACTCTTTTTCAGCGTTTAATGAACAAGGTAGGAAGGGAGATAGGGTTTAACGTACTGTCGACATCGAGGCCATTAGAGATGCAGTACAAGCTTGGATTCTGTCAAGGACTGGGAAGGAAATCAGCCGTGCCCTTTCAAGGGAATCCTTACTGTATTTGTCTGGAGTATTGCTTAATGAACGCTGTACCAACTGGGATACAGAGGAACAAAATGTTTATATATGTGGACGATATTGTTGTGAGTGCCTCGGTGGAAGAGCACAAGGCATGCCTAGAAGAATTATTGAATCGGCTGTGTCAAGGGCACTCGAAGTTGGTATTAGATAAATGTGCGTTTTTACGAAAGGAAGATACGTTTCTGGAACACATACTGACCTCTTTGGGGTTAAAACCCGACCCTTCTGAGGTGGAATCTATAGAGAAATACTCACAGCCAAGGACTACCACACATCGTTCCTGGGTTAAATAGGATGTTATCAGCGATTCGTTAGTAATTTCAGTAAAACTGCTAAGCCGCTACATGGCATACGGAAACAGGGGGATCCATATGAGTGGGGAGCATCGCAGGAGGACCCTCTCAGCAGCAGAAGCAAACATTGATCAGTCTTCTCATATTACAGTATCCACATTTCAGTAAGGAACTCTCCATTACGACAGATGCGAGCAGTTGCGCGATCGGCGCATACTTAAGTCCAGAATAGATAGGAAAAGACCTCCTAATCATTCATTTCGAGGACCGTTAACAAATCCGAACAGAAGTGCAGTACAGTAGAACGTGAACCCTTAGCAACAGTGTGAGATATGCAATATTTCCAGCCATGTTTGTTCAGTTGAAAGTTTAAGATTATCATGGACCACACGCCCTGGTGTCTCTGACCTATATTCCAGGTTGATGAAGTTCCGATTAAAATTGGAAGAATAGGATTATCAAATACTTAACAATGAAAGCAAACGAAATCCCATGATCCTCGCATTATCACGTATTCGGACTATACACGATGCAGGCTGCAACGTGCAAAAAGCCGTTTGGACCATGTACACTCCAGGAAATTGAAATAAGAACACCGAGAATTCATTGTCCCAGGAAGGGGAAACTTTATTGACACATTCCTGGGGTCAGATACATCACATGATCACACTGACAGAACCACAGGCACATAGACACAGGCAACAGAGCATGCACAATGTCGGCACTAGTACAGTGTATATCCACCTTTCGCAGCAATGCAGGCTGCTATTCTCCCATGGAGACGATCGTAGAGATGCTGGATGTAGTCCTGTGGAACGGCTTGCCATGCCATTTCCACCTGGCGCCTCAGTTGGACCAGCGTTCGTGCTGGACGTGCAGACCGCGTGAGACGACGCTTCATCCAGTCCCAAACATGCTCAATGGGGGACAGATCCGGAGATCTTGCTGGCCAGAGTGGTTGACTTACACCTTCTAGAGCACGTTGGGTGGCACGGGATACATGCGGACGTGCATTGTCTTGTTGGAACAGCAAGTTCCCCTGCCGGTCTAGGAATGGTAGAACGATGGGTTCGATGACGGTTTGGATGTACCGTGCACTATTCAGTGTCCCCTCGACGACCACCAGTGGTGTACGGCCAGTGTAGGAGATCGCTCCCCACACCATGATGCCGGGTGTTGGCCCTGTGTGCCTCGGTCGTATGCAGTCCTGATTGTGGCGCTCACCTGCACGGCGCCAAACACGCATACGACCATCATTGGCACCAAGGCAGAAGCGACTCTCATCGCTGAAGACGACACGTCTCCATTCGTCCCTCCATTCACGCCTGTCGCGACACCACTGGAGGCGGGCTGCACGATGTTGGGGCGTGAGCGGAAGACGGCCTAACGGTGTGCGGGACCGTAGCCCAGCTTCATGGAGACGGTTGCGAATGGTCCTCGCCGATACCCCAGGAGCAACAGTGTCCCTAATTTGCTGGGAAGTGGCGGTGCGGTCCCCTACGGCACTTCGTAGGATCCTACGGTCTTGGCGTGCATCCATGCGTCGCTGCGGTCCGGTCCCAGGTCGACTGGCACGTGCACCTTCCGCCGACCACTGGCGACAACATCGATGTACTGTGGAGACCTCACGCCCCACGTGTTGAGCAATTCGGCGGTACGTCCACCCGGCCTCCCGCATGCCCACTATACGCCCTCGCTCAAAGTCCGTCAACTGCACATACGGTTCACGTCCACGCTGTCGCGGCATGCTACCAGTGTTAAAGACTGCGATGGAGCTCCGTATGCCACGGCAAACTGGCTGACACTGACGGCGGCGGTGCACAAATACTGCGCAGCTAGCGCCATTCGACGGCCAACACCGCGGTTCCTGGTGTGGCCGCTGTGCCGTGCGTGTGATCATTGCTTGTACAGCCCTCTCGCAGTGTCCGGAGCAAGTATGGTGGGTCTGACACACCGGTGTCAATGTGTTCTTTTTTCCATTTCCAGGAGTGTATATTATTAAGTTTACGATCTTATCATTTTTTCGATCTTATTTGAGATGTTTGAAACTCCAAATGTAAAATAGTCTAAATAGTATATGATGTATAAACACAATTAACCGCTGAGATAAAAAAATCAAATTCCATAAAATTACTGTACTACAAAAAGATAAATCTTTGTTTATGTGGATATATGTTATCATAATTGTTCTTTTGTGCTTTTGCGTGAATTTCATTTTCTGTAAATGATTTTTGATTTAATGTTTTATGTTTCGATCTTAGTATGACGACATCTTTACTGATATACTTTACAGCTATGATAACTGGGTGCTAGTTGGTTGTATTATGTCTGGCGGGATGGAAGGAAGGAGAGATGTAAAGTTCTTCTGGAGTTGGTACAAACAGAATGTATTTCGCTGAGTGAACATTGTAACTGATGGCACCAAGGCATCTAGGACTATTAGAAACGGCAATTACATACGAATCAGTTTGTCGTCTATGTTATTTCAAGAAACACATCAACCTATTGGGGTTTCAGACCTACAAGACAATCTGGGTTCCAAACAGAAGAAATTCAAGGAACGGATTGATGGAGATCCTTAAAAAACAGGATGAGTATTTTTTAATTTAAACTAGCACTAGACACAGCCAACTATATTTGTACTCCATAAACATTTGTTACAATTAACGGCCATCAAATGGTGCATAACATAGGATGTCGTTAAAATGTATCTGTTGCAACTAGGATACTTGTACATTTGGATTTTTGACAGTGTTTATGTTTCAGGTAACTGAAAAGCATGTAGTAGTGTTGCAAAGTGGAGTGATTTTAAACCAAATATAGTCTGACATAGTACATGTGGAGAGGTTTTGGAATGACGCAACACTATGGACACACATGGTTGTAAAAGGTTGAAGCACTGTTACGAAGTTGACGCCACCTACCCAATAAGCTCAGAACAGAAAAAAACATTTATCTTTGAATTTTTTCAGTGCGGTGTTGTGTGAACATATTGACCAGATTTTTCTTGCACTGATAATTTACGAACAAATTTAGAAAAAATGGATAGTGATCAGAACAATGAAATCAATATACCCAACCTACCAGCTTCGACTAGTGAACAGTTAAACAGAACATAGCCGACAACGACATGTTTCAGGATGTATTAGACAAAAGTCAACCAAAACAGTTACATGAAATCGGTTCAGACTTGGGATTTTTAGAGAGTAGCATGTTAGATTCGAGTACAGACTGTGAGAAACAAGAACAGTCGCACATAAGTGAAACAAGGCTGAGTGCAGAACCCAAACAGTAAAATTTACAATAGATGTTTAATGCATTAATGTCATCAATGGTAAAAAATACTGAATAACTTGAAAAACTGTCATCAATAATGAAATAGTGAAAAGATTAAAATAACTGTCATCAGTGGAAAAAATTTGTGAAGACCTTGAAAAGTCAATAGTGTCAGAGTATAATCTCATTAGGAAAGAGCTTAATGCACAAATTTCTAATGTTAAAAAAAATTAGTTTATGTGTTTTCCCAAGTGAAACCTATAGATGAACGTGTGAACAAGGTGGAGGGGAAGGTAAAGGCTTCAGAGTCCAAAATACAATCTTTAGAGACAAAAATAGGGAAAGTAGACAACGACCTCGGATATGAGATAGGTGCTGTTGTAGTTAGATGTAAATGTGCTCATGGAGACACTAGTAAAAAAGCTATAACCGCTATCAGTAAGCTAAACGAAATAATAGAAAGTATTGCCTCAAGTGTAGATGAAAAAGTTAAGACGATAGCTGAGGTAACAGACTCAAATGTGTCAGACTTACATGGTGATGTCACTGTTATCAGAAAACAAGTACAACAGTTACAACATGGGGCTTATCTAAAAACATCCTGTAACGTAGGATACCCAAGCTTTCCCACTGTGCCACCAATGTGTTTCCCAAGTTAACATTTTCACCCAGTTGATTTTATACAACATTTCCTTGATAGTTTTCTCCCTGGTATGAGTAATGAATTAAAAATTTAGTTTGTTAAAAGATCATTACAGGGTGGAGCCATGTCATGGGCTAACCAACTCGACTGTATAAATTTATCCACAGATGAATTTGGAAAGTGTTTTTTGAAGAAGTTTTGGTCTGATATTGAAAAGGGCAAGTATAAAGAGTAAGTTTTTAGATGGTCCGATCTACAGGGTGCAGAGAGGAGGTATGAAAGAGTTTTGCAAAGACCGGATCATGAAACCCGCACACATAGACCAACCTTTTGATAAATTAACTCAAATACATGCTCTTCAGAGAAGGCTACCAGAAATAATTCAAAACGGCTTAGTTTATGGGCCAGATGTTTCTGTAGACAGTTCCCAAAATATGTAGAATTGGCCAACATAGTACCGATTTCAGGAGGCTAAACTGGAGTAATCACAGTCATAATTGAAATACAATAATAATAACAGTTTTAACCAAGGACATAGCAACAACACCCTGGAGAAGAATGACAGGAGACCAAATAAATTTAGAATTTATCACGATGGAGGACCAAACTGTGTGGACCAACAGTTTTATGAGAACAAAAATTCTAGGAACACAATTGGTGATAGGAATTTAGAAAATGGAGGTGGACGGTGGAACGTAATACCCAGTACGTTCCCCCTCCCCCCCCCCCCCCCCCACACACACACATGCGAGAGATAATGATAGTAGAGGTGATGGTTTAAATGGAAAACCTCTTGGTTGGTGGAAACATTGGTTAACAGTCATTTTTGACAGTAAACAGAAACATAAAACCTATACAACACTGTTTGTGTAAAATTCTGACAGTTAACACCTATTTGACTATTTTCTGAGTACAAAAGTAATGCTGGAGGATCTTTTCATGTTTGAGTGAAAAAAAAAGTTTTTCGATTGTATCTCACCTGCGCAGGAGACCTTCTGTGAAGTTTGGAAGGTCGGAGACGAGGTACTGGCAGAAGCAAACCTGTGAGGACGGGCCGTCAGTTGTACTCAGATGGTAGAGCACTTTTCCAAGAAAGGCGAAAGTCCCGAATTCGAATCTCGATCTGTCACACAGTTTTAATCTTAAGCTGGTTAAGGAGGATTTTAAAGATAAGGGATTTGCTATTGAACTCATGGAAAACCAAGGGTATCAGTTACTGTGTATAACAAATTTAGATGTATGTTTAGCAGGCACTACATTTATGTGTTCAATGTAGTCTTAGTCGAAAGCAATGTATATATTCTGTATAAGGTTTTGCCCTTACTGGCTAAATTTGAAGAGACAAAGAGATCATACACTTATATCACTTGGTAAACGGAATTCCTGTTCACAGACGAAGCGAATCGACAGTATGTACAGCTGTGCAGTGACCAACTGCTATGCAAAAGGACACACTTAAACGTCTGATACGTAAGTCACATTTCATGCTGATGTCCATGTACAATCATGAACAGTGCGAAGCTCACATGCTTCGGCCCATAAGAGAAACTCTAAAAGATTGCCATCTTAAACGTATAGTATTAAAAGACAGTATCTGGAGCGAGATGCAGAACGAAGGTTCGACTATACCGTTTAACGACCTGTTTCCTACTGCCCTCATTATATGAACCACAGGCAAGAGATGCTATCTATGTCAATGTAAGGGCTATGGTGCATAGATAGTGTTGCAGTCTAACTATATAATACTCACCAACACCAGTAAAAATAGTACCTGAGATAAATTTAGATATAGATTGTTATCTAGTGGAGGAAGGGAAAGGGTAAGTATTTCAGATCCCTATCACATTACCATTAGAGCAGGTTGTTAAACATTTAGACGACCCTCAGGTCGATGGACGTAAGATAGAAGATCCACAAAATGAAATCGACCACCATCAATGCACGTCATCCAGGTGTTGTTCAATAAGCGAGTACTCTATGTGGGGGTATGTTGTCTCGATATTACTCTGTTTCTTAATGCCGACTTATTGCTGGTGTATGAACTACAAGTGCTGTCAGAGATGTAGCCGATAATTTTGTAAATTTGGAGGAATATATTGTACCAAGGTGACTGTAACTAATAAGGGTGTAACTAATATAGTAGTGGCCAGTACCACTCATAAAGATATAGTAAGGTATACACATTCTGCCAGATCAGAAGGCTGCTATAAAGCGGAGGAATTAGTCGAGTGTAACGCTAGAGCAATCTGGGGTACTTACCTCTCTGATCGAATGTTATGGAAGGAACGCGTGGAAGCAGGGATGCCAATGGAAGAGTCACCTAAGTTGCGAGCTGACAAAAGAAAATGGAGGTGTCCTGCAGTGTGAAATTATGAAATATATCTCTATTAGTCTAGTAATACGAAAACTATATGGAAAGATATTGTTTTCTGATGTATTAGTTCTAAGAAAGTGCTTCCCTAATATGGTATCAATTATCTTAGTAATAGGAGTTTTGTATCATGCAAATACGTAAGCTGTATGGAAATATATCGTGTTCTGATGTGTTAATTATAAATAAAGAATACCTCTACTATGTTATCAATGATTCCAGTGATATAAATTTTGTATTTTGTGAATAATGTAACCTACGTACACTTTTGATGTGTAATGGTGTAGTGTACGCTGTAAGCTCACGAGAAAAAAAACAATAATTCTGTTGTTCTATGAGACTATATTCAGAGAGAAGGTATCTTATCAGCCTCATACTACTGAAAGCTATCATTCTATTCTGTACTGTTCATGTGAATGGAGCAAAGCAGAGAAGTTTATAGTGTGGAGGCTAATTTATGATGAATGTGTACTAACTAGCTCGTAACATTTAATTATGTGCTGAAAATACAGCGATGGTGCAATCCTCTGGCACGTGCAACTAGGCCACAATTGTATAACCTCAGAGATCCGAACTTCCAGAATTTTTCCTAGAGGGAGGGACGTGTCACGAATGAAAGAAATATGCCTACCAGTCTCTTAAGAAAAGTTCTAGGCCGAGGGACAGCCGCGTGCTTGGGTTGACTCCTGAAGGGGCAAGCTAATATTTGAACTCGATAACGAGAATCGATGGCGCAACAGCGACGTGTGACTAGCATGTCGGCTGCAGGGTCCAGAGATATAAGGCGAGAAAATTCCGTGTACACCAAATATGAATGGTATCACGCGTTAAGCACGTAAGCAGAAAAGAACAGGGCACATTGCTGAATCGTCGAAACTACCAATAGTAGTCAGAATGAGATTTTCAATCTGCAGCGGAGTGTGCGCTGATATGTAACTTCCTGGCAGATTAAAACTGTGTGCCCGATCGAGATTCGAACTCGGGACCTTTGCCTTTCGCGGGCAAGTGCTCTACCAACTGAGGTACCGAAGCACGACTCACGCCCGGTACTCACAGCTTTACTTCTGCCAGTACCTCGTCTCCTACCTTCCAAACTTTACAAAAGCGCTCCTGTGAACCTTGCAGAACTAGCACTCCTGAAGGAAAGGATATTGCGGAGACATGGCTTAGCCACAGCCTGGGAGATGTTTCCAGAATGAGATTTTCACTCTGCAGCGGAGTGTGCGCTGATATGTAACTTCCTGGCAGATTAAAACTGTGTGCCCGACCGAGGTACTGGCAGAAGTAAAGCTGTGAGTACCGGGCGTGAGTCGTGCTTCGGTACCTCAGGCAGTTGGTAGAGCACTTTCCCGCGAAAGGCAAAGGTCCCGAGTTCGAATCTCGGTCGGGCACACAGTTTCAATCTGCCAGGAAGTTACCAATGGTAGTGCTTGGTGCAAATGAAGCCATGTAAGTAGGACTCTCCTGTGCTAAGGGGGAGGCGAGGTGGGGGGGGGGGGGAGCGGGACGAGTTACGGGCAGATGACGCCATACAGTCTAATTAGGAATTAGGTTATTTCGCTAGCCTGGACTGAAGTGGAACTCATCTTGCACTTAGAGAAGGATGAGTTAGGACATTGTAGTTGGGGACTTGTATATACAGAAATGTGCCAGGGGTACTGCCATGCAATGGAATCATATTGATAGTTAGAAACCTTACCCTTCTCCGTGAGCAGACCTACAGCCTCACTAAAAGCTTGCATTTCACCCAAGGTAAGGGAATCAGTAGGCGGCCCACCACCAGTTAACCCCAGAGAATACAACCTCAAGAGATAAGCTCTTCTATCACGCTTAAAGCAGTCCTTTTCACTCCCTGTCAGGACACGACAAGATGTATTTGCCTTTAACTCAACACTTGTGACCGTTTTTTCTAACGCATTAGCTCGATGTATGGATTTGTGTCCGTCACTGAGGAAATAAATTGGAATTAAGAAAATAAATACTTCTTACAGGAATCTTTCACTATATTTTCGGTTTTGTGCGTGCAAAAGCGTTTGTAGTTTCATTGATGTGCACTTACTGTTTATTGTTGGATGGTCTTATTGCAGCTGAGTCTCCCCCTCGGTCTTTGACAGATGTATCCTTTTACTTATTGCTAAGATCTTTTGGATTTTCTTCCTTCTGAAACAACATGACATCTAATTCAGAACTACCCAGCTTATCGTTTTTTACTTTGTACCCCAAAGCGCTGTAGAAACATAGGGCTCCGTTGAATGTGGCCTGTCAAAATTACCTACTTCCAGTTTCTCACGTTTTGGTATTCTGTGTTCTCACTACCAGTATTTTCTGTGATAATCTGTGCCCACTGTTTTATACTGTAGAGTAACTACTCCTAGCTCAGATGCAGTGTCGTTAGAGATACCACTGGTTTCTCTTAACGACACCGCTTTGGACAGGCGGCGACTTGACCAATAAGAATTTAACGCGACTCGTGAGATAAGCATGGATTGTGTTTTTTGAATTACGATCAAGGGTTTTACGGAGATCGATTCCGTTTTTGCCTGCGCTATGCTGTGGAAGTCTGGTTGCTCCACTTGAACAGAGAGCGTTATCTGCTACATCGCACTGGTACTACAAGTACCACAGTGCACAGACTACCCTAGTAAGTCTCCCTCACTGATAAGTTCCAACTCACTTCTCTCCCCTTCTAAGCCCACATCAGTATTGCCCTGGCTGTGGGATATTGGAACAGCAACTTAGCAGTGAGCACAATCAATATCACTAATACTAATTATATTTTATTAATATATCACCTACACCTTAGGTAGAAACAGGATTACCCCCATTTTGCTCATTGCTAAGGTGCTACTGCAATAGAGGAGAGCTTTCACAATACTGATGTGAGTTTGGAATGGGAATAGCAATCAGATGGAACTTGTATCAGTGTGGGTGACATACTAGGGCAATCCACTCAGCTTTGGTATCTGTAGTGCCAGTGTGGCGTAATGTATAGCAGAGACCTGGGTTCGTATCCCAGTGCTCATCATTTTCATGGATAAAGGTGAGATTCAATACATCTTTGGAATTCTAACTACATATGATTAATTGTACAGTATTACTTTAAATACAAAGCCTGCATAGATATTAGGCTGACATTTATGGCTGTATCCTGAAGAAAAGATAAAATGTGTATAATGGTAACAGGTAAAAAAGTTATAAGCACACACGGCAAAAAATTAGTCACCTGTAGCAGAAATCACGCTCGTACTATCTAAAACTGCTGACAGTCTGTGAACAAGAGTGTCCACATGCTCCTTCAGCTACTTTGCACACAGTTGAAACACTCATGGATCCCATGGAGCCACCCATTTTCGCCAATGAAGGTTGCTGTGTTTCACCCATTTACAGACATTTTATATGGAGTTAAAGTAGGGTAATTTAGTGTGTCAGTGGAGGTGTAGTAGGGTGCCTGAATGTTCATCAGTGAGGTAGGTATGCATACAGCTGTGTGAAAATTGGTGTTGTTATTTTGGAATAAGGGAATGTCCTTAGTATGTACTTAGTGAGAATTTGGAAATAAATATCTTAATTCAAGTACACGGTAATGTGAACAAGTTGCCCAAGGTGTGGTATGACAAACACCCAGAAAACGCCACACAACCAGCTCTGGCCCTCAGCTACACCGTCCTTTTGAAAAAAAAAAAACAAAGCCGTAAATCACTAGACCGCGCTATAGGTACACATCCACAGACAGATATTGTTCAACGTTTATGTTTTTTGGACCACCGAAGATGTTCAGCTCTATGTGTTTCTGTTAGTGTTGGCCTTTTATGAAGTACTGGACCAAAAGGTACATTGCAAGAAGCAGTTGCCTCGGAAATTGGTCAAGATGTATCTGCCAGCATAGGAAGGAGTAATTACCGTAATATTTCGAACGAACTGTGGTTGATGAGGTATGTCGTCTCCAGTCCCTGTCAATTAAAACGTTTTCATAATGACTTTTATTACACCAAGCTAAATAGCTATCCACTGTACACCAATCTTGGTAGACATGCGGGATAGTTGACAGTGATGTACCAACAAACAGGGCAGTTTCATTCACAGTGTTATGATCGGCATGTCCAGAGAAGACAGCTGCCTTCTGCCATCTGGTCATATCTCCATGTCGACCCATCTTATTATACTGATTCCGTACAAGTGACATACATGGTGTAACAGGTATAATTGTAGATATTTTTACATGTGGCATCATAACAAGTATACACATCAGTGTATTGGTTGTTTTATCTCTGTGTCAGCATAGATTAGCCATTTTTCATTCATTCACGCACTCTTCAACACCTGACCCGCTGCCTAGAAGAAAATAATCATTAATGGATCGCACTTGCCACATATACTTGGATGAACTACCCAACGTGAAAATATATAACTAGTAATAGCTACAGTTATTAGTCTGCAAATAATGTGTATGCTTATATATTCTTGTTCAGTACATTTCCCTCAGTCACCAATACATATATCGGCACTTATATTTATTAAACCACTGTAGTCCTGTGAGTGATGGTATACCACATGAACAAATGTTAGCAGTCCATCATCATCTACAGTTCCCCAATGACACCAGTGTGAGCTATTAAGGCTGTGAGTAGCATTTTGTCGAGTGAGAATATCTAGCTCTTTCATCCATTCTGCTAGGTCTCCATGTCGAACTGTGCTATTGCACTATTTCCATACAGTGGACTGGGAACATACAACTTCAGTGCAGTGACTTAACCGATTGATGGAACATCACATGCCTACTTCCGGAACATCTACACTACACCAGGTGACCAGTCTCCTCGTTTATGGCAGTGCCTAATGGTACACAGTGAGTTTAGCTTGGAGTTCTAACGTGTCATTGGTTGTTCAGTTCACATTTTAACGCGAAAACTGTACAAACACTACCATGTAGGTAACGGCAGCACTAACAATATAAAAAGGGACAAATTGATGTCGAAGAAACCTGCAGCTGAGAAGTGTAGCGCTTCCATTTCCAGATTTCCAGCCGAAAAGTGTCACATGCTTCACTCTGTCCTAACAGCGTCACGACCTTGTTAAATAACATAGCAACTCTTACAGCGCGATGGGCTGCAGAGGAGCACGCCCAGCAAGTGAGGAGGAGATTCCCCAGCACGAACAGCAGGTAACTGGAAAGCCATATCACGAATCAACTGCTTTTCTTATAGACTCCCACCATCACCACTGCGTAGCTCAGGGAGACGATCATGACGAAGTTGCCGGTGGCAGCGAACAGTTGGGCTGGTCCGAAGTGGCGGCCACACAGCAGGCCGCAGTGGTGCAGCGACAACCGGGCGCGCTGAAGCCTCCGCAGTTCACCGACCGCCGCCAGAGGCGCTGCAGGCAGCCATGGCCACGTCACTGCCCCATCCAGGTTGTTTTCTTCGCGTATCCGCGGCACTGGGGCGAATAAGCTTCGCTGTCTGCTTTAGCCTATTGATCCTCGCATGGTGCGGTCAAGAAGGGGAACGATTTGCGGTCATACATGTTTGCATTAAATTGAGCCCTCAAACGCTTAGAGACTGCTGCTGGTCGTCCACCAGCAAGAGAAGGTCTCAAACTTCAATGCATGTCATCTGCCCTGATGCCACCCACTCCAACCATGGGCCCTCCCCATGGGCGCCACCTGGCTGCAGCAAAGGCCACCTGACATGATGGCCATTGCTGGGTAGTCCTGATGCCCCAGGGAGATGGGCATCTACTCCTTGGCATATGTGGGGAGGTAACACGTCCACAAGGAGTAGAATAAAACAAAAGACATGTACAGCACAATATTGATAGGAACGAAAAACCAAAAAGAACTAAGAAAAGGCAACAAACACTAAAAGGAACAAAAGAGGGCAAGGAAAAAACAGAGAGACCCAACAAACAATCAGAAGAGGATAAAACAAGTATGCAGACTCGACAAAGGGCAACTGATTCCCTTCAAGAAGCTTGCAAGGAAGACTTCCATACATTCACAGTCTCTTTAATGACACGCAGTTTATTGTGTGTACTGTTTGCTAATCTAACTCCCAAAGCTGAAAAACCTTGTGACGTAATACAGAATGGAGGTCATTTACAGAGAGGCCCATCTACAGAAGTGGTTTCCGCATAGCCAGTTTGGCCAGTCTGTCAGCAGATTCATTGCCTGGGATGCCAACGTGTCCTGGGGTCCAGACAAACTCTACAGAACGACTGGACTGTTCCAGGGCTTAGGTGGACTCCTGGTGGTCACTACCAAATGAGGCGAAGGTAGCACTGGTCGATAGGTCAGGGAGTGAGTACAGAGGAGGAACGGCTCGCCAGAGCATGAACTGATGTACTCAAGTACACGAGATAGGTTCAAATGATTCAAATGGCTCTGAGCACTATGGGACTCAACTACTGTGGTCATCAGTCGCCTAGAACTTAGAACTACTTAAACCTAACTAACCTCACACACATCCATGCCCGAGGCAGGATTCGTACCTGCGACCATAGCAGCAGCGCGGCTCCGGACTGGAGCGCCTAGAACCGCATGGCCACTGCGGCTGGCACACGAGATAGGGCGAGCTACCAGCTCTGCAGTGAGTACACAGCAGCCATCAGGTGGATAGAGCGTCTGCCATGTAAGCAGGAGATCTTAGGTTCGAGTTCCGGTCAGGGCACACATTTTCATCTGTTGACGTATGTCAACGCCTGTAAGCAGCTAAGGGTGATCATATCATTGTACTTCCATTTAAGCTGATGAAGATGAGGAAGCCAAGTCAAATGAGCGTAGAAAACCAGACATAAGTGTCGATGTGTCTCCACAACAGTTAGTGGATCATCATGAAGGTAAAGTGCTGGTTCCGGATGAAAGGTACAACGCCGACAGAAATGAATGAAACGCGTCTTCACCGCTGAAAACTGGAAGCCCTGGGCTTGAGCCCATGACTGCGCCTTGTGTATGGCTCCCTGGAGGCGACACTCAGCAACACCAGTACTGTTGGAACAGTACGAATTGCAGAAGTCGTCTGCATACAGAGAGAGCGACATGGACGGCCCTACAGCTGCTGCTGGGCTGTTAATGGCCGTTAAAAAACAGAGAGACACTCAGTACAGTGCCCTGCGGGACCCATTCTCTTGGATATGGAGAGAAATATAGGATGCACCAATTCTTACACAGAAAGAAAGGAGCGACAGGAAATTCAGGATTAAAATCGGCGTCCGCAGTTCGTGGTCGTGCGGTAGCGTCCCCGGCGGTATCAGGGATTTTCTCTGCCTCGTGATGACTGGGTGTTGTGTGATGTCCTTAGGTTAGTTAGGTTTAAGTAGTTCTAAGTTCTAGGGAACTGATGACCATAGATGTTAAGTCCCATAGTGCCCAGAGTCATTTTTATTAAAATCGGTAGCGGGCCTCGGAGACTACACTTGTATAATGTGCCAAGGATATGATGTCGCCATATGGTGTCATATACATTTTGTAAATAGAAAAAGACGGCAACAAGGTGTTGGTGTCTGGAAAAGGCTGTTCGGATGGCAGACTCGAGGGACACAAGGTTATCAGTGGTAGGGCGACCCTGGCGGAAGCCGCCCTGACATGGAGCCAAGAAAAACACAGAAACGCGAGAACCGGGATGAAGAGAGTAAAACAACAAAGCAGATGACCATGGCTGGCTGACCACTAGAATGAAAAGGAGTAGCCAGCCACTATGCAACACATTAAAACCTCCACCCTAAAAGCACTACGGTGGAGGACACAGAGGGACAAAGGACATGCGCTAAGTCTTAGATCAAATGATAAAACCCACCCTCCAATTATTTTAACTGAGCCAATACGCCACGTGACTCCAGGACCCAATCCAACTGCTGACACACCATAAGTTCTAGCAGCTGGCAAACAACGTTGGTGAGGCTGATGGGCCAATAGGTATCCACATCAAGCGAGTTTTTACCGGGTTTGGTGCTTTCCCGTCATTGCGATGGTGAGATGCCATCGCACTAGATCCGGTTTAAGACGACGAGGAAATGTCTCTTGTAGTCAGATGAGGGATATTTAATCATGCGACTGTGGATCCAGTCTCGCACAGGAGCCGCGTCAGGGCAATGTGCAAGGCCGCTGAGGAGCTCCCATTCTATAAATGGAGCTTTATATGGTTCACTGTGGCGTGTAGTGAACTAGAGAACTTTCCATTCCATCCACCATTTAAGGGTGCGACAGGCTGGCGGGTAGTTCTCCGGCACAGAGGTTCGAGCATAGTGCTCAGGAAAGTGCTCGGCAATCTCGTTTGCGCCGGTAGAAAACACGCCATTTATGTTAACAACAGAAACCCCTGTTGGGGTCCGGTACCCGAGAAACACGTTTGTTCCTTGCCCAGACTTGGGAAGGTGACGCACGAATATGGTACCCAATGGTCGAGGCGTATCTCTCCTGACACTCCTGCTTCCGCCGTTTGAGAAGTTGGCAAACGCGGCCACGGAGCCGTTTAAAGGCTGTGAGGTGCTCCAGCGAAGGTTACCGCTTATGCCGCTGTAGAGCTCGCCGACGATCCTTAATTGCTTCAGTGACTTCTGGCAACCAGCAAGGGATAGTCGTTCGCTGGGAGCACACTAAAGAGCGAAGGATCGCCCCTTCCGCCACAGAAACGATTGAATTTTCAATATTGAGAAGGAACCTTCAACATCGCAGCGCGTCAGCAATCGTTGGTTAATATATTAAAAAACTAGAAACCCGCCTCGAGTTACTTCATGCCGAGGTTAAGGGCTTAAAACTGGATGTTTTGGAAGAAATGCAGATCTTTAAGCATCTGCAACATGATAAAGACAATATCATTAACGACCAACTCCTAATAGGAAACAGAAAATTTTTTGAAGGTTTCGCACCTTTAATTTGTTCTTCATACCTATAAGTCTGATAATCTGGGAATTTTCAGATGCGTGCGCTGACTGGCGAGCGCGGTTGGTCAAGCTGTTCGTCTTTTTTCTTTTTTCCCCATTTCCTTTACGATGAAGGTGATTTTAGCCCGTTGAACACCTCACGTTTTATCGCTATATATTTTTATTACCACGACGTCTTCAGATTACATCCCCTCAGCCACTCTCCGCCCCCCTCCCTCCAGGCTAACTATTAGTTTTAGGAATAGTTTTAAGAGTTCCTCCTGTTGTGATAGGTAGCTTCATAATGTTTCTTTCCTAGCATAAGCAACCGTGTGCGGTTATTTTGAAGCTTCATCTCCTATTTAGCTCGTCACTTATTCTGTCCATTCAATTTTTTGATATACGTTGATCCACGGTTGGGAATATAAGGGCTATTTAGCCACGACCCATGTATAAACTTTCACGCATTCGTATGCGCATGCGCATTCAAGTAACTTCCCTTGTCTTGCGCATGTGCTGCGCATGTGCATAGGTAGCGGGTCGGGCGTGTAAGTGAGCGACCATTTGTAGCTGCAGTTTATGGCGGGTCATGGCCGGTGTGAGGTGGAGGTTACACCATTAAGTTATGTAACGGTTTAGACTTTGTACACATCTACTATTTGTGTTTCCCTTTTTTTGGTTTATAAATGTATAGCTACGGTGTTCTTTCAATCATTGACAAAGGTCTTCTTAGGCACTTGTGGGTTTTATTGTTTTGAAGAAGGTGTAGTTATCTACGTCGAACCCTACGTTAACACTAGGTGCTTTTTTCGCAATCGAGGCGGGTTTCTAGTTTTTTAAAATATTCAGGAAGCCTACATGTCCAGATACTATTATAGGAGCCAGTTCATTCCATCTGCCACAATATGTAAGGGCCTTTTTCACCTCTACGATCCACGGACTCTTTCGATTACTATTGGTCGACACTGAAGTACGCCAAGAACTTAGTATATTAAAGCAAATTGCAGTAACAAACGGTTTCTCAGCAAATGATGTTATGCATCGGTGCAATAGGATAAATAAACAGAAAGTAAGTAATAGCCAGACCAGCAATTATCTAGAAAAAAGAAGTAATAGAAGAAACCTGAAAACTATTCCAATGAAATTTTACAGTTAAATGTCCCAACAAATAGAAAAGTGTTTGAGTAACTGTAAGGTTGGATGTGGTTTTCAACCCTAACTTGGGCCTACTGCGGGTGCTGGGAGCCGTCCATGAGGCGTTCATATACACGGAAATACAGAAAACAGGGCAAACGCTCTCCGAATGTGGAGGTGACTGGATACAGTCGAGTACAGTGCTATATTACGCCTCCCGATCAGTGCATCTGGCCGAGGTGTTGGCAGCTATGCTACATTGAGAGACAATTTTATAACACAGAACGAGTTGTTATGTCGTGATCGCGTGTATAGATCTGAACCAAAATAGATAGAATTGGGAAAAATGACGAGGGAATAGTTATAAACTGACACAATATACACAGAAATGCTTGGAATTGAGGAAGAACTTGCTTATCTTCTGTTCGTGCAGAACAATTTGTACATGGGAACAAGTTTGCTGCAACAGGAGGAATCCAGGAAAACGTCGACATCTAAACCAAGGGAATCAGGCAGGTAGTAAATTTTTTTCCGTCGAGACAGTATTATACTGTATGTCTGTTGAGATAGCAGTGATAAACGTGAGTTGACTACTGTATTTGATGCCTTTCAGGAGGCAGAGAAACCATTTGCTTCTAAACTTACTTGCATCTGGTTTAAAGGATAGCAGAGAGAGGACGAGGTCATCGATTGAGATAAAGCTGTAAAGAGGTACGATTTAATGGCTGACTGATTCATTCTAGAGAAGGAGAAGTTGCTGGAGGTCAATTTTTTCCAGTGTTCTGTCCGGATGCAACAGTGACGTGACATAGCCTGTGTTCTACTCGTATACAATCACGTTTTCTGTATGCCGTTTAAAGCACTGTCTAGTTGCAATCGTTAACGGGAAACATGTCAGTCATCAGAGGACATCTCACTGCTCTAAACGAACTTCGATTTATGTGATGTATTCCATATCCCCTACCGCGTCTTGGGTATGAAATCGACACTTCAGCATCGTATCAATGTTAGCAAAAGGAGCTTGTGAGGCGCTACAATCCCAGTGTACACATTTGCCTGTCAGATGTGCTGTTTACAGAGTTAGCGATGGACTGAGTTGTAATTTTCACATGTCGTATGCTGCTGCTATGCGTTTATTTGTTTCCTTGTAGGATGCATCCCCTGCAAGTAACGATCATTTTACATAGGTCTGATGCAGACTTTGTATAATTTCTGAACATTGTTCCGTTCGATAACATAAATTTTTGAAGAGAAAAAAATGGGAACGAGGATCTACATCATGGGATTGAAATATACCTCTCACTAAATAATGTTAACAGCCCTATATAGCATACATCTGGTAAGTCGGAAACGCAGCTGATCTAACATTATAGGCCCCTTTTAAGTGCAGAACGTTTTTGCCTTAGGAGTGCATTTGTTTATGTTCTCTCTTACCAGTGCCTTCCAGTTACCGATCCTAGAATCTGGACCGAGAGAGGTGTAGCAGTGGATAGCACACTGGACTCGCATTCGGGAGGACGACGGTTCAATCCCGCGTCCGGCCATCCTGATTTAGGTTTCCGTGATTTCCCTAAATCGCTCCAGGCAAATGCCGGGATGGTTCCTTTGAAAGGGCACGGCCGACTTCCTTCCCCGTCCTTCCCTAATCCGATGAGACTGATGACCTCGCTGTTTGGTCTCTTCCCCCAAACAACTCAACTCAACTCAACCTAGACTCTGGAACAGCAGAGTTGATACCTCGGTTGATTTACGTGAAATGCGTACAACTACAGCCGTCTCGATCTCCATCACGCATAAAAGTGAGTTGTTTATTGTTGTTCTCAACAGTCTGGTATTACATCACGACACTTTGAAATCTGTTACTATACATCGATATGGAGTGCTAAGCTCCTCGACATGGGCAGATCTCGAGAAATCTCCTGCATATGGATCGATCAGGCCTCGGAAAGTTGAATTCATTCAAGAGACTTGGAGTGTAGCTGTCTTCTTCTGGATGGTTGCAGAATAATTCGGTAACGATGCTGTATGAAAAGTTGGTCAATGGCAATGTGAGGATGGTCTTTCACTGGCTAATTTTACCTTAAGGCAGCAAGAATGCTCCGTGACTCCCATACGCATAGAGATAGATCGTAAATGAATCACTTTGTTCGATATGTTAGAAATATGTAGAGCGCTGTCTGGTGTAATTTGACCCTTTGTGTTCGAAAATCAACACTGAATGGACGTACTGCACAGTGATCTATCCTCGTTTGTAATGATACTCACAGAGTGGAGAAGGGTTCATTTAGCTATGATACTGAAACTGGGGAGAGATGCTGTCACATCATTGGCTGGTGTTGAAGTTACTGTAAAATTGTTCGCACTATCAACTGTGACGCTTATTATTGCAGTACATCGGCGGTGTCTTTTCCATCTCATCCGTACCCTGGTTACCACATAATGATTGACTGATACCGCTTGTTTAAGTTGGGGAAAAAGTTTTGGTGGATGGACAGCAACTTCTGGAGTGGATAGCACCGAAACACTGATCGCGTACCTGACTGCAATATGAGGAATGAGTCGAAACGGAACGTACAGTTATCAGCTATTCCGTCAGTGTGAGAGAGAGGAGTATAAATGTAGAGCTCTTGAATGACCTCCGGATTGTAGTTCGGGGGCTCTGCACAAAGCGTGTAAACTCTTCCCTTTTCCTTATGTTGTAATTATCTTTTACTTAGAACCAGTCGATGTGTGGCGCGTTATGTTATCCCCCATAAGACACAGGAGGTAGTAGCAGAAGTAGTTTGAAGTTTAAAGGCGGAGAGGGACTGTGTATAACGTTAGGACTGCTTGGGTGACTGCACGCTGCTCTATTCTGGGGAGTATTGCGAAATTTATTTCTCTGCGCTGTAGCCCTACCGCAGCTATGCGTCGGGGAGCATTGTGAAATCTTTTCTCCGTGCTGGACTGCACTGCAGCTATGTGTAATTGCGTTAACACTGGTGCCTAGTTGACTTCTCAATAGGATGAGATTTTATAGTTAGCAATTTTTCCCTGTTGGGGGGTAGAGAATAACGCTGATAGCATGTTGGGTTGACCGATTTGAATGGGTACGGATCTGTAGTACTTGTATGTAGTTTAAGTACGTACCACAGTGCGCGCATTTCCGCCGAATAGTCAAAACAAGGTCCTGTTGCACAAACGCAGGTCGTTCTGTTTCTACATGGGTTGAAGAAAGTGGTGGATATGTCTGTCTCCGACGATTGCTCAGTTACGACTTAAACTGGAACGATCACATGTGGAAAGCTGTAGAAACGGGAGCAGTTGCACGTTGTGTAGGGGGTGGCTAAAACCATGTTGGAATTTTAATGTAGCAGCTAGGTTCTAGAAAGGTGACTTGTTTCGAGATATGACAATGCCAGATATATTACTGAGTAGCACTTGTAATAATTATAGGAATTTTCAGTAGGATTCAACCCAGGTATGTGCTTTAATGGAATGACCAAAAACTCACTCATGGACATCATTTCTAGCGGATAGTGTAATACTAGAGATCTGTGAAGCTAGTGTACATTTTCTTACGATTTCAATCCGCACATCATCTACTACTACCGTTTGTGTTCCTGCTCAATCAGTCATCGCTTATAACTCAGTGGAAAATCTTATATGGTATCGAGATTGAATACGCTAGAAATATTATAGAATTATCCGTTTGAGGGAGTGGCAAATACGGCTTACATACTACGTTCTTTATCCGAATTTCTTTCAAAATGTGGTAATTTTATACAGAGGGTGCATCGTGGGCTTACACACTTCTACAATCACCGTGACGGTATATCTCCGGAAAAAAACACCTCGTTCAGAGGTAATGTCGTATCTAGATTCGTAAAGCGGGTATAGCTTTTAACCTGGATACTCGGGTGCATCTGTAGAACTAAGATCGCTTGTGACAGTAATGTACAGTAGTTGTCGCGATCGGGTTTTTCTTTAGCATCTGCCCGATTACGTCTCTCTCTCTCTCTAAGACACAGTGGTAGCAGTCGCAGGGAGAAATCTAAGAGACATGCACAAACATCGTTGATTTTGGGTCAGTGTTACTTCGTACAGTATGCAATCATCCATTGACAAAGTATTACAGTTAGAAGTAGTGGTAGGTGCGAGATATGTTTGCAGTTGAGCATAAGGTTTATGAAGTTTGTGTTTGTCTAAAGGAAATGACTGTACGGTCGTAAGGAGGGTATAGATTTGACTTTGAGTACTGCGATATCAAAGGGAAGAGTATATTCAGTCAAAAAAAAAGTACTGATATTTATCTATCAAGAGCCACTCCCGACAGCATGGTGTATTTCCGATACTTTGCTCATTGTTGAATGACGTTCAATTGAGACTGCGATCGTAAGATGGGCGGCTTTTGTGATCTAGTGGAAATTTGAGAAGATTGTGTATGGAGGTGCGTTTGCGCTGGACCGTTATTCGGTCCCATGTAAACTGTTCACTACACTCCTTCTGCACATTTCACTCCTTTATTTAGTTGAGGGAAGATCGGTTGAGTGTGTGCATCTGGCATTTGGACGACATGATTGCCTGTTCTCTAGACATGGGAAAGACCTTAGTGGGCTTGTAAATTACAGAGATGATTTGTAATCTGTTACATCAGCGAGATTGGTATTTCCTGGCGGAAATATGATTTTTCATCTGTTTGTTTCTAGTTACTCAGTGGTCTAGAGCACGCTCCACCTAAGTAAAGTTTCAGGTTTGAAGAGAAATAATTTCCAGTCTATATCTTAGGAATCATGTTGCAATAGCGATCGGTAGGCTACTGCTGTGTGCTTAATATCGAGAAGTACCGCGAAAATGTATAACATTATGGGGAAAATACGTCTGTTCTTGTAATCCCTGAGTCTGGAGATGTTTGTAGTAATGCAAACAGGTAGGCACGTCCGGACAAGAAACAGTAGCGCTTTTGTACCGAGGGGGAAACAAGTCCGTCTTTGTACATCAGTTCTGAGAGTGCCTCTGATTCACGGAGGGCGTTCTGATGTAAAGGGGGTGATTATGTATGGTATAGGACAGGAATTGTATGTTTACTACTGAACCGTGGAATTACTTTCAAAACTTTTTCTTAAGGATTTACTTTATTTACTAGCGATTCATCAAGAACATTAACACATTTAATCACACTATGTGAGCGTGGATGTGGTTGCCAGGGAGTAACTGATGAAAACAAAATGAAATTGCTTTTAACAAATGGGAATTTTAATTCTAAACGTCTTTTTTTTTTTAAGTAACAGATTTAAAATTATAAGCAGAAAGCACCCTCCAAATATCAAGTTACAATTTATTCAGGGGCAGAAAGAAACCAATTTTTGAGTATATGAGCTTTCGGGCTGAGAACCTTGCCACTCCCTTTTGACATGGCTGTAGTCACGACCGCTCACAACAACCTCAGAAAGACTACACAGGTGCAAATCTGCAACACACCAGATTACCTTAAAGTAAAAGTCTTAACAATTTACACAAACTATGCACCACGTAGGAGGGATGGAAATGGTACAAAACACTAAAATTAAAAGATTAACTTGCCACCAAAGATGCAGCTTGATTTTAACGTCTAACGTAGGTCTTACAGTGGAAGGGTGGCAACTTTATATACTATAATGACCATTTAAATAAAAGCCCATGAAATGCAAACGTACACATAATTATATGAGGTTGGCCAAACATGCTCTGCAGTACACGTATACTGCCTGTCAAGATGATAAGCAAGATAAAAACATATCTCAGGAACTAGGCCATTACACTTCGAGCAATAATTTCGTTAACACACTGAATCCGACAACCATGACAGAAACAGCTATTAATGTACAGCAGAGTGATAGGGAGATTATCGAACAACCCAAACCACAGCTTGCTCTAATCCGCCCCTACTCTACAAGGGAAAAACAGACCACCCAATTCATAAATAAGCACCTTCCCACAGATGGGCAAACGGAGAAGAATGGTGAGACGACCCCAAAACAAAGTGGCTGGAGACCTCACCAAGAAAACAAGTAGAATTTAACAAGTAAATGAAACAACATTTCACCAATCGCTTAACATCTAAAAAACTGCGATTTCTGGCGAAGACCTGGCGCAGCACCCCCAAAACGCTCTCCCAAACTGTCCGCTGCCAGCTGCTTCAACGGATGCAGGAAGGCGCGCCAATCTCCCATCTCACAGCGTTGCAGCTCACACTGGCCAGACCGATGTCGTGGGTTGACTCCTGTTGCTCTCATGTCAGCCGTGAAGCCACTACCCCTCGCTATACGGCGCGGCCCACTGTACTCACTTGGCGACCTCACATGCGCCGACGCTCAAGGTGGACCAATCACCTTGTGTCTCAGTGCGCGACCGACCAACCAATCGATCCAACCGCCAATGACCATTGCCTGAGCAACTCGAGCAGACTGGCGGCCTAATGCGCAGACTCAGATGCAGGGACTAAGCCCCTGACCAGGTGACCACTCGTTGAGTTCTCTCACTGCGCCAAAAATTCGGACAACAGACAGACTAGCAAGCTGGGAATCAGAGACTGACTCCAGACTGACTCCAAACTCACCCAGACTGACCAACTGGCGAGCTCATAGCGCCTCTTAAATGCACGTGAACAGGCAACCTTTCCCCTTTCCCACCAGAGGGAGACACCAAAGCTGCGATTGCCACAGCGGCGCCACCGCCAGAAACGGAGGGCAACTTCTTCACACAACACGCTGCAGCGCGCTCTTCAAAACTGCAATTTTTATCATGGCTCAACTTCAGTACGTGTTGATATATTGCTGATGTGGAGATCGGTTTCACGCACTAATATTCAAGCTCCTGGACCCATTGGGAGGAGAGTGCAAATGAGCAGGTGGCTTTACATATTTGAAGATATGTATTTCACTTTGCGAGGTTTAGTTGTTGGTGCAATATGGCAATCTGTGTAAAATAGTCTATTGTGGCTGAATATCAAGTCTGTAGGAACAAAGAAAGGTGGATGGTACTTCCCTAGGACTGAGGAGCATTGTGGTGTAAAGTGTATGTGTGTCTAAGCATACAATAATTTTTTTGGGTGCTGTACAGATATAAAAGATAACTGCACTGTTTATGTAAAATGTGTATATATTGCATTGTAAAGTTAATGTGGCTTATGTTGTATAAAATGTATACATATTGCACTGTAAAGTTTGTGTGGTTTATGTTGTGGTTTGACAAGAGAGGATGGCTGTGTATCCTATCGTGAAGGATGTATACATTCAGGACATGGATAAGGTAGAGACATTTCTTATATGGAAACTTATGTGTGCTATAGGTAGTGAGATTGGTTCTAGCAGCACAGCCATCAAGAGGAGACATTAAGTGTGCAATGTTCGGTGTCAGACTGTAGCAGCAATGGTAATATTTAATTGTAGTTACACTGGTAGATATGTCCCTGGCTTCCAATATCCTTGTGAGTCTGGTATATACTTGATGATCTATAGACAAGTTTATGAGTTTAACTGTCAATGCACTTTAGCGATCTGTGCAAAATAATTTTAGAGCTGAAAGTCTGAGAAGGAAGAGGTGGATCGTGTTTGGATACTAGTGGCATTAGTAATTCGTCAGGTAAACTCTATATGAGTCAATCAGAATGTTCCATCATTTGTGCTAGGATATAGGGGGCTCTACATAGCTGTGAAGACATTTGCGCATGTTGAGAGCAAGAAGGCTAGCATGTCATGGAGTGGGTACCATGTTAGGTCCGCGAGGAAGACTGCATTTGATGTTATTTTGGTAAACAAGTTCTGTTAGGGTAAGAATTTCTGCACATACAAGCTGAGGCATCAAGAATGCGAGCGTTGACTATATAATTGCCTGGAGGTTGACTTGGGACTTATTTTTTTACAAGGCCATGTAAGTATGAATAATATTGCGAACGTTTTAGATGGCGAGTCGCTATGCAGATGTTTTGCAGCGAGGTGAGAGCCACACTGGGGTGGGTACACACAGCTGAACGCGACTTGTATGTTCCATTAGATGCTAGCAGCCTGTGCAATTCTGCCATCTGTGGTAAAGATGTGTGCTGTCCAGAGGTGTTTCACATACGAGGGCTGTGCCTGGGAATTTTGTGACGTTGATAACGAAAATTGTATAGTGTCAACTTTCACCTGCGTTGGCCGCATCACCGCACGCACACGTGGCCCAACTTGGAGCATATGCACTCTGTATGTAAGACATCACTCCCCTCCGATCGCGTTTTCATCGGTGTCTAGGTGAACAAGTATTGCGTTAGGAATTTCTCTAGTGTCAAGTATGAAAAGGGCTGCATCCATGTCATGCCTGTGGGCAGCTGTGTGTGGTCTGACAGTTAGTGGGGCTGTCAGTAGCCTCCTAAAAGCTCTAGTGGACAGGGAGCAGTGTCTGCATACATTGGTTGTGTGTCTGTTGCATTATTTTGTGAGCAGGTCTGTAGCCTGTGATATGCCTTATTTAGACAGTTTACGAGTACTGAGCGTGTCTACACATCACTGTGCTGCATTATGTAGGAGGAAACTGAATGTCTGTACTAAAATTATATGGGTTACTTACTAGTGGTTTGCATGTCTGGAGAGCGTTAATTGGAAGTAGTTTACAGATCTGTGGGCTGTATGGTTTGAAACCAAGCACATGTTTTCTATCAGCAAGATACATATACTCCATACCTAAATAAAATGTTCCAAAATAAATAGAGTGCAGCCCTTCCTTACTGTCCCCAGCATCCCAGCGCAGCCTCAGTCATTTTCGCGCCATTTTCCCCCTACAGACCACCATCTAGAATTAGGTCATAGGAGGGATTTCCGTACCCTCTGGTGGCAGTAACTAGTTTTAGGTCAGTTGGACACTAACTCTCATGGTAGAGACACTGCCTGCAAAATAAAGACTTGTGTTCAGAGAAGTTTTCCCATCATTTCGCCCTAACATCTTGGATGACGTCATGCGCTGTGCACCTTAGTACACGCTAATGGACGTTAGTGCACGTTAGCCCACCAATATGGGTCGGTAAGGGGATGTGGCCATCGGTTGAGAATCATGGTGGAGACTTTAGCTATTTCCTTCCATGTCCAGGTGGGTGTGGCATTCACAAAAGTTCATTCCAAGTTCACAGTAGCGCACTCTTGTGGTGTCAATATGTACTAGGCCTTGTGGTGAAAACATGATATGACTCGATCTTGAATAATGGTACTTGCGTCATCACCTGACGTCACGACAGTGCCCTCTGGCGTTGGTGATGTGTACTAAGTCAGTTGGAGTCCTGACCTTGTGGTGAACACAAGTGCATCGATTTGTTTAAATAAAGACTTATGTCCGAGTCCTTTTTCCACAAATCCTTTGGAGGACATGGCGGTCTCGCGACTGGGGCTGGTACAAGTGTCTTTTCTTTCAGGCCATTTTCTCAGATTAGTAGAGACACGGGAATTGAATTTTGTTTACTGCCAAAATTAAAACTTGGTGCCAGTTTGTAAGAGGAGGTCGCAGTCGTGTGACTTAGGTTAGTGGAGGTAGGCTCATGTAATTATACTTCGCCTTGCTTGTCGATTTGCGTTGAAAACAGTAGGTACTTGCCTTACTTCCATACATTCGTCACTTTAATCCTGTTCGCCTTCTCCAGCACACCCATCCTGAAAGCAACCGCACCCTTGATTTTGTCACTGCCTCAACCAACCTCCTTTGGCATATTACTGTCGACCCCACAGGTAGCGACCACCGCCCTGTCCTTCTCACGAAAACATCTGCTCACCACACCCCTCTGGCTTCCCACCCTTCACCCCTTCCATGGTCATCCATGACTACTGTCATGCCAACTGGGATGCCTACTGGAAATCCAGGTCGAAAGCCACCCTCCTACCTGTCACTATCCTGACGACATCATCCACGCCTAGCCCTCTCTTGAGAAGGTAATTACTGACACTGTGGAGGCCCAGGTTCCTTTTAAAACCATACACCACCACTGTCCCACTCTCACACCATGGGCTGTCCTCCTCCTCTGGGTATCCCGTCACCTCGCGCACTCCAGTGATACACTCCAACGCCATCGGCAAATACAGTAACATGTATGGGAATTTATTACAGCAAAGAAACGCTGGGACTGGCGCCAGACTTGTACACGACTCAACACCACTCTTCCGATCAACTCCTCCAAGTACTGGTCCACCTTCCATTGCCTTACTAGTTCCCATTCCACACCCCATTACCCCCTCCTCTGACAACCTCAATAACGCCAACCACTTTCCTTCCCACCTTTCTGAGGTCTTCTCCATCCCTAATCATCCCCACTTGGATTATTCTCTTTTCCCCACCATCATAGAACGCGCCGATACCTTGTAACAACAACGACGCTGTACCATTGTTACATACAAATAACATTTTCTTCTTCTGATTTTTCGATAAAATTGAGTAATTGATGTTGTGATTTCATTTCTTTTTTGTTTCATGCCATTATGTTAAGAAAACTGTAAACAAGTTACAATGTGAATATTAATGTTTATTTCAAATGTCAAGCAATATTGTAATAGAATTGAAATGTAACAAATGTTGAGACTGTTGTAAGATGTTTGAAATTGTAACTGTGTGTCTGGTCCATACGTAGACAACGTGGTAGGATATGTAGAATGCAAAACCTCGGGTGAATACCCGGTTTGTTAATGAACCAGTAAATGAATAAAGAAGGTGTAACAAAGTTGAAAGATAACTTTAGTACTGATATAGTAATGAAGTTTATTATTGCGAGACAGACATAAAGGTATTTATATGAGCAGTAAATAAGATGAAATGAGTAGTAACTTATATACTGGAAATCTTGAACGCATAATAAAGTCAGTAATCATTTTTTTTTTATACAGCCATCGTAAAAGGTCCCTCCCCCCTCATTCATTTGAATTATGAATTGTTTTAAATTGGTGACACCAGCAAAAGTTGAAGTCAGTATAAAAGTCAAAATTTATCAGTGTTTTATCTTTATCAAAATTGACATTTTGTGTGTGGCACGAAAGTGATATTTCTAGGGTAATCTATGCCCGATTTTAATCAGATTGATAGACAGTATAAAGTTTTGTAGTATACATTATAGCTTAGTGTAGTGTATACATTGTTTTTCCATATCAGTACAGAATGCGAAACTATCAGTTCAATGGATTTTCTGGTTCTAAAATTCTACTATATTATGCATACTACTTGTCGTTTTGCATGAATATATACCAAATTGTACAGGGAAGAAACTCAGTTAATGCCTAACTAGGCTGGCGACCGTATTATTAACAAATTGGTAGCATCTTCAGGGTTGCTTTTCGTCCATCTGGATGTTAAATTGCATTTATAACTTACTTGACGGATCATTGTTATTACAGAGTGGATGTAAGTCTGATTTGCCACCATTCAGGCACACACAGTCGATAACTATACGAAAATCCTTTCTCATAAGGTGAAAGGTGAACTCCACTCACTTACCATAGCAAAGGCTTAAACGAATACTGTGTCACGCAGAGGTTACAACCTCAATCGCTCCACTTGCTCCTAGTCTAAAGTACTTTGGGCTAGTTGCCCCCCTCCAACATCAACAGTCCAATCACAGCACAAGACATTAACATTATCCTCCGGTCCATATGCATCACGGCCCCTGGTACCGAATGTGTCACATACCGCCACTTTAGAGAAAGCCCCTTCTCCTTCCCGACTGTCCTTGCCAATCTCTGTGACGTCATCCTCCCTACCAGCTTCCACTCTGACCTGTGGAAGACTTCCTGCATTATCGTTTTCCTCAAACCCAACAAACCCTCTTCTGTCTCCTTTTCCTATTGTTCCATCTGGCTCAGCTCCATCTTCAGTAAGGTCTTCGAATCCTTCCTCTTCCATCATATCTGTTGTTGTTGTGGTCTTCAGTCCTGAGACTGGTTTGATGCAGCTCTCCATGCTACTGTATCCTGTGCAAGCTTCTTCATCTCCCAGTACCTACTGCAACCTACATCCTTCTGAATATGCTTAGTGTATTCATCTTTTGGTCTCCCTCTACGATTTTTACCCTCCATGCTCCCCTCCAATGCTAAATTTGTGATCCCTTGATGCCTCAAAACATATCCTACCAACCGATTCCTTCTTCTAGTCAAGTTGTGCCACTAACTTCTCTTCTCCCCAATCCTATTCAATACCTCCTCATTAGTTACGTGATCTACCCACCTTATCTTCAGCATTCATCTGTAGCACCACATTTCGAAAGCTTCTATTCTCTTCTTGTCCAAACTGCTTATCGTCCAAGTTTCACTTCCATACATGGCTACACTCCATACAAATACTTTCAGAAACGACTTCCTGACAAATCTATACTCGATGTTAACAAATTTCTCTTCTTCAGAAAGGATTTCCTTGCCATTGCCAGTCTACACTTTATATCCTCTCTACTTCGACCATCATCAGTTATTTTACTCCCTAAATAGCAAAACTCCTTTACTGCTTTAACTGTCTCATTTCCTAATCTAATCCCCTCAGCATCACCCGATTTAATTTGACTACATTCCATTATCCTCGTTTTGCTTTTGTTGATGTTCATCTTATATCCTCCTTTCAAGACAGTGTCCATTCCGTTCAACTGCTCTTCCAAGCCCTTTGCTGTCTCCGACAGAATTACAATGTCATCGGCGAACCTCAAAGTTTTGACTTCTT
This sequence comes from Schistocerca piceifrons, assembly GCF_021461385.2. Taxonomy (NCBI): domain Eukaryota; kingdom Metazoa; phylum Arthropoda; class Insecta; order Orthoptera; family Acrididae; genus Schistocerca; species Schistocerca piceifrons. The sequence continues at coordinate 135,602,472 of NC_060138.1, read as the reverse complement.
CTCCATGAATTTTAATACCTACTCCGAATTTTTCTTTTGTTTCGTTCACTGCTTGCTCAGTATACAGATTGAATAACATCGGGAATAGGCTACAACCCTGTCTCACTCCCTTCCCAACCATTGCATCCCTTTCATACCCCTCGACTCTTATAACTGCCATCTGGTTTCTGTACAAATTGTAAATAGCCTTTCGCTCCCCGTATTTTACCCCTGCCACCTTCAGAATTTGAAAGAGAGTATTCCAATTAGCGTCGCCAAAAGCTTTCTCTAAGTCTACAAATGCTAGAATCGTAGGTTTGCCTTTTCTTAATCTTTCTTCTAAGATACGTCGTGAGGTTAGTATTGCCTCACGAGTTACAACATTTCTACGGAATCCAAACTGAACCTCCCCGAGGTTCGCTTCCACCAGATTTTCCATTCGTCTGTAAAGAATTCCCGTTAGTATTTTGCAGCTGTGACTTATTAAACTGATAGTTCGGTAATTTTCACATCTGTCAACACCTGCTTTCTTTGGGATTGGAATTATTATATTCTTCTTGAAGTCTGTGGGTATTTCGCCTATCTCATACATCTTGCTCACCTGATGGTAGAGTTTTGTCATGACTGGCTCTCCCAAGGCCATCAGTAGTTCTAATTGAATGTTGTCTACTCCCGGGGCCTTGTTTCGACTCAGGTCTTTCAGTGCTCTGTCAAACTCTTCACGCAGTATCTTATCTCCCATTTCATCTTCATCTACATCCTCTTCCATTTCCATTATATTGTCCTCAAGTACTTCGCCCTTGTATAAACCCTCTATAAACTCCTTCCACCTTTCTGCCTTCCCTTCTTTGCTTAGAACTGGGTTGCCATCTGAGTTCTTGATATTCATACAAGTGGTTCTCTTCTCTCCAAAGGTTTCTTTAATTTTCCTGTAGGCAGTATCTATCTTACCCCTAGTGAGACAAGCCTCAACATCCTTACATTTGTCCTCCAGCCACCCCTGCTTAGCCATTTTTCACTTCCTGTACCCAAGGATTTCTATTAGCCCTCGTCTTTTTACCTACTTGATCCTCTGCTGCCTTCACTACGATCTATCAGCACCTTAATCAACACCACCTACTCCCCCTTACCAATTGTGGCTTCCAACCTTCCTTCTCTGCTGAAGACCTACTCTTTAAGCCTGTCCACCTTCTCTTCCTCCAGCTTAACTACCGTCGCCCTGTCATTTTTTTTTCCCTCGACATCCAAAATGCCTATGACAGTTTATGGCACCCTGGTCTCCAGTTTCAACTCCAAACCTACGCCCTGCCTATCAGTTTTGCCCATCTGGTCGCTTCCTTCCTCTCACCCCATCCTTCCTATATCACCATCCTCAATACAAACTCCTGTATCTTTTATCTCACTGCTGGTGCCCCATGGGCTCCGTCATCTCCCCTCTCCTCTACCTCCTGGACACTGCTGCTATGCCCAACCCTCCCCCACCTGCCCTCCTTCTCCAATATGCTGATGACACCACCTCCCCTGCTCTCTAACCCACTCTTCGACGGTCCCAACCCACCCTGCTAACCCACCTTGACCAGTTCACCACTTGGTGTAACTAGTGGTTCCTTTGTCTCAACCCAACCATAACCCAGGCAATCATCATTGGCTGCACCTTCCACTCCTTCTATGATTTATATCTCACCAACTATGGTCGTCGCATCCAGCTCACCCCACCCTGAGGTACCTTGGCCTCACCCCTGACCATCACCTCACGAGGATCCCTCACCTCCTGACCATCCAGCAGAAAGCCTATTCACGCCACTACCTCCTGAAACACCTGAATGGTGGACATAGTGATTGCATCCTCCCACCATCCACCACACCTACAAATCTCTCATCTGTCCTATCCTCTGTTATGCCAGCGCTGCCTGGATCTCCACACCCACCCACATTTACAAGGCCCTCCAAATCCTTGAACGCCATGCACTACGTCTTGCCTACCACATCTGGAGAGGGATATATATCTTAATATCATTGCAGTAGACCGTCAATTTAACCGTCTCAGGTAATGTGTCACCCTCCAAGGCCAAGATGAAGGCACAGGTGACAACCTAATTATCCCTCGGACCCTGATGGACATCCTGCACGAAGTGAATACCTCGCAGCTCTATATTGGCTTGCAGCTTGTCATTAGACTGTAAAAGAAGGTCCCTCTTGAATGCAATACCCAGGAACATATTTAAGCTCTTATGGGGGTAATGGAAACAGAAACATCCCCAGCTTGTCACAGGTGGGTAATGCCTATGACTGAGCAGAGGATGTTTTTTTTATTAAAACTGACCCAGAGCGCATTTTGGACAAGCACTCCACCTCCCAAATCTTGTCCTTTAAATGCTCCACAAGAAACCGAGGCTTTGTTGACATGAATGATTCCCCATCAACCCTAGTACAGACGAGGTACCAGGGTGAAGCTTTGCTGCCATCCTTAGCCATGTGCTCCTCCCATGTTCTGGTCATGGAGGGAAACGATTTGGGGTCACACTTTGCGCATTGAATTGAGCCCTGAAACGCTTAGAGACTGTTTCTGGGTTGCCACCAGAAAGAGATGACGTACCATGCTTCACTGCATGTCATCCATCCTGATGCCACCTGCTCTGACGAAGGGCCTCCCCACGGGGGCTAACCAGCCACAGCAATGGCCACCTGGCAGGATGGATAGGAGACCTAATGCCCAAGGGAGATAGGCATCTACTCCTTGACATCAGCCGAGCGACCCCTATGTTGTCAGGGGGCTACAATCAACAGGGTACATGGTGGCCCCACCACAACGGACTGGCTACCGTGCTGGATAACAGGTGCAAAGAAGTGCATGGTCAACGTCGGCGCAGAAAGCGGCACTGCATAGCGCATGGTGGAAAACGTACCCTTGAAGGTGCCCTCGCTCAAAAGACGGAGAATAAGCGGGACTGCAATGCAGTGATGTGAAAATGTGCTAAAGATCTCAATGCACGATGGACATGATGCTCCATGTAATGCGCCCTTCCCCAATTGGGAACGCTGTTAGGAAAGTTTTTGAGGAATGGAGGTCAGACCCTACAGGAACCAACACATAGAGGCCGAAACGTGTGAGACTTTTTAGTCGCCTCTTACGACAGGCAGTAATACCTTGGGCCTATTCTTACGGTTGCTTGGAAGCGTTCCTCGTTGCTACTGACTCGTCCTATTTCCATATGGTGAGATGCCTGCACGTTTCTATTTTTATTTTTATTTTATTTTCACCAATGAGATAACTGTACCTGTTTTTATTTGTGCTACCTCACCTGTGTTATGAAGAGCACCTTCTGGCGATGGTCAAGACCGGAACAGTAATCATGTACATGACTGCAAAATGAACAAACGCAGCACCGAGACATTCACTATCCTGTCGATGGGGAGATGAGATGAACTGTACAGGTAATCAGCTTAAAATAACTGTTTGAAGCGCTCTTCAATACCGCAAACTCTTCCAGGTTCCCTATGTTTCGATGTCTTCCACATTTTTGTCAATGAGAAACATCGCCTCTGTGTTTTCTGTCTACCTGTCTGTATTATGGTAGCGATATAGTTTATGCCATGTGATGGTCAGTTCTCTGTGAGAGCCAGAGTATCGAAACGTATTAACGTCAGTTTAGCAGCAGCTGACATAGATCTCTAAGTTAAGGTAGGAAAAACATAGTGTATGGCGGTGTACACTGATTGGGTGTGTTAGAAGAAAAAAAAACCCTGTATTAAACCGTTAATGGAGGAACAACACAGGAACCCTCTCGCGTGATTGATAGCCTGCCTTAAGTTCAAACAAAACAAGAGACCTTTAGACTTTATGTACCCTTCGAATCACTGAATAAACTAAAATTATAGATTTGAGAATGCTTACTGGAGGCAGAACTTCTCCTTTTCGTTACTTTTGCCTGTGTTATGGCACAACCTAAACTGGTTCTGCCTCAGTTGACAGCGAAGGGATATGATGTTTAATCGTGTATAGAGTTCGCAAGTACGGCAGGAAGCTTACACTAGCTGCTGCCGAATTCCAGTCCACTAACATGCACCACTACAAACAACACATGGTAAAACGGAAAACATTACAAGGTATTCGTGTAGTAAATACGTTCCCAGGTATGGTAACGCACTGGCACACACCAATCTCCCTTTCCCTATCCAGATGTATTTCATCCACTGTAGTGGACAGCGGACATGCGTCAGTAAAATCAAGGGAAGGAAGCGTGTGGTGTTTGTAAGACAACATAAATCTGACGGGTTTGATTTCTGAATGATGGTTGTACTTACTGACGACAGTTTATCTGAAGTGTTTTTGTCAAATGGGCGATTAACTGTGTGGAGGAGAAAGAATTGTGAACTTCAATAGAAAAATATAACAGCTTCAGCTAGACATGGAGGTGGTACTGCTTTTTTAAGGGACTGGATGAGTGCAAATAGTGTGCGGGATTTGTGTTTTATTGATGGAAATGTGGAACACGACGTTTACATAAACATCCTGAAAACACTCTTATATCCAGAAGCGTGAACAGTATGGGTCTTTCTGGGTATTTTCACACAAGATAATCGTCCACAACATACAGCTCTAGATGTGAGGCTATGACTGTTGTACAAAATTTACAAGATTCCCCTCAGGATGCCGACACATCCGCAATCCCTATACATTAAGCCAACACTGAATTTATGTAATGAACTCAACAAAAACATGAGAAATCGTAAGAAATCCAACAGAAATTATTCTAATGTTCTAGTAGAGTAATGACGTGAAATTACAGTGCAAACAACAGAATCTCCAGGGAAATCAATGCCAAGGAGAGTGCAAGAAAATATTAAGAGGGTAGGAGGACCTGCAAAGTACAGACGATAACATTCCATGTTCAGGGTATCATTTTCAATGTTGCAGACGTATACTTATTTTGCATCCCGAGTTCCCTGTCCTTAATTTTCAGTGTTGAACTATGTTTACGTAAATAGAGATCTATGTTACTTTATTGTAGTCCCCTTTTCACTGATTAACAAACATCTGCCTTCTGTACCCCATTTCAACAGTTTCCCACTATCTGTACACCGTTAAACATAAAATGATATTTGCAGACGAATACTTTTCGGAGTAATTGTACAGCTACGACGCTGTGCACCGTTCACCATCTGTCGGGGTTTTCGCCGGGCCTCGGTTGTGCAAAACGGTACTCTCTCTCTCTCTCTCTCTCTCTCTCTCTCTCTCTCTCTCTCTCTCTCAGCACCGCTGAAAGCAAGTAGGGTCATAAGGTCAAGTAGGGCATCACTGATACTGAAGGATATAAAATAAACTGTCTTCATGAACGATTATGTGTTTTTTTTATTAAATCGGTGGTTCTCAGGACAGGGGTACACTGCTGTGCTGACTACCGTGGGAGTCAGCACTGACACGAACAAGGAAGGAGAAATGTTGGGGTGGCCAGTGGCAGGAATCCCAAATGATCTGAGCACAGTACTTACAAATTCGTCGAACTCTGTAATTCCAAAGAGGAAAGAAACGTAACCTATTGTGATAAGGTAGGCTCATGTGCCTGTAACATGCGAATATTTTTCACACTTTTACTAGTCGCAGAACGCAGGCTAAGTATCGTCTTCCAATTAGCACTGATGCTCTCTAAGACTGCAAACGAACTGCGGCCATCAGCGATGGACAGCTGGTTAAGTCACCGTTGGCAGGGGTCACTGAACTCTGTCCTGGAGGCGTGGCGCTGCCCGCTTTTTCTACTGGTGTGCGGGTCAGCGCCATCTTCTTGCCGTTTCGAGGCGCTGCGCTGGTCGGTCAGAAGTCGATGATTAAAGACTGCACACTCCTCCCCCTTTCACATCCCCCCCCCCCCCCCGCAAAGAAAATGGCGAACCATTGTCGTGTTGGGAGCAATCTTTCGACAACGGCGAGGGGCGCGGGAGGCCGGAAACTGGATGGCGTGAGGAGCCTGGAACCACAATTGAGACCGACCCCAAAGCCCCAGCTGCTCCCTAACATCCTGAAAGGTATGTGCTAAGGTCTGATCAGGGTAGCTCAAGATAATAGTCTGTAGTTGCCAACCGCAAGTTGGAACGAGCATAATATGTTTGAGTAGGAGGATCTTTGATGGTTAAGAGAGCCGGGCGCGCGCAGTAAAAGACCGGGGAGTCGCAGGTAGGTGACCGGAGGTAGCAGACGTGTGCAGACAGCGTTAAGATAGGTCCTGAAGGACATATGGGTACTTCTTCTCGTACTATGGACCGGTACTCGTCTATTGTGGCATGGTGGACCCTGCATGTTAAACCACAAATGCTTAGGGCTCTCATGCGTTTTGGAGCTTCGAAGGTGGCAAACGATCGACGAACGCAAGAATTTTACTATTCAGTCTTACGTCAACGGTACGATTGTGCTACGCATGCTCCCCTACGGGATTCTGATATGCAGCGCATCAAAGCCAAATTGCTGCAGCTCAAACGCATTTAAATGGAGCGACTGCGGACGAGTTCTCAACAACGTTCCGTTTCACAAGACGAATTGACATCACTATATATCTTCTCCGCTGACGGGCGCGCGGGAAACGTGAGTGCCTTGGCTCCCTCACAACCGCTGATAGCTGCACGTTCACCTCTCACCGTGACACTTCCGACTTTATGTACACCTATTTTACTGGTCTGTACGATACCCATGTCCCGACTGAAAACTCTCTAGACAACTGCGTCGCGTCGTCACTCCTTAATTAAATGACGCCTTTCTGCGTCCCTTTCACAAGGATAATATATATGATGTAGTTACAGGATCTCAGTCCTGAAGGTTGCCTGGATTAGACGGTATTCCTAAGGAGTTTTATGTTCAATTTTGGCCACTCATTGGTGACACCTTAACGTCAATGGTAAATGAAGTGTCGCGGGGAGTCACACTCCCTGCTCCTTTTCAGGAAGGTAAACTGGTCCTCCTCCCGAAATCCACAGGTCGACCTGCTATTGATTCCCTTTCTCCTATTACTCTCCTTAACTTCAATTATAAAATTGCCGCTCGAGCAATTAATATCCGTCTCTCTAAGCTGCTCGATACCATTATTGCTGCCCATCAAAGCTGTGTGCCTGGGCGCACGATACTGACTTCTGTTCTCAAATGTCACGATGTCATTTCGGTAGCGGCTGCCGCTAATATCCCAGGGGCCTTGTTTTTTCTTGATATCCAAGAAGCGTTTGATCGTGCCAGCCATGATTTTTTAACGAGAGTGCTCACCGCTGTCGGCTTTAATAATGATGCTCGACAGCTCTTAACTCGTCTTTTTTACCAGTATCAGTGTCACAATGATTGTGAACGGTCACCCTACCCCCCCCCCCCCCCCGGAAATCGATCAGACGGGGTTTACCCCAGGGTAGCCCCTTATCCAAGTCCCCTTTTGTCTTGTTCTTGGAGCCCTTACATCGCCGCCTCGCCATGCAATTACGTGGATGGACTATGTTGGGGGAACTTTTTTCGGCACGTGCATACGCCGATGACGTCATGGTTTTAGTACGACATGTCGAGGACATACCGAAGCTTAAGGATACCTTGGATTCATTTTCTCCTCTTGCTGGTGCTCGCATTAATGATCGTAAATGCGCGTTCCTACCGTTGAGAAGCCTCGATTATGTCTCATTCCTTGGGCGCCGATCGTCAATAGCAGTAAGATCTTAGGGATCGTAGTCGATCGCAATCTGATCAAAATGGCGACACCAAATTGGCGTGAGGTTACGAGTTGTGTTTACGGGGCCATCCTTGAACATGAACGCAGTTTCCTTAGCCTCCTTCACAATGTACGGGTTTTAGAAACCTATGTCTTCAGTAAAGTATATTCGTTGCACAGGTGTTCCAGCGATGATGGCCCGCTGACTGAAACCGCTGTCTAATCGATTTCTGTTGCACCACCATATCTTTCGTGTCAGGTATGAAGTAGTGGCCAGGTCTCGAAAGCTTGGGGGATTGGGTCTCTCCAATATTAAAATGAAGACATCCATCTTATTTGCCCACCGCAATGTTTTAACCTGCACGCAGGCTCCGCTCTCAGTTACCTCTCGTTTACTTTCCCGCCTCCGGCCGGTCTGTCTGACCCTCCCTGTTGATGGACGGATTAATCGTAAATTGCGGACATTCGTGAATACTTTCTAAATATCGGTATCCTAGGTGCTGATATACTTCCTGTGACGCATATTAGTAACAACATGCTATCACCCCGGTTTGGTGCACCATGTCCCCTTTCTTCTATTGAACTTGATTCCCGTCAACGTCTTGGAAAACGATCTGGTGTCATCTTAGTCTTCCTATATTGCCGATGGAGATTGCTCCAACGTGGTGTAAGGTCATTCACCGTCTGATACCTAGTGGTGATCGTCTTTTTTGTATTGGCCTTTGTCCCACTGATCAGTGTCAGGAATGTCATCAAACTGACAACTTACTTCATAAGCTTGTTGGTTGCGGACGGGCTCTGGGTCCGCCGTCAATTAGCTTTCCTTTCTCGAGGGCCTGAAACCGCTTTCCCAGACGACGTTCTCCTACATCAGGGCATACCCTGCTTCCCTCAAACAAAACAAACACGATTTTCTGGCTCTTGGGTTACTATATTCACTGAATCGTTGAAGGCGGGAACGACGCAGCTCACCGCATTTTTCACCATTATTTATGAACTGCGCACCGGAAATGGCACCGGTTGCCACGATACCGAACGCTTATTTCGAATATGCTTTTTCTTGTGTTTAACCGTCATGGTGCTGGTTAAGCTCTCCTGTGAAACATGTTTCTTCCCTGAGCTTGTGTCCTCTCCCTTGTAGATTTGTTTTGTCACTTTTTATCTTCCACATGTACATAAAAATAAAATTAACAAGAAGGGTGGGATAATAGGTTAGTCTTCCCGTTCGGAATGTAATAATTGTTTGTGCTTGAACTAATTTGTTTATTTTCTTTTAGCATCTGATATTAAATGATGATTTCACTATGGTTGCCAGATTTTCGTGGAAATAGTCAATCTGATGATAAAAAAAGTGATCAGCGTGACGGAATGCCATGCAAAGGGGTCCGGGCTTGAATCCCGGCTGGGTCGGAGATTTTATCCGCTCAGGGACTGGGTGTTGTGTTGTCTTCATCATCATACCCTCACTGACACACAAGTCGCCGAAGTGGTGTCAACTAAAGACGCACCAGGCGACCGGTCTACCCGACGGTAGGTCCTAACCATATGACATTTCATTTTTCAATGACAAGGCCCAGTGTTGCAGCTTCGGAGCTGTGCATGGAGGAACAGGTTCGGACGGATGAAACAATGATTGAGGTGTCTTCTCGTCCGTCGCTGGGTAAAACTTCCGACCAAATAGTTAATGGTGAAACTTTGTCGCGCCATAGGTAATAGCAAGAGATTCCTTCTCGATTTGGGAATAGTTACAATTAATCCAGAATGAGATTTTCACTCTGCAGTGGAGTGTGCGCTGATATGAAACTTACGGGCAGTTTGAAACTGTGTGCCGGACCGAGACTCTAACTCGGGACCTTCGCGTTTCGCGCGCAAGTGCTCTACCAACTTTTTTTTTTTGTTCGTCGTTGATCGTTGTGTTTGGCCGTTGCGGACGTCGCAAGACATCCTGTTCAAGTTCGGTGGTTGATCCTTCGACTCGGTTTTTTTTATTACAGAGGCCAACCGGCTCTTTGACCGAACACGCTGAGCTACCGTGCCTGCTTCCAACTGAGCTGTCCAAGCACGACTCACGTCCCGTCCTCTCAGCTGTACTTCAGCCAGTACGTCTCCTACCTTCCAAAACTTTACAGAAGCTCTCCTGCCAACCTTGCAGAACTAGCACTCGGTCCGGAACACAGTTTTAATCTGCCCGTAAGTTTCAGTTACATTGAATCTTGGTTAATAGCTCGGAAGCCAATGTGATCGGCCTATCCCTTAAACCAAATCTGTGGGACTGCACAGCTCCGATTCCGTACCAGGCAGGTGTCTTCGCCCAACAGATGGAGAATGAGCGGAACTGCAAAGCCACGACAATAAAGAATGCTGAAGGTCCCAGTGCACGATGGACACGATACTCCAGTTAAGGGCCTTTCCCCAATTGGTTCTCTCTTCGAAAAAATTTTGGAGAATGGAGGTCATATCCTACAGGGGACCGTCACAGAATGCCGAAACGTTAGGAACTTGTTTTACTCGCCTCTTACGATGGTCAGGTAGTCCTCGAAGCCCATTCTAACCCACGGACCTAGAGGGGGGGGGGGGGGGGGCGGGACTGGGCTCGTGCCTCCAGCTGTTGTGGATATTCTCTCGCCAGATGTATATTTTTTTTCTTTTTCAACGTAATTGTTTGGTTATTCTGTACGGCAGAGTCGACTCTTGAGTAAAACTGTGTTTTGGGGGAAGGCTAGCAAAATTTTCATCGTAAGTGCATCGCTGATATACAACAATTTGATAGCTTATTATCAAATACTCTTAAGTGTAGGATAGTAGTGTACATTATACGTTTTGACTTGTGTAAACTGTTTGTATGTTTACGTTTAACATGAAAATGAAATTAAAGCAGGAAGGTATCAAGGAAAACAGTATCTCTTTAGGGAATTACACCGATAAAATGTGGCACACGAAGGAGATGCGGAAAAGGAATTAGATTATGTATGCTTCCTTTTCAACTCACACTTGTCTATAAAGCAAGTGCTGCCTTCTTCCATCGACGCTGTTATGATAGTCGTCGGTGCATTACACACATCTGCGTGTCTACGCGGATAATAGTTGCAAACGTTCACAACGTTTACGTGCGACACATATTCCGAAAGACGAAAACCGAATGTTGGAAGTCGTTTTCCGCTGTCGCGTGTACATGTTAAGGTCTGAAGCGGATCTTCTCGGCCAGTTAAATATTACGCCTGGAAAACATTTCATCCAGTTTGTGAGTCAGTCGACACACTCGTTATTTCTCTTCACCGAAATATTACAGGTAGACAGCTTTACGGTAATATCTCTACTTCTCCTTCGCTCCAAAATAAGCCTATATTAACCGAATATTCTGAAAACAAGATGTAACTTGCAAACCCAAGCATGTTTCAAAACCGGTTTCATTTACATGGTAGACAAAATCGATTGTGAAACTGGGAAACCGGCAGCTAGGAGCGGATTTCCGGAATCGATTTTGATGTGATACATTACCTTCCAGAAGCCGTGTTGGGAAATCGGTTTGCGAAATCCGGTTTTGGGAGCCCCATATAACGGGGTGGTTCTGTTCTGTCGGTTTGGTGCAAATGCACAAAGATTTATTGTAAATTCACCTCAATACCTAGGAATTAAATTATGAACAAATTAAATTGGAAGGAACACACATGAAATGTTGTGTGGAAGGGTAACCAAACACTGCATTTTGTAGCCAGGACACTGGCAGGAAAATGTAACAGATCTTCTACAGAGAATGCCTACACTACGCTTGTCCGTCCTCTTTTAGAATACTGCTGCGCGGTGTGGGATCCTAACCAGACAGTATTGACGAAATACATCGACAGAGTTCAAAGATATACAGCACGTTTTATATTATCGCGATATAGGGGAGAGAGTGTCACTGAAATGATACAGGATTTGGGATGGACATAATTAAAGAACGGCGTTTTTCGTTGCATCGGAATCTTTCCACGATATTTTCCATCACCAACTTCCTCCTCCGAATTCTAAAGTATTTTGCTGACACCGAAATATATAGGGAGAAACGATCAACGTAATAAAATAAGAGAAATCAGAGCTCGCACGGAGAGATGCAAGTGTTTACATTTTTCGCGCGCTGTACGAAATTGGAATAATAGAGATTTATTGTGAAGGTTGCGAGGTGCCGGGGCTAGCAGTGTGTTTAACACAAATTCGTCTAGAATCTTCATATGAAAATGATACTCTAAGCCCCCATCCCTTTCTAACTCCGACTTTTGCTGTTGCACATGGATTAAGAAGAAACGCGAACCGACTGTAATCGTCCCTGCATACATTACCAAGCTGTCTTCTTAACTAGAAGGACATTATCTGGCGTACTGGAGGCGATGGCTGGTTGCTTCGATGTCCCGTCTTGGTGATGATAATGTCGCGAGTATAGCTCGAAACAAATTATCCTGGTCTGGTTGTGCCGGACTAAAGGCTTCCTGACAATACATATGCGCCTCTGAGGGAGACGAAGAACGCTCTCCACACAATCACTGACGGTACAGTGATTGATTTTAACAAGCGAAGTCACACATTAACTCCGATACAATCAACTTTAGCCAGAACTGCTCAAGACGGACAACATAGGCCGCTTGTATGCAGAACGCTCAATTGCCAACTGTAGTCGGAAAGTTACGTTGAAGTCGGAAACTTCAGCAACTTCGTCAAATAGTTACAATTAAATGAAATTGTAGTAGATAGCAACGGAAGGCAGGTTGTCCAGAGCAGCGAGGGCTCAATCTTGTAACCTACTCCGACCGCAAGGCGAGAGCCGACTCCCTCAAGAGCACCCGTACAAGCCGAAGACAGAACATTCCCGCCCCCACGACAGAGGCTGTGGTTAAAACGTGCCAATCAGCAACTCGAAAACCGATGGAAAATTCCACTCTATTGCCGAAGCACTACTATTCCACCAATGGTGATACTTGGGGCCAATTTCTACGCCGATTTTACTACGTCACGGAGCTATCCCCTGAGCAACCCAATCACAGTTATGATTTTGCAGAAAACGCGGGAATTTGCCCGCCAAGACTGCCTGGGAACACAAGTCATTCCTACGCTTCGCTGATAGTCCGTCAGAAAGTGTTTTCACAAAGTTTCTGCGAAGTAACGGAATCTCTAGCCCCAGCCGCTCCTTTAGGCCCCTGTGGGCATGTCGGCGTCTGGAAGGCATCCACTTGACTCCCTCACACCCGTCGGCAAAACTCTTTGAAGATCAGCAGAACCTGCCTGTCACTGGACCACGCGGCTGATGAGAGACACTGTGTGGAATGTCCGCGTGTGAAGCAATAGCAACTTTTCAACACATGCAATTAGAGAGGGAAATATTCATATCTTCTGAGTTCTCAATACTAGCCTTGCAATGACAATACTCGGCAATACTTCTCCAAATCGAATTACTCAGAGTAAGATATGTATATGAGAAGGAACAAGTCACTGTGTGCATCTAAAGGCATACCACCTTTCAAGGTGTTTGGCTAAACCCTCTGAGAGGCACTTAAATCAATTTAGATGTTGGTGGGAAGGGGGAGAGGAGGGAGGCAGCCCTGGTGAGAGCTCTGTGTGTCCGCCCTGCACTGGTCGTCTCTGTCACAGCACTGTAGCGCATTCTTAATAACCGGAAGACAGCGTCAAAGCAAGCGTTGAAACTATTGCATGATGATCTGAATACGGTTTAGTTATTTCCCTTTGGTTATTAACCATGATTTAGCGTATTGTCGTGGAACGAGTCAGTTTACGGAGGATTATATGACTGCGCCACGTTTGTTTACAGCTGGTCAGATACCTCAAAACAATGCTCAGTTTAAGAGCACGAGAATCAGTGTCGCACTCCATAAGCTAAAAGGAGCCGAAACAATTATCCATAAGAAATAACATCGACATATTTTCAAATGTATCATAATCGGCTCCACATAATTGCAAGTTTTTACACTGTTACTTATAATCCGTCTTGATTGCAAAGTGTTTATTCATATGACCGGTTTCGGTTCATCTAGAACGATCTTCAGATCTGTAACGATAACGATACTAATCTACTATTTCACGAATAAAAATCTTTTTGATCCTATCTAATCAACATCAAATGTACCTGAACGTACCTGATATTTCGGTTACAGGAGTAACCCGTCCAAATCCAGAAACTTTCACAAGCTGCGTCATATAAAATTGGTTGGTAGAATGCACGTCATTTATATTAATTATAACACTATTATCGACAGGTGGCGTCTGGTACAGTTGTTACATTACATATGCACATACTGTATTCACTAGGTTTATGTGATTAACTTTATCTCCAAAAATACTTAATTAAAACCTGCAGATGTCAAGGTTAAAATCTGTACTTATCGAAATTTAGAAAAAAACACAGTAAATATATCATTTTTATACGATCTAAGAACATAGGGCGATCTCTATATCTATGGCGCTGGTGTAGACTTATTTTCCTCTACGGTCTGCTTCCATGCTTCCCGCCATTTCGGTGTTGTGCCGCGATCCGCTCAGTTGTCTGACGTCCATCGCCGTGGGCAAGACGGCCGCCAAGAGGGTCCCGTCAACGACGCCAGGCGCCGCACGCATTTTCCAGCTCCTCCATCACGCGTCATCTGTCATCCCTCGGCCTGGATCTCCACACGCAACATTTGTCATCTCAGCAAGTCGTCATAAATACAAAAATAGGCGTTATGATTGAACTCGCTTTGCTCGTTGAGGATTAAATCCGGATCTTTCTTTATGTGGGTGTATATTTTAATTTCTTCCAAAATGTTAAGAAACCGTCCATTATGAGCTCAAGGCAGGATGTCTAAATTTTTTTCAATGTTCTTGACTGAGTGCTTTGAGGCAGTCATTTGCGCCCAAACGCTGTTCTGTATTCAGAGTAGATGTGCTCCCTGAATCTGGACTCCCCAGTCTCCCCTATATATCATTTACAGTAGTCATCACATTCGATCTTACATACACCTGAATCCTGATATTTATTCGTACTAATACATATTTTGTACCGGAGCTTCAATTTTAGCGTGTTAATTGTTCGAAGCCCTATTTTAACGTCGGATTTACGAAAGCATCTTTCAATTTTGTCTATAGTTCTTCCACTGTAAATGAGAGCCACATATTTTTTCTTGTTGTTCCTCTTAACTGCGACTTGACTCCCTTCTATTTGTTTCATTTGACTCTTCTTATTATAAATATTCATCACCTGCTTACACGTATATCCGCTCGCTACGGCCACTTGTTTTAAAATACTTAGCTACTTTTCTACTTAGTGGCAATCTTTGTAGCCTGTATACCATCGAAGTAAAATATGCCCATTTGAATCGGGGTGGGTGACAAGGGCGCTCATTGATAACTGAATCTGTACACATAGGTTTTCTGAATATGCAAAATTCATGCTTCCCATCTTTATTAGTGTTAAATCTAAGTAATCTATACGGTTGTCTTCTTCAGATTCCATAGTGAATCTAATTTTCGGGTGTTGAGAGCTCATATTTTGTGCTACGTTTTCGATATTCTTATCTCCTTTGTATAATAAAAGAGAGTCGTCAACGTATCTCCTGGAATGTACAATTTTCTCAGCGATATCAGGATTTTCATCAAATAACTCGTGTTCCAAGTGATTTACAAAAATGTCAGCCGGCGTCCCAGCTAAACTGTTCCCCATTGCAAACCCGTCTTTTTGTTGATAAATTTTACCATTGAAAGTAAAGTAATTGTTCAAACATTTCCACTAGTTCAATTACTTCCCCCAATGCCTATTTACCATGAGTAAGAAGATTGTTCTTAATGATCTCAATTGTTTTTTTACAGGAATGTTTGTGTACAGATTGTTGATATCCAATGAAGCTAGTGACTCATCCAGAGGTATAACTACGTCTTTAATTTCATCGGCAAATTCGTAACTGTTCCTAATGTTAAAAGTCCGACAATACGAGTATGCCGCGTTCAATCTGTTATTTACCTCTTTATTTAATTTGACTTGGGGAACTGGTATTATTGACGATAGGGCTAATCGATTTTTCAACCTTACGGAGCTTTATTTAAGACCGTAATTCGGAATTGGCGGATTCATTACTTTCAGTTTAAACTGTTCCTCCTCCGTGAAGAGAAACACACTGTTATCCGTTTGTTTCCTTACGTCTGTTTGAAATTTCATGGTTGTTTCTTTATTGACCTGTAGTATTACGTTCTCCATAAATAACTTTTCAGTTTTCTCTATATAGTCTGTATCGTGTATTAAAATTATAGTGCCGCCCTCATCTGCCTTTGTGACTATAGCCTTATGTGATTCGAACTTCTTATTCAAGCCCTTAAGAGTCAGTAGCTCGTTTCTGTTCTTGTGAGCAGAATGCGTTTCATCTATAATCGACTTCTTTACTTTAACTGCCGTTTTGAACAGATACTAACAGACCAACACCAGACGCCACCTGTCGGCAATAGTGTTATAATTAATATAAATGACGTGCATTCTGCCAACCAATTTTACGTGACGCAGGATGTGAAAGTTGCTGGATTTGGACGAGTTACTCCTGTAGCCGAAATATCAGGTACGTTCTGGTACATTTGATGTTGATTAGATAGGATGAAAAAGATTTGCATTCGTGAAATAGTAAATTAGTTTCATTATCGCTACATATCTGTAGATGGTTCTAGATTAACGGAAACCGGTCATATGAATAAACATTTTGCAATCAAGACGGATTATAGGTAGAATTGTAAAATCACTGGTTGCGGCTATCCTATTAGTCATAGTCTGTTTTTGCATAACTTACAAGTGACTCCATAGATTACAAACATGTGATTACATAATTGTGATCGGCCTCTGGTCTGAGATTCATTACGGTGTGAAGTCCTTTCATATTCTAATCAGCCAGTAAGCGTTGCACCATAGGTCCAGATAGCCGCAATCCATTCTTGGGAAATCCGCCAGTCCTTGAGTGTCCAGTGCCACGCGTATGGAATTTGATCTGCACAGCGTTCGCAGTAGCATCATGGGGAGCCCACTGCACGTTTCGAAAGCAGTGTCTGTGCGGAAACTGCGAGAAAAAAGATGGCCCTGCGCGTAGCAAGAAGTACAATTTGTTATTACTCCTTGACTCATTTTACTCATCGGTCCTGATGGTTTTCTTACCAGTCACATCTGTTGGGTCCTTGCCTGTCTCAGGCTGCACTTGGGTCCGTGTTTCCCCTTCCCCACCCCTTTCTGCTGCAGCCAAAGCAGTGTCGGAACGCGCCATTTGACAATATTCACTCAGAGGTCACTGCCCCTCCCAAATCTGAGATTCGATGCATTTTTATTTAAACAAACACAGGCGAAGAAAGTACAAGGGTCTCCACCTCATTATGATAACGTCGGCCCACTTTGCCCCTCCCTCCCCACCCCCCCACCCCCCTCCTTCCACAGCTTCCCGTAGAAAGTTGACACGTCTGGGTTCACAATCATTCTTATCTAGTCTGTGGCAGCTCTACTATCTGCCATGCTGCCCTTACATGACGACGATCGTGGCGCGCGACTCTGCTGCATGGACGTACAGACCTTATCTACTGGCATGTGAAAGTTCACGTGACCACTGATGCAAGCATCTCCGAAAGGACCATCCCGACACCCGGAATGCCACAGTATGACCTCTTCCGAACCGGCACAGTTGGATGCAGGAATCACGACTGCGCTCCATGGCATGGCTGCCCGTTTGTTTCACACGTTCGCACAACACTGAGCGTTCTGGCTATGAGCATAGCTTGTTAAAGGGGGAGGATGATGTTGGCGGACGACGTTGAAATCATTATCAGTTAATCGTCGACATATTTCATATGCCGTCTTCGGATCGAAATCGACGCCGTCTTTTCAGGTGTACTAAGTTTTTTCCGACAGTATATAACCAGTCTGAAACCTTCCAGCATCTCCACGTGTTCTCCACGTACTTCCCCTTTTTTTTCATTGCAGAGTTTTCGAATCACAGACAAGAATTAAATTTTCCCTTCCCTTGACTACCTCACTAATTTCTTTTATCTCATCGTACACTCTTTCAGTTTCCTCATCTGCGGAGCTGTATGAGACATACACGATACTACTGTGCTTGGTGTTGGCATGCTGTCTATCGTGACTACGATAATGCGTCCACTATGCAGCTCTCAGTAGCTTACCGCATTCCTGTTTTATTATTCATTATTTGCTCCGCTCCTGCGTTACCTCTATTTACTTTCGTGTTTATCACCCTGCACTACCATGACGAGAAGCCCTGTTCATTCTGGGGCCAGACATCACTAACCACTACTGTATCTAATTTCAAGCAATCCCTTTACCTTTTTAAATTTTCTAACCTACCTACACTATCATGCGATCTAACAGTCATCGTCCCGATATGTAGATTGCCAGTCTTGTTTTTGCTGATGACGACGTCCTAGTGGGTAGTCTCCGTCAGGATATATGAATTGTGGACCGTCTTTCCGTAGAAATATTTTACCCAACAGGGTGGTATCATCATGTCACTATACAATATAGCTGCATGCCCTCAGAAAAAGTAACGGCTGCTGTTTCCCCATGCTTTTAGCTAATACCGAGATACTTGTTTTCTCGCACTGGCTATAGGCCTACTGGTATATACAGAACGTTACTGTCGCTCCCCTTTCTTGCTGTTTCTACATCTGGGGGCGCTGAAATCATTCGAACTTGGGTTGAGTCACAGCCGCGCAAAAGGTCTTTCACTCTATTCATAAAGTGACTACTTTAGGAGGCATCTTAGTGTTAGTTTGCTTTAGCCCTTGCTCCATCGCTCAGCTTGAAAACTGGAGAATACTTCCTTACGTATGAAGACGCCTTTGCAGTCCATGAAGTTAGACTTATTTATGTTAAGGGTCAACTGCTAGTCTCTCCAATATGCGACTATCCTCTACAGGGCTTCCTGCGTATCATTACATTCTCCTTCCTATACATACACAACACCATTACCTGCGAACGTCTTCACCATTTGACTGTTTTTACAATAGAATGGAGGAGATGCTGTCATTTAAAAACTTTCGGATGAGTGTGATCCCCAATAAAGAATAGATGGTGTAGATGCTTATCCTCCTATTCTTATATAGGTCTCGTGATTAGTAACGGTCCTATAATAGTCCCCTGGGGTGCACTCTGTCGGCAGTCTGGAGATCTAGCTGGCGAGTCCTCACTCACCGTACCCGGCTACGTCACAAGAAACTCCCACAGGCTGCAGGCTGTTCCCTAGGCCATTCGCAACGCGCCTCTGAACTCAGTCGCGACACAGTGTTCATGCAACCCCAAAGAATGCTTATTTTGTACTAAATAGATAAACTCTATACGAAGTCAGCAACGAGATCATTTTAAATAATATTTCAGAATAGAATATTCGTACTAGACCACAAATTATAAGAGTAACGTAATTAGAAATAAGATTAACTTGTCTCTATTATTTCCCCGGAAAGGGGCTATGCTTACGAGGCGATTTAAGGTGAAATGACGACCTGAAACCTATCGTAAGAACAGCAGACGTCAGACAGATTCACTGGGACAATTCGAAGAAAGTGTAATCCTACCACGCAGGAGGTTACTTACAAAAACCCTCGATTGAATTATGTTTCAGTATTGCTTCTTATTCTCGGAGGACTGGTGGAAGAAACAGAGAAAACCCAAAGAAGAGTAGCGCCTTTAGCCTGGAGTCGGTTAGCAAGCACGAAGGCATCGCGAAGATGTTCACCCAGTGCTATGTTCTCAGTTCCATTTTATATTCCTCACAGCGTACGTTCTTAGGATGACCAGGAAACATTCCTTCCTTCTACACGTGTATCGGGAGAAAGGTCATGACTATAAAGTTAATGAGGTAACACGGTAACTCACCAAAGTCGTTCGTCCAACGTAAAATTCGCGACTTGCAGAAAAATGGGGGAATTGAGAAAGGTACACAAAGTACCCTTCCCCACTCTTGATGCAAAGGAAACGATAAAATGTCATGATCTGTCAATGCCAACAATTTTTGTGGTGTCGTCCGAAGAACGAGATCCCATGTCAAGATTTGTACCTCACGTAAGGACATAAGCGGCAGTATCTTTTGACTGCACAGACGTTGATGTTGTTGTTATTGTTGTTGTTGTTGTGTTGTTGTTTCCTGAGACTGGTTTGATGCAGCTCTCCATGCTACTCTATCCTGTGCAGGTTCCTTCATCTCCCAGTACCTACTGCAGCCTACATCCTTCTGCATCTGTTTAGTGCATTCATCTCTTGGTCTCCCTCTACGATTTTTACCCTCCACGCTGCCCTCCAGTACTAAATTGGTGATCCCTTGATGCCTCAGAACATGTCCTACCAACCGATCCCTTCGTCTAGTCAAGTTGTGCCACAAGCTCCTCTTCTCTCCAATCCTATTCAATACCTCCTCACTAGTTATGTGATCTACCCATGTAATCTTCAGCATTCTTCTGTAGCACCACATTTCGAATGCTTCTATTCTCTTCTTGTCCAAACTATTTATCGTCCATGTTTCACTTCCATACATGGCTACACTCCATACAAATACTTTCAGAGACGACTTCATGAATTTTAAATCCATACCCGATGTTAACAAATTTCTCTCCTTCAGGAACGCTTTCCTTGCCATTGCCATTCTACATTTTATATCATCTCTACTTCGACCACCATCAGTTATTTTGCTCCCCAAATAACAAAACTCCTTTACTGCTTCAAGTGTCTCATTTTCTAATCTAATTCCCTCAGCATCACCAGACTTTATTCGACTACATTCCATTATCCTCGTTCTGCTTTTGTTGATGTTCATATTATACCCTCCTTTCAAGACACTGTCCATTCCGTTCAGCTGCTCTTCCAAGTCCTTTGCTGTCTCAGACTGAATGACAATGTCATCGGCGAACCTCAAAGATTTTATTTCTTCTCCATGGATTTTAATATGTACTCCGAACTTTTCTTTTGTTTCCTTTACTGCTTGCTCAATACACAGATTGAATAGCGTCGGGGAGAGACTACAACCCTCTCCCACTCCCTTCCCAACCACTGCTTCCCTTTCATACCCCTCGACTGTTATAACTGCCATCTGGTTTCTGCACAAATTGTAAACAGCCTTCCGCTCCCTGTATTTTACCCCTGCCACCTTCAGAATTTGAAAGAGTGTGTTCCAATCAACACTGCACTGACGTAGATGATTCAAATGGCTCTAAGCACCATGGGACTTAACATCTGAGGTCATCAGTCCCCTAGAACTTAGAACAACTTAAACCGAATTAACCTAAGAACATCACACACATCCATGTCCGAGGCAGGATTCGAACCTACGACCGTAGCGGTCGCGAGGTTCCAGACTTAAGCGCCTAGAACCACTCGGCCACACTGGCCGGCACTGACGTAGAAGCATCAACTTTCTACATTGGGGATGGATCGTATATCTTAGTATGTACAGAACGCTAAAAATGGATAAACATACGTGCCGTTCAATTTTCCTTATTTTAATTTACGGTATACATACACGTAGTGTACCTTGCGTCTCAGCAAACAATATATTTAATTTAATGGTTTAATGAATAATTCTGGTGCTTGTGAACAAAAACCTGCGATAATATTCCAATCGGTAGAAATTCTGTTTAATAAAAAACACAAATGAAGTGGCCAGAGCGTACATAACAAGAACAGTTTTCATGCAGCACTCCTCGCTCTTTAGACATTGAATGCAGTCGTCTGTTGACGAATTTTTGTACTTTTCAGAGCAGTCTGGACAGCAAAAAGGCTGTATCTTTTCTGTCGACATATTTAAGTTTTGTCTCCTTTTCCTTTTGTTTGCTTGACCAGAATCAAACAGTTTCCTCTTTGGTTTATTTATTTCTTTTCTCTTAACTAGGGTTCCACTTGCTTCTTGAATGGAGTCCCAGATGCTATTTCCGTCTTCTTCCCTTTCTACTGTCTTTTCTGACAATATTTTCCTGTAGGCAAAGAAATTATTTCTTATCGGGAAACGTACGTCACTAGTCTTCGTTGTGGTTCATTTGTACACAATTGTGGATTTTGGGTCTGGAGAGATCCAGCTTCAGCTGTTGACGCTTCAGTACACCATCTTGAGGTCTCAAATGACGCTGAGGGGTTAACGCCAATCGTATACATGATTCCCTAGTGGTCAACATCTATAAACGGATTCTCGCAGACTACCTGCAACAACGATGTTGTCTCTCCTCCTTCAACTAGTTACGAAGTCCCTCTAACCTCCACCCATAAGAATGGACATACTAAAACATCATAAAAACTGTCACTCTGGTTTATAAGAGTGGAAGGCAGGAAATACGTGGCATTCGATTTGATGAGTGCCACTAATCTTGAACAGCTTCGTTGCTTCCGTCATTGTGGCCGTCCTTTGATAAGAGGTTCCAAACACCTTGGAGTTTTAAATGAAATAACTATTTCTGAGGTGAAAAATGTATTGTACTTTGCCTTATATCTTGTACAAGATAAATTCATAATTGGTACAGCAAAAAAAAAAAAAAAATTTTAACACTCCAGGCCTCACACTTCTCATTGCTTGGGGTCAATTGCTACTTCCAGCACCATGCAGATATCTTGTCTTAGCAATATTACAAGTCTTTTTAATCGTCTGTTGAGTTAACCAGACGGTAAGCGATGGCATCATCTGAAAACAATCTAACAGAGTTGCTTAAATTGTCTCCAAAATCGTCTATATAAATTAAGAACAGTAAATAAAGTATAAGGCACGTAAACTCAGGCCTAAATTTGGTTTACTAGAGCGTCTTTGCGACTATGACTACAAACTACGACCTTTTTAAAAAGAAAGCACAGATTATGTCACACAACTGAGAAGATCCGCTATGGGCATGTCTGCGAATAGAATCCGTTCCTGAAGAACGACGTCAAAAGCTTTCTAGAAACCTAAAAAGGATATTTAACTTAGGAGCTCCTGTCGATGGGTTTCATTACTTCATGCAAATAAAGAACCAGCTGTTTCGTAAGAATAAAATTTCCTAAATTTGTGCTTTTTGCTTGTCAAGAGACCTTTTTCTACGAGTCATTTTGTAATGTTCAAACATGATAGTTACATAATCGTACTGCAAACCGATGTCAGTGTTATGGGTCATTAATTCAGCAGATAACTTCTATTTCCCTCCCCATGAACCATGGACCTTGCCGTTGGTGGGGAGGCTTGCGTGCCTCAGCGATACAGATAGCCGTACCGTAGGTACAACCACAACGGAGGGGTATCTGTTGAGGCCAGACAAACGTGTGGTTCCTGAAGAGGGGCAGCAGCCTTTTCAATAGTTGCAAGGGCAACAGTCTGGATGATTGACTGATCTGGCCTTGTAACAATAACCAAAACGGCCTTGCTGTGCTGGTACTGCGAACGGCTGAAAGCAAGGGGAAACTACGGCCGTAATTTTTACCGAGGGCATGCAGCTTTACTGTATGATTAAATGATGATGGCGTCCTCTTGGGTAAAATATTCCGGAGGTAAAATAGTCCCCCATTCGGATCTCCGGGCGGGGACTACTCAAGAGGATGTCGTTACCAGGAGAAAGAAAACTGGCCTTCTACGGATCGGAGCGTGGAACGTCAGGTCCCTTAATCGGGCAGGTAGGTTAGAAAATTTGAAAAGGGAAATGGATAGGTTAAAGTTAGATATAGTGGGAATTAGTGAAGTTCGGTGGCAGGAGGAACAAGACTTCTGGTCAGGTGACTACAGGGTTATAAACACAAAGTCAAATAGGGGTAATGCAGGAGTAGGTTTAATAATGAATAGGAAAATAGGAACGCGGGTAAGCTACTACAAACAGCTTAGTGAACGCATTATTGTGGCCAAGATAGATACGAAGCCCACACCTACTACAGTAGTACAAGTTTATATGCCAACTAGCTCTGCAGATGACGAAGAAATTGAAGAAATGTATGATGAAATAAAAGAAATTATTCAGATAGTGAAGGGTGATGAAAATTTAATAGTCATGGGTGACTGGAATTCGGTAGTAGGAAAAGGGAGAGAAGGAAACGTAGTTGGTGAATATGGATTGGGGCTAAGAAATGAAAGAGGAAGCCGCTTGGTAGAATTTTGCACAGAGCACAACTTAATCATAGCTAACACTTGGTTTAAGAATCATGAAAGATGGTTGTATACATGGAAGAACCATGGAGATACTAAAAGGTATCAGATGGATTATATAATGGTAAGACAGAGACTTAGGAACCAGGTTTTAAATTGTAAGACATTACCAGGGGCAGATGTGGACTCTGACCACAATCTATTGGTAATGACCCGTAGATTAAAACTGAAAAAACTGCAAAAAGGTGGGAATTTAAGGAGATGGAACCTGGATAAATTGAAAGAACCAGAGGTTGTACAGAGTTTCAAGGAGAGCATAAGGGAACAATTGACAGGAATGGAGGAAAGAAATACAATAGAAGAAGAATGGGTAGCGTTGAGGGATGAAGTAGTGAAGGCAGCAGAGGATCAAGGAGGTAAAAAGGCGAGGACTAGTAGAAATCCTTGGGTAACAGAAGAAATATTGAATTTAATTGATGAAAGGAGAAAATATAAAAATGCAGTAAATGAAGCAGGCAAAAAGGAATACAAACGCCTCAAAAATTAGATCGACAGGAAGTGCAAAATGGCTAAGCAGGCATGGCTAGAGGACAAATGTAAGGATGTAGAGGCTTATATCACTAGGGGTAAGATAGATACTGCCTACAGGAAAATTAAAGAGACCTTTGGAGATAAGAGAACCACTTGCAAGAACATGAAGAGCTCAGATGGAAACCCAGTTCTAAGCAAAGAAGGGAAAGCGGAAAGGTCGAAGGAGTATATAGAGGGTCTATACAAGGGCGATGTACTTGACGACAATATCATGGAAATGAAAGAGGATGTGGATGAAGATGAAATGGGAGATACGGTACTGCGTGAAGAGTTTGACAGAGCACTGAAAGGCCTGAGTCGAAACAAGGCCCCCGGAGTGGACAACATTCCATTGGAACTACTGACGGCCTTGGGAGAGCCAGTCCTGACAAAACTCTACCATCTGGTGAGCAAGATGTATGAGACAGGCGAAATACCCTCAGACTTCAAGAAGAATATAATAATTCCAATCCCAAAGAAAGCTGGTGTTGACAGATGTGAAAATTACCGAACAATCAGTTTAATAAGCCACAGCTGCAAAATACTAACACGAATTCTTTACAGACGAATGGAAAAACTGGTAGAAGCCGACCTCGGGGAAGATCAGTTTGGATTCCGTAGAAATACTGGAACACGTGAGGCAATACTGACCTTACGACTTATCTTAGAAGAAAGATTAAGGAAAGGCAAACCTACGTTTCTAGCATTTGTAGACTTAGAGAAAGCTTTTGACAATGTTGACTGGAATACTCTCTTTCAAATTCTAAAGGTGGCAGGGGTAAAATACAGGGAGCGAAAGGCTATTTACAATTTGTACAGAAACCAGATGGCAGTTATAAGAGTTGAGGGCATGAAAAGGAAGCAGTGGTTGGGAAGGGAGTAAGTGGTTGGGAAGTATTCAATCTCTATATTGAGCAAGCAGTAAAGAAAACAAAAGAAAAATTTGGAGTAGGTATTAAAATCTATGGAGAAGAAATAAAAACTTTGAGGTTCGCCGATGACATTGTAATTCTGTCAGAGATAGCAAAGGACTTGGAAGAGCTGTTGAACGGAATGGATGGTGTCTTGAAGGGAGGATATAAGATGAACATCAACAAAGGCAAAACGAGGATAATGGAATATAGTCGAATTAAGTCGGGTGATGTTGAGGGTATTAGATTAGGAAATGAGACACTTAAAGTAGTAAAGGAGTTTTGCTATTTGGTGAGCAAAATAACTGATGATGGTCGAAGTAGAGAGGATATAAAATGTAGACTGGCAATGGCAAGGAAAGCGTTTCTGAAGAAGAGAAATTTGTTAACATCGAGTATAGATTTAAGTGCCACGAAGTCATTTCTGAAAGTATTTGTATGGAGTGTAGCCATGTATGGAAGTGAAACATGGACGATAAATAGTTTGGACAAGAAGAGAATAGAAACTTTCGAAATGTGGTGCTACAGAAGAATGCTGAAGATTAGATGGGTAGATCACGTAACTAATGAGGAAGTATTGAATAGGATTGGGGAGAAGAGACGTTTGTGGCACAACTTGACCAGAAGAAGGGATCGGTTGGTAGGACATGTTCTGAGGCATCAAGGCATCACCAATTTAGTATTGGAGGGCAGCGTGGAGGGTAAAAATCGTAGAGGGAGACCAAGAGAAGAATACACTAAGCAGATTCAGAAGGATGTAGGTTGCAGTAGGTACTGGGAGATGAAGA
This sequence comes from Schistocerca piceifrons, assembly GCF_021461385.2. Taxonomy (NCBI): domain Eukaryota; kingdom Metazoa; phylum Arthropoda; class Insecta; order Orthoptera; family Acrididae; genus Schistocerca; species Schistocerca piceifrons. The sequence goes on along the minus strand of NC_060138.1, from coordinate 135,576,475 downwards.
AGCTTGCACAGGATAGAATTGCATGGAGAGCTGCATCAAACCAGTCTCAGGACTGAAGACCACAACAACAACAACTTCTATTTCATTTCTTCTGTATTGGTGGGACCCGTACAACTTTACAGCCTCTGGATACCGATTATGAGACAAACAAGAGGCCGTAAATGATTGCTAGAAACGGAGCTATTCTTCGATAAGAAATTTTGAAGTTCAGTCCTCACTGAGTAATTTAAGAAAACGCTTCGTCACACCACCACATTATTACCTGACTTGTATTGCGAAGTAACTAAGCTTCCTGTATTAATTTTCAGGTGATGTCGGTGATGTCCATCACTAAAATACACGAGGAGACACGCCGCAGCAACTAGAATTCTCGGTAAGTGAGAACACTCTCAAACGGACCGTACATTAGTTTCTAAATTCAGTTCGTGTGGCTGGTTTGTTGAGCAATGCCTACTAAATACACAGCACTGAACAGTGTGGTGGAACTGACATACCATGGTTTTCCTTAGATGTTTCTTCTCTGGGAAAACATTTCTACACATCTGATTCCAGAAGTTGAAAAGCGTGTCAAATAAAATTAAGCTTTTGAATGAGGAGGGATTCGCAGCTACGATGAATTTTTTGAATTATTTCTTGACCCCCTCAGCTGCCATTTTCTTTATTTCCTGTGCGATTGTACAATACTATCATACATAAAGTACTTGAAAATGGCCTAAGACCGAAATTGTACTTGAAGGCTTCAAGAAATCATTCAAAAAAGTTAAGCTTCTTTTAAGAATATAAATGAAGTGCGGCAATAAGAATCATCCGATTACGCGTATAAGCATATACTGGATTTTAGTATCACGCTGTATGAGAAACGCAGCCGTACAATAAACTCTTCAATACTTTTGCTATATAGGGACAGTTGAATGCTTACTGTTTCTTATTTCATAGTTTCCGCGCTCGCTGTATTATTTGCAGAATTCATCTCCACGTTGACATAACTTCTATAAGCGTTACCATCAGCCAAGTGTCCCAGAAAAGACTTTTATAATGGGCTATCCTCGACTGCGGACCCCATGCGCTACTTTCTGGACAATATAGGCACTGGGTGTGTGAAGAGCAGAAATACGCGAACACAGAGTTACTAACCTCACCACTTTATTCACAAATATATTTCACAACAACACTAACGCTACACCGACTCGCTACACTATTTCCGTCACCGTGGCCGCACTTGAGTACAGATATGTCGAGACTCGCCATTGTTCGAACCTCCCTGGTTGAGCGGCTCTGCCAGGGACTCCAGCTGTGGATGCGTTTTGCCTCTGGGCGTTCGCTTGCCATCTCACAACAAGCTGATCAGCAATCCAAGATGGCGGCAGCTTCCCGCGTTTGTACGCACGAGTCGCCCCGTGCATACCTTTAGCCCTCACAGCCGCTTCATTAACCAGTAACAGAAAAACGTAGAGTATCCGTTGTTACAGTCGCAAACTTTCTTTTTTTCAGTTGAGTCTTTCAAGCGATCTTCCAGTATAATGTCACTGAAGCGTAAGTTCAAAATGGTTCAAATGGCTCTGAGCACTATGGGACTCATCTTCTGAGGTCATCAGTCCCCTAGAACTTAGAACTACTTAAACCTAACTAACCTAAGGATATCACACACATCCATGCCCGAGGCAAGATTCTAACCTGCGACCGTAGCGGCCGCGCAGTTCCAGACTGAAGCGTAAGTGCTAAGACAGCCTGTTCTCGAGGACACCAGCACGGGCGTGGCGGTGTTCTGAGTGCGGTGAATTGGAATTCCTGGTGCTATCTACGTGTTTAATGAAAGTAGAACATACACCAAACAAAAACATATTTGTGAGATTGTGGACACAAAACCAAAATACTATGGGAAAACAAAGACGGAACTTAAAACGTTAATGGGCACTAGCTACTTCTGAACTTGAACATTCTCCTCTGATAATTCGTTGGTGTTAAATTCCCGGCCTGGACATTACAGATGGCGTACTTCAAATAGTATCTGAAATACAATAAATTAAAGTATACCTACAACAAGCATACTGCCTCCTACAAGTAAAATTCTGAAATAATTATCTGTTTTCGGTGTGCATATACAGGGCATCTCATGACTTAGTCTGTCGGTAAATTGAAGAGCGAGCGAGGGAGTGGCCACACCGCCATCGCAGCTACGTCACAAGGCGCTTCTACAGGCTGTTCCACAACGTACTACCGGCCCTACCGCGGCGCGCGCTTTAAATCCGTGGCAACACCGTGTACATATACGTCTCGGCTGCGTTTATTTTTAGACAAACGCATTAAGAGCATAAGGAATACAATAAACGATGGTTTCTTTCGAAACACAACATTATAGAGTAAATATTATTAACATAAGAACGGAAGTCAGGATTCCACTACAAACATAGAACCAAATGCCTGTTCATGTGAATGTATGTTCCTCTATTGCTATTCGTAAAACGAACCCCATATAATGCAATCAATCTGTACAACTTAAGGCTTGTTCTAATTTAGTGTTTCTACTAAAAGGTAGTTTTCTTTAAAGGACTGCATTGAAACTTAACAATTCTTGCAACACGAAGAGTGTTTAAAAAGTAAGCAGAAATTTTTAATTTTGTGTGTTGTATTAGACCGATTTGCACTACTTTTTTGTTACTATCTTTGTAAACACGCCTCAAAAGTATGTGTACAATGTTATGTATGTTGGGCTTTTACTCTGTTGTCAGCTATCAGAAAGGTTACATGTGTTTTGGTAGCATCAACTATTATTTGCTTTGTATAAAAATAGATCAGAGAATCGGTATTAAATTTTGTTATAAGAATGAAATTTTTAGAAATGGTAAATATTGCTTTTGGTGAGCCTGTTACGAGTAAACCAAGGACAGACAAGCGATATAAACATCTCAAAGCAGGCCTTGAAGGACAGCGAATTTACAAGCATGAATGAGATTAAAAATGCACAGTTCAGAGACCTATAAACAGTCCCCATGAAACAGCCCCTAAAGTTTTTCGGGTATTGGAAAAAGCACTGTTATAGTATGTATTGGGGAATATTTGGAAGAGGATAACACTGCTGTAGATTAACAAATAAAGTTCTTACCAAAAACTAAAAATGACTATGTGAACGCATCTCGAATGTCAAACTTTTGGCTTAGAAGCCCAGAATCGGTGTACATGTTTCGAAGGAAATTTCAGCAGTGTTTAGAATAGCTATTGCGCACTTGTTTTAAGCAATATGTCTTAGAATCAGGTGAATAGTGACCGAGATACAGATTTTGTGTTCCATAAGCATGAAAGGATTTATATCATTTTGAAACTGTCTATAACGATGGGTTTCCACCCAAAATTATTAGCTTTCCTTCGTGGCGATTCCAGTAAACCATGAGACTTACTTTTCCGTTCCTTGCTTATGTGTCCCATTGGGTGAGGCTGACGTTTACATAGATTGAAGCCCTTTAATTGGGAATCGTAATATTAGCCAACAGTTCTTTCTGGGCCACCTCTTTAATACACGCTGTAATAACATTAGAGACGATCGAACGCTCGTTATTCCGCAAATACCTCCAATTCGTCGTATTCTGCACATTTTCTTGCAATGCTAGACGATTATCCATCACTTCTGGACATCGAAATATATCAGTAAGTATACAAAGTTAGCTCACTGACACTGGCAACCAAGATCCCACGAACAGAAACGACGTATACCACTGCACTCCGATCTACACCGCTAGACAGGTAACAGGCAACAGATTAGGGCTGCCCCTGTAGGCCGGCGGCAGCGTTCTTCCGGGAAAGGCCACTTCCCCCACCAGAAGCGCTGCACGTTCTTGAGTTTACACACAGACTATAAATGGTCAGTATTGAGGCGTATTACAGGAACGATCACTCGAAACAAAAAATTTAGCTAACATTGGCTGAAAAATGCAGACCTTCAAAGTTACGAGTATTTTGTCATCTTTCATACTCTTAAGCAAAGGTCTTCCACTGTAAGGTCCGCCCCGGTAGCTGAGTGGTCAGCGTCACTGATTGCCATCATACGGGCCCGAGTTCGTTTCCCCGCTGGGTCTGGGATATTCTCCGCTTAGGGACTGGGTGTTGTGCTATCATCATTTAATCCCCATCTGGCACGCAGATCGCCCAATGTGGCATCAAATGTAATAAGACCTGCACCAAGGCGGCCGGACCTGCCCCGCAAGGGGCTTCTCGGTCAATGACGCCAAACGCTCATTTCCATTTCCACTGTAAGCCATTTGCTTTCCATATTTTGAGAGAAGGTAGTATGGACGAAAACAAAAAAACATCTACTAGTAAATATACGCTATAAATGCGTGCCTTAAAATGTATGAGCTACTTTGGTGGAAGAGAGGTGTTTCACAGCAGCAAAGATGAACATGTACTCATAGGCCTGACTCCTAAGGTATGCATATTTTTTTTTTTTTTTTTTGATCGTATGTGACTTACCTGCTCAAGTCATCAGTCCCTAAGCTTACACACTATTTAACCTAAATTATCCAAGGGGCAAACACACACACACACCCATGCCCGAGGGAGGACTCGAACCTCCGCCAGGACCAGCCGCATAGTCCATGAATGTAGCGCCTAAGACCGCTCGGCTAATCCCGCGCGGCTATGCATTTTTCAGCCAGTTGGTACTAGATCTAATTTTCTTCAATGATCAATCCTGAGGTATCTCTGAATATGGATATTCCTCCAGGGACACTCTCTATACATAAATTCTTCGGATGCATTTATTATTTAACACCTTGCTAGAGCATCTCTGGAAAAATTACTGTGTGAAGGAAAGGGACTGGAGGATGATTCAAGATCGCAGATTGGCCTACCACAAAATAAATAAATAAAATAAAGTCAAGGTTTAACGTTCCATAGAAGATGACGTCATAGACGGAGTAAAATTTTCAGAAGAAACATTCCAGCAGTTGCTTTAAGCGCCCGACAAAATCACAGAAAAACTGAAACTAGAAGGCCAGACTGATATTTCGACCGGCGTCCTCTCAAATTCGAATCCAATAAGCCATGTCGGTCGCTGTATTGTCAACAAACGGACAACACAGCATAAGCACTACTACGTTTACTGTGTTTGTTTCAAATACTGTGTAAAAGCAACAAACATTGCGCAGCCCACAGTGAGAGAAAGGGCATTGAGCTATTAGAGGTGCATAATAAGTGGATTCGAAATTCGAGCAACTAGAATTAAAAGCCATTATACATGGCGTCGAGATAACTACCATTGGACACAGTTTATACGGAATCAGTATTACAGATGGTAATATTCGTGTTCTGTGAGCAAGCGCTCTGTCTTCAGCTGTCTAACTAATAAATTTTACACGTATCTCTGTACAGGTTGCATCACATATATTCAAAAAAGTAGCCGCTAAGAGATCATGGTTGTTGTTCGTTACTTATTAGATTGATATAACATACGGTCTGCATACAGAACAGCAAATCGTTCGCTGAGAATCTCGAGAGGCACAAATAACCAGCAAGAAAACAGTTTATGCTTTGTCTCCCCCTTTAGAAATCTTTGACGGGAGGTTTTTGCAGTATTGAGCAAAGGCGAGACCGGCTGCCGTCATTAGCAGTCGCAGGTATCGCGCTGGACGGGGGGCGGTCATCGCAGGTAACGGGATTACAACAGGAGATAAGGGCGCGTAATTCGGGGTGGCGTGTCGCAAACACAGCTGCAACAGGCAGTGTCAGAACAAAGCACTGCATAACATATAATGACAAGACGTGAACGTAGAAGCAACGCAAAAAGGGTTAGAATTTGCTGAAGGTGAAGGAAGCATTGGTAAATATACGCAAACTCAGTAAAAAGTACAGTCTGTCAAGTAAATGTTTACAAGGAAAAGATAAGAAGGGTGCTAGAACCGGTATGGATTTTCGTTCAGATGGTAGAAACTGACAGAAGTCTATCAAGTAAAAGAGAAGTGATACGTCGCATTCCCCAATGAATTGTTATAAGGCGTCTGCTTTTCCTTATCTATATGTGGCAGTCAAACCAAAAAGACAGATAGAGAAGGAAGTACGTAAACTCACTACTATTTCACAAGTAATCGCCATAAATGTTAAGGCATTTATTCCAATGTGACACAAGGTGGCCAGAGCCTTGACGGAAAAATATTTCACTTGCCTACGGAACCAGATTGTATCCTGGCGTGCACCTCCTCTCCGAAGCAAGTCGACCGTCACGAATGTCTTCTCCAGGGATCCAAAAATACCAGAAATCGCGTGGACAGCGATCGGTACCGAATGGAGGATGTGTAAGGGCTGTCCAGCGAAACTTCTCCAGCACAGTCCAACCAACCTTGGCAGCACGTAGGCCCGCCATCAGTGGCCGTCGATTTGTTTTGAACGAAGGCTGAGTACAATTATCGTTCCATAGGCAACCGCAAAAATTTTTCCATAAAAAACTGGCCGTGTTGTCTCACAGTGGCTTAAATGTGTAAGCATTTGTGGCGATTACTTTTGAAATAATAAACAAATCACTAACTTTTTTTCGCATGTATTCCTTTGATTTGATTTCCTCTTATAGTTTAAATGATTTAGGTGTTAGTCTGAGCAGCCCTTCAGGAACTTTTGCACATGATACCGACATTTACCATCTAGTAAAGTCACCAGAAGATCAAATTGCAAAATGATGTAGCCAAGATCTCTACGGTGCTAAAACTGGTAATGGACTCTAAATAGCGAAAAGTGTGAAATCATCCACACGAGCAGTGAAAGGAATCTGTTAAATTTCGGTTACACAATAAATCACACAAATATAAAGGCTGTATATTCAACTACATTCATAGCCATTACAGTAACGAAAAACTTACATTGGAACGATTACATAGACAACGTTACAGGGTAAGCAACTAAAGAATCCTTTTCATTTGCAAAACTCTTAGAAGATGCAACAAGTTACTAAAAGAGACTATTTACACTACATTTTTCTGTCCTCCTCTGGCGGATCTCTGGGCGGTAATGGATCCATATCAGATAGAATACAGGAAACCATCACAAAAGTTCAAAGAAGGGCAGCTAGTTTAGTATTACAGAGAAAAAAATATATCACATGCCAGTTGGAGCAGTAATCATTAAAGCAAAGGCGTTTCCCGCCACTTGAGTGGGGAGAAATGATCATCGTAAAAAAAAAAATAATAGAAATCAGAGCTCGCAAGGAAAGAGTCAAGTGGTTTTTTTCCGTGCCCTATTCGAGAAAGGAATGCGGAGAAATATTCCGAAAGTGGTTCGATGAATAGTCTAACAGGCACTTAACTGTGAGTTGCATAGTAATAGTCACACTGATGTAAATGATTTCACAGCTTTTAACATCACTCTGCTAAACGCTATTTCAGTATCTGAAGTACAATTTATAACTAAGAATAATACAGTTAAAATTTGGATAACTAATACTAAAAACGAAAATCTGTTATCAACAAAACTCCAGTGTAACCCATGTCCTGTTAGTCACAAACCGGACTTCGATGTGAAATGCAGTCTCACTGTAAGTTAAGGATATTATAACTTCGAAAAGATGTATACATATACGGCACTTGTACTACCATAGACGAGGTCTGTACTGAAAACTAAAATGCAGCTCTTCGAAACCGGTCCGCCAACGCTTATCTATCAGCTGCATCACAGAGTTTCTTATACATTGACTTGCTGTCAAGTCTTAAGGGAGGCAGCATTCTACTTGACACTTGCTGGTGCTCGCCTCGACAGCGCTACCGTCGCAGACTCGCTTTCCAGAAGTCTGGAGTACAATTTCCAGTCGGACCATTCACGTTAGGATTTTCCAGACGTTTCTCGAATGAAGTACTGCGAATGTCAAACAAGGATACGGCCGATTTTCTTCCCCGCTATCACCGCATTTGTGCTGTGACAATATTGGCGTCGTCGACATTCCTAACACCTTGACCTTTGGTCCATCCTTCGAATCCAGGTACCTAGGGGGTGGGGAGTCTATTCACGCGGCGCCGCTGGTTTCGCAAACAATTCTTCGAAATTTCCAGCGCGTCATCCCCTCCACCCCTGCCACTAACCCTCCCTTGCAGTACCATTACTAGTCACAGGTACTGCGTGTGAGCCCATAATTCGGTGGTTCAGTTACTGTGGTGTCACGAGCTGAACAAGTCTTGTGTCGACGCAGCATCGGTTAATATCGTTCTCACAGCAGTGAAAGCCGCGTTGGAGACGAATCCGCAGCCTTCTTCACATCGAGGATCGGCGGCAAAGCGACCGAGGAGGGAATCGTCCCCAGAAGGGCAGGCGGTGACGTCTCCGACCCCACACTACAGCCGTTTCGAGGTGAGTCCGCAGAGGCTTGGGTGGTGCTAGGTTACGTTCTGGTGCTTACAGAGAAGCGCCACAAGCAGATTTGGCACTCGGTTCGTTTCCTGGCTGTTCGGTGATGTAGAGTAGGTCACTTACAATAATCTGTGATTCGCAGCGTGGTGATTTTAAATAATAACAGCATTTTCACAAGTAATCCGACGTTCCCTTCTTCGTAACAAAGTTTATAGGCTCGCCACAAGGCACATAAAAGTTTTATTCACGTCTGCAGTACTTTGCTAACTTCAGACTGCAAAACGGACTCCATAATTGTTAAAGTTTTTGTCTGTTTTGCCATACGAAACGCATTTTGAACGGGATTAATTGTACTGTCTGCCATCTGTTCAGTGGGAGCAGTATTCAGTTGTGATCCTATTGGTAGTGGGAATCAGGTAACGAGGAAACGAAAAAATTCAACTGCATGTTGCTAGCAGTCTTCGTGCATCAGTACACAATGGGTTTGTCAGCAGAAAGAGCTGTGTTTATAGATATATGTTCTTCTTAACTTTCCTCTGTCAGTCTTGCAGAAAGTAAATTATAATACCGTTCAAGTTGTGATTGATTTTCAGTTCTATTTTATGACTCACTTATCATTGGATAATATATGCCTACACCTGAAGTCTTGTACCCCTGGCCTGTTATCAACGCTGTACGCTATCTGGATGAGACAAGAAATGTTACGCTTGTTAAGTTGTGAAATGTAGTGCTAATGTAATTGTGGTACTGAAAAATGGCGGATTCGTCCCATGTTTGCCCATTTCAACTCCGAGTAGGACGAAATCTTCACGTGTGTTCAAACTGCTGAGTTCACTAGTACGCAGATTCTTGGCGTTCTGTGATTTCTCATAACTCATTTAAAGAAAGTATTTTGTTGTGATGAAATGCGTCACATCACGGGACGTATGAACGCTATCAAATCGGAATCTTCAAATGTACTTCAGTAGTGCTTACGATTCAATATGGTTTGTGTGTCATATAAGCACTCTTTCCTTCTTCATTTTTATTAGTGCTGAGCTGGCTTTTGATAACATGCGGGGTGACGATTCTTCTTGAAAACCTAGCAATCTCAGGGAATTGCATTTTATCCGGGAAAATCAGGGATTTGAGGAATTTCATGAAACAGCCGGGTATTTTGCGTCTTTAACCTAGCACTGAAATTGAATTTTAATGACTTTTGTTCATCCCAAACTTCTAAATGCTTCGTATCGCGAAGTATGGTAATTGTATTAATGTTATTCCATACAAATTATCGATGCTTGAAAACTCCGGTTAAACTGTTGCTTATGGCTGCTCTCGTTCTCTATTAATTTATCAGGAGCTTCTTCGCCGCATCGTACTCCTCACATCTGAAATTCACAGCGACTTTTTTTCCCTAGTTTGAGCAGCCATCCTGATATTCTTTATCGTGTAAGAATACCGGGCTATAAATGATCGTTGAAATAACGTAGGAAATGTAAATATTTTACAAAATTCTCAAATTTTATTCGCATGGCATGGCATGGGTTCTAGGTCTACGTGACAGGATATCGTGTAAACTTCTATTTTAATTTTCACCTTCGTCATTGACAACTGAAGATGTCTGCACAGCAGCTATACATTTTGTTCAAACGAGCGTCCAAACGGTTTTGCGAACCTGACACAGCTTCGGACGAAAGAGAATGGGAAACAAATTTCTGTGCCAGTCAGGGACTCGACACCCAGTTACGTGCTTGTAGCGAGCTCCGTAGTCATGCCTCTAAAAATCCTAGATTCAAATACAATAAGGAAAATTGCCCTGTCACCTTACAGGAAGAGTGGATAGTTAATAAAATCAAATTTCTAGTGTAAGAAACCTTACTGGTGAGAGACTTTCGACCTGCTGTCTCTATCGCAAGTGTTTTTTTTTTTTTTTTTTTTTTTTTCAGAGATCCTACTGTACCCCTTATTGCTGCCAATGATGCTTCTTTTGCCCGGCTTCTTCTCCACTTACTTAAATTAGTTGTGTGTGAGACATTATTCTAACTTGAACAGAAGAGCTTCTGCCGTTTCTTCGTTCAAACGCGACAGCAAATGATACGTATTGCGCAGTTCAAACAAAATCATATTCTTATAATTTAACTGGTTTTCTTCTGCAGAAACTAATAAAAAATTAAATGCTTACTACTTCCTCATCTACTCTAGCAATCCTATATTAATGAATAGACTAAGTGATGGTTTTACTAAAGTAAAAAGTCTAATTGTAATGTTAATTTTTGTTCCTGTGACCCGGGCAATGTCAACTTACTTCGCTTTCTTATGGAAATGTATCGACAAAGCTGTTTTGAAATCGGTGTTCCTATCTGCGGAATTTCGTTAATTTAACATGTTCTGTTTATGTATAAACCACTTTTCTTTTAATTACGTTGTTTGCGAAATCCCAAGGAGTGGGACATAAAAAACCATAACGCTATTCGACCGCATCTCTATTCCCGACGATATAATCAATTCTGAATGGTTTTGCGATGATATCTTTTCTAGTCACTGCACCTGCACTGACTTCCCTCGAATGGAGTTCCCTCGTTTCTTTCCAGAGCTTATATCCAAATCTTTTCGGATGGTACGCTCTCAGAAATTCAACAGTAAATCTCTCCGTGATGTTAACGCCTCTGGAATATGTGATTATCTGTGTGAAGCTCTCGCACGTATTCAACAAATCGGTGACAAAACGTGCCGCGTCTCGTTTGGTCTTTTAACTTCTTAACTCCTGCCTCCTTAACGATTAATAGAAATACGCAGTACCCGAGAATCAGCAGAAGGAGCTATGGGTAAACTATTTCTCCGCGGGCTTTTTCTAATGAATCTCAGTCTAGTGTCTGTTTTTGCTACACCTAGTTTTATGTGGCCATAACACTTCAGCTCGCACCTGTCACATACTATTAGTTTACCGTTATTAAGGTTTGAAATTTCTGATGGATGTTCACGTAACATTGGATGTTTTCGCCTGTTTATGAACTATAAATTACTTTAATTTACATTGATCTTCAACTGTTAGTCGCTGCAACAAGAGTGGGTAATTTGCTGGTCTTTCTGCAATTCGTTAAAATTTACTATCGTTTCGAGTTTCCTATATACAATAACATCTTCCACTGGCAGCCTAATGGACCTTACACGTTGTTTCCAAAAATATTTAACAGTCCGGAATAGCTTCTTGCCATTTAAAATTTTATTTAAGCGGGGGGTGCACAGTCTCAACGTGTTTTGAGAAAGAGAACTTGGTCAGAGTTTGCCATATTCTCTTTATTATCTCTGAAATTGGCCAGTTTCAACCGTAGGTCACTTTCAACAACATATTTTAATCTTCAAGTTTCACCTCACTTTCTAACAAACCGCTGGTACATAAAGACAGGAATAAATCAGACTTCTGTGTGTATGTGGCACAAAAACAATTCAGCTGTGCAGTAAAATACAATACAGCTGTTTGTACCGGCTGAGGAAAGTAAGCATGGACACTACTGTACCCCACACACACACACACACACACACACACGTGAAATGAAGCATAAAGCTTAAAATATGTTCTTGAAGATGATTCACAGTTGATATTGACCGATTTCACGGACAATAAATCGAATACAGCGCATTTGGACGATGTTTTATGTTTTTGTTCTCAGAGTTTCGAACTATTTAAAAAAATATATTATTTTTAGCTGTCAGCTGCAATGTGACCTGCGATTGGTGCTGTTAGCGTTCCATACACAGTTACGACGCATCCCACGTTGATAATCGAAACAATCCCCAATACAAATCAGATGCGTCGGTCAGCAATGTTCGTTAATCGCTGGCCTTTAGCAAAAGAAGGCTTCCTGTCATTGCGTTTACCCCCTGTACCTTCTACTGCACAGTTGTCACTACTAACTTTTTCCGTTGTTAAACTTTTTTCCCCTTTTCAATTACTCTCCACTAGACAATCGTATAACGAAACGGTGAATATGGAAGGAAACGTAGGGGCCAGAGCGGTTACTTTACCAATCAGTAATTACGTTACATACTTCCAGTTATCAGGGCAAGGCACTGTACTCTCACCTTCTGTCAACAAAGCTGGTTGTGCTCTGAGACAGATGGAGTCTGCTTCGTCACGCGTTGAGACATCCAGAGGAATCGACTGTATCAGCACTAAGCAATGATTACTTGATAAAATAAGTGGCTCACGATAGTTGATTCATTCCTCAGATATAGAATTAGTAACTGAGTTATTGCAGAACGGGTACCACGTTGGACGCCATAACATATGTATACACTTGCTTGAGACGCAATGTACACTTTATAAGGTAATTAACTGAAGACCTGCAACTGAATTTTCCGTCGCTGCTTGACAGAACATGACTGCTTTCATGAAAAAGGAAACAGTTCCCCGGTGTTTTCCTAATGCTATTTATTTGGTTGTGAATCACCTTTCTGTCATCGCCATATGATAACTGAATGTCGCAATCGTGAAATGACATGCCTCCTACACCGATACAGATACAGAAGATACATGGAATCTTGAGGGCCAGATTTTCTACAAAGGAAAGCATTATTTCCTTTACATTGTATGAAAATCGTTACATACAATAAAAAAGGAATCTACAGTTAAATTCTTATTGTAACTTAAATTTAGCATGTCTGAAACTTAATTTAACAGAGGAGAAAAAGTAGATCTTATTTTGTCCTTTAAAGCTAAGCGTCCATTTAGTCATATGTCTATTGATTTCAGTCCGGAGCTCGTGGTCGTGCGGTAGCGTACTCGCTTCCCGCGCCCGTGTTCCCGGGTTCGATTGCCGGCGGGGTCAGGGATTTTCTCTGCCTCGTGATGACTGGGTGTTGTGTGATGTCCTTAGGTTAGTTAGGTTTAAGTAGTTCTAAGTTCTAGGGGACTGATGACCATAGCTGTTAAGTCCAATAGTACTCAGAGCTATTTGAACCATTTTTTTATTGATTTCATGTGTGTCTAGTAACGCCATCTTTCTGCGAATCGTAACATATTTAAAATGTCGCAGTCCCCACCATAGTGTGGTTATCTGTTGAAAATGTTCCGCATAGGTAAAATCTGTTTTTCCTTATCTCTAGCTAACCTCACGTTCCGATTACCTAACTACCACAGCTCTGACTGACTGACCAACATTTATTTCTCAATATCGCTTGTAGCTCATTTGATACACTGCAGTACCGGGTAAAGGTTTTGTTATGAAGCATAAAATTTTACTACGTTGTTGTTATTGTGAAACGTGTCTGGATTTGCCTGACAAACGGCACAGGCAGGTTCTTGTTGGTCAACATAAATAAATGCTGCAAATTTACGAATTTCATTTTTTTTCGTACAATATTATCAACCAGATGGGACCTACAGTCATTATTAAGAACGAATAATTTGACAACATTTAATTCTGACTGAAAAGCATGTTCGGATAATGAAACCGTTATGAAGTGATATACCATCGAATGGAAAGCTGCATGTTCGTCGTTATATATTGCGAGCTGTTGTTTTTCAGCAAATGCTAACTGTTGCTTTGTGAAAAGTCTGTATTAATGTCCAAGAACATACAAGCGCCTCTGAGCTCCATCGTGAACTGAATTTTATTTTTTACAGTTTAAATGCTTTTCGATTGTGTTTAATAGTCCTATAATACGAGCTCGTAAAAACAACACATGATCCACATAACTGACCACAAATTTAATTTTACAACTTAGTAGTCTTTTCTGTAAGAAAATTTGTTCGAAATTGCCCATTAGAACTCAATTATTGCAGGACTAACGCGAAAATCGATGGCTAGGTTATCGAACAATTAATAAAATTATTCTGTAACTGGAAAAATTCATTTTACCGAGATTTGCTTTTCTGACGATTAATGACATGACTTTCGAGGAAATTTACTGAAGATCTGTTTAGACAGTCATCGGTGGGAACATTTGTAAATAAGCTAGTAACATCACATGATACTAGTCTAGATTTAGATGGTACTAGTATATATTTAATTTTTTCCCTCAGGAGCTACGGAATGTCTGATGATAAATTAAAGTTAAAATTTTATTCGTTTTTGATAAAATCTTGTTGCTAGTCAGTAGCAGGGAGCACAGAACTGCTAGTTGAAGAGTGTGAATGGAAAACGTTCTAAGTGCCATTTTACACAAAACGCGTTTTCAGTGCTGTTGCGCTTCCAATACTTTGTTGCATGTTCCTGTGTTTGATTCAGGGGCCAAACATTGGAGGAAGTCTTTAAGATACGCGTTAGTAGATGGGACGTAGTCTTACTGCGAAGCTGTACTTCCATCTGAAGTCCCGAAATTTAATAAACATGAGGAGAGATTTTTGCTCATTGCGGTTCTATTAGTTAAAGCTAATGCTGAATTTCTGTACTTCACACAAAACGTAGTTCCGCAGTATTAATAGCATTTGGAACAAAAACTACCCTCCGGCAATTTTATCGACACTTAACATTTCTGAGACTACTACTGTGTACAAAGTACATGTTGATTCTTGCAAAGAAGAAAACAGTAACAAGCTATCGACAATAACGCTGTCTATTTATGCAAATACCCTGTTATCTGTTTGGAACTGCCGGTTCATCTTCAGACAGCCTCTGTTGTTTATATTAAACATGTTGTTCAGATTAGTTGTTGGTAAGACAGCCAACGACTGATGTAAACAATAACAAGTGTAACATAAACGCTAACATCCGTCTGAAGATAAATCTGTTGTTTAGAAACAAGTAACGACACTGTGTAAACAAATTGCATTATTAAAACTTGTCAGTTCATGTTTCCCTCTTTGCAAGAAACGACTTCCAAAAGCTTTGTTAGTGGCACTCTGAACATCTAATTATGCTGTTATGGCACTCATTATTCTTTTAACTCATTATTCTTTGCTATAATGTGGAGGGCAGCATAAACCTGTTGTATCGGAAAATCTACTCATTTTATGTACACCAATAAGTTGTGTACAATCAGAAGTTCAGGTTTCTTTCACTATCCTGAGATAAGTCAGATTTGGAACCCGTGACCTTTTTACATTTCCGCTGTTCAAGTCTTCTTAATAGTGCGTAAATCGCGTGGAATAAAAACTGTGTTGGGACTTCCTCAGTATGCTGATACCAAAAAAGGTAACTTGTAATGAATGCTATCGATAGACTTCTACGGTCGTTAAGGCATTAGGCTGGCACCCGGCTATCCTTTCAATTGCCCAGTCTTTTCCCAAAGTGGTACGCGGGTGATTTCTCGGAAAAGCTCACGGTCGATCTTGTCTCCATTTCTTGTGCAGCCCGAGCTGTTGTGATGTCCCTAATAACTTCAGCGTCAACGGTACATTCAGCCCTGTATTAATTTTCCTGATTTAATGTTAAAATTTCCCATGATTGTATCAATAGCAATCGGACGCGAGAATAGGTTCCTCTCGCATTCTTTTCCTTCGGTTCTGCATTAGAAGACGGGTGCTGTGCATTTTTGAGCTTTTACGTGTCGGTTAACACCATACACTAAGATAATATTATGACCATTTGTACTTCACTATGGTGTTGAATTGCATTGTTTAATGTATTAATAGGTATTGTATTTCAATATTTTTTTGTATGTGGCTCTTTCAATGTCTATGCTATTCTATTTTTAAGAGATTGATACCCCCCTGCGTCACCCATTTTGTAAACAGTAGGACTACGAAAGGCAAAAAGTGAATGATCGAACTATGTTAAATTAGTGGAGGGTGGCGCGGATGGTAGGGGGGTGTGGAAGGGGGAGGAAGGGAATCGAATCTTACTCGCTTTTCTTACGCGTAAATTTGAACTTGGGACGTTGTTACTTTCCTCTTAACCACTTCCTTCTTGGCATCCCTACCTCGCACAATCCGAAAAAAAAAAGAAAAATAAACAAACAGAGTTAAGCTTCAAGAAGATCCTGTTGGATCCTCTACCACCTAAACAACAATCAATATCTGAAATCTTCATTTGTTTTGAGCATCACTTACACTATGCTGTTAGACAAAATAAGCCTGAGATTAAAGGTTACAATTAATAAACCGTGGAAAGTGCGTTGTTTCACATGCAGACACCTGCGGCGCTAAAGGTCTGAAAGTCACCGTGGTTCCAATGTCGACGGGACGTGGATATGCTTTACATCCTTCCTATTTATCCCTCTTTTTATAGTGACGTTAATACGACCTCCTGAGTTACATTCCAATTAGAAAATATGTCTGGTCAGGAGAAATACAGCGACATGTTTGCATCTGCTTACTTTATTCATGAGTTCTCGGGCCGAGTTCTATTTCATCACCAAACATCATGCCTGTAAGGATGATTTCCACTACAGAATACGACGGTGATGCTAAAAGCTATTTTTGAAAGAGCAGTTCAGTAATTTCTATCCTGTCATTCCGCTGTTGTACAGTTATTTCGTACGTGAAGTGAAATGGTTAAACTATCATTCAGGTTCTCGTTTTAAAGTCCTATGTATCAAATGTTCGCTCGAATTTTACTCGAATGTCACCTTTTGAAATACTCCTAATATTGAGCCGGACCTGGAAGAGTGGCTGAACGGAATGGACAGTGTCTTTAAAGCAGGATACAAGATGAACATTAACAAAAGCAAAACGAGGCTAATAGAATGTAGTCGAATTAAATCGGGTGATGCTGCGGGAAATAGATTAGGAAAATGGTTCAAATGGCTCTGGGCACTTTGGGAATTTACATCTGTGGTCACCAGTCCCTTAGAACTTAGACCTACTTCAACCTAACTAACCTAAGGACAGCACACACATCCATGCCCGAAGCAGGATTCGAACCTGCGACCGTAGTGGTCACGCGGTTCCAGACTGAAGCGCCTAGAACCGCACGGCCACACCGGTCGGCAAATAGACTAGAAAATGAGACGCTTAAAGTAGTAAATGACTTTCGCTTTTTGGGGAGCAAAATAACTGATGGTCGAAGTAGAGAGGATATAAAATGTAGGCTGGTAATGGCAAGGAAAGCGTTTCTGAAGAAGAGAAATTTGTTAACATCGAGTATAGATTTAAGTGTCAGGAAGAAGTTTCTGAAAGTATCTGTATGGAGTGTAGGCATGTATGGAAGTGAAACTTGGACGATAAATCGTTTGGCCAAGAAGAGAATAGAATCTTTCGAAATGTGGTGTTACAGAATAATGCTCAAGATTAGATGGGTAGATCACATAACTAATGAGGAGGTATTGAAAAAAATTGGGGAGAAGAGATTTTCGTGGCAAACCTTGATTAGAAGGAGGGATCGCTTAGTAGGACACATTCTGAGGCATCAAGGGATCACCAATTTAGTATTAGGGGAGAAAAATCGTAGAGGGAGACCGAGAAATGAATACACTAAACAGACTCAGAAGGATGTAGGTTGCAGTAGGTAATGGGAGATGGAGAAGCTTGCACAGGATAGAGTAGCATCGAGAGCTGCATCAAACCAGTCTCAGGACTGAAGACCACAACAACAACATTGAGCCGGCGTGCTGCACAAAATTTGCATCACCGGTACAATGCTCATAGGCCCAAACTTTTATTTTAAGGCCTCTAAAGTAGGGAATCTTGTGGGTGCTTTTTCGAAATACTTTAGTTTATCGAACCTGACCATTCGAAAATACACGACGTTAATTGTTGATTGTTTACTTCTCGGATAGACAGACGTAAACTGCGTTGTAAGCAGTCTTCAGATTCGTTTTATTTTTCACACAGTTACAGATTTCAAAGTTATTAGTTTTTCTGACCTGTCCTGAGGATAACATTTGAAGTAGAAATTAGTCATACCCCTACGAGAAGTAACAGTGCAGTTCAAGGTAAACATGACTGTCGAACGGAACATTTTATTAAAATGTGCAAGTTCTTTTCTGTGAATTTTTTAAATGACTTGATATTCAACATTGACTGTACATGTGTTGCGATACCCATCATTGCAGTTTCGACCTTCTGGACATATTCAGGTGGTTACAAGTGCTGAAAACACTGCAGTTGTCAACATTCATAAAAATTATACTGCGAATTATTGGTTAACTGAACACCACACTTGTACAGTGGCATCGTAGAAAGATGTTAGAAGGGGAACATAAGTGAGTACAAGTTGATTCACTGCTAATTGCTTCACAGTCTTTCTGGTCTTATGACAGTATCTCCGATGATCATTGAGCGATGAAGTGAGTCATAGCCTCATACCTGGCGGCCTTGAGTATTCAGTCACCAAATTTAAAGTGGTTCTGTTGCCTACTGGCTACCGTAGCCATCTGCTAATGTCCAGCGTGTGTACCACTGGAGATCGGTCAACTCTCTCAGCAAAACAGTTTTTGCAGCAGGACTATTTTAATGCGCCAACATCGTTCTCGCCCAGGCCGCTAGCATTACCGTTCCAAAACAACTTTTGAACCTTATTTCATTAACAGCAGCTATCGTCAGCTCATGGTAGGATGTAGGGCTGCGTCTACATACGCAACTAACGTGACGCTACAGCTCGTTCACACAGGCAGCCGCAGTCACTACGCAGCGCCGGCAGTTTTTAACCCCCAAGCAATCAGAGAGGAGTTACATGTGTAACGTTTGTATCTGTTTACCTGTCTTTGGTACCGTAGCTCCCAAACGAAACATCTCGTTTTAGTGCAGTTTCTTTTTATTTGAAATCTGTAATCAGGATAGTTCTCAGCTACGTTCCATCAAAGTCTGTTCGGTCGTTTAAATCTCATAAGCTAAATGAAGTAAAAATGTTTTCCACCAGCGCGCTCTCTTGATATACGCCAAGTAATACACAAGAGTTACATCAAATTACGTAGTACTGGATTGTAGAGCTCAAAAGGATCCAAACGGAAGTGAGTGATAAGATTTGTTTACCTTTTAAAGTTGACCAACAATGATAATTTTTGTCTTTTGTGGCCGGCTGTTTCAGCACCTACAAAGCAGAGAAACGGTGATTGTGACTCAAGTGTGATAGATAAACATACCCTCTAGCGGACTTTTTGTAATTGATTTTGAGATCTACAAATTAGTACTAAATCAAATGATTTTGTCCCAGTAGTTTAGGCCTCCTATCGCGAGAAAGTGCACTGGCAGCCCACTTTCTTGCGACTTCATTTAGAACTATCGCCTCTGCTTATCGCTTTTGTTACCTAATTTAGCTATATATATACTAAATTAGTCAAGTATTGCTTGTGTAAATTAAGAAAAGAAACACGTTAATCGCATACGGGAACAAAATATGAAAGAAAAGAAAAGAAGTCAGAATAATAATTCCAGGCTTAAACGCAAAATCTCAAGTACGATACTCCATTGCCAGAACCTTGAAGCTGTAATAATAATAATTATAGAAATACACCTATTGTCAGAATAACCAGAATTTGGCGAGTAAACATCTCTTGACACAATTTCGTGTTTCGTCCAGAAAAATATTTGTGTGAATGTGGGGGATAGAGTGTCGAACGTACCGTGTCTACTGGTTCAAATGGCTCTGAGCACTATGGGACTTAACATCCATGGCCATCAGTCGCCTAGAACTTAGAACTACTTAAACCTAACCAACCTAAGGACAGCACACAACACCCAGCCTTCACGAGGCAGAGAAAATCCCTGATCCCGCCGGGAATCGAACCCCGGAACCCGGGAGTGGGAAGCTAGAACGCTACCGCACGACCATGAGATGCGGGCTACCGTGTCTACTAATAACATCCAAAGTTAGAAAAGTTTAAATAAACCTTAAAATTTAAGAGGCCCCGACACAAATAATCTCGTAAAAGTAAAAAAAGTATTGCCCCTAAGTTTAATAAATTTAGTATTATTTTGATCCAAGCGTCGCCGGCCGCGGTGGTCTAGCGGTTCAGGCGCTCAGTCCGGAACCGCGCGACTACTACGGTCGCAGGTTCGAATCCTGCCTCTGGCATGGATGTGTGTGATGTCCTTAGGTTAGTTAGGTTTAAGTAGTTCTAAGTTCTAGGGGACTGATGACCACAGACGTTAAGTCCCATAGTGCTCAGAGCCATTTGAACCATTTTTTTTTTTTTTAATTTAAGTACAAGTAAGCTACCTGGAAAACGCAGTTAAATATCAAAACTGCAATCTCAAATCGTAGAGCCTAAGTCTTCATTAAATTACTCTGAACAATTAGCAGTGTAGACACAACCGTCAGCGACGCCTGCCCGTTCGGTACGCCGCACTTGACGTCACCTAACTACGCTGCTCACCACATACCGCGCAACGCGCACTTCATGCTCGCCTTTTAATGTCGCGTGAGTTAGAACGCCATTATGAAACCAATGCAGGGTATAGGCCTCGTAAGAGGTATTAACGCATCATAATAAATTTGTACGTAATTATGTAACTATCATATATCAAATAAATAGCTACCTCTATTCTTTAACAGTGACAGGCCACTTAATGGCAGGTTGGTTTACATATTTTATATAATAAGTAATTGTTTAGATTGGGGACGCGCAGAGCTGGAGGGGATGACACCAAACTGAAGAGGCTTATGCCCACAATAATGAATGTACGCTGTTCTAAAAACGATAGGTCTTGCTCACTTCTTATTAATTTTATTTACTAAGCGGTTCCCCGAAACGACGACAAAACATACAGAAGTGCCAAATAATCTGGTACACCTGCCCAATATCGTGTAGTGCTCCCGAGATCACGCAAAAGTGCCGCAGCATGATATGGCATGATCTCGACCGATGTCTGAAGTGGTGCTGGAGGGAATTGACATCATGAACCCTGCAAGGCTGTTCATAAATCCGTAAGAGGACGAGGGGATGGACATCTCTTCTGATCAGCACGTTGCAAGGCATCCCAGACATGCTGAATAATGTTTATGTCTGGGGAGCTTTGAGGACAACGAAAGTGCTTAAAATCAGAAATGTGTTCCTAGAGCTACTCTGTAGCAATTCTGGACGTGTCAGGTGTCGCATTGCCTTGCTGGAGTTACCCAAGTCCGTCGGAAACCACACTGGACATGAATGGATGCAGGTGATCAGACAGGATGCTTCCGTGTCACCTGTCACAGTCGTCTCTGGACGTATCAGGGGTCCCCTATCACTCAAACTGCACACGCCGCACACCTTTACAGAGCCTCCACCACCTTCAACAGTCCCCTGCTGACATGCAGAGTCCAGGGATTCATGAGACTGACTCCATGCCCGTACACGTCCATCCGCTTGATATAATTTGAAACTAGACTCGCTAAATCAGACAACATGTTTCCACTAATCAACAGTCCAATTTCGGTGTTGACGGGCCCACGCAAGGCATAAAGCTTTCTGTTGTGCTGTCATCAAGGGTACACGAGTGGTCCATCGGCTCCGGAAGCCCTTATCGATGATGTTTCGTTGAATGGTTCGCACGCTGAGACTTGTTGATGGCCCAGCATTAAAATCTGCAGCAATTTGCGGCAGGTCGCACTTCCGCCATGTTGAACGATTCTCTTCAGTCATCTTCGGTCCCTTTCTTGCAGGATCTTTTTCCGGCCGCAACGATGTCTGAGATTTGATGTTTCACCGGATTCCTGAAATTCACAGTACACTCGTAAATGGTCCTACGGGAAAATCCCCATTCCATAGCTACCTCGAAGATGATGATGCATCCTATTGCTCATGAACCGACGGTAACACCACAATAAAAATCTCTTAAATCATTATAGCCTGCCATTGTAGCAGTAGTAACCGATCTAATAACTGTGCGAGACACTTGTTATATAGACGTTACCGACCGCAGCGCTGTATTCAGGGTGTGTACGTACCTCTGTATTTGAATACGCATTGCTATAGAATTTTATTTGGCGCTTCAGTGTATTAGTAACTGTATTAAAGTTAAACGAGCAATACATATTATTTTTTACATTTTAGAGTACTTTGTGTTGTTTTTTAAAATGTTTAAGTTTTTCAACACAGCGTCATCCAAGATTATTGGGGAGGATAGTGTCGTTACATCGCTCGTTACGGCATTAGAACTGACACAAGAGATAAACAGAAGAAAAAGAATACCCAAACGTCGGATCTGGAAGTAGATTTTCCGTATGGATAAAATAAGGAAACACACACTTACAAATAAAGCAAAACTCGATGATGTAACTTCTGTGTGTTATGGAAAACCACCTAGCAGTTAGCTTGCAAATGTCAACTGCCGACGCAACCAATCTTCTGGAATTTCACAACGTTATTGCGTTCTTTACTGTGAAACTACACGGATAGCCGTGGGCGTTAAGAC
Source organism: Schistocerca piceifrons (assembly GCF_021461385.2). Taxonomy (NCBI): domain Eukaryota; kingdom Metazoa; phylum Arthropoda; class Insecta; order Orthoptera; family Acrididae; genus Schistocerca; species Schistocerca piceifrons. Next base: position 135,553,959 of record NC_060138.1, on the reverse strand, counting down.
GTCACTTTCTGGAACGGGGAGACGTGTGACGCCGCATCGTAATCATTTGGCGACTTAATGAGAATGGGCGGTATACCAGCCAGCCGGGATGTTATAATTAGGCGGCTTGCCACATTGGACTATGTAAATACCGGGATGGTACCCAAGCCCGCCTCAATAATACGTTTGGTTCTTTACATGAGTAACCCTTCACGTAGAGAGCTGGAAAGGAAGGGCACGGGATGGTGACAGCAATGGCATCCGGCCAACCCTTATACTAATCACGTCGCACCATTTCGTAACCATGCCGACCCTGTCCTGATGCGTGGCAATGGTGCTAGAAGAAATCATGTTCCTTAACGTAGGCATTTCGGATAACAGTTTTTACTTTCGCAACTGTCACGTCACAGTGGATGCATACGTTCAACAGTCTCTACAAATTCATAAACTCTCGTTTTCTGTTTCCATATTTATTCGTTGTTTAATCACACACACACACACACACACACACACCTGCGGGCTCGCACATGCAATTTTTCCCAAATAAAGTTTAATACTAGTATCAAGTCACTCTTCGCGCTGTTCCAGAAACTGCGAACTGACGGAAAAAATTAGCAACACTAAGGCAGAGTTCTGCGATGTAAACGTAAGTTGGCAGTCATTTTTCTACATATGAAAGATGTTGTCTACTCAAGTTCCGCGCCAGTGGCACAACAGTGGTGTCAGTAGCGCCACTACGATGATGCAGATGTTTACTTTATATGCTAGCTCTAACGTTCTTGGAATTAGTTTTCTTCGAGATTGAATGTAGCGAGTTGATGCTAGTCAAGAATGCCTTTAAGGTGACAAAGACACCGTCAAACACCTCACTGTGTTCCAATGAGGTCGTGTAATAGGGCTACAAGGAGCTGCGTATTCCTTCCGCAATACTGCAGAAAGAATTGGTAGGAGTGTAGCCACTGTACATGACTGATGGCAGCGGTGGTCACAAGAAAGTACGGTCGCAAGGAGACCCTTCTCCAGACGGCCACGTGGCACTACTTAGAGGGAAGAGCTTCGTGTTCGGCTTCTGACTCTGCCGAACAGTACTCCATCTGCAGCAGCAATCTGAGCAGTTGCTGGCACCACAGTGACACGAGGAACTGTCACAACTCAGTTACTTCAGGGGCAGCTCCGAGCCAGACGTGTTACAGCGTGTATTCCATTTACCCAACACCACTGCCATTTGGGACTTGAGTGGTGTCAAGTGAGAGTTCATTGGAGGGCAAGCTTGACGTCTGGTGTGTCATCTGACGAAAGTGCATACTGCCTCGCTGGCAGTAATGTACTTATTTTGGTTGGTAGGGATCCAGCTGACTGCCAGCAGCCAACCTAGACACATTATACCTGTACGTGGAATTATATTATGGGGTGCGATTTCGTACGACACCAGGAGCACTCTAGTGGTTATCTCAGCCGGCTTGACTGCAAACTTGTACGTCAGTCTGAAAATTGGACCTGTCTTGATGCCAAACGTGAGCAGTACACCACAGGGGTTTTCCAACAGGATAGCGGTCTTCCACAAACTATTGTTGTAACTCAAGATGCTCTACAGAATATCGACACGTTGAATTGTCCTGCTCGATCACCAGACCTGTCTCCAGTTGAGCATACGGGAGACACCAACTCCGGCGTCATCCGCAACCAGCATCAACCGTCCCTGAATTGACAGATCTAGTGCAACAGTCGTGGAACTCCATCTCACAAACTAACATTCAGCACCGGTACAAGACAATGCATGCATGTCTGCATGCTAGCGTTTAACATTCTGGCGGTTACACCACTTATTAATGTACCAACTTTCCAAATTTGCAGTGACTTATCTCGCGCTTACATTCACCTGCGATCTTGCAAAGTCAGTCAATTAATTATGTTATCTAGATGAAGGAATTTCCAGAATTTCATCCCTTTAAATTAATGATTTTTTGGTGCTGTGATTTTTTTTCAGTCTCTGTATAAATGCTATGCCAGAACAGTACGCAACGAGTATGTGCATGCATGAATGAAATCCTGCTGCCGCAGTACACAGCCGATGATTGTGTTCGGCGGAAAATGGGAAATCAGTATCTACATCTAAATCTACATGGATACTCTGCAAATGACATTTAATTGCCTGGAAGAGGGTTCATCGAACCACCTTTACAATTCTCCATTATTCCAATCTCGTATAGCGCACGGAAAGAATGAACACCTATATATTTCCGTACGAGCTCTGATTTCCCATATTTTATAGTGGTGATCGTTTCGTCCTAAGTAGGTCGGTGTCAACAAAATATTTTCGCATTCGGAGGAGAAAGTTGGTGATCGGAACTTCGTGAGAATATTAGGTCTCAACGAAAAACGCCTTTCTTTTAATGATTTCCAGCCCAAATCCTGTATCATTTTGGTGACACTCTCCCATATTTCGCAATAATACAGAACGTGTTGCCTTTCTTAGAACTTTTTCGATGTACTCCGTCAGTCCTATCTGGGAAGAATCCCACACCGCGCCGCAGTATTCTAAAAGAGTACGGACATGCGTAGTGTAAGCAGTCTCCTTAGTAGGTCTGTTACATTTTCTAAGTGTCCTGCCAATAAAACGCAGCCTTCGGTTAGCCTTCACCAAAACATTTTCTATTTGTTCTTTGCAAATTAAGTTGCTCGTCATTGTAATACCTAGGTATTTAGTTGAATTTACGGTTTTTAGATTAGACTGATTTATAGGTAACCGAAATTTAACGAGTTCCTTTTAGCACTCATGTGGATGACCTCACATTTTTCGTTATTAAGGGTCAACTGCCACTTTTCGCTCCATTCAGATATATTTTCTAAATCGTTTTGCAGATTGTTTTTGATGACTTTATTAATCGATAAACGATAGCGGCATCTTCAAACATCCTAAGACGACTGCTGAGATTGTCTCTCAAACCGTTTATAGAGATAAGGAACAGCAAAGGGCCTATAACACTACCTTGTGGAATGCCTGAACTCACTTCTGTTTTACTCGATCACTTTCCGTCAGTTACTACGAACTGTGACCTCTCCGACAGCAAATCGCAAATCCAGTCACATAACTGAGGCGATATTCCGTAAGTACGCAATTTTACTAGGAGCTGCTTGTGTCGTCCAGTGTCAAAAGCGATCCGGAAATCCAGGAATACGGAATCCATCTGAAATCCCTTGTCAATAGAACTCAGCACTTCATTTGAATAATGAGCTAGTTGTGTTTCGCAGGAACGCCGTTTTCTAAACGCATGTTGACTGTGCGTCAATAGACCGTTTCCTTCGAGGTAATTCATAATGTTGGAACACAATATATGTTCCAAAATCCTGCTGCATATCTACGTTAACGATGTGGGCCTGTAATTTAGTGGATTACTCCTATCTTTCTTGAATATTAGTGTCACCTGTGCAACTTTCCAGTCTTTGGGTACGGATCTTTCGTCGAGCGAACGGTTGTATATGATTGTTAAGTATGGAGCTAATGCATCAGTATACTCCGAAAGGAACCTGATTGGTATACAGTCTGGACCAGAAGACTTGATTTTATTAAGTGATTTGAGTTGCTTCGCTACTCCGAGGATATTTACTTCTACGTTACTCATGTTGGCAGCTGTTCTCGATTCGAATTCTGGAATATTTACTTCGTTTTCTTTTGTGAAGGCATTCCCAAAGGCTGTGTTTAATAAATCTGCTTTGGCAGCGCTGTCTTCGATAGTATCTCCATAGTCATCGCGCAGAGAAGGCATTGTTTGTTTTTTGCCCCTAACATACTTCACATACGACCAGAATCTCTTTGGATTTTCTGCCAGGTTTCGAGACAAAGTTTCGTTGTGGAAACTGTTATAGGCGCCTCGCATTGAACTCCACGCTAAGTTTCGAACTACTGTCTGTTTAATTTATATATAAATCTATAAAACTGATGCTACAGCAAAGAGAATCAGCTATCTGTATAGGAAATGGTACACAGGGAACAGTTTGTTACAGCTGTAAACAGCTGGTGGCTAAAAGGTGTCAGAGCAAACAGCCATTGCAGTTATACTTTACTTCACTCAGTGCCAAGCGGAAGCCGATCTGGAGTGGGCGAGAACAGGAAGCTTAGCGCTGAATGTCTCATCAATGCTGAGGTCTTTACACAGAACGAAAAGGGAGAGAAAGTAAATGACAGAGGCCTCTTTAGAAGGAACCATCCCAGCATACGTTTCAAACGGTTTACTGATAAGTCACCATAGTGTGTAACATGAGCTCCACTGCTGAGGACATGATTCTCTAGTGTCCAGAATCGTATGACTTGTATCTTGTTTTTGCTGTGTAAATATTACTACTGAATGAAGTTCATCGTGCAGAATGCTTGTTACAGCATCGTCTTTGTGAAAATATGAGACTTTAATTACAATGATGTAGGAATTCCAGTCACGGTGACATACATCTTGAGAACATTTCAGAGTAAATAAATTTTACAAATTTTAGACTAACAATAAATATATATTCCATAGCATTATAGCTTGCAAAAATGTACTTTCATCACACAGAGCAAGCGTATATCATATATAATGTTGGTCACGCCTGGGAACACGTTCGCCATGTACAGTGCTAGCTGTATCTGTAACTAAGCATTCCATAAACCTACTTATAACGACAGCGTTATCTCAGTATTCACAACAACATAAACAGCTGTTAGTTTTTAAGCTTGCAGATTACTAAAACAACGGTTTTTTCTACTTTGGGTGAAATTTCAGAAAGACAAAATAGGGTTTTCCAGTTTCTCTAACGCATATTGCCGCACATGGTAATGCTCGTACTATCGAGTAACAGTGCACCCTTTCCTCCCGCATTCCGCCCCCTCGCCCCGTACTGACTGATTGACTGACTAATCAACCAGAAACAGTATCATGTTCATAAGATTTTGTAAGGAACATCATCAATTTTTTTGTGCGCTTGGAATCGTGTCATTGTGTCCGATCGTGATTGTTGTGGCGTCGCCTGGCTGTTCAGATGAATACTGTGTTAGGCTGATGTGTGAAGACGGCGTTGTTGTTTCTCTGTGCCCTCCGTGCCGCATTTTAGATTTGTTAACTGGAGCTAATGCATTACTATTTCAAACCACGACACGTATCCGATTTTAGTAATACAATATACCAGAACCACGGCGTTAAAGGTTTTTATTTTGATTTTGGAACATAATGCCATGTCGAGAATACTGCGCCACCAGCATGTTTTATGTTTTTCCACATGCATGTATCTTCTCTTTTGTGTAAGTTAGCCCCCTCGAGTAGATAGATCACTGGTTTATATTGTGAGATTTGTGCAGACTGCTTTGCTGATCACGATTTGTTATATATCTCAGAACGGATATGTTTCTGCCTTGAGACCTGTTTTTATTGATTGTATCCTATGTAAGACGCTGATATGATCGCAAGTGTACGTCGAGCGCCAAGCCAAATAAACAATCCCGTTCCCCTTTCTGGTAATGGCAGTGACACTCCAAAGACCATACAGGAAACACGCCGGTGTTACTTTGTAACTATTTATGGAGTGATTTTGAGAAATGTTGATGTTAGTTGATGTTTGGATTTGGTATATGCACGTCACAGAATCGTACCGTAAACACGGCACACTGTGATGAAGTGTTTCTGCTGTGCAGACCGTCAGCCGCGTTATCTATCTTTAACACGAGCCCACATCCTGTCCCGCGTCCGGCCATCCTCATTTATGTTTTCCGTGATACCCCTAACTCACTCCAGGTAAATGCCGGGATGGTTCTTCTGCAAGGGCACGGCCGACTTCCTTCCCCATCCTTCCCTAATCCGATGAGGCCGATGACCTCGCTGTCTGGTCTCCTTACCCAAAACAACAACAATCCCACATCCTGTAATGCAACGCCTGGTTTACATGACCTGACATATATTGTAATATTTTGACGATAAGTGTCATTCATACATTTTGTGATCTGTGACTAATGCTCTTTAAAGATGTAATCAATTTTATACACCCTGTAATATGCTCTTCAGTGTATTATATATGTGTTTTATTTTAAATTCACATTTGTCCTTGATAATGGTTACAGAGCTGAAATATTAGTGAAACTTCATTTAAAAAGTAGAGATCAAACATTCACGTAAAAAGCAGTGTATCGGGCTTAATAGTATTTAATAAAATGCCTCAATTCCTGATCTGGTTTGAAGGTTACAGTTAGTAATCAGTACTTAGCGTGAACGGAACTGCAAGTCATCTGTTACCATCGTCAGGGAACTGCGAAAGTCCAGTCTGTGTTGAATATTGTCTTTTCATGTTTCTGATTACGTCTGAACACATGTTGTTAAGTAATATGATTCTTGTCGGGGTTTTCAGGTGGTCTCCGTGCACTCGCTGGAAGAAATTTATGCGACGACACCTTTCAGCAACCGAAATCCACGGTAAGTGGAAAAACTATCAGATATTTATAACGAATTCAGCACAATTCCGTTGAATCTGCCTGCTTGGTTGCGCGATGTTCAGTAAATGCGTGGTGGCTGTAGACTGTAGAGAATAAGATGTGCAGCGGGACTGACCTTCCCCGATGTGCTGATGAACTACAAAAACTCTTCGCTGTTGCATTACTCGCTAGAACATAATAACACACTGCAGCGCCAAAGAATCTGGTTTAGGCATACGTACTAAAACGCAGAGATATGCAAAGGGGCAAAATACGACTCTGCCATCGGCAACGCCTATATGAGGCAACACCTGTCAGGCGCAGTTTGTAGATCGTTTACTGCTGCTTCAATGGCAGTGAATTTTAACGTGGTCTTACAGTCGGCGCGTGAGGTATGGGACACAGCATCGCCGAGGTAGCGACGAAGTAGGGACTTCACTGTACGACCATTTCACGAGTGTACCGTCAATATCAAGAATTCGGTAAAACATCAAATCGCTGCAGCTGGAAAAAGATCCTGCAAGAACGTGACCAACGACGACCGAAGAGAATCGTTCAGCTTGACAGTAGTGCAACGCTTCCGCAAACTGCTACAGATAAGTGCTGGGTCATCAACAAGTGCCAGTGTGCGAACCATTCAAAGAATCATCATCGATATAGGCTTCTGGAGACAAAGGTCCACTTGTGTACTCTTGATGATTGCACCAAACAAAGTTGTCCGCCTCGCCTGGGCTCGTCAACACCGACGTTGGGCTGATGACTGGAGACATGTTGCCTGGTAGGATGAGACTCGTTTCAAATTGTATCGACCGGATGGTCATATACGGGTGTGGAGATAACCTCATGAATCCTTGGACACTGCTTTTCATCAAGGCACTGTTCAAGCTAACGGAGAGGGGCGTGTGCAGTATGAGTGATATCGGACGACTGACACATCTAGGTACGACTCTGACATGTGACATGTACGTAAGCATCCTGTCTGATCACCTTCATCTATACACGTCCATTGTGCGTTCCGACGGATTTCGGTAAATCCAGCAGCGCAATGCGACACCCCACATGTCCGGAATTGCTACTGGGTGGCTCCAGAAACTCTCTTCTGAGATTAAACACTTCCGCTGGCCACCAAACTCGCCAGACATGAACATAATGCCTAGCAACATGCTCTTACTGATTTATGGACAGCCCTGCAGGACTGATGGTGTGAATTCGCTCCAGCACTACTTCAGGCATCAGTCGAGACCATACCACGTCGTGTTGCGGTACTTCTGTGTACTCGCGGGGGCCCTAGATCGTGTTAGACGGGCTCTTCGGTGTAGAAATAGCTTATGGTTGTTCGAATATAACTTGTTTCATTCTGTAATGGCATATCCAGGAAGTCAGGTTTTCTGTGAAATTGCTTTCCTTTTTAAATTGCAACGCCAATCGTTAAGAATTCAGTATACATTTCATTCTGGAGCAAATGAGACGTCTAGGGTATGGAACGACAATTTACGTTCTTGGACATCTTATTGCCAAAATCAAGCACAAAGTGACCAAATACAATCGTAATTGACTTTGACTTTGGGAAAGGTGGTTTCGTTTTTAGGGTAGGTTGGATAAATATTTCTTTCTTGGTAGTATAAAAAAGAACCGCTATCTGTGTAAGAAAGATCCAGAAAGTGCAGTAAGTTTCAATGAAGATTGACGCAGTAGGCTACATGTTCATATATCTGTGCTTCGGTCGCTGTTTCATCGAGTGTGGCTGACGCTACTACAGGTCTCCCTTTTTATTTCACCCCTTTCTTATTCCATCTGCAAATATTGCCCGGAAACAGCAGCCTCCGCTAAGCATCATTTGATGGTCAAATTCAAAAGATTTTTTTACATTAAAGTCATTTTGCAAGATATGCAGAAAAAAAATCAAGAGGTACTGAGAAACGGAGAATAGGAATGTACTTAATAGGCAGTATGTGGAAGCAGCCGCATTAAAGGTTTGGAAATTTACGTCCCTCGTCTTGATGTGCCTTTACGTAGGAAGGAGGTCATAAACGCCAGAATTCTCAGATGAAGTCATTAGATGCTGTCCATATTCGTGACTAATGTGGCTCATGCAGAGGAGATTTTTATTAGAGCATACGGCTGTTTCCAGTTGTAAGGTTAAGAAGAAAAATAAGAGTGAAAAATTAATGTTGTGAGAGTGTATGATAAAAAGTAGTATATTGTTTAACTCTTCCTCGAACGACCACTCATAGAATTTCACAGCAAACGTTTCCGTGATGCAGACGGTGTTTTTTGTTCCTCTAGCTTTGTCCAAACGTACCCATAAAAAATGTGCGGCTCTTTTTTTTGGATCCCTTCCCTATCCTTACTAATCCTATCGTGTAATGGTCCCGGGCTAACGAGTAATGTTTTAGTATTTTTAGAAAGATGGTTTTCTGACCTAGCTATTTCGAAGGTGAACAATATTTCCTAAAGATTATTCCGTCAATTTGTCTGGCAGCTGCTTTTCCTGCAAACAGTTTCATGTAATCATTCCAGGAGTATACTGGCTCTGAGCACTATCGGACTTAACTACTGAGGTAATCAGTCCCCTAGAACTTAGAACTACTTACACCTAACTACCCTAAGGACATCACACACATCCATGCCCGAGGCAGGATACTAACCTGCGACCGTAGCGGTCGCGCGGCTCCAGACTGTAGCGCCTAGAACCGCTCGGCCACTACGGCCGGCCCTGATGTATACTCCTCGATATTTTATGGTTGTTACTGTTTATGATTTGGTCCCCAGTCTCTTAATGAAACAACATTGTGGCCGTGTAAAATTAGATCTAGAAAATGTGATGCCTTAGAGAAGTTATGGAAAATGTTTTCATCACTGAGAAAAACTTCTCATATGGTTAATTTTAGTGTGCCCCTATTTCCAAGTCGAGCTTTCGCCACTGGCTTGGAAAAATGTCTGAAGTTTTGAACTTTTCTGTTTGTGTCCTCCTTTTTCTCAAAATAATCATTTTATTCAAAAGTACACCAGTATATACAATAGATTGTATTAAATTCTCAGTCGCTGGCCGTTGTGACTGAGCGGTTCTAGGCGCTTCAGTCCGGAACCGCGCTGCTGCTGTGGTCGCAGGTTCGAATACTGCCGTGGGTATAGATGTGTCTTTAGGTTAGTTACGTTTAAATAGTTCTAAATCTAGGGGACTGATGACTTCAGTGCTTAGAGCCATTTGAGCCATTTTGAAATTCCCAGTCGATCAAGTTTGCATTCAATGAAGGGGCGTTTTAGATCCACAATGTCAAAATGAGGCAGTCTCATCAAGTTTGACTGGAACGCCCATTTTGTCTTGATAGTACGTAAAATATCCACGACACGACCATATTTCTAGCAAAACGTCTTAGGATCAAAGTTGTCAAACATCAGAAGTTTTCCAAAAGGCCAGCAAAGTGCAGAGTACTTTGTGTCTTAACACATGGCAGAGAATTAATACATACGTAGGATTCCGGTTGGGCGGATTGCTTCGATGTCTACTGTTGTTGAGATCCTAGATCAAGTCCAGTAGTTACGCGGCGCGACCTGTGGAACTCCTGAGCAGCATCTGGTTGCTAGACCTGTAAGAATACTTACGAATAACTTAGTCCAAGAAATTGTATGATAGATTTTCGTCTCACCATACTATTCCTGTTACTGAGGTCGTAGTGTCTATTAGTTGTGCGATAGTTGGTGACTAAACTGAACGCGTTACATGGAAGGGGGAGAACGTCGGTACAGTGAAGTTAAAAAAAAAAAAGAAACTTATCGATATGGCCTCTAAACACTATGGCATCTCAAATCAAAATTCTCGGCAGGTTTGTCCCTGCAAGTGCTGATACATTTCGCAGAGCTGACGTCCACAGGAAATCCAATGAACAACTTCAGAAATATTGTCTGTACGAGTTTTCCCCGTATCCTTTCTCTACTGGATGATGTGTCTATTATCAGTTCTGAGTTTCATGATTTGGTCTACGCTGTTAAAATACCAGTTTATTAGAAAAGGTGGAGTTCGTAATAAATTGAGAATTCCTTTTACGTATAGGAAGTAATATACTACTGCAACAGCTGAACGCCCGGGGGAATGTGGAAAAAGAAAGGTCGCTGATGTCGAATTTGAGTCAACGTGAGTTAAATCGACAAAATAAATCACTTTCAAGCCAACAAAACGAATACGGTCCTATCACTTCCAGTTAAAATCTGCAAGCTACACTGATGATGTAGATACGTTAATTATGGCTGTTGCTGCTGATATTGCTCAGACTGCTTGGTTGTCGCTGGTGAGAACACAAATCTCCCTATTGAATTTTAGGATGCACTAGTAACCAAATTCTGCTAAAAGGGTTTCTACTGAATTCCGGTAGAGGAGATATTAATGTCTGTAGCCCCAAAATAATTTAAGTCCCCCCCCCCCCCTCCTACTTCTAAGTCAATATATTATTTCTACATGCACTTACCAAATACGGTTAAACTTACTCACTTTTCTGAAAAGAAAAACTGCAGTTACCTAAGGCGTTAGACAGACACAAAAACTTGCAGTAACAGGCAAAAGTATTTAGCAGACCTGCTACTACTGCTGAAGATTTGGCTGAGCCCGAACATCAATTCATTGCTCCCTACATCCTCATTATGAGACGAAGTCAGTGTGTGCTGCCCTACGATATTTTTGAAACCCCTCTCGTGAAGAAATCATTTCACCTCGCTTCTCTGCAGTCCATACAATGGTCATACATGTACTGTACCTATGCCCAATCCGATGAACTTATTCTTATCACTGTACAAATATCTGGGATGCAGATCATTACGACACCATAGGGAAATAAGAGACAGATCGTGATAATGGATTAATTACGGAAGAGATTAAGTTCCTTCTCTTTCAAAAGTGCAAAAGAATAAACCATAAATAAATGAGAAAAAACTTATGTAATATCACATAACTTTTATAACAGTAAGTGACAAACGGCTGCCTGCCTGATGATGCTCTCGTGGTTGGGAGGGCAAGGGTAGGAATCAAGATGGTCACCTCCCCGTTCTAATATGGATCATCCGAGAGTTGTACAATGTTCGATAATCTACATCGTACAGTTGCTGTAGAAAAAACTTTTATAAAAATCATTTGGTGTACTATAAACGGTACCCTAAATATAAAGAGTGCGTTATGAACGTTAGAGATTTTTGGTCCTGTTTTCTCTTGGAGTTGTTTGCATGGCAAAACTTTACCCTCAACAGTTATGATCCATAGGTATTTTTGTTGAAATGTGCTTGTTTCGCTACGGTCGCAGGTTCGAATCCTGCCTCGGGCATGGATGTGTGTGATGTCCTTAGGTTAGTTAGGTTTCAGTAGTTCTAAGTTCTAGGGGACTGATGATCTCAGAAGTTAAGTCCCATAGTGCTTAGAGCCTTTTTTTTGTGCTTGTTTCATAGATACGGCGGCTGCGGCGGAGGTAAAATAAGGTTTTCCGTCAAAGCAGGAGAGATTAGCTTCTTTTGAGATAATGTTTTAATAACATCCCCTCATCGAATTGAAACGTGTAAGTACCTGATCGGATCTTTTGCTGTTATGTATTTTATGTACGTTCCTGCTTTTCAATTAAAGATTTATTTTGAGGGAAAGTGGAAAAAACTCTGAAAAACTACGAAAATTCAGAGTTAAAAAGAATCTGGCAGTTGAAGCTCCACTTGGAAATCGCGTCAAACTCAGATCGATCATAAAGGGAGCATGTGTGTGTGAACAACACAGTTTCTAGAATTCCACCTATTTTTCGAATCCTTAACTCTAATTTTACAGGTATAATTAGTCTTCTGCAGTAATTTACGTTATATTAATTTATATTGAATTTGTGTTAAATTATTTTGCATCCCAATTCCCAATTATTATACTAAGTTACCAGTAGATTATCACACAGTCCACCTCAAATATGTCCAATATAAGTAAAGTTACTGGCTACAGCTGGCGGCATGCCGAATTATTTCAAGTACGCAAGTAAATGTAACCTTTATAACTGCCGAAATATAACGGAGACTTCCAGTTTTCTTTTATTTCAATGGAGATTTATATCATTTACGTGGCACTGGAAAAATCGTAATGCCCCATCGTGCAACATATTCCTCAAATATAGCACAGATTGGTGATACAGACGTTCAATTAAATTCATCTATGCGACGACCTTTCTTAAAAACAGGAATTATCTGCTCGCTTTGAGAATCATATGGAACGCTTCGTTTCCTGAGAGACCAATGATAAATTCCTCCAATATCCGTAGCAAGCACTTCTCTAATCCTCTACACGAAATCGTGCAGTGTAACGTGTATTCCTTTATTTTTTAGAAATATCTTTGATTTACGTTTTCTGATTGGTTTAACGCGGCTGTTAACTATTTTATATCCTAAGTCAGTGTCTTATTTCTTCTATCGTCTTCAATTATTTGTTTTGTATATCTTAATTATAGTCTTCCTCCACAATCCCCCCATCCTCCCACTAGAGCACCCAGTAGTGTGTTTTAAATTATTTGCTGATGTCTTAGGACGTGTTTTATCATTTTGTTTACTGTGAATTTCCTAAGTTAAAAGAGTCAACTAAAGGATGAAGTATTTCAGGCAGATTTATTTAGCACAATTTTGGCTTCTAGTGCCCTGACAAACGTCTACTAGTAGTTTTCGTCAACAGACCAAGAGTGAACTAGCAGCCAATAGTTTGTAGTATTGGTTAGACTAAACCTACCTCAGAGCATTGAAACGAATCCAAATTGAAAGACGTCACTTGAAAGCAGGCATATCTTAGCAGAAAAGAAGCTGGTAAGACAGGTGGAGGATACTAGGGGGATGAAAGGAAGAAATTCCTTAACTCTAATGGAGAGGCCAATATGCAGTTAGGACATTAGAAGGCAAGCCAGTACTCAATTTGATGGATCTTTTCCTTGGGATAATTAGCTGTGGCAGCTGATCAGGGGAAGAGCAAGTCAGTTTCGGGAGCTCCGTCAGAGCACAAGATATAAGGCCTGAGGTTTTCGTACATCTGACTGATATTTAATGGAGACAGCAACTGGTAAAGCGGCTTCTTTTATTCTCTAAACAAAACGCTTTCGAGAAATTCTTGCAGGAAGAAATACTTGTGTTTGAGGACACATCGATGAAGTCATTAGGGGCGGGTTGCTAGGTCAGATTGGAAAGGAATAGGGCAGTAATTCATCCCTTGCCTGTAACGAGGAATCACCCTGGTATTCACATCGAGTCAGGGAAACTATGGAGAGCCAAAGTGCCGGATGAGAATCTGAACTTCCCTCGTTCTCTGCCAGTCCAGTAAACAGGCCAGTGCACCCCCACTGTTGGTGTATTCTTTCCGTGAACTGGAGTGCTTGGTGAGAGAACTCTTTGAGGCTGCTCCTCAAGACCGGTAGTTCATATTTTCAATCCTTATTTCCACCAGATGTCGATGAAAAAGCGCATATATTTATACTAAGTGAGGTCTGGGTACTGGATTTTCCTTGGATCTGCTTTCTCTGAGTGCGACCAATAACTGGTTGGCATAAGAAGTTACTGCCCGAGGCGAAATCTCGGAGATAGTTGTATTTCTGAGGTTGTTACTTTCTCCAGAATTTATTTAGCGTGGTGCTCATTCCCTGTAGGAAACCTTCGAAGTAGGTATCGTTATAGCACATGTACGTTTATCGTGTCAGATGTACTGTGTGAGCAGCCATGATCAGTGGGTGTTGAAGGTACGTTGTGTCGTGTTTGTGTCGTTGCTGGTAATAATTAGACGGAAGGCAGAGCGTGGAATTTTGATTTCGTCACAGACTACTATTGCGGAATCTCAGCGTCGAACGGACGGACCTTATCGTGTTGTTTCTACACCAAGAGACATGGTCGATATGTTTGGAATTTAATCTGGCAAATTGGTAAAAAATCTAACGACCTGGAACTGTAGGCCATCACTTCTCAACTTACCATCAAAATGAAGGCTATGAAAAATCTGTTTTTTGTTTTGTTTTTACCAGTCGACTACTTAGCACTCGAGCCTAACCAGACTCATAGGTGTCAGCGACTAAACTTGCTGGCGGAATCCTTCTGGGTGATGTCCATTATTTGCTTATGAATTCCTTTCGTCTTATTTAGATCCGCTCATAAAGTCTTCTTTTCTCTCAATAACTGTTTTTAAAATCATGGCCACCATCACATTCCTTCTCCAGGTTTTCCTAATCTTCTTCTTGGTTTCAGTGGCTAACACTACATCGGGTCATGCTGGAAAGATGTTTCTCCCAATGGCTCAAAAATGGATCAAATGGCTCTGAGCACTATGCGACTTAACTTCTGAGGTCATCAGTCGCCTAGAACTTCCAACTACTTAAACGTAACTAGCCAAAGGACATCACCCACATCCATGCCCGAGGCAGGACTCGAACCTGCGACGGTAGCGGTCGCGCGGTTCCAGACTGAAGCGGCTAGAACCACTCGGCAGACAATTTTTATTTCACTCATATTTATCGTCTAGTGAAATGACTGTTGCAAGCTTAATGCCAGAAGAATGTTTTCCTTTAATATAACTAGCCTGAGCCAACAACTTTTTCTTATTAAATCGAAAGAAATGACATTTGTTTAATGGCAGTTAATTTATTTTCCGAACATCCTGCATGTAAACTAAAAATATTTGTTAATTTAAATTGAATGCGATCTTCAAATCTTTCCAACCTTTCAAACCGTTTTATCTTATTGAAAAAATCTATTCTTATCTTAGTAAAAGGAAACTAGTTTTAAGTATGTCACTAAATTTGATTTGGATGTTTGGTTCCGAAGCATTCAGAAGGTGAGAGAGGTGAGACAGTTTTCTTGTTATCAGAATTTCTAAACCATCTCATTACTGACAGTTGCCATAACTTTTATTTTGTTTTACTCGGATACACCGAAACTTGCTGGCGAAAAAAGAAACCAGTCGTTCTTGATTACAGAGATTATTACATTCATTACATCGAGTAATTTTGCCGTCTCTTGAATGTGAAATCCTGACTCATACCCAAACCCCTCTTAGTTTTCAAAAAACAGTGCATTCCTTGACAGTGATGAGGTGTGGCCTAATGTTGACAGCCTCATGCCTGTTTCACATACACAGTTATGTCGTTCACTGACCTAATACAGCTACAACAAATAATACGGAGGCAGACCTAATTTAAATGCAATTTTCTGTCTCGATTTAGTGTCCCTTTGCTCTGCTAAATGATACAGCATTCGCAGAGGAAGAAGTAAGAAACTGATAACGGTAGGGAACTGTGCCATATTATAAAGAAATCCATAAGAACCAAACCTCCAATTCTTTTAGCAGTTGAACCCCTGGGTATAAAACATCATATGTCCTGAACAATGTGTAATACAATGATACAGTCGTGCTGAGTGACCGCGCGGTTTGAGGCGTCCTGACCCGGACTGCACGTCCCCTCCCACCGGAGGTTCGAGTCCTCCCTCGTGTGCGTGTGCGTGTGCGTGGTGTTCTTGCATAAGTTAAAGTTTCTTTAAGTAGTGTATAAGTCTAGGAACCGATGACCTTACCAATTTAGTCCCTTAAGAATTCACTCACATTTGAACATTTCACTATGATACTATTTTGCAGGTATGTACCTTTAGTGTTGCATTGGGTACTATCAGCAAAATGTATTGTGAATGGAGTTATTAGTCGAAAGGTAATAAATTAAAACAACAATCCTGATGCTGAGGTTTTGCTGCAAGAACAGCGAAATGATGGTGACAGGTAAACTGTTTTTCCTTTCGTTATATTATGTAGGTTGTCAGTAACAAAATGTTTTCAAAAGTTTTGAAATTCAGTGTTAAGATTGTTGAGAGACGCTAAGTGCTCCCATTGTCAAGTGCTGGGCGAATATAGCCTGTGTACATTGTGCATCATCAGTTGGTCTGCCTCTAGATGTATACACAATGTCTAACTTTGATGGTTAAATTATTTTGTTACACGTTTGAGGTAATATTTCATCTGTCAGTTAGTAGATTCAAAGCATTTTAAAATTTTAAACTCAATTATGAAATGTATGACTAGTGAAAACAAAGTTTTCTTACCCCTGGAAGCAGTAAAATAGACGGCCTCTAACTGGGACTGCACCATGTTGAGAAATGTAGGAGCCAGGTCTTCGGAGTCTTTAAGCAGCCGTGTTTTTCTGTTACACAGGTGGATGGACCTCAGGGTCCGGAGGCTACGCAGGGGCCGCTGGCAGCGCTGCAAGGATGGGCGGCTGTCGCTGCTGAAGGCGGCGCTGCAGAGGAGCTCCGACGCTGCGATGGAGCGGAGGCAGAGGGAGAGTCCAGGCTGCAAAGAGGTGGAAGAGGACGAGGGGGTGGAAGAGGACGAGGGGGTGGAAGAGGACGAGGGGGTGGAAGAGGACGAGGGGGTGGAAGAGGACGAGGGGGTGGAAGAGGACGAGGGGGTGGAAGAGGACGAGGGGGTGGAAGAGGACGAGGGGGTGGAAGAGGACGAGGGGGTGGAAGAGGACGAGGGGGTGGAAGAGGACGAGGGGGTGGAAGAGGACGAGGGGGTGGAAGAGGACGAGGGGGTGGAAGAGGACGAGGGGGTGGAAGAGGACGAGGGGGTGGAAGAGGACGAGGGGGTGGAAGAGGACGAGGGGGTGGAAGAGGACGAGGGGGTGGAAGAGGACGAGGGGGTGGAAGAGGACGAGGGGGTGGAAGAGGACGAGGGGGTGGAAGAGGACGAGGGGGTGGAAGAGGACGAGGGGGTGGAAGAGGACGAGGGGGTGGAAGAGGACGAGGGGGTGGAAGAGGACGAGGGGGTGGAAGAGGACGAGGGGGTGGAAGAGGACGAGGGGGTGGAAGAGGACGAGGGGGTGGAAGAGGACGAGGGGGTGGAAGAGGACGAGGGGGTGGAAGAGGACGAGGGGGTGGAAGAGGACGAGGGGGTGGAAGAGGACGAGGGGGTGGAAGAGGACGAGGGGGTGGAAGAGGACGAGGGGGTGGAAGAGGGGAAGGAGGCAGAAGAGGGTGCAAATTTAAAAGAGGGTGAAGGGCATGAAAAGGGTGGTGGCGAAAGCTGCGGGAAGGCTCAGGCATATCCCAACTCTAGCAAACCAGCAAGTGTCGTGGGCACCTCCCAACTCACTAGTGAAGCACAATGCACTCCACCTGTCGCCGAAAATGATGAAGACCTCGATGAATGGGCCATGTTGAGTGAAGATAAGGATGTGTATGAATGGAATCAGATGACTGACAATCAGGATGTATGTGAACGAGATATTATGACTGTAGACCAGGACATGTGTGAATGGGATACAATGACTGAAAATCAGGATGGGTGCGAATGGGTTCTGACTTCCCAAAATCAGGGCGTGAGTGAAATATGATGACTGATGTCAAGGACATGTGTGATTGTTAAGTGACTACTGGAGACGTGGACACGTGTGAGTCGGATCCAGTGGTATCCACACTGTTGCAGGCTACACTAGCAGAAGAGCAGGACCACACGCCAACATCCACAACTGAAGGGATGAGTTTGAATGAGATGGACACTTGGTCAGGCTTTGATGATGTCCTTTTAGATTTGTGAGGCGACAGGCTAGCTCACAATGTGTGTGTGTGTGTGTGTGTGTGTGTGTGTGTGTGTGTGTTTCATACATGGCCTTGTTGTTTGACTGGTGTAGCCTGTACAACTTACACAAAACCTGATCCACAGTAAACATGGCCAGTTCCTCGGGGTAAGATTCATTCAAGCTAGACAGTTAGGACGTTGATGAACTGTAGAGTGACGGAAAACAGCCCGTGTGGAACGCGTTGACAAGGGTCCTCATGCACCTGAATTAATTTTCAAAGATATATCTGCACTTTCGTACTGTCGTGTAACATTTATCTTGTGCTGTGTTAATTAAAACAAGTTAAATTTGGAACTGTGTTGAAATTAATATTTATAGATTCCTTCAATGTCACTGTCCTACGAACGTCACATTGCGAAAGAAAGCATAACTATTTCATAATTAAGTACTCTCAAATGAACACATTTCTATGTTCTCACATGACCTAACTTTTACCAATGGTCAAATTATTCACACAATTAAATACTGCTTACATAACATACTAATTAAATGCACTAAAAATGATAATAAAATTATGAATGATATGCTACTCGTCATTAATGCGTAAATGAACCACACTAGCAAGTTCTGTTTGTGTTCTGTGGAAAAAGAAAAAATGGTTCAAATAGCTCTGAGCACTATAGGACTCAACTGCTGAGGTCATTAGTCCCCTACAACTTAGAACTAGTTAAACCTAACTAACCTAAGGACATCACAAACATCCATGCCCGAGGCAAGATTCGAACCTGCGACCGTAGCGGTCTTGCAGTTCCAGACTGCAGCGCCTTTAACCGCACTGCCACTTCGGCCGGCTGTGGAAAAAGACCTGACATTATGATCGCTATGTTGAATAGCTTTTAGGAACACTTAATTCGTTGTACATCTCACGCAGACTTTAGTAATGTAGGAAGTACAAGTCGACGCTCTTGATATGATACCGTTCATCTTTCTCTCGGTGAACATTGCATGTAGCAGTGTATCTGCAAGACCAGGCAGTATTCAAAATGCCACATATAATGAACTGAAGAATCTGGCGATATTAAGAGAAAATTTAATGTTGTGTGATATATTTTTATTTTGACAAAGGCAAATGAATAATGAAGTACGTAGAGTGTAGTTAGAAAATAACCGCAAGGGCACAATGAAGTAATGAAAAATACATCTAGAAATAACTTTTGTTGATGAAATTACTGCAAATAATGATATATTACTTTCTTTAGGGAAAACAAATACTTATGCAGAAATGTTCAAGATGGGTAGAATAACTAAATGAAACACAAAGATAACTGAGGGAAAACAACAAGCTAAACAGAAAATTTTTAGAGGAAACATTGGTACTGGAAACTGGAGGGGTAACTGCAGGCAATTCTAAGTAAAAGCAGAGTGTAGCGCTTTTATATTAATTTGTTACGATTTACAGGAACCACAACCAGGGATTTGAAGTATCAATTCTAGTAGCGGCTTGCTATATAAATAATACAGCATCGTAACAGATTATGACTAAACGACAACGAATATTGTTATATTGTTAAATTTTCGCCTGTCTGTATTTTGATTCAACATTGTATGTTAAGAGAAACCCAAGAAACCAGTAACTGCTTTAAGTCACTTATTGCTTAGTTTAAGTAAATGATTAGGTGAAATCTTTCAAAGACGTGTATGTGATTATAAGGCGAATAGTGTACAGGAGTACGTAGCGAAATAAAAAGTGTACATATTCCAATAGCTACCTCTGACATTTGTAAACTGATATTACCATCATTATACAACAGAAACAGATCATCGTTGGGCTTTCGCAGGTGTACATACAGAGGAACAAGTGTGCTTATTTAGTCTGTGACCAACGATAACACCAGTGAATGTCAATAGCTCACAGAACATAATACGAAAGAGCCACAGTGATATTGTTTTGCCTTTTTGAAGATTCATTATAGTTTGTACAATACAAAGAGCTAACAAATGTTTTAATATTCTTGACTACCATCATGACTTACAAAGAATCTCATAATTCATTTATTTCATTAGTCAGGAACCTCTTTCTCAGCACATCTAGATGCCAGGAAACTGCAACACAATCCCTCCCGTTTAATTAAGTTAAGAGTAAATCTGAAACTTCAGTTCTGTGGAGAAGAGCGCACAGGCTTTGTCGCCAATGGGGCGTCGAGGCTTGTATTCGCAGTAAACCTGTAAAGTGATGTAAGGTCACAAGCATAGTTTTGGTAGTAGACGAGAGTGATGAGATTTCTCTTTTTATTCAATAAGTCATATTTCATCCTTGATCTCTGTATGCTTTTCAGGCAAATGTCTTTAATGGTCCACATGTTACCTCACAAAGGTTCTGGGTACAAGTAGTCTGATCTTTGGTTGTCATCAGCTTGTCGTTGCCAATGTAGCATTCGTGTGTATTACGTTACACTGTCTGGTGTCTGTCACTTTGCTGAACTAGTAGAACACACAGATGTAGATGGTGTTGATTTTTGGAAATACATATATATATTTTAAGTCTCTTCTCTCGATCATTCCTGAGTTCGCAGTGTCACAAGGTAAGTCACAAAAGTTTGTTACGGCTTGTTTAACGTCACTGTTTGGACACCATGAGATTACTTATTCCGAAGCATTGAATCACAAATTACTATCGGGCTCAGATCTCATGTCTTTTGACAAACTTTCTTAGTCCTACAGTGCCACGTTACGTGTTCGCGTGTGTGTCATGCAGGCTTCCGAGTTGTTTCGGTATTTAAATTTTCAGGGCATTTTAACAGGAAGATCTTGAGCATTTATTCTTGCAAAGGTCAGTTTGTAATTTTATGCAGGATTTTTACTCTGTTAGTTTCGTGTGTTAAAATTAAAAAGTGTACTGCGACGTCACGTATACAGATAGAGGGTTTTTAATTATTTCTACTAAAACTTAATGGGAATTCAGTTACATAATTTTAGATTAATTTAGCGACTCCTTTCATCAGACAACGTTTACGTCAGCATACCATTTGCACTGTTCAGTCGCAAGAATGTTCACATTACAATAAATGCACTCACGAAAATTAGTAATAGGCGACCTCTAAACACAGAAAAACACACGGTGCATGAACATTCTTTGGTGACGACGACTTCAGTCGCAGACTGTGAGAGCGCATTGTTCCTCTAAACAAAAAAGGCAGTAAATTAGCAGTCGAGATGGCGTTCACCACGCCATTACAATTGTAACATTTAACCAAGACCATGAAACACAATGTCTTGGAGATCTGCCTCGCACAGATTGTCGTCAGTGAATCATCCCCGTTGAAGACTGCTATCCACAGATTATGACTCGAAGGTACGCTGAAGAGAAAGCAGCGCAATTGCGCACTGCCTTTCTGGAGGTAAAGAGGTCGGCCTCTGCCGCTGACAGTTCAAAAGCTTCTCCAATCAGCCAGCGGAGGATCCAGATGACCATTACGAACGACAGTACGACAATCTTACCATCCCCTGAACTGCGCTGGGCGTTGAATGCAGGCGTCTGAACGGTTCAGCAGGGAGGTGGTATGATGTATGACTGTGGTGTAGAGGAAGTCGAGACGACGAACTTCATATGGGACACTTGTCCTCCTAGCCTGGAGATAACATCAAACTGGCCCTCTGAGGCCACCTAGTGTACAGCGCGCGAAATTGTGGAGTTTTCTCATCTCCATACACTGTCTATCTTAACCGTTCGACGTTCATTCACTTTTATCGCTAAAATCATTGTTGAATGTTGACCATACTTTGTTCTTGCACTTACTAATTGGAAAAAAGATGACTATTAATTTTCCCTCCAAACTCTGACCGACTAAGTCAAAGTCGTAACAGTGCGAGAGGATATTCGAAACCTGCCGCGCACTGCTGGTTCTGTACCTTAGGTAGGCCAGGTTGAAGTTTTTACCCCGATTGTTACATCACAAGCGTCACGTATCAAACTGTTTGTCTCGGCTTCTCCTACACCACTGTGGTACATAGTAAACAGTTAACATTTACACACTGTATACCTATAACCGCCTCCCCCCATGAACCATGGACCTTGCCGTTGGTGGGGAGGCTTGCGTGCCTGAACGATACAGATAGCCGTACCGTAGCTGCAACCACAACGGAGGGGTATCTGTTGAGAGGCCACACAAACGTGTGGTTCCTGAAGAGGGGCAGCAGCCTTTTCAGTAGTTGCAGGGGCAACAGTCTGGATGATTGACTGATCTGGCCTTGTAACATTAACCAAAACGGCCATGCTGTGCTGGTACTGCGAACGGCTGAAAGCAAGGGGAAAGTACAGCCGTAATTTTTCCCAAGGGCATGCAGCTTTACTGTATGGTTCAATGATGATGGCGTCCTATTGGGTAAAATATTCCGGAGGTAAAATAGTCCCCCATTCGGATCTCCGGGCGGGGACTACTCAAGAGGATGTCGTTATCAGGATAAAGGAAACTGGCGTTCTACAGATCGGAGCGAGGAATGTCAGATCCCTCAATCGGGCAGGTAGGTAAGAAAATTTAAAAAGGGAAATGAGTAGGTTAAAGTTAGATATAGTGGGAATTACTGAAGTTCGGTGGCAGGAGGAACAAGACTTCTGGTCAGGTGAATACAGGGTTATAAATACAAAATCAAATAGGGGTAATGCAGGAGTAGGTTTAATAATGAATTTAAAAAAAGTGTGGGTAAAGTACTACAAACAGCATAATGAACGTATTATTGTGGCCAAGATAGACACGAAGCCGACGCCTACTACAGTAGTACAAGTTTATATGCCAACTAGCTCTGCAGATGACGAGATAAAACAAGTTATTCAGGTAGTGAAGGGAGACGAAAATTTGATAGTCATGGGTGACTATAATTCGAGAGTAGGAAAAGGGAGAGAAGGAAACATAGTAGGTGAATATGGATTGGGGCTAAGAAACGAAAGAGGAAGCCATCTGTATTTATTATTTTGCACAGAGCATAACTAAATCATATCTAACACTTGGTTCAAGAATCATAAAAGAAGTTTCTATATATGGAAAAATCTTGGAGATACTAGATGATGTCAGATAAATTATATAATGGTAAGACTGAGTTTTAGGAACCAGGTTTTAAATTGTAGGACATTATCAGGGGCAGATGTGGACTGACCACAATCTATTGGTTATGAACTGTACATTAAAACTGAAGAAATTGCAAAATGGTGGGAATTTAAGGAGATGGGACCTGGATAAACTGACTAAACCAGAGGTTGTACAGAGTTTCAGGGAGAGCATAAGAGAACAATTGACAGGAATGGGGGAAAGAAATACAGTAGAAGACGAATGGGTAGCTCTGAGGGATGAAGTAGTGAAGGCAGCAGAGGATCAAGTGGGTAAAAAGACGAGGGCTAGTAGAAATCCTTGGGTAACAGAAGAAATATTGCATTTAATTGATGATAGGAGAAAATATGAAAATGCAGTAAATGAAGCAGGCAAAAAGGAATACAAACGTCTCAGAAATGATATCGACAGAAAGTGCAAAATGGCTAAGCAGGGATGGCTAGAGGACAAATGTAAGGATGTAGAGGCACATATCACTAGGGGTAAGATAGATACTGCCTACAGGAAAATTAAAGAGACCTTTGGAGAAAGGAGAACCACTTGCATGAATATCAAGAGCTTAGATGAAAACCCAATTCTAAGCAAATAAGGGAAAGCAGAAAGGTGGAAGGAGTATATAGAGGGTCTATACAAGGGCGATGTACTTGAGGGAAAAGTTATAGAAATGGATGTAGATGAAGATGAAATGGGAGATAATATACTGCGTGAAGAGTTTCATAGGGCACTGAAAGACCTAAGTCGAAACAAAGCCCCAGGCGTAGACAACATTCCATTAGAACTACTGACAGCCTTGGGAGAGCCAGTCGTGACAAAACTCTACCATCTGGTGAGCAAGATATACGAGACAGGCGAAATACCCTCAGACATCAAGAAGAATATAATAATTCCAATCCCAAAGAAAGTAGGTTTTGACAGATGTGAAAATTACCGAACTATCGGTTTAATAAGTCACAGCTGCAAATCACTAACACGAATTATTTACAGACAAATGGAAAAACTGGTAGAAGCTGACCTTGGGGAAGATCAGTTTGGATTCCGTAGAAATGTTGGAATCCGTGAGGCAATACTGACCTTACGACTTATCTTAGAAGAAATATTAAGGAAAGGCAAACCTACGTTTCTAGCATATGTAGACTTAGAGAAAGCTATTGACAATGTTGACTGGAATACTCTCTTTCGGATTCTGAAGGTGGTAGGGGTAAAATACAGGGAGCGAAAGGCTATTTACAATTTGTATAGAAACCAAATGGCAGTTTTAAGAGTCGAGGGACATGAAAGGGAAGCAGTGGTTGGGAAGGGAGTGAGACAGGGTTGTAGCCTCTCCCCCATGTTATTCAATCTGTATATTGAGCAAGCAGTAAAGGAAACAAAAGAGAAATTTGGAGTAGGTATTAAAATCCAGGGAGAAGAAATAAAAACGTTGAGGTTCGCCGATGACATTGTAATTCTGTCAGAGACGGCAAACGACTTGGAAGAGCAGGTGATTGGAATGGACGGTGTCTTGAAAGGAGGATATAAGATGAACATCAACCAAAGGAAAACAAGGATAATGGAATGTAGTCGAATTAAGTCGGGTGATGCTGAGGGAATTAGATTAGGAAATGAGACACTTGAAGTAGTAAAGATGTTATTTGGGGAGCAAAATAACTGATGACGGTCGAAGTAGAGAGGATATAAGATGTAGACTGGCAAAGGCAAGGAAAACGTTTCTGAAGAAGAGAAATTTGTTAACATCGAGTATAGATTTTAGTGTCAGGAAGTCGTTTCTGAAAGTATTCGTATGGAGTGTACCCATGTATGGAAGTGAAACATGGACATTGAATAGTTCGGACAAGAAGAGAATAGAAGCTTTCGAAATGTGGTGTTACAGAAGGATGTTGAAGATTAGGTGGGTAAATCACGTAACTAATGAGGAGGTAATGAATAGGACTGGGGAGAAGAGAAGTTTGTGGCACAACTTGACTAGAAGAAGGGATCGGTTGGTAGGACATGTCCTGAGGCATCAAGGGATCACTAATTTAGCCTTGGAGGGCAGCGTGGAGGGTAAAAATCGTAGAGGGAGACCAAGAGATGAATACACTAGCAGATTAAGAAGGATGTAGGTTGCAGTAGGTACTGGGAGATGAAGGAGCTTGCAGAGGTTAGATTGGCATGGAGAGCTGCATCAAACCAGTCTCAGGAAAGAAGACCACAACAACAACAACACCTATAACCGCTTCCTGTCCCCCACAATATTTTTTCTCGGTCTCAGTTTCAATATTTCGAAATTTGCTGTGCTACTTTCATCGTTATAGCTTATCCGACTCAACCACAAACTCTAAATAACCATTGCAGTGCTTCAATAAAGAGCCACCACCTAACCTTCTCTAATGTTCTATGCACGACACCAAAACGTTCAACCACCACAAATTGATTCCATCTCAAATTTCGTAATGAAGCTTTACATTCATCAACACAATGGAACTATACCAGATTGCAATTAAAACTGTAAATGAACGAGAGAACAACTTCTGTATTAATTTACAGTTCATTATAATCCTTTACTGTCAATACGAAAATTTAAATCAGTCTAGGAGCTATAGTGGACACAACTTAATTGGAAGGGAGACTGCGTAAAATAACCCGTGAAATCTCAAATAATAACCTACATTTTCGTGACCCATCCGACCAAAATCATAGGAATTTTAAATCGAAATCATGTTACCATAGTATTTTAAATAGTGTTTATTTCACCACAAACCACCTCTCGACTTTTATACAATGTCAGCGAAATATGATTGCTGCAACCACAGACTAATTAACTTACGATTTACACAAGTATTACTGATATATGAAATATGCATAAAATAAAATATAGCGCGTTTACAGAGGATAGAGTAACTTTTTGTGAAACATAGCAATTTCTATTATGAACAGTGAAGAACTAAAGTTGCTTTCTCATATGGTAATCATTACGTGACAGTGGGTTTGTTGGTTTGTTTGAGGGGTATAGGGACCAAGGTACAGAGCCATTAGTCCCTTGTTCAAGATGCAAACAATGCTCAGGATGAAACAACTCCCAAAATACGTTTGGGAAAAATGGGGGCAAATGAATGCGTAACCACACGTAAAAGAAAACGAATGGCACTAACAAAAAACGGGGAAAACATACACCCTTAGGAAAAGCAGAAGATTGTATTAAAACAACCGACCAGTTGATCCGGGATGGCTCATCACAAGAATAAAAGAGGATGAGCCAGCCACTCTGCATCACACTAAAATGTTCATTCCAAAAAGGTGACATAAACACATGAATGGACAAAACAAACACCGAGACAAACAAATGTAAATAAAGTGTGACAGAGTTAAAATGTAGGGAGGGTGGAGGCCCCAGAAAGAAGACCAAACGATAACCCTCACCCTCACGAGTAAAAGGTAAAACTAAATCTGCCGTTGAGACATTGTCGCTGAACACCGAAGGTAGGTTGCTGGGAAGGTTAAAAGTCTGCCGCAGAGCAGCTAAAACTGGGCAGTCATGCAAGATGTGCACGACAGGCAGGAGGGAGCCACAGTGACACCGAGGTGGGTCCTTGAGACGGAGAAGGTAACCATGTGTTAGCCACGTATGGCCAGTGAGGAGCCGGCAAGCGCAACAGATTCCTTGCGAGTGGCTCGCATGGATGACCGCCACAAATTCGTTGTCTCCTTCATAGCACTGAGTTTATTTGGTGTACTCAGAGTGCGCCATTTAGTATCCCAGATCGCGGAAACCTTGTGGCAGAAGACTTCTCGCAAATCTGTCTCTGGTAGGCCCATCTCCAGAGAAAGTTTGCTGGTGGTCTGTCTGTCCAGCCGGTCAGCAAGTTCATTGTCTGGTATCCCAAAATGGCCTGGTGTCCAAATGAAGGTCACTGAGAGTCCACTGGTGCAGAGGTCATAAAGAGAATCCTAGATTAACAGTACCAAAAGATGCCTAGAGAAGCACACGTCGAGAGCTTGTAGACTCCTTAAGGAATCACTAAAAGTGATGAATGACTCACCAGAGCAGCGGCGGATGTGATGAAATGCGCAATAGCTGGCAAACAACTCTGCATTGAAAATGCTGCAACCTTCCTACAAGGAGCGTTGTTCAGTATGGCCATCATTAGCGTAGGTGTAGCCAACAAGACCGTCGACCAGTGATCCATCGGTGTAAACTATTTATGAGCCCTCAAACTGGCCAAGAAGAGAGATACAATAATGACGGAGCGCCTCAGATGGAACTGAGCGTTTGACTTCTTGCAATAGGTCCAGCCAAACCTGTGGCCGGGGAATGAACCAAGGAGGTGTACGGAAGTGGGCCTGCTGGATAGGTGCTAAGGAGGAAGCGCCGAATTCATGAAGAAGTGACCGAAAATGGACGGCAAAGGGAAGCCAAGTTTTAGGCCGCCATTGCGGGAGACGGACCGCTGTGTTGGGAAAAAGTAGACGGCAATTTGGATGGTGAGTCAAACTATGTATGTGGGCAGCATAATTTGCGAATAGTAGCTGCAGCCAGAGCCGCAATGAATGAACACCAGCATCCACAAGTAGGCTGTTCATGGGCTAGATCGGAAGGCACACGTCGCGAGGCGAACTCCACAGTAGTGGATGGGGACTGGTAGACTCAGTGTAGAGGGGGCTGCCGAACCACATACCACACTCCTGTAATCGATATGGGCCAGGACAAGGGCTTGGTACAACCACAGCAGTGTACGACGATCAGCACCCCAGTCAGTGTGGCTCAGGCATTCAATAAAATTAAGGTACCGCCAGCACTTGTCCTTAAGCTGACGAAGATGGGGAAGCCAACTTAAGTGGGTGTCGAAGACCAGTTCCAGAAAGCGGTAAGACCATACTACATTGAGTATTTGGTTATCGAGGCAAAGTTATGGATGGAGGTGAAATGTCCGACGACGACAGAAGTGCATGACACAAGTTTTGTCGGCCGAAAACTGAAAGACGTGAGTGAGGGCCCACGACTGCACATTCTGCGTAGCTCCCTGCAGTAGGCGTTCAGCTGCAACAGTAGAAGAGGAGCAGGACGAAGTAAAAAAATCGTCGGCATATAGGAGGGGAGATACTGATGATCCTACTGCTGATGCGAGACCATTGATGGCATTTAAAAAAAGTAGCACTCAGAACAGAGCCCTGTGGGACCCTATTCTCTTATACGTGGGGTGCACTATGGAAAGCACCGATGAGAACTCTGAACGTGCGGCGTGACGAAAAGGTCTGTATAAAAATCGGGAATGGGCCATGAAGATCGCAGTCAGGAAGAATTGCGAGGATGTGGATTCGTCGAGTGGTATCATAGGCCTTCATAAGATCGAAAAAGACGGCATTTATGTGTTGTCGCCAGGAGAAGGCTGATCAAATGGCCGACTCCAGGTACACCAAGCTGTCGATGGAGGAGCGTCCTTGGCGAAAACTATCCTGGAACAGAGCCAGGAGGTCCTGAGACTCAAGGAGCCAATACAACCGCTGGCTCACCATACATTCAAGCAGCTTGCACAGAACGCTGGTGAGGCTGATTGGACGATAGCTGTCAACATCTAGTGGTTTCTTCCCAGGATTTAGGACTGGAATGATTACACTTTCCCGCCATTGCGATGGGAATTCGCTATCGCTCCAAATACGGTTGAAGACAGCAAGAAGGTGGCGTTGGAAATGCACTGACAGATGTTTTAGCATTTGCGAATGGATGCGATCTGGTCAGTGGATGTGTCAGGACAGTCGGTAATGGCACTGAGAAATTGTCGTTTCATCCTCGGTTTGATGAGATGAAATTTGTTGTGGTAATTCTCCAATACAGGGATGCGAGCATAATGCTGAGCAAGATGCTCTGCAATTACGTCGAGACCGGCAGATACAGGGTTCTGATAGCTGTAAAGTTGGTGGAGCTTGTTCCAAACCTGGGAGGGAGAGGCATATGTACCAATGGTGGAGATATAGCGTTCCTAGCACTCCTGCTTCCTTCGTTTGATGAGGAGGCGAACTTGTGCTTACCTATTTCAAGGCAATAAGGTTCTCCAGGGAAGCGAGGCTCTTATGACATTGGAAGTTCCACCTAAGGTCCCTAACTGTCACAGCGATTTCCGGCGACCACCAAGGCAGTGACTTCCGCTGGGGGCAAATGGAGGAACGAGAGATTACAGATTGGGCTGCAGCAACAATGGTATTAGTGACGACATGGATCACTTCATCGATGGTGGCCTGCAAAGGATACTCAGTGTTGGTAGTGGATGCGAAAGTGTTAGATTCAGCCTTGAGAAGAACCCACCTGGACGTTAAGATGAGGGACACTGCGGTAGGGACAGGAAGAGTGGGATGTGGTCACTACCACAGAAGTCATCATGTGCTCTCCATTGGATCGATGGGAGAAAGTCGAGACTGCAAACCGAGACATCAATGTCCAAATATGTGCCATGTGCCATACTGAAATGTGTGGGGGCACCTGTATTTAGGAGGCAAAGATCGAGGTGAGTTAGAAGGGTGTGGGGTGGCATGGAGTGACCAAGGATGCAAATTAGGACTCAGCATCACCTGTCGTCACTGGGAGAGTGTTCACATCCAGTACCATGGCTTCTGAGGCGTTAGCAAGAGCTAGTAGCTCAGGGGATGCCAGAATCTCCATCTCATCCTCAGATGCAGAGCCATGGGTGAGTGCTTTAGCAGGGGCACTGGAGGCTCCCATTTCTTGACTGACTTTTTCTTTGATGTTTTTCCACCTCACCACTTCTTAAGGTCTTGTTGGGAGGGCTTCTAAGAAGTAGCTTCAGCGATGGAGGAAGACTATGAAGCCCTTTGACCAGCAACCAGGGGCTCTTTCAACCACTGGCTTGAGTCCACTGGGAGGACTGTGGAAGGTAGTCTGAAGGGATGCCTTCCATATAAGAAGAGCAAGAGAATTCCATTGCTTCTCTGGCTTTGGATAGGGTACTGATGTCCCTGGCATTTTGGGTTGTAATGGTCCAAAAATAGAAGCTTTTGAAGCAACAGCAGAATATGTCCCCCTAGCCAACTGGACGTGGGAGGGAGATGGGTGTCCCTGAAGCCCCACTGAAGCAACTTTAGAGGATGGGCATAATGACGTCAGTGATAGTGACACTGTGGTGGTGGCAGCATAACAAGATAGCATGGGAGTAGGGTTTAGTCTTTCGTATTTGACATTAGCCTTGTGATAAGATAGCCTATCCAGGGACTTATACTACATAATTTTTCGCTCCTTTTGGAGTACTGGGCAGTCCAGTGAGCAGGAGGTTTCATGCTATTCCCAGTTCACACAGGTGGGAGGCAACACACATGGAGTATTCGGATGCTACAATCGTCTGCAATCTCTACATGTGGCACTGGTAGGACATGTGCCCGAATTTCCTGCACTTGTAGCACTGCATAGGAGGGGGGACATAGGCTTTGATGTGACATTGGTACACCACCACCTTGACCTTTTCAGGTAATGAATCACACTCAAAGGCCAACGTGAAGGCACTGGTGGCAACCCTATTGTCTTTGGGTCCCCTGTAAATGCGAGAGATGAAATGGACACTCCACCAGTCTAAATTTATCACATTGCTCGTCATCAGACTGTAACAGGAGGTCGTGATGAAAAATAGCTCCCTGGACCATATTGAGGTTTTTGTGGGGAGTGACAGAAACAGGATTATCACCCAGCTTGTCACAGGCGAGTAACGCCAGGGAGTAGGTTGTGGATGCCATCTGAATCAAAATCGACCCATTGCTCATTTTGGACAGCACTGTCACTTCCCCAAATATTTCGCCTAGGTTTTCAACAAAAAACAGAGGCTTCGTTTCCACAAATGAGTACCCATCAGTTCTGCTGCAAACTAAGTAAAGTGGTGAATAGGGGTCCTGTCACTCTGAAGCTCTACATTCCTTCCAAGGTGTCGCTATGGACGGGAATGGCTTAGGGTCATACTTGTCAGTCTTGAAATCAACTTTTCCTTTCTTAGAGACTGCTGGGGCCATTTGGTCCCCAGCAAAGGATGACATAGTCCATTTTGTTGCTGTTCATCTGCCCTGAGGCCACCCACTCCGTTCAGGAGTTCCCCCCACCTGCACCACCCAGCCACAGCAAAGACCTCCTGTCATGATGGCATTTGCTGGGACTCCTGATGCCCCAGGGAGATGGCAATCTTCCCCTTGGCATATGTGGGGAGTTTAGAGCTCAGGCATCAGCAGTGCAATTCCTGTGTTGTCAGGGAGCTACCACCAATTGGGTATATTACGGCCCCACCAGAACGGACTGTCTACCATGCTGGGCACTGGGCGCAGAGAATCCATTAGTATCATGGGGGTGAATGAGGGCAGGAGACAAGGAAGTAGATGACATACCCTGGAAAATGTCCTGGCCCAAAATGTTGAATTGAAGATTGAAATGCAAAGCCATGATGACGAGAGATTCAGGAGATCGAATCCAAGGACACTATAGATAACTCGTGCACCATGTAAGGTGTCCTTCCCCATAAGGTACGCACTTCTGTGGAATTTGGAAAGTGGCAGGTCAAATCATAGACTGGGACCCGAACTTATACAGCCGAAACGTGTGAGACTCCTTTTAGTCGCCCCTTACAACAGACAGGAACACCTCATGCCTACTCCAACCCCTGGACCCGCAGGGGCTTGACCATGAAGACAGCGGGAGTCACTACAGATGATGAAGGATTCACCTGAGCAGGAGCGGATATACTCTAGGGCGCAAGAGATGACTACCATCTCGGTAGTGAAAGCACTTGAGCTAGGCGGCAATGAGTGTTGTTCAGAATAATCCTCTAGAGTAATAGCATACGACTCGACCAGCAACCATGGAATCGTTATTATAGACCACGTCAGAGCAGTGAAGGTGACTACAATTGAAAGAAAGCGGTGGCGGAGAAAGACACCAACAACGGCTTCTAGGTCACACAGACCCAGTGTTACACTACTGGACATTGAAATTGCTACACCACGAAGATGACGTGCTACAGTCGCGAAATTTAACCGACAGGAAGCGGATGCTGTAATATGCAAATGATAAACTTTTCAGAGCATTCACACAAGGTTGGCGCCGTTGGCGACACCTACAACGTGCTGGCATTAGGAAAGTTTCCAACCGATTTCTCATACACAAACAGCAGTTAACCGGTGTTGGCTGGTGGAACGTTGTTGTGATGCTTCGTGTAAGGAGGAGAAATGCGTACCATCACGTTTCCGACTTTGATAATGGTCGGATTGTAGCCTATCGCGATTGCGGTGTATCGTATCGCGACATGGCTGTACGCGTTGGTCGAGATCCAATGACTGTTAGCAGAATATGGACTCGGTGGGTTCAGGAGGTAATACAGAACGCTGTACTGGATCCCGAAGGCCTCGTATCACTAGCAGTCTAGATGACAGGCATCTAATACTCACGGCTGTGACGGATCGCGCAGCCACGTCTCGATCCCTGAGTCAACACATGGGGACGTCTGCAAGACAACAACCACCTGTACGAACAGTTCGACGTCGTTTGTCGAAGCGTGGACCATCAGCTCGGAGACCACGGTTGCGGTTGGCCTTGACGCCGCATCACAGATAGGAGCGCCTGCGATGGTGTACTCAACGACGAACCGGGGTGCACGAATGGCAAAACGTCATTTTTTCGGATGAATCCAGGTTCTGTTTACAGCATCATGATGGTCGCATCCGTGTTTGGCGACATCGCGGTGAACGCACATTGCAAGCGCGTATTCGTCATCGCCATACTGGAGTATCACCCGGCGTGATGGTATGGGGTGCCGTTGGTTACACGTCTCGGTCAGCTCTTATTCACATTGACGGCACTTTGAACAGTTGACGTTACATTTCAGATGTGTTACGATCCGTGGCTCTACCCTTCATTCGATCCCTGCGAAACCCTACATTTCAGCAGGATAATGCACGACCGCATGTTACAGGTCCTGTACGGACCTTTCTGGATACAGAAAATGTTCGACTGCTGCCCTGGCCAGCACATTCTGCAGATCTCTCACCAATTGAAAACGTCTGGTCAATGGTAGCCGAGGAACTGGCTCGTCACAATACGCCAGTCACTACTATTGACGAAGTGTGGTATCGCGTTGAAGCTCAATGCCCAGGCGTATCAAGGTCGTTATTACGGCCATAGGTTGTTGTTCTGGGAACTGATTTCAAAGGATCTACACACCCAAATCACATGTCAATTCTAGTATAACAGATTTGTCCAATGAATACCCGTTTATCATCTCAATTTTTTCTTGGTGTAGCAATTTTAATGGCCAGTAGTGTATTTACTCCTGAAAGTTATTGTTGTTTCAATGTTTAACACTGATACAGTAATTTTGGACTAGTCTAATGAGAATCTTTGTGCAGTCATCAGTGACACAAGCTTTATGCAAATTTTGTCTTTAATAAATGTTTATTAAAAAAGTAAATGTAATCCATGCCCAATGAATCGCTCCACCCTCTCCCTCTGTGGCCTAGGTACCTGTCACACAGTCAAACGCTTTTGAGATAAAGAAAACAAATATTGTTTCCATTTATTTTTTTAAATTCAACCTCCATGGGCTGTAGCCCACAGAGAATCTGACCAACGTAATTTTTTTTAACAAGTCACACGTATTCTGACCTCAAACATTTACGTTAGGAACTAGAAATCTCTGAGGAGTCTTGCCCTTTCAGTAATCAGAACCTTTATCTAGTAGCTCAACAATAGTTTTAAAAAGTGACAGACTTTCATCGGGGACCTGCCCCAAACACGTTAACACACCCAACGGGCTTCTGCTCACAGGAGTAATCAATATCAGCAGGGTTATAGCCTCGCAAGCTCAGTCAATTAATATTCTAATAAAGATCATCAAATATCGTTGCAGGAACCAACTTTTAAGTTATAAGGCATTCAAAG
The DNA here is from genome assembly GCF_021461385.2 of Schistocerca piceifrons. Classification (NCBI taxonomy): domain Eukaryota; kingdom Metazoa; phylum Arthropoda; class Insecta; order Orthoptera; family Acrididae; genus Schistocerca; species Schistocerca piceifrons. Next base: position 135,520,005 of record NC_060138.1, on the reverse strand, counting down.
GTCTTTAACAAGACCTGCCATCGGATCAATGAAGGTTAACGTTACAGCTGAACTAGAAATTTCAAAATTTTACAGGGCACCTGCCGAAACCGATACGCACTTAATAGACATCAACCCACAGAAGAATTTAACCAATAGCTTCCAGAAAGTTTAAGGAACTGAAATACTAAATTTCTTTATTCCGGTTATGATAGTAGGCTGTCACCTCTATACACACAGCTCGTCTCTGAGAGCCAAACGGACAAACTGTATCTATCCATTAAGTACTTCAAGGGAGAAATTTTTATAAAATTACTGTAATCAGAGTAGCTTAATAGAATGACATGTATTAAAACAGAACTTAAGAAAAATCACAATATCAGTAAAGCATATGAATAAAATTGCAATACTTTGCTACCAGAAAACAATCGGAGTGTACACAACACCATTCCTTGTTCCAGCGCCGGCTTTGTCGCACTGCGTTATAGCCGAAGTTTTCATTTTTGGTTGCCGTTAGTGCCACGCTAAAGGCCTTACGCTCTGCACTAAAAATACCTGGGAACACAGTAGCAAGCGGGCGTCTAAAACAAATAACAGAGGTCCAGGATTAATTTACACATCATGGCGGGCACATCAGTCATACGTAACCTCTGCATTTCAGACGTGAACTAACAACAATTTTTGCAGGCTGACCAGAGCTATAAGAATAAAGTCTTGCTTATCACTCTATTACATTATGACCTGAGTTTGCTGGTCAATAATAAGCAGTGGGAAAGTGAGGCCAACACTTCTAACAGGTTTTATTCTACCCTCTGGAATTCAAACCCGGAGCACAGAAGGTTAATGTCACTGACAACGTAAAATACAGGTCATACGTTTGTGGAAAACAGCACTAATAGACGCAGCGCAGAAGACACTCACAGTTCATTGCACTGCAGACAGACAACACATGAAATGTATTCGCAGTTGGGAATATGAACAACCATCTGCTGTATAAAAGAATGACGACTGTGAAAATTTGTGCCGGATCGGGACACCAACCTGGATGTACGTCTTATCGTGAGCGGTCGCCTTACCATTTGGCTATATGAGCACAACTGACGCCAGAACCAACTTTCATATGTTCTCAAAAACATTTGTCTAAAACCTGTACTCCTACACCCATTATGTACTTTCCCGTACAGGGGAGACATTTTACTTGAAAGACGCTTTCCCTGTGCCGGCGGATAAATAGGACACTGCAGTGCCTGTGTTATTACGAATTACAATGAAGTGTTCCTTCGGACATGCATGCATATCCGGATGTCCATATTCTCAACTACGAACTCACTGCCACGCGGGATTAGCCGAGCGGTCTCAGGCGCTGCAGTCATGGACTGTGCGGCTGATCCCGGTGGAGGTTCGAGTCCTCCCTCGGACGTGGGTGTGTGTGTTTGTCCTTAGGATAATTTAGGTTAAGCAGTGTGTAAGCTTAGGGACTGATGACCTTAGCAGTTAAGTCCCATAAGGTTTCACACACATTTGAACGAACTCACTTTATGTATTTCTTAACGACTACAATCACTGCAGCGCCCGTTCCTTCTGACATGCAGCCATATCCGAAAGAGCGTTGTATCAAATCGGAGTAAGACAGACTCTGCAATATCGTATCGCAGACAGACAAGACCAGAGCACAGTACCCTAAAATCGTACATACATCTCGCACCACAGGAAGTAGACCAAAGCAATGCCGGCCGCTGTCGCTCTCCTGTTCCCCGGTATGCACTCCAGAGAACCGCGGTTCGAAGGCCAGCACTGCCCAACCCAGCCGGAAGACGACCACTCACTTCAGCATCACAACGCCTCCTCTCGGCCCTCGCGCCAACCAGATAGAAACTGAAGTCGTCGCCGTCCTTCCTACGCGCTGCTTCATAAGCATTTCAAAATACGCCACACGACCCCGCCCCACCCCCCACCCAATCACCCAGAGCTGAGTCACAATCAGTGTCTCTGCTCCTGATTGCGATCGTAGAGAAAAATCTATATGCACGCATCAGATGCCATCACAAGTAGCCAATGGGCAGTGCGGATTGAAGTTGTGCAGAAACGGGATGGCTCACTTCGCACCTGTGGAAATTTCATTAAGACGGTTAATTCTCAGTCTGTTATTCATTCATATCGTAGTCGCATGCCAGAATAATTGATTTCATAATTAGGTGGTGGTATATAATTTGACAAGTTATATCTTGAAATATATTTCCAAATTTTTGGGCCAAAACGTACAGAGACTTATGGCGATAAATAGCCCGTATGATCTCCGAACCATCGTAAAAGGTAACCCTTCACAACAGCCAACGAACTGAGTTTGTTCCATCGAAATTTAGAGCAGTTAATTCGAAAAGCTCCAAATGCTTTGAACTACCTTGACGACAGAATTGCCTCAAGCACAGCTCCACATAAACTCTTACTGAAGCTGGAATCTGTGTTCATTCTTCTACAAGCGGCAAATATGGAATGCGGTAGAGACAAGTGCATCTTCTTTCAACACAAAGTGCCACACTTTGCAGGCGGTCCCGACACCGCATCAAGCCGACGCCGCAACACGTTGGCGCCATTACAAGCCTTCCCGTTCCCAAGGACATCATGCATATCAGGACAAATATATTATTATTCGAAAATTCTCGTTCGTGCAGCATCTATGAGTGAATCACTGCACAATGGAACTGGAACGGTGAATGGAAATCTGCACTTAACAAACCGAAACAATGTTTGCTTGACGCCAAACGTGTTACGACATACGGTCGGGCCAAAACGCGCGCAGCTGCTGTGGATGCCTGGGACTGGGCCGTAGGCTTCATTCTGTCGGAACTACATCATAGTTTTAAACGACCAACTGCGTCCACTTAAAAGACTCTGACAGTGGCACGGAGAAATTAGTCAGACCACAAAAGGAGGCTCTTACGATTACATATGCTGTCAAGAAGTTTCATCATTACTTTACGGATGAAAATTCATCCTCGTCACGGACCAGAAACCTTTAGTATCTATATTTGGACCTAAGAGTACGATTCCTGCAGGGATAGCTCAAACTTTGCGGGCTAGGTGCTTCTTTTGTAGAATTACGACTATGCAATTATATTCCAACCCATGACACAGCAAGAGAAGACAAATTTACTTTCGTGTCTGCCAACAGGAGAAGACAAACCGTTTGACTCGTTAGCTGATGTTTGTTTTTCAGTACATATCGGTACGCAAGACAGCAGAACATTTGCCTGTAAACAGTAATTTAATTGCCAAACTTGTTTCTAAAGGTCCTGTTTGGTCTAACTTCAGCCAAAGGCGTGATCTAACAATAGGACGTTACGTTACTTGTTGCGGAATGACGCAGATGAAACCTTATTATCATATGAGGTATGCACTTACACTGTACAAAGGTGTCGTTCTGGCGCATTCTTAGTCAGCGAACGCACAGTGCAATGCAGTGCTATAGATGCTACATCAATGCCACTAGGGCATAATTCGTACTAAACACACTGCTGCTGGAAAAATATTGACAAAAACATTGAAATGATGTTGGCTATATGCCTTTTATGTAAAAATACCAGTCAGATCTCACTCCATAATATTTTCGATAGCCACAGGCTGCAGAATACTGATCACGTCTGTATACTGATATTACAGAACTGTTTCTTGGAAGCTACTGGTTCGTCCACGTCAATGCTTTCCCCAAACTTTCATTTGTTTTAAAGATGTCATCAGTATCTTTGACAAAGACTGTTAATTCTTTGCCTAAGGTCTATCCTACTACTGAGGAAGTGCCGAAATTGTCAGTGACAACGGCACAATATTTTCTTCTCCGGAATTTAAATGCTATGTGGAATTAAAGCCATTTGCTCTTCAGGACTGCACCACTCATTCCATGAACTCGTACATGACGCAGCTGGTTTAACAGTTCAGTAGTGACCACGCCTTACTGATATTTCTTTCTTCTTCTCACCGCAGAGTGACTCACATGATGCACAGCCTCCAGCGGAGAAATTTCAGACATTTTTCCAGTCGACATTTATGTCAAATTTAAAACTACTCCCGCATCCGCAAGCTGAACTTTATCAACAGACAAAACCTGTTGTGTCACCGCCAGACACCACACATGCTAGGTGGTAGCCCTTAAGTAGGCCGCGATCCGTTAGTATACGTCGGACCCGCGTGTCGCCACTATCAGTGATTGCAGACCGAGCGCCGCCACACGACGGGTCTAGTCTAGAGAGACTCCCTAGCACTCGCCCCAGTTGTACAGCCGACTTTGCTAGCGATGGTTCACTGACTACATACGCTCTCATTTGCAGAGACGACAGTTTAGCATAGCCTTCAGCTACGTCATTTGCTACGACCTAGCAAGGCGCCATTTTCAGTTACTATAATTAGTATCTTCAAGAATGTATTCTGAACAGATAATACTGTGAATCATGTACCGTCAAGGGCGAGGTTCATAATTAATGGATTAAAGTTAAGTATGAAACTAATTACGTCCGCTTTCTGAATTCTCATTCCTTGTCATGTTCCAGACCTCACGTCAGTATAGTTCTTCCCTCCTCACTCCAGCCTGCGTGAGCTAAAACGCGTGCTTTTCAGCCTCCACTCGTAAATCGGTGTTGGCTCTTCTGCTAATACAAAAAAACCATTTTTATAAAACTGCGTGTAGTGGTACTGATTTCAACGTACAAGTGTGGAAGAAAGTTGTGATTTCCTGGAATAGTCGTAGAGCAGCTTGGTAGTATCAGGCTGCACCGTGCTCACATGCATTTACATAGATCTCCTAGACTGTTTTCGTTTTCAGAATCAGAAGCCCTGTACACAACCAGCCGTTCGATTCAGCCGGCTGCCACCCTGCCAGAGCCTCCTGCAGAGGGTCTCAGCTGCGTCCATCTTGTGTCGAACCGATGGAAGTGGGTGTCGTACCTCCCTCCTCACATGAGCTTACGGACGTATAAGAGGCGAATGCTTCACCAGCAGCCTCCTCACAGTTGTCTTGCGTGGGTTTCCAGCGGTGCCAGGGGTTAATGCAAGGAGGAGCAATAGTCGTGCAAACAGCAAACGCACCCTGACAGGGGAGGAGGAGGACGCCAATGAAGGCAGCCGGCTTCACCAGCTTCCCCATCCAGGTGAGGGATGTTGGCCACCAAGCAAGAGAAACGCAACAAATACCGCGAGAGGCCGCCACAACACGGACACAGCCAGTCGCCCTGTGCCTCTCAGGTCCGTGCAGCAGCCTCCAAACAGCACTCACAATCCCGGCCCACTTTCTGCTCCTGCGTCACTTGTTAAAGTGTGTCATATACATCCGTCGGCAGTGTGGACAGCTGGCTTTGGGATCGCTGTCAACTGTAGACTACACTGCTTCCGCCTTATACTGACGCACTTGGAAATTCTTCTGGCGACGGGCACCAAAACAGAACGCGCCTTGGACGTCCAGACACTTCTGCACCTGTGGTGAGATGGCTCCCAACCAGCAGCTAGACAGCAGAGGTCAATGCTTGCAGCCAGTTCTGTACTCTGAAGAGTACCTCACAACTTAACGGTCGCTTTGTGCAGAGAACTTGGAACATTAATAGAGTGTCTGTAATATTACTCTGAGTTATACTGACAGTACCACAGACTGTCGAGATACAGCAAAGTCATTTGTATTTCTTATTATGTTTTTGAACAATGTCTGCGTTGACAATTCACATCATACAACGGACCTTGAACAGGCACTGCATAACGATCCACAGCTGCCATGAAACGTAACGGAATTTGATTCGCAAATCGCAAATCTAAATTGATTTCAGCTGTACTGTTTGACGGCGACATGTGAAAATCTGTGTCTGAGTTGGTCTCGAACCTGGATTTCTCGTTTATCGCTAGCGGTCGCATAACCGCTTTAGATATCCGAGCATGCATCCAGCACTTACCCAAAACCTCCGTACGTCACACTTGTTCACATCTCCTAATGTTCACACACACAGTATGTGATTCCCACCACAGTGACATTCGATGTAATCGTTGTCTTTACTCGTTGAGCCATGTGATACTTTGTATTATTGTGAGATGTAAGTGTTGACAGTTCGCGTTATACAATGTTCCATCAGACCTGCGGGAACAGTTTTGGCAGTCGTAGTCCAGCACAAATTTTCATAAGTCATCGATAAACAGCACAGCTGAAGTCAGTTTGTGACTCAAATTTTATAATATTTAGATTCCATTTATGAGGTTAAGGACATCAAGAGCCACAATTTAGAATGTAGCAGAGTGAAGCACCATTTTCTTAAATACCCTTAATAAATCGTTGTGTTTCGACATTTCTGTAATAGTGATGCCCTATCAGACAAGTGTTTAATACTCATAGCGTGCAACAATTGTCTTTAAGGAACTCTAGCAGGGAAAAGTTTTTCTGCTAATGTGGGTTTTTGGGCTTCGTTACTACAGGCACCTGCTGCATGCCTTTTGATAGTGTAGTTATATAACATAGTCGTACAGCAGAAAACACTAAGGTTAATGTTATGGACTGATAACCTTATCTACAAATTCAAAGATTCTATACCTAAGATATATCGCTGTATTTCTATTTTCATCGACACTCAATGTGTTTGTAAGAGAAGCTATGATTTATTTGCATCCTATGGATTATATCACAGTTTTATGGGTGAATCATCCGAGATTTTAAAGTATCTATATATGTATCAATCTCGAGGTATACTAAATACACCATTGTAGAAACTAGCAGGCCACTTAACAGAATCCGTTTTTGGCAAACATACAATTCACGTGTTAAGTCTCCAGAGAATCTGAAACTGTAATCCCATACTTCAAAAAGATTTTAAGAACATAACTTTCAAGTTCATAAGTTGAAGATTTGTAAGATAGTAAATCAAAAGTAGTACCGTTTAGGTCGATGAATAATGTTTTCTCCTTTTTTTAAGTTTTGTAGTTCTACTTACAGAACCCCACTACAACAAATTTGTAGGAGATCCTTGCTATGTGTTGTACTTGAAATTGGCTGCGCTGTATCTTTATATCAACCTCATACTCTCCTGGATATCAGATTTCCTTTTGTCGATTATTAGCACACGTATGTATCGCATTACACTGCAGAAGTTAGTTTGTATCACATTCATCTAGCTCATTGATCACACTGCGGCTCACAAGTCCTAACACTGGATACTGTGCAGAGAAAGTATCTGTCAAGTGTTACTGAATGTGGGGGTAGAATACTGTGACAACATCTCTCCATTTACCACAAGGCAGCGGCATACGCTTACGACCTATTATTGTTTGACAAGGTCGGTATGGAAAGAGCTCAAGTACCAGTACTTATCCCAGAGCACTTGATCGTCCAAGATTATACACTAGCCTTGAACACAGCATTCGCCTATGTGCAATTAAGTGTTAAGTGATGAATGACTGAAGGAAAAAAGATGCTGAATAGACTTTGAGACTTCAAAAACGAGAATTCCCAAACTAGTAGTTATAGAAAAATTTGCACAGCGTAGCAAATACGTACAGGTAACAGAAATATTGGTCGAGTGCGTGAAATGAAGAACAGCAGTATAGCAGGGAAGGTTCTGCTCCAGATAACGATCTCATCAAATCGGTGCGAGGTTACAAACCAGGGAACAACTGAGAGTTGATCAAGGTCACACAGGATAATCCCACCACATCTTAGGCAGTTGTACAATACAGGTCAAATAACATAAAAATGGCAGCAAACCCCTTCTATCCTTCTCAGACAATGATATCACATCAAATGGTGGGAAACGCAATGGACGAATAAGAATCAAGGTGCACAACTTTACTGCTTTACTATATTATCAACCCAGCAGCCCAAGCCCCTATCATTCAAAGTCCGATCTTCATAGTGAGCGGAAGATTGTAAGAGGAAAGCAAAAAATTAACAAAAGTGAATCCACTGACTCCCAAGATCTAAAATGCTATAAATATTAAAATATGTATGATGTCCTCAATATATTTTTGTCTGAAAAAAACTTGATACATCTATCTTCTTGTTGTTGAATTACTTGCCTCTTGCACCATTATCTGTCCATATGGATAGCAGAAGATGATGCGGTTGTTCAATTTGGATTAACTACATGTGATCTGATCATGAATTAAAAATGGTTAATATTATTAATATTTCTTATCCTAAATGTGTTTTTGAATATATTTTACAGAAGTGTGATCAGGGAGAGAAATCGACATTGGTTTTGCTATTGCTCGGCAGCCATTGATACAGTATTGAATGCATACTGCATCATCAATTAATAACCTGCATTTTCTTCGAGATGTTGTTTTGAGGTCCTATGCATTGAAAGAAACACTGCTCTTCTACGCAGATTTCTTTCCATAGGAATGCATCACTATTAGAAACGGACCAACAGTCACAGATTGTGCTGATTAATAAGTTCATTCCCATCATGAAGATATTTCTGTGTTCTCTTTTTGCTAATGACATGATACAAACAGCACTGAGTGATTTACTGGAGAGGGAAGAGGAAATATATGGTGAAATTTCAGCATCATCAACATGGACCAACCAGAGCCCCCAGGCACAAGGGGAAAAAGATAATTAATTCGTCTTGAATGTAATTTTCTAATAACAACACAATTTTCCTATTGTTACTAACAAATATATATTCGAACATATGTTTCAGATTTGCTATCGTTCCAGCAGTGCAACACATCCCTGAATCAATTACTAGCAGAACTGTAGAATGAAGAAATTCAGATACTACTGGACGCACTACCTAACCAGCAGCAGCAGCTCACAGAAGGACCTCCCCATTTATTGGAAGTAGTGTCTTCAACCATACTTTATCACCACCTCAGCAAAAACCTTCGTCCAACTGTACTGCACCATTGCAGCAGTGACTGACATGTAGAAGCTGTCACAGCTCACAGAACTACAAAGGTACTACCGTTCGCCAGCACATATAGCTATAGAGCCTTAAATTTAAACGAGTAAATGTGAGCTTTGATTCGTGTAACGACATTGCTGTTTTTACTTGAAAACATGCAACATGTTGATTTCAGATTTCAATATCCATGGTACACGTGGGAATATGAGATCAGTATGATGGCCTACAGAAAGAATAAGATGACAGATGAGTATGATTCTTCCCATATACTGACTGACATTCAAATACTTAATTCACAGTAGTTGATATGTATGGTGAGACTGTGTTAGGATTAACTTCAACTGACCAAGATGTGTTCTTAAAGTATTCTAGTGTTGCGTAACTAATGAACACAAGTTAGTCCATGATGTACACTGTAAGACTATCAACTATGTTAGGAAATGTAGGCCCACTGATTCTACGAGACACTGTGGAGTAAACTGATGGAGTCAGCTCGCCGAATTCTTTGTCCATCAGAAGAAACACTCACTCAGCTGTCTGATTTATGTGGCACTGGAATTGAGGTATAAATGTGTGAGTAAATTGTTCTGGATTAGGTACGGAACTGAACACGTATTTAAGCCTATTCATACAGCCTGTAATATGTATGTTTAGGAACTGTTGGTGTAGTCTTCAGTCCTGAGACAGGTTTGATGCAACTCTCCATGCTACACTACATTGTGCAAGTTTCTTCATCTCGCAGTACCTATTGCAACCTACATCCTTCTGAATCTGTTTAATGTATTCATCTCTTGGTCTCCCTCTACGATTTTTACTCTCTACGCATCCCTCCAATACTAATTTGGTGATCCCTAGATGCCTCAGAACATGTCCTACAAACCGATCCCTCCTTGTAGTCAAGTTGTGCCACAAATTTCTCTTCTCCCCAATTCTGTTCAATACGTCCTCATTAGTTATGTGATCTACCCATCTAATCTTCAGCCTTCTTCTGTAGCACCACATTTCGAAAGCTTCTATTCTCTTCCTGTCCAAAATATTTATCGTCCATGTTTCACTCCCATACACGGCTACACTCCATACAAATACATTCAGAAACGACTTCCTGACACTTAAATCTATACTCGATGTTAACAAATTTCTCTTCTTCAGAAACGCTTTCCTTGCCACTGCCATTCTACATTTTTTGCTTCCCAAATAAAAAAACTCCTTTACTACTTCAAGTGTCTCATTTCCTAATCTAATTCCCTCAGCATCACCCGACTTAATTCGACTACATTCCATTAGCCTTGTTTTGCTTTTGTTGATGTTCATCTTATATCCTTCTTTCAAGACACTGTCCATTCCGTTCAACAGTTCTTCCAAGTCCTTTGCTGTCTCTGACAGAATTACAATGTCATCGGCGAACCTCAAAGTTTTTATTTCTTCTCCATGGATTTTAATACCTACTCCAAATTTTTCTTTTGTTTCTTTTACTGCTTGCTCAATATACAGATTGAACAACATCGGGGAGAGGCTACAACCCTGTCTCACTCCCTTCTCAACCGCTGTTACCCTTTCATGCCCCTCGACTTTTGTAACTGCCATCTGGTTTCTGTACAAATTGTAAATAGTTTTCGCTCCCTGTATTTTACCCATGCCACGTTCAGAATTTGAAAGAGAGTAGTCCAATCAACATTGTCAAAAGCTTTTTCTAAGTCTACAAATGCTAGAAACGTAGGTCTGCCTTTCTTAATCTAGCTTCTAAGATACGTCGTAGGGTCAGTATTGCCTCACGTGTTCCAATATTTCTACGGAATCCAAACTGATCTTCCCCAAGGCCGGCTTCTACCAGCATTTCCATTCGTATGTAAAGAATTCGCGTTAGTATTTTGCAGCTGTAGCTTATTAAACTGATAGTTCGGTAATTTTACATCTGTCAACACCTGCTTTCTTTGGGATTGGAATTATTATATTCCTCTTGAAGTCTGAAGGTATTTCGCCTGTCTCATACATCTTGCTCACCAGATGGTAGAGTTTTGCCAGGAATGGCTCTCCCAAGGCTGTCAGTAGTTCTAATGGAATGTTGTCTACGCCCGGGGCCTTGTTTCGACTTAGGTCTTTCAGTGCTCTGTCAAAATCTTCACGCAGTATCGTATTTCCCATTTCATCTTCATCTACATCCTCTTCCATTTCCATAATTTTGTCCTCGGGTACGTCGCCATTGTATAGACCCTGTATATACTCCTTCCACCTTTCTGCTTTCCCTTCTTTGCTTAGAACTGGGTTCCCATCTGAGCTCTTGATATTCATGCAAGTGGTTCTCTTTTCTCCAAAGGTCTCTTTAATTTTCCTGTAGACAGTATCTATCTTACCCCTAGTGACATAAGCCTCTACAGCCTTACATTTGTCCTCTAGCCATCCCTGCTTAGCCATTTTGCACTTTCTATCGATCTCATTTTTGAGACGTTTGTATTCCTTTTTGCCTGCTTCATTTACTGCATTTTGATATTTTCTCCTTTCATCAATAAAAAATTCAATATTTCATCTGTTACCCAAGGGTTTCTACTAGCCCTCGTCTTTTTACCTACTTGATCCTCTGCCGCCTTCACTACTTCATTTCTCATAGCTACCCATTCCTCTTCTACTGTATTTCTTTCCCCCATTCCTCTCAATTGTTCCCTTATGCTCTCCCTGAAACTCTGTACGACCTCTGCTTTAGTCACTTTATCCAGGTCCCATCTCCTTAAATTCCCACCTTTTTGCAGTTTCTTTAGTTTTAATCTACAGTTCAAATCCAATAGATTGTGGTCAGAGTCCACATCTGCCCCTGGAAAGGTCTTACGATTTAAATCCTGGTCCCTAAATCTCTGTCTTATCATTATATAACCTATCTGTAACCTGTCAGTTTAGGAACTACAAGTTTGTTTTCTATAAAACACCCCACATGCCAGTGTAATCACGTAGTCGAAACACATCCTCTACAAGGGTCCTGCGAAAACCGATTGGTCCTGCAGTGATGATCCTAGAAAATAGAGGAAGAAGAGGACTCGTTCGTAACTGTCTATTAACATACGTCCTTTACTTGTAGGGCTGCATATTTTCGAAAACTGATTGTGTCCTAACACTGTTACAACATTATGAGGTGGTTCCCTTCGGGCATGAAAATATTTTTTATTAAACTCTCATTCATCCGAAATATCAGCTATTGCAGGAAACAGTAAGTGGAGAATATACCTGACATTCATCGAAAGCTGCAATATTCGACCACCTGAAAAAGGGAAGCCAAGCAACCTTGGTTACCATCTGCTAATCCATGCATTTTATTTGAGCCGATAGACTTAAGGGCTCTGAAGCAATAAATCTGAGATAATGCGAACGTTATTATAGCTTTAAAACTAGACAATCTGAATGTTAAGCGTACTTACCTGATTCATCTAGGAATTCAATGAATTCGTCACCATATGTGGGGATTACTGGATTAGCTCTCAGTATGGCTACTTGCTTATTGATAAAATGACGAAACTGAATGGGGGTCAATGTACACGAAGCATGTATGAAATTCTGCTTAAAAGACATTGTAACAAACTGAAAACCTTTCAGTAAATTGTAGTCTACGGAGAAATTCGGATGGGGGCAGTGTGTTGATCACAATGGGACGCAACACAAGTCATACATACATTTGTATGTCGACCGAAGAATCAAGACCGTCAACACAAGATTAACAGTACTGAATAGCAGCATCGAGAAAGGAGCTACTACAAATAAATCTCAGCTGAGTGACAGAATCCGGCGAAGCTGGAAAGCTATCGACACAGAGTTAACATAATAGGATGGTATTATCGAGGTAGCAGTTACACAAGTCGGAGAGTTGAATAACGGAACCCAGCGACATGAGACATACGTAGAGGTAAAACCTGAAACAGTCAGAGGAAGTGTCAATTTACGACAGAACCGTGTATCCAAAGAAATAGCTATGAAAATTAAGGTTTAGGACTCTCTGTCGGGGGAAACGAAGAGTCCCTCAACAAGCATCTTAGAGCAATTAAGAAGGAGGAGGAGGAGATTAGTGTTTAACGTCCCGTCGACAACGAGGTCATTAGAGACGGAGCGCAAGCTCGGGTGAGTGAAGGATGGGGAAGGAAATCGGCCGTGCCCTTTCAAAGGAACCATCCCGGCATTTGCCGGAAGCGATTTAGGGAAATCACGGGAAACCTAAATCAGGATGGCCGGAGACGGGATTGAACAGTCGTCTTCCCGAATGTGAGTCCAGTGTGCTAACCACTGCGCCACCTCGCTCGGTAATTAAGAAGGTGAACAACAGATGACCACACCTAGCCCCACCCCACAGTACATAAGCTGCGTATGCGACAGAAAGTCGACAAAACGCAAGATCATAGAAGCACAGAAAGCCATTAATTGCAAATTTTGACTCCTGAAAGTGGGATCGTTCGATCATGAACAGTCATTTTCTGAAACTTTTAGACTAACAACAGAGAGAATTACACAACTCTCACTCAAAATCATGGCGTCAGATAGCAGCCGAAAAAGAAGAGAAGAAGAAATAGGTGAATGATGTAGTACTACCAATGTTATCACCTGTCACAGTGCTAGCGAATTAGATAACACTTACGGGTTCAGTGGAGATCAGCCGTACATTCTGGGAAAGTTACCTACATCGTTAACGAAGGACGCCATCTGGTTGGAGCAGGAAGTTTGATTGGCCGCCTGGTTTAGTGGAGCTAATATCCCAAAATAACTTCAAACTCCCAAAAGTGTATGCCAAAAGAAAAGAGATCATATGCTGAAATACTACGTATGACTAACACACATGGGTGAGACAACACTCTAAAAGGAATATTAGAAAGCAGAAACGCTAAGAAATACACCAGCATTGTTAGGTGACTGGTAGGTGGTGAACATAGCGAACACCATGACGTCGACATTCCACATAAAAAGGAACATACTACCTCTGGAGAATATACATTATGGTGATGCTAACGAAATGATAGGCAGAGTACGGCTGTTGACAGTGTCACCCACGGCGGTAAGTACAGTGCACACGAACGAAATAATATCAGTCATCTTGGAGCTTCGAAAAGGACGAATTACTGAATAATAATGGACACCTTGGTCCACGAACTGCACAGGCCTGCTAGCAAAACATGTCATGCAACCCATTTACAACATGTCGTTTATATGATTTATGGCAGTCCCATTCTGTGGATGAGAGAGTGTTCATGATCGAATGAGAGGTACAAATACCTCATTCTACATTCGCCTGGTCCCTTCCTGTAAAGGTGAAGACTGGAAGGGATGTGTTGTAGGTGTCTGAATAATTGCTGCAGCCTGGTAAGAATCGGTGCCTTGGTAATCTGCAAACCGACCACGGAGTTGGTAGTGATGTAATACGGAACAAACAACTTCATGTCATTCTGCCATGTGTAAACGAGTATTGTGGAGTATCTGAACAGAAATATTAAATTTCGTATGCAAATGAAATTTAATCCTCTTAGTTGATGTGATTCTTGAGTTTCTCCCGGCGTATTTGATAATCAAAATATCCACAGGTATGCTGCCGGTCTATAGTGTCCAAAGGGCACAATATTTCGGCGATCATACATGTCGCCATCATCAGGTGAACTGACGGACTGAGCTCCGTTGAACCTGCCGGCAAGGAGATCCGTACGCTATGGCTGCTCAGAGGGAACTGGGTTCGGTCGCGGCGGAGATTTAAATACCCTCCGCCCGCGGCGCGCTCCCTCCGCCGTCCGCGCCCCGCACCACGGCCGCCCGCATTCTGAAGAAACACCGGGTCGGAGCTGTGTTTTGTCCTCCAAATAAAACTCGTGCACTGGTGGGGAGCGCCAAGATGACCTCGGTTTGAGGAAGGCCGGCGTGTACCAGATTCCGTGTCAATGTGGCAAGTCGTATATTGGTCAGACGATGCGTACCGTCGAGGATCGATGCCGTGAACACCAGAGGCACACTCGGCTGATGTATCCGAGCAAGTCGGCGGTCGCTGAACATTGTTTGTCGGAAAATCACGCCATGGAGTATGACCGCACGAGGATTCTGGTACAGACGTCGAGATACTGGGGCAGCGTTGTTAGAGAGGCCATCGAAATTCCCACCAATGACGACAACATAAACCGTGACTGTGGCTATAGTCTTAGCAAGGCTTAGGAACCAGCGATCGGGTTAATCAAGAGTAAATCGAGCAAACGTATAGTTGTGACGACCACGGCGTACAGAGCCATCACACCGACGTCATCTCAGACGCCGTCGCAATCTGTTCCACCGCGCGACCGTGGCCCGGGGCGCGGACGGCGGAGGGAGCGCGCCGCGGGCGGAGGGTATTTAAATCGGCCGCCGCCGCGACCGAACCCAGTTCCCTCTGAGCAGCCATAGCGTACGGATCTCCGTGCCGCCACGTTCACAGGAGCTCAGTCCGTCAGTTCACCTGATGATGGCGACATGTATGATCGCCGAAATATTGTGCCCGTTGGACACTATAGACCGGCAGCATACCCGTGGATATTTTGATTATTCTTAGTTGATAGTTATGGCTAGACGTTCTATCATAAATAATTGGGGAATATAATCGAACTGAACATCGTACAGTTGAGATAAGACCGATCAATGTACATGTCAGTGTACTTCTGAATACAGAATACTATCGTATTAAGTAGGTGCAGCAGGGAAAACAAAAGTTCAATGTAGGTGATTTGATGTGTATTTCGAAATAAAATACTGGGTTTGAGGAGTCTTACCTTCTTAATTGGTCAACGGAAATATTTACTGTGTGCAAAAACTAGAAAAAAATTCCAAGATGTTACATCTAGAAGAACAGCAACGGTGAAGAAATCATAGGCACTGTTTAAACACAAAGGAATTACAGAAAAGTTCTGAATCGGAAGTGTTACTTGTAGAGCACATCATAAGGTATCGGAGGCACAGGGTTTTAGTGAAATGCTTTGGTTTTCTAGTATCACAAAACAGTTCCGAGAACACTCGTAATTTACTGTATAATAGGGTGTGCAAATCACAGACAGTGCAGTAGCATACCATGAATACTAAGAAGCGCGTCAGTATATGTGTTGGTGGCATTCTCGATAAGCTGGCAGTTAAACTTCATCTCCCCAAATATAATTTCGGAGGACCTGCAACGAAACTGAAAAATTGTTTGACTCCTGGTGATAATAATATTAATCTACTTGACAAAGCGTGCAAGGAGCATGATACGCCTGCCGTTGTGGCCGAGCGGTTCTAGATACTTCAGACCGCAACTGCGCGACCGCTACGGTAGTAGGTTCGAATCCTGCCTCGAGCATAGATATATGTGCACTACTGCCTAGCCTAAAAAAAACCCCATGTGCACGCCACAAGTACTCTGCTACCCGAGTAGCCGCTTCCTTTGTGTAGTGCACCCCTGCGTCCTACAATTCCCCGCCCAATAGCACAAGTTTAGAAATCTGCAGCCGAGACCGTCACAGAGTGGACAAAGCCTCTGGTTGACACCCTCCACTCGGCTCCAAATCAAAGGACACCAATCCACTCTGGGATAGATGCTGCAAATAGAGAGCTCTGCTTGCACCCTGCGTGCGAGGTCAGCGGTCTTCACCAAATCCGCCAGCCGCCCGTACGAACTGAGGATCACCTCAGAACCCAAGCGACAGGCATGATTGGTGCCGATGTGAGCAACTACTTGCAGACGACTGCAACCCGTACGCTCGATAGTCGCAGGCAAGGTCGCCTCCACATCTTGGATGACGCCCCCATGCATACAAACCGAGTGCACGTTGGATTTTTTTCCAGCCCTGTACGCTATTTCCCTAAGGGGCTCCATCACCCGCCTAACGTTAGAGCTCCCAATAACCAGCAAGCCTTTGGCCCTGTGTGCCTGCTCGGGCCCTGTTGAAGGAGCGGCCACCTGCCCACTGACAGGATGAACGGGCGAGGCCAGCTGGCCAGCCTCCACATTGGCCCTCCGCCTCGAGCGACGCGAACGCGTAGCAGTCCGCCGCTCACCCTGAGGTGAGGGCGGCCCCAACACGCCGGGTACACTAGAAGGTGCCTCGGCGGCTGAGTCAGTGGACGCAGCAAGCGACACGTGGGGTGTCTCAAGAGACGCGCCAGACCCCCCCTCCGTCACTGCACCTCGAGGCGGCAGCCTGAAGGCGCCTGACCGTGGCCAACAGCACGCTCAGCTGCTCGTGTTCCGCGACCAGTTCCTCCTGCGCCCGCACACAGCACGCACACACCCTATCCATCCTACTGCTAATATCTAACGACTCCGCGAATTTATACTCTACGGCTATCAATCTGCAATATTACTCTCCTTAAATACGAGAATATGCAAGGATTTTGTGTAATTAAATATGCAAGTTCACAAATACTCAGAAAGAAATTAAGAATCAAACTACAAAACAAATATGAAAGCAAAATACGCGACTCGCTACTGCACTGCTGCTGCACTGATACTTCACCAGCGGCTGCTCAAGGCTCACTGAGCTGTGAACTAATGGCGCCAGCAGTCTCTAAAAAGGGAAAGATCGAACACACCGCTGACAGGCATAACCCTAAATCGTTTCCCTTCGGTCACTACACCTTGGGAGGAAAGTAGGGCTGCAGAAAGAAGACAGCCATATTTGCCTCAGTATTTAGTCCAAAGAACAGACGAGGTCTCGAACTCGGGAATCAAAGTTATGAAGGAACGACGGTAGCCACTGAGCCACCGCTTCAATTGCATTCTCGGGCACAAAAGGTATCTACACTATATAACAATGACCATCGTTTTCTCGGAAACGGTCGAGTGTCCGCAGGTAAGCCGAAACACATGTTCACTTATTTTATCCTCTCCTTCACTGAGCAAAGTTTCCGGACAATCAGCGTATGGCACCTGACTAGTCTCCCTCGTTAGTCTAGTCGCTTCTTACGCCCGGTGAGAACTATGTATGTCTCAGAGTAAACTACGCCACTTGGAAACACGAATGGTTCAAACAGCTCTAAGCACTATGGGACTTAACATCGGAGGTCATCAGTCCCCTAGACTTAGAACTACTGAAACCTAACTAACCTATGAACATCACACACATTCATGCCCGAGGTAGGATTCGAACCTGCGACCGTAGCAGCAGCGTGGTTCCAGACTGAAGCGTCTAGAACCGCTCGGCCACAGGGGCCAGCTTGGAAACCTTCTACGTCTAAAATTCACGGAGGGTTCTTCAGGTTGCCTCAGATATTTCAGAAATGTTTCTTGCGTTAGGCCTGCCGTATATGTAAAACGTAAACATTTATATAATGCAATATTTACAGGATAAGACATGACAAGAGCGGACCAGCCCCTTCTGAGAAAAGTTACAGATTAGAAGTTGCTCCACTATGTAATGACACAGGTAAGGGCTTGCGATCTCTCGTTTATGCCATCGACTTCCGTGTTACACATACTTGGCCATAGCATTGTGGCTGCAGTCGTGGAGGAGGCAGTCTGTTTCCTACTAGCGCTGTTTTCGTAGCAGATATTAACAGTGACGAATCATTCAGTCAACGCTAAATGGCCCATCTGGCTGAGGAAGACAACGGCGCTATAATAGCAATCCATGCAGAGGGATTTTCAAATGGCTATATGGGAAGAACTATGGGTCTTCACAAGTTGACGATAGCCAGGTGGATTGGACGAAAGGAAGACAGTGGTAACCTGAATGGGAGGCCTCATGGCCGTCGCCGCATAACAGCAGAAGCTCAGGATCAGCAGATACACCGTTTCAGTGAGAACCACCCATTTTTCAACGCACGACAAATTCAGCAGACTTTGGGTCTCAATGTTAGCAGTAAGACCGTCACTCGTCGTCTAAGGGAAGGTGGACTGAGAGCAAGAAGCGCTGCTGTGAAAGAGACACTGGCTGTTTCCCACAGAAAAGCTCGCCTTGCTTTTGCTGCTGAAAATGTCGACAAACCTCTCCAATTTTGGAGGCGAGTGATTTTCACGGACGAAAAAGTTTTCTCTACGGCATCCACCCGAAAAGTACTTGTTTACCGGCCAAAAGGTTCTAGGTATAATCCACAATATATTTACAGTTGCTGAAGGAGTGGCAGGGAGTCAGTAACGGTATGAGCATGGATATCGGAAGAAGGGTGTGGGCTCCTGCGGGAAGTGGAAGGAAGAGAACGTAATGTTGCTTTGTATGGGAGCAATATTTGGCGATGATCAGATCATGTTCCTACAAGATCGCTCGCCTATTCATGTGGCACATGTGGTTGAGAGTTGGTTCGACGACCATAGTAATATTACTATAATGGAATGGCCACATAAAGGAGCTGACATGAATCCCATTGAGAATATTTGTGCAGAAATGGTCAAAATAATACGGGAAAAGGGACAACCACCATCTACTCGCCGACAGCTATCTGATGTGATTCATGACGCTTGGAATGAGTTACTTGAATCTCCTAGTTCCGTGGCTAGAGTTGTGGGATCAATGCCCAAGAGACTTCGAACCGTTGGGGAAGCCGAAGGAGGCTATACGCGATACTAAGCAGCATCAGTAGAGGTGTTTTTTATTTCAGCCCTTAACCAATCAGCTGCAACAGATGTTTCAATTTTTTTTTACAGACGTATATTTTATAAAACTTTAAGGAAACGCAGTAAGTGGAATCTGGACAAACAAATTAATTCACAACAAGATGTGTAATATTTAATTTGCTAAGAGAAGAAATACGTTATATATTCATGCAGTCTCTAAAAAATACATGATACACATGTATTTGCAAGAATGGTAGAAAGCAATTCAGCACAAATGAAAAATATTGAGGAGAAGCTCGCCGATTAAGGGGTAATTGCAGAGCGAAGGTTGGGCTAGAAGGGAGGTAAGGAGGCACGAAAAAGAAGAGAAAAATCAAATACCCAATAGACTTCGAGTCGTTGTCGCAGCATAGGGCGGTTGGTATATGCGATTCGGAGCCACAGCAGAAGAATAGTTTTATTTACTGATATTTGAGGCTTAATTTTGTGACGGCTAAACAGTGCTGCTTCATGAGACCCACTATTTGTCCACATGTGGATAAACATTAGAGGTGTAAAAAATTTTGAGAGGTGCCGAAGTTCTCTGGAACAGTAGCGTGTTTTAGACAAGTTATTTTTGGGTCATTTCATTTTAACCATTCACATTGTGCTTTGAGATTCTATTCAATGATATCATTTTATTGTTATGCATCTTTTCTTCAGTGAAACTGAATGGCAGTAAGTTTTAAGATATAAAGAATAACTGGAAGTTTTTAATTTGTAGAATTTGCGTATTTAACAGCAATATATTCAACCAATCTGTAGTTATAGGACATATTAAGAAAGAAGCAAGTCAAAAATGGCATTGTGGAAAGATCAGGTTGGTCTCTAAAGCGTGACGACGGTCAAATAGCAAATACAAAACTATGGGTAACAGCTATTGTTGATGGTGAGGAGCCACAATCGATATGCCACTATTCTGTAATTGTATTTCTGAATTTTATCGTCGATCCTAGGACTGAAACCGATACTCTGTTTTACGTAAAGAATATAACCTTTAAAATTTACGTAGCAGCGCAGAATATTAACACACAGTATATAGATCAGGAACCTAATCCCACTGCCTTTAGTTTTATTCTCACGGATGAGATTGACACAGTAAATAACAATAGGAATAACAAAACTCTCAGAATCAATACAGAGATTTCAAGTGTCCGGTGGATCCAAGAATTTGCTATAATTGCGAATAATTGCTTTCACTGACTCCTTCATGCCTACGTTTTCTCAGTCAGACAATGTTTGAAACTAGGACTAGCAACGTAAAACATTTTTCCACAAAGTGTCAAATTTGAAATCGAAGAGCAAGTTACATAAATTACGATGACAACAAACGTGTTTCAAGTTGACTGATCACCAACACACAATATCACTAAGCTAAGAAACAACTGTAGCAAAACAGAGCATCCTCGTTGGCCATACGATGGACAAGACGACTAATTCGCATCATAATTGTCAATGAAAGCAGCAATTTCTGTTGGAACGTGCTTCCTGGAGCAAATAACATACAGTTCCGATGTCTTCAGTGCGAATCATGTAGCAAATGTAATTTAAAGGACATAAAAATATCGAGTGGATTTACTAACATAATTATGAACCACTAAACAACGTAAATAGATGATCACATAGTTGTCAAACGTATTCTACGGTGTTGCCATTGTCCATTAGACTAGCAGCAAGAAGAAAACGTTCACTGGCAAAGCTTGCGCTTCGAAAACGCCACCACTTCGTGGGAAACGGAATACCTCTAAGCCAATATGTTGTATTCGCTTACCTGTGACTATGACTTGGCGCTAAAGTGCGGTTATGGATAGTACGCGTGTGCAGACTGCTAATCTAACATCATAAATAAAGACAAGGGGATATGAATTAGGCGTCCTTCCTTTTCCATAACATCAAATAGATTTTAGTTATTCTATCTTAAATGGATTGCGTAGAAAATCATTCACCAGAAATGAATAACTTTTTAGCAACACTAGATGATATTAACAGTTAGCCAGCGCGGGTTAGCCGTGCGTTAAACGGCGTCAGATTGCAGACCGCGCAACTGCTTGCGCCGTCAGTTAGAATCCTTCCCCGGGCATGGGTATGTGTTAGATTGGGTAGGTTTAAGTAATTCTAGGTCTAGGGGACTGATGACCTAAGCAGTTTGGTCGCATAGTTCTTAGAGCCATATTTTGACCTTTCACGTAAATTTTCTTTACACAAACGGCCGTATCTTTAGATTGCGTTGCTGCAGTCTGGAACCGCAAGACCGCTACGGTCGCAGGTTCGAATCCTGCCTCGGGCGTGGATGTTTGTGATGTCCTTAGGTTAGTTAGGTTTAACTAGTTCTAAGTTCTAGGGGACTAATGACCTCAACAGTTGAGTCCCATAGTGCTCCGAGACATTTGAACCATTTTTTTTTTAGATTGCGTTGACATAGAAGCTCACTCTTTCACACCACCGAGGGACCGTATGGAGCAGGAAGTGCGATATATCTTCGATTATTATGTCTACCCGTACTCGAAGTAAACGGGTTTTGTGGGTTGGGTAGACAGATAGACGGTCAAGAAAGTGAGACTAGCAAGGTTCCAATTTTACCGATGTAGGTGACGAAACCCTAACAACGAAAATCACTACGACAGTTACTGAAGATGAGGGCCACGTAAATAATTCCCCCTACTCTTTATTCTAAACGTTGTAGGTGCAATCGATACATCAGCATCTTAATCGTAGCTACGCTTTCGATCCAAATCACGATTACAGGAATCCAAATAAAATCCATTAGCCCATACACGTGGTAATTCAGACCCCAGTATTAATGCCACCCCGTTTCAGAAGTGTGAGCATTTCCATTGCTACCTAGCTTAAGAAACACTTCGGCTAATGAACGTTTTCTGGCTGTGAGGAGTCTAATGGAGAAAAAAAAATTCAAATGTGTGTGAAATCTTATGGAACTTAACTGCTAAGGTCATCAGTCCCTAAGCTTACACACTACTTAATCTAAATTATCCTGAGGACAAACACACACACCCATGCCCGAGGGAGGACTCGAACCTCCGCCGGGACCAGCCGCACAGTCCATGGCTGCAGCGCCGCAGACCGCTCGGCTAATCCCCCGCGGCTCTAATGGAGAATTCGAAATATTGTAGAATACGTTTGGGAGCTGTGTCGCCGTTTATTTCCTGGGGTAGTGCAGAATTATCCTAATAAATTTACTCGCTAATAACAGAACTTTGCTATTTCGATAAACATCCCGAGTGATTGTCACGTAAGCGGTGACATAAAGGTAGAAAATTCATGTTTTTGAATGCAGAGAGCTGTGTGCAACTGAAACTGCTTGTCATTTTGCCATTTTCATTGCGAAATTGCCAGCTTATTCATGTCTGGGGTAATAATAGAGGGCTGTTTGCCAGGGTTGTCATCTAGCGTAGCGAAAGGTGTTTGCTACTGCAAGGGAGGTCTGGTTTGTTTTCTGTTCTAATCTCAATGGAGGCAGATAGACTACCAGTAAAGCAATTTTCATGAATTCTCGCGCCCCCAATACGTTTTATTGCTATCTTTATTCCGTAGTGGTGTCCTGTGGATGCTAATATGAAACTCTTGTAGAATTTCACACTTGTTACTGCCTACTTTTTCCGCTTTTGTCAATAATTGAATCAAGTGTGGCATTGAATGATTTTTAACTGAATTTAGTTTTGAATCTTCACGCATTGCTAAGTTTGCACACTTTCATGATAGGTCAACTTCGGAAATCCAGTATGACTGGTCTGAACATTGACACAGACCGTTTCGCGGTCGAATGCGCATAATATTTTGCTAATTTGTAACGATCTGGGATACTTTGTCTTACTAAAAGTTATGATATCTCGATAAGCTGAAATTTATTTTTATTATTACAGTTCATACTAATTAGTGTTTCTTCTTTCATTTATATTTTATATTTACATGTTGTGTTTGACACTAATCAGGATTAATATAGTCTTACACATGACTGAAAACAGTCTGACAAGGTTCGGGTAGATTTTCAATTTCATGCCGGTGGATGGTATCTTAGTAGTACTTCGTCTCCTTGCCTGTTATGCTGTGTAGCAGACTTTAAAGCTGTGCGGATCAGCATAGCGAAAAGGCGAGGGGTCTCGCACGTTTTGTCCATGACTGTACAGGTGGTTTTAAACTTTCCCATTGGAGTATCTTGAATAGTTGGGATATGATACTATTGTGATTGTTCTCTATCAGCTCACGTATTCGTTCAACAAATAGTGCTGTATTCTTGCGACGTATGTTGATCTACCCTAGCCCTCCCTCTTCAGGTTTTAGGGTGACATTACCCACAGCCACCTTGAAAATCTCGCCTTGCCAAATGAATTTCCAAATAATTTTCACGATGTCGTTTGATATTGCCTTAGGTACTGGTAATATTTGCCCCACATATACAGCTTTGAAGAGCACAGCACAGTTAATTACTCAGATGTTTTGTATCAAGCTAAGTGGGTAGTTTGCGCGCGCGCTCCTCTTCCACAGTGGGTAATATACGCCAGCGCGCCCGTTCGCGGTGGTGCTGCGCTCTGTTCTCACGTTTTCATTCGCGTTTTCATTGCTGAATTTAAATTGATATTGGGTGAAAATGAATAAAATATATTGCAGAAGTTAATGAAACCGTAATTTCACAATATTACATATCGTTTTCAGCGGGAAACTTTTTAAAACAAGGTGCTGCACACTTGGAAACTTCACATTCTGCGCACCAGTATGAAGTCTCTTTGCGAAAGCCTTTTCTCGTACACAGCACACACCTCCTTGTTGGTCTTTCCTTCGTTGTGAGTGGCAGAAGGTCTGGAAAATGCCTGGCTGTGAGGCGTGTTGCTTTTGGAGTTTGAGGTGGGCGTCCTACTGATGTCCCTTGGTGTGGTGAAGATATTGTGAACTGTACATCAAGCACATCAGGAAGCTCATTCTACTTTGCTCGCCACCATGCTTCTTGTACAGAATGTATGCATTGTTGCATGCAATATCCAACAAGTGGCGAAAAAGTTTCTGATAGTATTTCTCCAGGCTGCTTCTGGCCGTCTGGTACCTTTGTAACTGAGAATCCCATCTATCCACGCCACCCATATTCTTGTTGTAGCCAACGGCAACTTGTGGCTTTTGAACGATTCCCTTCTTCGTGTCTACATTTGCAAATGTATCGTCATGGAAGGTGCTGACCATAACAACGTCTCTTTTGTCTTTCCATTTCATTACCGTCTGCTTGCCTTTGTACCCTGTTATGTACTCCCCTTTCATCAGTTTTTCCTTTTTTATGAAGTCAGGGAACCTCTTCCTGTCTTGCCGCATGTGCCGACACCATCGGTGTTATTGCTGGTTAGTTTATCCACCAAATCTGTACTGGTGTGCCAGTTGTCAAGACAAATAATGTGGCCTTTCCCGAATAGATCGTGTGCAAGCTTCAAAACAATTCGAAAGGTTATTTTTTCGTCTGGATAATGGCTACCATAATTAGTGTCCTTTCCAGTGTAAACAATTAAGTCCCATACATACCCGGAACAGCTTTCATAGAGTTCCTAAAATTTGATGCCAAATCTGCTACGCTTTGATGGAATATATGGCATCCATCCAAGCCGTCCTTTCCACAGCATCAACGATTCGTCAACGGTTATGTTCCTTTCTGGCACGTACACTGATCTGAATGTACGCCGCAGACGCTCCATAATGGGGTGAATTTTGAATAGTTTTCTGCTGATAGTGCCTAGTGGATCATTTTGAGGTATTGTCAGCAAAGTGGAGGAATTTCAATAGAAGATGAAACCGCTTTTCACTCATCACTTTCCTGAAGAAAGGTGTGTGAACTGTTTCCCTCTTTCAAAGGTACATTTTGTGGTCTGGTTTGTGAAGAATTCCTTGAAGTACAAGCATTCCACTAAATGTTTTTCCCTCGTCGCGTGTAGTATTCGGCCAACTGTGAAACCTGGAGCTTGCTGCTAAATTGGGATGAGAAGCTATGAACTGTTCTGCATATAAGTTCGTCTGTTTAGCTATCATTGTGCACAAAGCATCATCCACAAAACACATAAAGCAATCATCACATCGTTTTGTTTGAGAGCACAACTGTACCACTATTACCAGTGAACAAATATTGAATACGAACTGAACTAGCACGCACAAATTCACTAGGTACCGTCTGCTGCAGTAGTGTCTCGTCGTCAGATGTTTCTGAATCAAAGTCATTTTCACTAGCCTCAACATCTGTATCTCGAAAACTTTCAGAAATGTCACTGAAATTATCGTCACTTTCTAAATGCAGCTTCTCAATCTCCGAATCTGATAAACGACTTCTTTTCGCCATTGCGAAAGATCACTCACTAACGCTGCAGTAAACAAAGACGCGCTTATGCGGCTGCTTCACAGGACGCATTTTCTCGACGAGCGTTCGGGTGGACAATCCTATAACTAGCCTAGAACACGCTGTGTTGCGTGATAAGAGCTGCCATCTAGTGGACGAAGCTCAACTAATACCACAGTGTCAACGGTAGGCCGATAACTCGTCATTCCCACTTGCTACTAGCCAAGGAACGCAATGGGCGGATATATCCGTCGAACCCACTGTGCAACAGCAGAGCATGGACGAATATATCCGTCATGCCCACTTAAAAGATTGTTCAGAGGTGAAGTCGATGTGTTCATGAATCACTTCTTCTCGAAAACTGATCTCACGTACGAAATGGAAAATCGTTGTCACGAAGTAGGCGTCCTTGACCTGCAATTGCGGGTAAATAATGGTAAAATTAGCTTTGATATCTATTGAAAACCCACTCCGACTGATAATATCGTCCATGCTTCTTTCTATCATCCCTACAGGCATAAAATTGCATTATTTCGTGTTATGACTGACTGGATGCTTGAAGCCCCTTCAACACCGTCCGCTGTTGAGAAATAACTTCATAAGCTCAACAATATTGCTCCCTCTCTTGCAAAAACTTTACACGCCAAGAATTAATAAGAACTCCATTTTTACTAAATAAAGCCTACCTTCCAGTTAAGACTGCAGCACTGCATTGATACCAGTGGTCATAACTTCGAACACCTTCTGTAAATAGACGTTCATTTCACCTTTTTGACCTTCGTTGACCTCCAAAGACATTACAGTTACACATCATTTGATTCGTCTCGATAGCCGCTATCAGAAAATAAGTACCAAAATACAGCATCCTATTTATTAAAACAAATTTGACTTCCATATCTCTGACGCGACCCCACCTAGCAACAAAAAACCATCGTCATATTATGTCCCTCGTTATCCCATGCAACAACAAAAAAATGGTTCAAATGGCTCTGAGCACTATGGGACTTAACATCGATGGTCATCAGTCCCCTAGAACTTAGAACTACTTAAACCTAACTAACCTAAGGACAGCACACAACACCCAGCCATCACGAGGCAGAGAAAATCCCTGACACCGCCGGGAATCAAACCCGGGAACCCGGGCGTGAGAAGCGAGAACGCTACCGCACGACCACGAGATGCGGGCCCCATGCAACATTTGTCCCACAAACTCTTCAGCTACTATCATACTTTCGGAGTTATTCTAGGTGGCAATAGTTAGTGACACACCCTGTAGACATCACAAGAGTAAACGAACGAGTAACTTGAATTACCAGAAGGGATAGGTAAACAGAAGTACTGTTCCATGAGGTGACGGGTTAGTATTTTATAACTGAAATTTTGTAGAATTACGAAGAAGGTTCTGAAGATGGTAAAACACGATACGACGCAAGGGTGACCAAAAGGAACCGCATTGTAGTTGTATGCCTGTGGCAGTAACCGGTTAGCAAAAGAACGTGTCAGACACCAACAAGTGACAATACAAAGGTCTTTACCGATAATTAAGGAGAGGTTCTAATAACAGATAATTGAACGAAACACTTCAAGGGCTAAGAAAACAGACAAAGATCATTGAACGAAACCCTACAGACGATAAGAAAGTGGACAGAGATCATTGAACGAAACACTTTAAAGGCTGAGAATGTAACCTATAAGGGCAGCGATGCCAAGCGAGCAGCAGTATCCAAGCCGCATTGCAACGCAACTGAGAAAAATTGAAATGTAACAGGGGAAGGTGGTGTACAGTTTATTTTTCGTTCCATGATCGGTTTCGGTCAGATACCATGTTCCAGGAGAACGTTTTGTAATGGCAGGATATTTTTTACGTCATAAAATAAATGCCAAAATATAGAATTTATAAACAATATTTTGATAAAGAATCGAAGACACATGGAGGTCAATAAATGTTAAAATATAATATTTGTAAATAATTTTTTGCTGTGCAAAGACAGATGTATAGTGTGTAATTGACTCTCCATGCATCTATATTCATATAAAAATATAATTTATTAATATTATATTTTTGCCTTTGTTTTATTATATATGCAGGGTTGATCACCTACAACATGTACCGAAAATATTGCGAAAATGGGAAGAGCTATTCAAGTGCTTGCTGTTTTCACAGAATGGATTGGTTCTCAGGCATTCGTATTATTAGCCAATCAACATACTGTATTTATACTTAGATATCGTAATTTTTGTGGAAATATACACTTTCTTAAATGGAGTGTTTCCAATTGACATTAACAAACTAAAAGTAGGTTGGAATATCAGCACCTGAAACAATTCAGTTCAATATAAACTTCTTTTTGAATAAATGTGTTATACAACAAATATAGCACGGTACATCTACATCTAGATCTACATGGATACTCTGCAAATCACATTTAAGTGTCGGGCAGAGGGTTCATCGAACCACCTTCACAAATCTCTATTTTTCCAATCTCGTATACCGCGCGGAAAGAATGAACACCTATATCTTTCCGTACGAGCTCTGATTTCCCTTATTTTATCTTGGTGATCGTTCCTCCCTATGTAGGTCGATGTCAACAAATATTCGCATTCGAAGGAGAAAGTTGGTGACTGGAATTTCGTGAGAAGATTCCGTCGCAACGAAAAACGCTTTTCTTTTAATGATTTATCGTGTAACCGAAGTTTAAAGAATTCCTTTTAGCACTCATGTGGATGACTTCACACTTTCTTATTAAGGGTCACCTGCCACTTTTCCCACCAATCAGACATCTTTTCTAAATAGTTTTGCAGTTTGTTTTGATGCTCTTATGACTTTATTATTCGATAAACGACACCGTCACCTGCAGACAACCGAAGACAGATGCTCTGATTGTCTCCCAAATTGTTTATATAGATAAGGAAACCAAAGGACCTATAGCACTACTGTAACAGTTCTGATACTAAATGTAACAGGATTTTCTCTTTTGATGCTAGTCAATGGTCAGGATGAGCATTCTAAAGCATTAGGTCAGGGTGAAAATACTAAATAAATTAATTTTTCTCTCTTAACAACATGTGGGCAAGGTGGGTTCTTCCTTGGCTCGGGTATGAGGTAGAATGAAACAGCATTTTTACATAAGATAACATTTATTGAAAATTTGTACAACTGTTTCCTTACTCGATGTTCTGGTTCGGAGAGCGGCAGCTGTGTCGTTTGCGAAGCCTTCTGCTGCAGCAGCGGCGGCGTCTGATTACGCATGGCAGTGTGTATCTCGTGTCGCCGTCCCACTCAGCTGATTAGAGACGTGTAGCGCGAGGTGGCCCGCTTAATTATTTGCGAGTGAAGTCGTGCATCGGATGGTGATACAGTGGATGTGACGTCCCAGTGTTTCTCATCTCTAAGTGGCTGCGTGTGTTGTGCGTCGGCCAGCGGAGCGGCGCGGCAGGGGTAGGCCAGTGTCCTGGACTCAAGCAACGGACTCCCGCTTGCCAGTCTTCGGCTGTCAGATATTCATCCCAGCTCACAAGTGACTGCTGATGTGAGGCCGTCACCTTCCCGTCCCAACGAGTCACCCAAGTACATAAAAATCAGACTTCAAATACCTTTTAACTTCTGTCTTTTGGAGCCGAGGCTGCTGCTTGATGTTCCATTACAGCGGCGGACTTTGTGCGTCTGTGCATGATGTAGTCTCTTCTTGCATGATGGTCTTCAGCACCGAAACTGACTGACAACTACTGGTACTCTTCTTCCTTCATCTGTCAGGCTCACTGCGTCTAGCGTATTTATTCACTTCAGTGTACTGGAGGTGAACGACTTCACGGTCATTGCCTCTTCTGTCACATTGAAAAGCTTCTTGAAGAATCTTCTTAACATCGCTCATTGGCTGTAGGAACATAGGCGAGGGCCTCTGATCACATGTGACGACTGAGAAACACGTGAGCCGGTCATTGCCTCTTCTGTCACATTGAAAAGCTTCTCGAAGAATCTTCTTAACGACGGTCATTGGCTCTTGGAATGTAGGCGAGGGCCTTTGCTCACATGTGACAACTGAGAAACACGTGAGCTGGTTGGGTGATGCCCTGACGGCTGAATCGACATCGTCCACTTATGTGGAACTTGCTGACTTCATGGTCATTGTGTCTTCTGCTCTGCTGTTCTACCCGCTGTTTGCCAGTATGTAACTATCTAAACTGAACCAATCTTTTCATTTATATTCTAATTTCTACTTCACTTTGATTTCACTAATTTATTTACTTAAGTACCACCCAACACTACTCTGGGAACACCAGAAATCATTTCTGTTTTACTGGATGTCTTTCCGTCAATTACTACAAACTGTGACCTCTCTGACTGGAAATCACAAATCCAGTCACATAATTGGGACGATATTCCGTAAGCATGCAATTTCACTACAAACTGCTTGTGTGGTGCAGCGTCAAAAGCCTTCCGTAAAACTAAAAATACTGAATCGATCTGTAATCCCTTGTCAACAGCACTCAACACTTCATGTGAATAGTTAGCTGTATTTCACAGGAACAATGTTTTCAAAACTCATGCTGACTGTGCGTCAATAGACCGTTTTCTTCCAAGTAATTCATAATAATCGAACACAATATATGTTCCAGAATCCTGCTGCATATCGACGTTAACGACACGGGCCTGTATTTTAGTGGATTACACCTACTACCTTTCCTGAATATTAATGTGACATGTGCAACTATCCAGTCTTTCGGTATGGATCTTTCGTCGAGCGAACGGTTGTATATGATTGTTAGGTATGAAGCTAATGCATCAGTATACTCTGAAAGGAACCTAATTGGTATGCAGTCTGGACCAGAAGACTTGCTTTTATTAAGTGATTTAAGTTTCTTCAATACTCCGAGGATATTTACTTCTACGTACTCATGTTGGCAGCTGTTTTCGTTTCGAAATCTGGAATATTTACTTCGTCTTCTTTTGTCAAGGCATTTCAGAAGGTTGTGTTTAGTAACTCTGCGTTGGCAGTACTATCTTCCATAGTATCTCCATTGCTATCGTACTGGGAAGGCATTGATTGTTTCTTGCCGCTAAATATTTCACATACGACCAGAATCTCTTTGGATTTTCTGCCAGGTTTCGAGACAAAGTTTGGTTGTGGAAACTGTTAAAAGCATCTCGCATTGAAGTCCGCGTTAAATTTCGAGCTTCTGTAAAAGATCGCCAATCTTGGGGATTGTGTGTATGTTTCAATTTAGAATGTTTGTTTCGTTGTTTCTGCAACACTGTTCTGAACCAGTTTGTGTACCATGGAGGATCAGATCCATCGTTTGTTAATTTATTTGTTATAAATCTCTCAATTGCTACCGATACTATTTCTTTCGATGTAGGCCACATCTGGTCGAAACTTATATTTTATGTTGGAATGAGTTGAGATTGTCTCTCAGGAAGGCGTCAAGTGAATTTTTATCTGCATTTTTGAATAGGTATATTTTTCGCTTATTTTTCGAGGATTTGGGGATTGCAATATTCAGTTTCACTCGAAAACACTGTGTTCACTAATTCCTCAATCGGTTTTGATGCTCGTTATTAACTCAGGATTATTTGTTGCTTAGAAGTCAAGTGTGTTTTCACAGCCGTTTACTATTCGCGTGGGCTCATGAATTAACTGCTCGAAATAATTTTCAGTGAATGCGTTTAGTACAATTTCGGATTATATGATAAAGACCTTCAGACTTTACAGTCATAGAGATATGTAATATTTTCAGAATTGTTAAATTTTTGGCAAAAAAATTAATTCACAATATGAACTGTGCAAAACTGACATGAATATATAATTTACACAGGTGTGAGGCACACTTACTCTCACCATAAGAATTAAAGTTTTCCAAAAATTTTAAACACATTTTGGACAGGAGGTCTGTTCAGTGTCAAAATATTTATTCCCCAAAAAACTATTGACATTTTCCTCTACATCGGATTTTCATGATAAGAAAGTGTAGTGTATACGAGTAGTTCGCGAAAGTCCAATGTCGACTGGACGTCTTTGAGATTTGGAGTCTGTTCAGTGTGTCCCAGGAGAAATGGTCAGTATTCGAGGATATGACAGGAAAGATAATTCGAAACAAAAACGTCCCATAAATATGGGCTCTGAAGTGAATATCTTAAGAGTTATGGGAACTTGTTCAGCAAAGGACCTGTGTTTTACAATAGAGAAGGTGATAAGGTTCTCATAGCTCTTCAGGTATGCATTGTTCCCGAACTCTTTTTCTTACTTTTGTCCGTACTACCTTCACAAAAAATATGAAAACCAAAGCGCTAGCAATACAAGAGAATTGTCTCACGCTATCAAAGATGAATAACTGCTCATATTTGCAAAGTTACGCATTTCACAGCCCGTATTTGCTAGATACACTACTGGCCATTAAGATTGCTACACCACGAAGATGACAGGCTACAGACGCGAAATTTAACCGACAGGAAGATGATGCTGTTATATGTAAATGATTAGCTTTTCAGAGCATTCACACAAGGTTGGCACCGGTGGCGACACCGACAACGTTCTGACACGGGTAAAGTTTCCAACCGATTTCTCATACACAAACAGTAACTGACAGTCGTTGTCTGGTGAAATGTTGTTGTGATGCCTCGTGTAGGGAGGAGAAATGCGTACCATCACGTTTCCGACTTTGATAAAGGTCGGATTGTAGCCTATCGCGATTTCTGTTTATCGTATCGCGACATTGCTGTTCGTATTGATCGAGAGCCAATGACTGTTAGCAGAATATGGAATCGGTGGGTTCGGGTAATACGGAACGCCGTGCTGGATCCCAACGGCCTCGTATCAATAGCAGTCGAGATGACAGGCATCTTATCGGCATGGCCGTAACGGATCGTGCAGCCACGTCTCGATCCCTGAGTCAACAGGTGGGGACGTTTGCGAGACAACAACCATCTGCATGAACAGTTCGACGACGTTTGCATCAGCATGGACTATCAGCTCGGAGACCATGGCTGCTGTTACCCTTGACGCTGCATCACAGACAGGAGCGCCTGCGATGGTGTACTCAACGACGAACTTGGATGCTCGAATGGCAAAACAGCGTTTTTTCGCATGAATCCAGGTTCTGTTTACAGCATCATGATGGTCGCACCAGTGTTTGGCGACATCGCGGTGAACGCACATTGGAAGCGTGTATTCGTCATCGGCATACTGGCATATCACCCGGCGCGATGGTATAGGGTGCCATTGGTTACACGTTTCGGTCACCTCTTGTTCGCATTGACAGCACTTTGAAAAGTGGGCGTTACATTTCATATGTGTTACGATCCGTGGCTCTACCCTTTTTCGATCCCTGCGAAACCCTACATTTCAGCAGGATAAAGCACGAACTCATGTTGCAGGTCCTGTACAGCCCTTTCTGGATACAGAAACTGTTCGGCTGCTGCCCTGGCCAGCATATTCTCCAGACCTCTCACCAATTGAAAACGTCTGGTCAATGGTGGCCGAGCAACTGCCTCGTCACAATACGCCAGTCACTCATCTTGAGAACTGTGGTATCGTGTTGAAGCTGCATGGACTGCTGTACCTGTACAATCCATCCAAGCTCTGTTTGACTCAATTCCCAGGCGTATCAAGGCCGTTATTATGTCCTGAGGTGGTTGTTATTGGTACTGATTTCGCAGGATCTATGCACCCAAATTGCGTGAAAGTGTAATCACATGTCAGTTCTAGTATAATATATTTGTCCAATGAATACCCGTTTATCATCTGCATTTCTTCTTGGTGTCAATGGTGGCCGAGCAACTGCCTCGTCACAATACGCCAGTCACTCATCTTGAGAACTGTGGTATCGTGTTGAAGCTGCATGGACTGCTGTACCTGTACAATCCATCCAAGCTCTGTTTGACTCAATTCCCAGGCGTATCAAGGCCGTTATTATGTCCTGAGGTGGTTGTTATTGGTACTGATTTCGCAGGATCTATGCACCCAAATTGCGTGAAAGTGTAATCACATGTCAGTTCTAGTATAATATATTTGTCCAATGAATACCCGTTTATCATCTGCATTTCTTCTTGGTGTTGTAATTTTAATGGCCAGTACCGTATTTTTGCTTCGCTTAATGTTTCTTGTCATACATCTGAATTTGGGCTTTTCTGTTCCATAAGGAACTTCATCTTCCCCCATGAACCATGGACATTGCCGTTGGTGGGGAGGCTTGCGTGCCTCAGCGATACAGATGGCCGTACCGTAGGTGCAACCACAACGGAGGGGTATCTGTTGAGAGGCCAGACAAACATGTGGTTCCTGAAGAGGGGCAGCAGCCCTTTCAGTAGTTGCAGGGGCAACAGTCTGGATGATTGACTGATCTGGCCTTGTAACATTAACCAAAACGGCCTTGCTGTGCTGGTACTGCGAACGGCTGAAAGCAAGGGGAAACTACAGCCGTAATTTTTCCCGAGGACATGCAGCTTTACTGTATGATTAAATGATGATGGCGTCCTCTTGGGTAAAATATTCCGGAGGTAAAATAGTCCCCCATTCGGATCTCCGGGCGGGGACTACTCAAGAGGACGTCGTTATCAGGAGAAAGAAAACTGGCATTCTACGGATCGGAGTGTGGAATGTCAGATCCCTTAATCGGGCAGGTCGGTTAGAAAATTTAAAAAGGGAAATGGATAGGTTAAAGTTAGATATAGTGGGAATTAGAGAAGTTCGGTGGCAGGAGGAACAAGACTTTTGGTCAGGTGATTACAGGGTTATAAATACAAAATCAAATAGGGGTAATGCAGGAGTAGGTTTAATAATGAATAAAAAAATAGGAGTGCGGGTTAGCTACTACAAACAGCATAGTGAACGCATTATTGTGGCCAAGATAGACACAAAGCCCATGCCTACTACAGTAGTACAAGTTTATATGCCAACTAGCTCTGCAGATGATGAAGAAATTGATGAAATGTATGACGAGATAAAAGAAATTATTCAGGTAGTGAAGGGAGACGAAAATTTAATAGTCATTGGTGACTGGAATTCGTCAGTAGGAAAAGGGAGAGAAGGAAACATAGTAGGTGAATATGGATTGGGGGGAAGAAATGAAAGAGGAAGCCGCCTTGTAGAATTTTGCACAGAGAATAACTTAATCATAGCTAACACTTGGTTCAAGAATCATAAAAGAAGGTTGTATACCTGGAAGAATCCTGGAGATACTAATAGGTATCAGATAGATTATATAATGGTAAGACAGAGATTTAGGAACCATGTTTTAAATTGTAAGACATTTCCAGGGGCAGATGTGGATTCTGACCACAATCTATTGGTTATGAACTGCAGATTGAAACTGAAGAAACTGCAAAAAGGTGGGAATTTAAGGAGATGGGACGTGGATAAACTGAAAGAACCAGAGGTTGTAGAGAGTTTCAGGGAGAGCATAAGGGAACAATTGACAGGAATGGGGGAAAGAAATACAGTAGAAGAAGAATGGGTAGCTCTGAGGGATGAAGTAGTGAAGGCAGCAGAGGATCAAGTAGGTAAAAAGACGAGGGCTAATAGAAATCCTTGGGTAACAGAAGAAATATTGAATTTAATTGATGAAAGGAGAAAATATAAAAATGCAGTAAATGAAGCAGGCAAAAGGGAATACAAACGTCTCAAAAATGAGATCGACAGAAAGTGCAAAATGGCTAAGCAGGGATGGCTAGAGGACAAATGTAAGGATGTAGAGGCTTGTCTCACTAGGGGTAAGATAGATACTGCCTACAGGAAAATTAAAGAGACCTTTGGAGAGAAGAGAACCACTTGTATGAACATCAAGAGCTCAGATGGCAACCCAGTTCTAAGCAAAGAAGAGAAGGCAGAAAGGTGGAAGGAGTATATAGAGGGTTTATACAAGGGCGATGTACTTGAGGACAATATTATGGAAATGGAAGAGGATGTAGATGAAGATGAAATGGGAGATACGATACTGCGTGAAGAGTTTGACAGAGCACTGAAAGACCTGAGTCGAAACAAGGCCCTGGGAGTAGACCACATTCCATTAGAACTACTGATGGCCTTGGGAGAGCCAGTCATGACAAAACTCTACCATCTGGTGAGCAAGATGTATGAGACAGGCGAAATACCCACAGACTTCAAGAAGAATATAATAATTCCAATACCAAAGAAAGCAGGTGTTGACAGATGTGAAAATTACCGAACTATCAGTTTAATAAGTCACAGCTGCAAAATACTAACGCGAATTCTTTATAGACGAATGGAAAAACTGGTAGAAGCGGACCTCGGGGAAGATCAGTTTGGATTCCGTAGAAATGTTGGAACACGTGAGGCAATACTAACCTTACGACTTATCTTAGAAGAAAGATTAAGAAAAGGCAAACCTACGTTTCTAGCATTTGTAGACTTAGAGAAAGCTTTTGACAACGTTAACTAGAATACTCTCTTTCAAATTCTGAAGGTGGCAGGGGTAAAATACAGGGAGCGAAAGGCTATTTACAATTTGTACAGAAACCAGATGGCAGTTATAAGAGTCGAGGGGCATGAAAGGGAAGCAGTGGTTGGTAAAGGAGTGAGACAGGGTTGTAGCCTCTCCCCGATGTTATTCAATCTGTATATTGAGCAAGCAGTAAAGGAAACAAAAGAAAAATTCGGAGTAGGTATTAAAATTCATGGAGAAGAAGTAAAAACTTTGAGGTTCGCCGATGACATTGTAATTCTGTCAGAGACAGCAAAGGACTTGGAAGAGCAGTTGAACGGAATGGACAGTGTCTTGAAAGGAGGATATAAGATGAACATCAACAAAAGCAAAACGAGGATAATGGAATGTAGTCAAATTAAATCGGGTGATGCTGAGGGGATTAGATTAGGAAATGAGACACTTAAAGTAGTAAAGGAGTTTTGCTATTTAGGGAGTAAAATAACTGATGATGGTCGAAGTAGAGAGGATATAAAATGTAGACTGGCAATGGCAAGGAAATCGTTTCTGAAGAAGAGAAATTTGTTAACATCGAGTATAGATTTAAGTGTCAGGAAGTCGTTTCTGAAAGTATTTGTATGGAGTGTAGCCATGTATGGAAGTGAAACATGGACGATAACCAGTTTGGACAAGAAGAGAATAGAAGCTTTCGAAATGTGGTGCTACAGAAGAATGCTGAAGATAAGGTGGGTAGATCACGTAACTAATGAGGAGGTATTGAAGAGGATTGGGGAGAAGAGAAGTTTGTGGTACAACTTGACTAGAAGAAGGGATCGGTTGGTAGGACATGTTTTGAGGCATCAAGGGATCACAAATTTAGCATTGGAGGGCAGCGTGGAGGGTAGAAATCGTAGAGGGAGACCAAGAGATCAATACACTAAGCAGATTCAGATGGATGTAGGTTGCAGTAGGTACTGGGAGATGAAGAAGCTTGCACAGGATAGAGTAGCATGGAGAGCTGCATCAAACCAGTCTCAGGACTGAAGACCACAACAACAACAACAAGGAACTTCATATTAGGTTGATCAAACAGCTTGTCACTTCATCGTAACGATCTTTTTGAAGAATCAGTGAGTATCGAAATCCACCGTCACCAACAAATCCTACTGTCGTTATCTAAGAATGGCTCATTATTCAACCACGTAAGAGTTCTGGTCTACCACTTCCATAGAGCTGTTTATTGAAAAAGAAGTTCATAATGAAGTGAAATGATTCAGCCACTGACATACTATTGTCCGACGTATCTGCAATCAACCAGTATGATAACTCGCTAATGCCCATAGGAATAGTACCTAAATGTAATCTTTCATCAGGAATTAAAATACTAAGAAAAATATACTTCATGACTCCAAAGTCACAGGGTCGAACATGTCATAACCACGTCCAAAACAGCAACGAGAAATAATATAGCTCTTCACCGAGCTCCAGACTTTTGTCACGATGCTGCATAACATAAGAGTACATGCGATGATTGATGGATATCGCGTGCCGTACATTTAGTTGTCTTTCAGAAATAAAAGAAATTCAAGAAGCCTCGAAATAGTGATACATAGCACATTGGTTACTAAGCGTTTGCATCTAGAGTCCACTGCTAAACCCAGAGTACAGGACACCTTAGGATAAGCAACAAATGTAATATACGATGATAATTAATATAACCTATTAATAAGGAAAATAAGCACCGTCAGACAGTATGGCGCGTAACTCGGATCTTATTTATATTCCGATCAAAAAAATGTCTTAAAACTTATCATCCCTTTCAGCAGTTAGTCTTATTTAGGGATCGAAGTAGACGTACCGTAAGATTTACTAAGATCTGAAAATGTCACAGATGATGTCGATATTGATGCCGTATTCAGGACAACTTAGCCTTTTAGCTATACAGCTATTTACAGAAATATCTTCATAAATGAAGAGACTTTCAGTACGAATCGTGAAACCTGATCATGCCCCAGCTTAGTTAATTATTAACTATTCCGAAATTAGTAAATGATAGTGTGGTGTCACCGCCAGACACCACACTTGCTAGGTGGTAGCTTAAATCGACCGCGGTCCATTTAGTACATGTCGGACCCGCGTGTCGCCACTGTGTGATCGCAGACCCAGCGCCACCACAAGGCAGGTCTCGATATACGGACGAGCACTCGTCCCAGTTGTACGACGACTTTGCTAGCGACTACACTGCCGAAGCCTTTCTCTCATTTGCCGAGAGACAGTTAGAATAGCCTTCAGCTAAGTCCATGGCTACGACCTAGCAAGGCGCCATTAGCCTTACATAGTTTGATGGTTATCGTATGAAATGTCTCAACAAGAAGAACGTTGTAAACCAACAAAGAATAAAAGTTAAGTATTCGAGGAGCTGCATACTTTTCTTATCAGAATTCACTACTTATCCTGTTCCAGAATTCACGCCAGTCGGCGTGTGTGTACATGTGCCTTTCTTTCGGCTACCCGTCACTGTGGACTGGCTGCCTTGTCAGTCCATTACATTGGCGACGACGGAAACGTGGCCTTTCTAATTGCTTACATTTACTTGTGTCATGGCTTCGCCACATTCTCCCAATGTATTGTCCGAATTTTATCGCTTGCAGAATCACCAGACGCAGGCGTTATTGGATGCCCTTGGACAGCTCGTCCAGGGTCAACGTGCCATTCAAACCGATGCGGCAGCAGCCGCTTCATCGCTGCCGCCGCCACAACATGCAGTTGCACCGCAGTTTCGCCAGTTTGACCAAACCCACGAGACCTGGACTGAGTCGTCACGCCAGTTTGGATTTCATCTCGCCACCTACAGAATTCAAGGTAACGAGCGGCAGCCTCACTTCTTGTCTTGTGTCGGCGTGCAAACGTACCATGTGATAGTGAAATTATTTCCCCGACGCGACGTAGCAACAGTGTCCTATGAAGAAATTTTGTCTGCTTTAGATGCCTATTTCAAGGAAACAGTCAATGTCGTTGCAAAGGGTATACGTTCTTTCGTACAAAGCGTACGGCCAGTCAGACTAATAGGGAGTGGGTTGCAACTTTGCAAGGACTTACTAGGGACTGTGCATTTGAATGTGTCTGTGGACTCCCTTATTCAGATACAATGGTACGTGATGCAATAGCACAGAACGTTTCTGATGTTCGCATACGAGAGCAAATTTTGAAACTAGTTAATCCCTCCCTTCAACAAGTGATAGACATACTGGATAGACAAGACACGCTTGACTTTGCTCAGGACTCATTTGCAACTTCGCCAGCCGTGTGTAACATTAACCGGCCCGCCGGGCACGCTGCACGGCCCGGTAAACTGCCCTCGCGCACGTCTGCACAGCTGCCGCCACGCTCTAAACCAGGTGTGCCGCGCCAGCACACAAATGCAGTGAAATCATGCCCGCGGTGTGCAACTAGACATTCGCGTGACAATTGCCCGTCACGCCAAGCTATTTGCTTTTTCTGTAATAAGAAAGGACATGTTCAAAGTGTTTGCCAGAAAAAGCTCAGATCAGACAATCACAACCATTCCAGGCCCTTTGCTTCGCGCCGGAATCGAACCACTGGCACTCAGGCTCGTGGACCTTTGCCCATGGACATTCATGTAGTTACTTCCACCCCGTCCAGTACCACTTTCTCTAACAGCGACTGTGTTCGTCCCACAAAAACTGTGCGTCGACGTCGCCGGAAATCACGTCAATTAGCAAGTGATTCTGTACCAGTGTCTGTTCAAATTGCACAAAACAGTCGCTCTTGTCGTCCGCAGGACAATAAACTTTTTGTAGATTTGGACTTTAATGGCAAGGTCATACCATTCCAGCTCGATACCGGAGCTGCAGTTTCATTGCTCAATCTCGACACGTACAAACAACTGGGCCAACCTCCATTGCGTGCCGCAAATGTTCAGCTAAAAAGTTATTCAGGACAGCAGATCCCTGTGTTAGGACAGTACACTCTTCTTGCAACATACAGGGGACAAACAAAACTTGTGTCATTTTACGTTCTTCGTTCTTCTACTGCAGTGAACTTGTTTGGTTTAGATTTATTTCAATTGTTTAACATGTCTATAGTAAATCAGGTCCTATCAGTGAATCAGACTGTGCCTACAGACAGTGTTTCTAGTGTATGTGACGAATTTGCAGACATTTTTGCACCGGGCCTTGGTTGCGCTAAGAATTATGAAGCACATTTGGAACTGAAAGTAAACGCGCAACAGAAATTTTTCAGAGCGCGCAATGTTCCTCACGCATTGCGTGATGAGGTCGCAAGAACATTCAACGATTTGGAATCACAAGGTGTGAGTGAATATATGCAATGCCTCTTCCCTTTCAGCTCCGCTTCATCGCTTACGCCGTACAGGTGTTCCGTTCGTCTGGACGAAGGAATGCGTACGCGCCTTTCGCCAGATGAAATCGGCGTTGCTTTCTCATACTTGCCTTACGCCTTTCGATCCCCAGAAACCCCTTTTGTTGATGGTAGATGCATCGGATTTCGGGATCGGTGCTGTGCTTGCGCACAAAGATGGGTCGCATGATCGCCCTATTGCCTTTGCGTCAAAATTGCTCTCGTCTGCGCAAAGGAATTATTCACAGATAGAGAAAGAAGCTTTGGCTCTCGTATTTGGTGTTACTAAGTTCCATGATTTCTTGTATGGTCGTCATTTTACCATCATCACAGACCACAAACCTTTTACGTCGCTTTTTCATCCGAACACGCCTGTACCTCCACGTACAGCGCAGAAATTCATTCGCTGGTCTATTTTCCTCTCGCAGTACCGCTACGATATCTTGTATCGGTCCACTGCTAAGCACGGAAACGCCGATGCGTTGTCCCGTGCCTGTTGCTGAGGATAAAGCATTCGATTCTTCTGAACTTGCTTGCATGTTCATTGATTCGGAAACCGATGAAGTGGTCGAATCGTTTCCGATTGATTTTCGTCGTGTAGCTACAGCCACAGCTGCTGACCCTGTCCTTGCTACCGTTTTGCGCTTTGTTGCTACGCAATGGCCTTTGTCAAAGTCTCGGATCGAGGATCCGTTGGTTCGCCGATTTTTTGCTCACAGGGAGAGACTTTTTGTGCGACGTGGTGTTTTGTTGTTGCGTTCTGATAATGATCAGTCCAGAGTCGTGGT
The DNA here is from genome assembly GCF_021461385.2 of Schistocerca piceifrons. Lineage (NCBI taxonomy): Eukaryota > Metazoa > Arthropoda > Insecta > Orthoptera > Acrididae > Schistocerca > Schistocerca piceifrons. The sequence goes on along the minus strand of NC_060138.1, from coordinate 135,478,749 downwards.
CCCACGTTCGTTACAGTCCTCTGTTTTACGGCTTCTTCACCAAGGACATTGGGGTATAGTGCGAACGAAACAACTTGCTCGTCAGCACTGTACTTGGTTCGGAATCGATGCTGCGATTACGAATATGTGTTCTTCTTGCATGGCGTGTGCCGGAAAACAATCCGCACCACTGTGGAAAGTCTTTGCATGGCCAAAAGCCACTTCCCCTTGGCAACGCTTGCACATTGATTTTGCTGGTCCATTCTGGAATGCTCGATGGTTGGTTCTGGTAGATGCCATCAGTAATTTTCATTTTGTTGTCCGGATGTCTTCCACGACGTCATCTGCCACCATCCAAGCGTTGTCTGCTATCTTTTGCATTGAAGGTCTTCCGCAAACTATTGTTTCCGACAATGGCCCACAATTCATGTCCGCAGAATTTCAGTCATTCTGCCAGGCCAATGGTATTCAACATCTGACATCCGCGCCGTTTTCGCCTCAGTCAAACGGTGCCGCTGAATGATTGGTCCGGACTTTCAAGTCACAGATATTGAAGTTGAAAGAGTCGCATTCTCGGGAGGACGCGTTGTTGCTCTTTTTGTCATCGTATCGCTCTCAGCCCCTAGATGGTCGCTCGCCGGCTGAGTTGCTCCACGGTCGTCCTCATCGAACCTTGATGTCTTTGCTGCACCCGCCGCATCAGGTTCCTGTGCAGCGGCAGACTTCTGCTTTTGCTCCAGGCGACGTTGTATTTTATCGCAACTATCGAGGTTCACGGCGTTGGCTCGCAGGGCGCATTATTCGCTGCCTCGGCCGCGCGATGTATTTGGTTTTGGGGGCCTCTGGTGAGGTGCGTCGGCATCTCAATCAGCTGCGCCTCTGTCGTCGCACGGGTTCTGCCGCTCCCCGTCTGCTTTCAGCGACGGTGCCGTCCGGTCAGCGCCCTGGGGACCCATCTACTGGCTCGCCTCATCCCCAGGTGTTACCGACGATGCCTTCCATTTTGCCCCATGGCGACGCGCCGCCGCAGCCGCCGCCGCCGCCGCCGCCTGTTCTCCCGCCGGCGCCGCCCGCAATCGACGCTTCGTTGCAGCCGCCAAGCGCCTCCCTGGGTCACGCGCCGCCGATCGCTTCCCGTGGCCAGCTGTCCTCCGCCGAGGAACTCTTGCCCGCTCCGGACCACATGACGTCATAGCGCGTCGGGTACCCCGATGCAATGGAGGTCGACCCTTCGGCCCCTCCTGTCTCTTTACGGGCGCATACACCGCATGTTGACGTGCACCCTGGACTAGATTTTCAGGCGTTTCCTAGCTCCCCTCGGACCGAATGGCCGGGTGCGGGTGGCACAGCCTCGCCTGTTGTTAGATTCCCCACCTCATCGCATACGTCAACATGGGGTCCTCCCCACGGCGGGCGGAAGCCTTATAACACGACCGTTCGCCGATTTGCGGGGGAGGAATGTGGAGTCACCGCCAGACACCACACTTGCTAGGTGTTAGCTTAAATCGGCCGCGGTCCATTTAGTACATGTCGGACCCGCGTGTCGCCACTGTGTGATCGCAGACCGAGCGCCACCACAAGGCAGGTCTCGAGATACGGACGAGCACTCGCCCCAGTTGTACGACGACTTTGCTAGCGACTACACTGCCGAAGCCTTTCTCTCATTTGCCGAGAGACAGTTAGAATAGCCTTCAGCTAAGTCCATGGCTACGACGTAGCAAGGCGCCATTAGCCTTACTTAGTTTGATAGTTATCGTATGAAATGTCTCAACAAGAAGAACGTTGTAAACCAACAAAGAATAAAAGTGAAGTATTCGAGGAGCTGCATACTTTTCTTATCAGAATTCACTACTTATCCTGTTCCAGAATTCACGCCAATCGGCGTGTGTGTACGCGTGCCTTTCTTTCGGCTACCCGTCACTGTGGACTGGCTGCCTTGTCAGTCCACTACAGATAGTACTCTACACTGTACAGTATACTAAACTTGGCTCCCTCTATGAAAATATTACTTGATCAACTAGCAGGCTGGGCTACGCAAGATTCTTCAGGCTGCATCAGTTGTGACAAATGACATTGATGATATACTGGACACTTTAAAATACGCGTGAATGGAAACTGGAGAGACATCAAATACAGTGCCTTGGTTTTTACTTTCTACGCACAATAGGGAGTAAAGGCAATGCTACAGTCACTAGACAACTTCCAGATTGGTGTATCTGCTACACAAAAATGCGTTTTTAGGTAGGAGATGAAAAATGTCGTATTTACTTCCTAATGCAAAGAAACACAACGTGGATATTCTCTTTAAGATTTGTGGTCGTAGGCTGTATATAATCAGCAGTCTTGATGACTGGTTATAAATGACTTCAGAATCTACGGATGTCAAGAAATACGAAAATTGGCTATTTGGAGAATATTGGTTTCCGTATACTGCTAGAGCACTTTTATTGTCGATATGTACCTATGTACCTACATGTAGCTATTATTAGAAAGTAACTATAGCCAGGACTACCAAGACAAATGCCTATTGCCAAATAAAGAATAAAATTATCAAACCAGTAGGCCTAGCTAAAGCTATCAGAACTCTCTGTTGGCAAACAAAACAGAAACTTCATTTATAAGTGTTTCTGTCGATATGTACCTATGTACCTACATGTAGCTATTATTAGAAAGTAACTATAGCCAGGACTACCAAGACAAATGCCTATTGCCAAATAAAGAATAAAATTATCAAACCAGTAGGCCTAGCTAAAGCTATCAGAACTCTCTGTCGGCAAACAAAACAGAAACTTCATTTATAAGTGTTTCTGGGATTAATTTCCGATTAGGAAAGACGAAAGTATTTGCTGCCGTCCGTTACAAAACTCTTGCATCGATCAGAAACATCATCCAACTGGCGAAAACAAAATTCTGTTACAAAGATGCGCTCTTACAGATTTTCGAGTGGTAGCGCAAAAATAACATCTGGTGACATCGAAATTGTGGATGTAAATTTCAGTATAATAGATGAATCCTACAAGTGAGTTTTTCACACTCAGTAACACAAATGTTTTCTAGCGAGAATGGAAAAACCACAAACTTAATTACAAGACGGTACGAGACAAAAAGCGACGACGAATGTGTTGCAGCAACTAGATAGAAAGACACCAGGAGAAACCTACATCGAGTACTAGAGATTGACTATACTTGTCTGCAGAACAGCAACTGCATCGCTTCCTGAATTTACAATTCCAGTCAGTTATAACGCGCCAAAGTAATAGTATGACATTCTTTGTTCGATCGAAATAGATATTACATTTTTAGTCTCTTTCACAAATCGCGATTTATCTTCCGATAGCGGATATTGGTACTGCCATAAAGCTGTCGTTTGGATTATTGTAATACTGACTCTTATCGATTTGCTACTCGATGAAGTACAAGCAATTTCTTACGTCTTTTGAGTAACAATGTATAAATACCGCCGTGATACTTACCCTTGGAACAGTAGAGCACCGATCACGATCAACGGAAGCATCACGTACGTCACAACGTCTTCCATCTTGAAAGAGTATTAGAATATGTGTTTCCGCGGAAATGTCTATGACGGGACATCGATTGTTGGAGCTGCGGCGGCCATTTTCTGGAAGCTTGTCGGATATGGCGGGAATCATTAAATGCTAATAAATATAAATTTTCAAAAGACAATGCAACGCGAATGTGTACGTGTTCATTCACTTACTGTAAATGAATATCTGTCTCTAGAATGAAGGGCGTAAGACGAAATCAGCAGAATTAGACTGGAAAACACAATTTTAGCAGCATTTGTCTTACGAATTGATATGGTTTAGCGAAATTCTGATTAACACACCTGGTTCGAAAACGACAAACAACAACTAATAATTTGTTCATCCTCTCGATATGTAATTACGCAGAACTCTTATTAGCATCAGAAAATTTGGCATTTATGGAAAATTATCATTTCAACGTCCTCACTAAGGAGATCAAGTTTTTAAAACTTCGGTGGGTCATGCCATTGCAAAATACCGTGTGAAGTGTATTGAGTGTGACTTTGTGTTTTTGTCAATACGTGAAACGCATGAGGCTCGACTTTTCCTCAAACGTCCAAAAGCAACCTGCTGAATTGCTGAAAATTTCTGAAACAGATTAGTATTAATATAAGAAAATAGAATGCAATTGTGAAAGCATTTGTAAGGGATTCACATAAAACTGAAAAAGATCGGACCGGCCAATCACACTGCAAGAAAGGAAAATGAAATGGAGGAATGTTTGGTATCATAAAACAGACAAGAAAAAATTAATGCAAGTTCATGACAAGTAACTATGCACTGTAGAGTAATGCCTTCAAGTTCGAGCACATTTCCACTGGAGGTGACATAAACCACGCTGATATCACAGGCTGAAGGAATTATCTTTAAATGCTGGGCAGAACAGCAAAAAATGAATGAATTGCAATTAGATTTGAGAGGGATGCAATTTCTTGAGGAATGGCAACAATATCCACATGCAGTAATTACCAAGAGAAATCATTAGAACTGGGCGCCGAAATACCATGGCGTTTGGCCGCATGAGAACAGATAATAACCAACTAATTTGTAACTTTTTGATTTAAAGAAATATTGGAATTAGACATCTCAGGGGATTGACAGCTTTGATAGCTATGTGCTTGTGGTGCACAAGAATCCAAGGCGCTAACCACATTTCTTCCATTTTCGTTTTATTTGTGGAGCGAAATTTCTTTCGCAACTCACCACTGACTGTCTCTTTAGCTATGAATCTGTGAAGCAAAATTCGGTCAGCACACTAGTAAACTGTGTGAAAAACGATATTTATAACCAAAGCAAACAAAGTATTGCGAATTTTTCAGTATACACAGTCGTCAAGAACTATATTCTTCTCTTCACTATCTATTTAAATAACTTATCCTAGGAATAAGCTGCATGTACTTATAGAGGAATTTGATTGTATAGTTATTTTCATAGTTATTTTGTATATTGAGACAATAGAAGTACAGGTATTTGAGAATACTGTAGCGTCATCACTACTTTTTAGGCATTACTGTGGGAAAGGTAGCTCAGCCACGGCAATTGAACAAGCCATAAGAAGGTGTCAGAGACCAATGCATCTAATGCCTGTTGCAGCAACAGGGCTGTTCACTCATTGTGATGCTAGTTAGGCCGACTTTCTAAACCATCAAGCTATGAATTGATTATTGCATACGTGGCTGGGAGCAGCATAGAAGAACACACTTGAGCGTCTAAACTACATAAATCAATCCTAACAAAAATATTCGCATAGTGGCAGTACCTATAATCACAATAGGACTACACTAGGCAATGGGGGTGATTTGTGTCAGCAAACAACCACCACGAATTCGGGCGTCCGCCGCTGCCACACTATTATCTGGCAGTAAGTCCTCCTCTCTTCAACTGAAACCTTTCTCATGGTGACCCATTTCCAGGTTCACTTCAGCTGCAACCAGTCTCCTGCACTAGCAGGCGGTATATCACAACAAGGAAAGTACAGCCAGTCGTACTCCTATACTACTGCCAGTGTCCTGTCATCATGCCTTAATAATATTGGGACTTGAAATTTTCTGACAGATTAAAACTGTGTGCCAGACTGAGACTCGAACTCAGGGCATTTGCCCTTCGTGGGCAATTATTCTACCAACTGAGCTAGCCAAGGAACACTCACGACCAATCCACACAGCTGTACTTCTGCCAGCACCTCGTTTCCTACCTTCCAGAACGAAAAGTAGAAGACGAGGTACTGGCGGAAGTAGAGATGTGAGCATGGGTCGTGAGTTGTGCTTGTACCCGATCGCTGGAACACTTGACCACGAATGGCAAAGATCCCGAGGTCGAGTCTCGGTGCGGTACTGTTTTAATCTGCCAGGAAGTTACGTAGCAGCACATACTCCGCTGCAGAGAGAAAACTTCGTTCTGGAATGATTGTGGCAGGCGATGAAAGCTGGTTTCATAATTGTCACCCCAAAAACCAGTGGGCATCAGTGGAGTTGTATAAGGCGTGGCTCACTTAGAATTCATGCCTAAAGATACCACCATAAACTCTGAAAGCTACTATGAGGCCTCAGAACACTGAACGCATGAACGAGACGAGTTCGTCCACGCACGGAGCACCCTCATATTCAGTATGACAGCGCCACATCGCACACGGACCCTGCGGCATCTGCAACGATCTGACGCCTTGAGTCCACTGTGATCGATTATCCGCCATACAGTCCCGACTTCGCCACATCCGATTTTCGTCTCTGTCTGAAACTTAAACAACACCAGCGAGGACTACACTTTGATAGTAATGAAGCGGTACAAGAAGAGGTGAGGTTGTAGCTGCGTCAAGACAGTCAAGAATTCATCAGTGACGGTGTCAACAATCTAGTATCTCGTTGGCCGAAATGTGATCGTCACCAGGATGACTATGTTGGGGATTAAATATGTAGACATGAAGAAGAAAGATGTAAATTGCCAATAATGTTAATTTTATTCGAAAGAGCTTTAAGAGTTTTCACATAAAAATTTCTGAGACATAACTTTACAGCACGCCCTCGTATACGCACACTTCAACTACGTTTCACATCTGACCCACACAAAGGAATTGTACTCCACGTGGTTACAACTCGACGAGCAAACCTTGATGAAACTGGAAATCACCATAAATATAGACTTAGCTTTCCTACTTCAGAAGGTTCTGAAGTGGAGATTTCGAATGAAAAGTTAGATAAATTAATTAAATAATAATCAGTGCCTAGTATAAGCATAAGGGGGTTTCTGGCGTTGGACCGTGAGCAGATGTTAACATGATTCCAGAGAACTCATTCATGTGCCCAAAATAAATTTTACACAACTATTTATCTTACCAGTAGTTATACAGTAGATGTGGCGCTCTTGATATTCGCCAACTAGTGAAGAAAATTATTACACAGAAATACTGTTATAACTGACAGGAATTGTAAATTCAGGAAGCGATTCAGTTGCTGTTGTGCAGACAAGTGTAATAAGTCTCTGGTACTCCATGTAGGTTTCTCTGTGGTGTCTTTCTATCTAGTTGCTGCAACACATTCGTCGTCGCTTTTGGTCTCGTACCATCTTGTACTTAAGTTTGTGGTTCTTCCATTCTCGCTAGAAAACATTCGTGTTACTCAGTGTGAAATACTCACTTGTAGGATTCATGTACACTCCTGGAAATGGAAAAAAGAACAGATTGACACCGGTGTGTCAGACCCACCATACTTGCTCCGGACACTGTGAGAAGGCTGTACAAGCAATGATCACACGCACGGCACAGCGGACACACCAGGAACCGCGGTGTTGGCCGTCGAATGGCGCTAGCTGCGCAGCATTTGTGCACCTCCGCCGTCAGTGTCAGCCAGTTTGCCGTGGCATACGGAGCTCCATCGCAGTCTTTAACACTGGTAGCATGCCGCGACCGCGTGGACGTGAACCGTATGTGCAGTTGACGGACTTTGAGCGAGGGCGTATAGCGGGCATGCGGGAGGCCGGGTGGACGTACCGCCGCATTGCTCAACACGTGGGGCGTGAGGTCTCCACAGTACATCGATGTTGTCGCCAGTGGTCGGCGGAAGGTGCACGTGCCCGTCGACCTGGGACCGGACCGCAGCGACGCACGGATGCACGCCAAGACCGTAGGATCCTACGCAGTGCCGTAGGGGACCGCACCGCCACTTCCCAGCAAATTAGGGACACTGTTGCTCCTGGGGTATCGGCGAGGACCATTCGCATCCGTCTCCATGAAGCTGAGCTACGGTCCCGCACACCGTTAGGCCGTCTTCCGCTCACGCCCCAACATCGTGCAGCCCGCCTCCAGTGGTGTCGCGACAGGCGTGAATGGAGGGACGAATGGAGACGTGTCGTCTTCAGCGATGAGAGTCGCTTCTGCCTTGGTGCCAATGTTGGTCGTATGCGTGTTTGGCGCCGTGCAGGTGAGCGCCACAATCAGGACTGCATACGACCGAGGCACACAGGGCCAACACCCGGCATCATGGTGTGGGGAGCGATCTCCTACACTGGCCGTACACCACATCGTTCTACCATTCCTAGACCGGCAAGGGAACTTGCTGTTCCAACAGGACAATGCACGTCCGCATGTATCCCGTGCCACCCAACGTGCTCCAGAAGGTGTAAGTCAACTACCCTGGCCAGCAAGATCTCCGGATCTGTCCCCCATTGAGCATGTTTGGGACTGGATGAAGCGTCGTCTCACGCGGTCTGCACGTCCAGCACGAACGCTGGTCCAACTGAGGCGCCAGGTGGAAATGGCATGGCAAGCCGTTCCACAGGACTACATCCAGCATCTCTACGATCGTCTCCATGGGAGAATAGCAGCCTGCATTGCTGCGAAAGGTGGATATACACTGTACTAGTGCCGGCATTGTGCATGCTCTGTTGCCTGTGCCTATGTGCCTGTGGTTCTGTCAGTGTGATCGTGTGATGTATCTGACCCCAGGAATGTGTCAATAAAGTTTCCCCTTCCTGGGACAATGAATTCACGGTGTTCTTATTTCAATTTCCAGGAGTGTATTATACTGAAATTTACATCCATAATTTCGATGTCACCAGATGATATTTTTGCGCTACCACTCGAAAGTCTGTAAGAGCGCATCTTTGTAACAGAATTTTGTTTTCGCCTGTTGGATGACGTTTCTGATCGATGTAAGAGTTCAATATAATGATTCAATCTCTAATATTCATTACAAAAGAATACAATGAGGAAATCCATACATTTCTATTAAAATTTATGAACAAACATGTGGAATGGTATACAAAATAAAATTAACATGGAATACACGTATCCCGACCACACCAAAATATAAAATATAGTTTCTCAGAATATCCTGAAAAATAACCCAAAAATTAACCTAAAGCATTTTATGCAAGAGAGAATGTTTTGGCGTTTGGATACGAAAGAAGCTGGTCAGAATAGCTACAAATGCTGATGGACAAATATGGACGGGTTACACTGATCCACGTTGGCGCCTTATGTAATACCGCTCAAAAAACGTATAAGTCCCTGCTATATGTAAAATAACCATTGTTGTGAAATTTTATACTCCAACAAAGCCACTGGTATAAAAGACCTATTAGGAACGATGGAAAATGTAGCTGTTGGTATGCATTTTGTGCTAAATGTGTGGGTACATCTTAGCAAAGAAAATCACAAACTAGGACATCGAGCCTCAGTCCTTTATCTCTGGACAGCTGAAGAGAAACAACTCCAGAATCTAATGCTACTGACTCCAACTCTATTGCACACGTCATTGATACTACCTTCCATAAATTTTCTTTTCCTTTACTATTTTTTGTGAAAGCTGAAATGAGCATGTTACAATCTGACATGGAGAATTTCAACACTTACAGCGTTACAAAGACTCAAAGAAAGTAAGGTGCCCACGATTGCAGCGTTGCAGCCGTGAATGTGCACTCTGTTGGTGGCGCATGACCTGCCTCCCGTGACTCCTGCCAGAAATTCCGTAGAAAACAGACAAATCGGTCAGTTTGATTGTCGATCGGACGGACTTCTGATAGTGAGGCGAGAGAGAGTAGGTTATTGGCTTGAAGGTGCCTTTCCTGACAACGCCAGAAGGTAGACCACTCGCTGCACGGGTCTACTTTGCGAGTCGCTGAGACATGAAAAGACATGTTACAGTGGACAGTGTACTCATGAATACAGACGCCAGCTCTTACGTTTTAATCCGATTTATTATGTTTGTGGGATATTCAGAACAGACGGAGGATTCAAGCAAGAGGATTATGTAACACGAAAACTATGCTGAAATCCCGCAGAGGAAGTTTTCATCTCTATAAAATTGGAAAAAGTTAGAGGAAAACGCGTTAAAGGAACACCTCCGAACAGCATTTGCTCTGCTAATGACATTGTTATGTTTGTATCTAGCACATATAACCTTCAAATACCTTAATAAAGCAAATTTAAATAAGTCATGAAAAGCAGTTACGAAACACTGAAGTTATGTATAATCAACATACTGAAAATAAAATAATACAATTCAACAACTAAGTCATGGAATCAACTGATGAATTTTGGTTGTAATGGAAACTGAAGGAAGTTTGAAATGCATGGAAATATCTGAAGGACGCCATTATTAAGATGTTAACAGACAGCAGATCATACGATGATAAAAACCGCAGTCATGATCTCCTCCATTGCTTGCGGTAGAACATGATTCACATCTACAACCGGCCGGGGTGGACCAGCGGTTCGAGGCGCTACAGTCTGGAACAGCGCGACCGCTACGGTCGCGGGTTGAATCCTGTCTCGTGCATGGATGTGTGTGATGTCCTTCGGTTAGTTAGGTTTAAGTAGTTCTACGTTCTAGCGGACTGATGACCTCAGAAATTAAGTCCCATAGTGCTCAGAGCCATTTGAACCATTATTTTTCACTTCTACATCAATGAACAACTAACCGCGGCATACTTGAAAGTGAAAATCGGCTATCTAATCACTTCCAGCGGCAACAAAATTTGATTTTCAATGTTTCGCACTGTTATTGGTCGAATTTAAAAAGCTGACATAATCAACTTTTAATTGTTTAACACGGTAAGCGAAGTTATTCAACTGGTAACTGCAAATTTGTATTTAAGCAGCGTAACTCACAGTGCACAAATTACTCGGTTTATAATCATGCAGTATTTGAGAACTGAGCAGATTGTATTCTTCCACACACGCCACTGAATGTAACTGAAAAATTATATCATTATGAGATACATAGTTCGAGACTTATAATTTTTTTACGTGGTTGTTTACCGGTACCAAACAAAACTGGAATATTCTGTTAGTAATTATGCATTTTGTCGCCATACAAGAAAATTAAAATACTGAAAAGCCTGCTGTCTCACGTACTGCTTGTAAGCTGGAAAACCTTTGAGTATGTCAAGAAGAGCCTCTATAATACCGACAGATATACTTGATACCAACTCAAAAACTGAGCACTGCGCAACAAACTCAGGAAAGGGTAAAGTTTTCATTTTTTTAAAAGAGATAAAAGAACAAATTAATAAATCAGATACATGCGGTGGAGACGTAAAATTAAATAACATTCTGTAGGAAATGATCTGAAACGTGAAAGTTGAAAAGAACTTCTTAAAGGCTATATCTACCATGCCTGATCAGTATGTGCATTCACCATATTTCTTTTATTTTAGAAGTGCGAATATTTGCTTATTCCTTCGCCAGCCAGACACACATATTAGATGCATCACTGTAGTGGTTATCCTGTTGAGAACAAAAATGTCTGCTGAATTAAAAGAAAATATCTAAAGCCAAGAAGCAGAGGCAGCCAGATAATCTCAAAGATCTCCAGGTTAAAATGAATCTGTCACAAGACATGTAGTCACACGGTTCAGGACGCTCCAGCTATAAACTTTGGACCAGTCATCAGGATATGTCACATCAACATTGAAGGCATCAGTAAATCCTAATGCCAAATCTTACAGAGGGACATTTCCGCTAACCGCAGAAAAAGGCATTAGCTACCAAAAAGAATTGAATATGGCTTACCACAGGGATTCATCCTTGCTCCTCTCTTGTTTAATCTATATATACCTGCTATCCCTCCAACACAGTTCAAAAAATGTGGCTATGCAGACGACCGGGCAATAGCTACCCAATCCAAAACTTTTGAAAGGACTGAAGAAATCCAAACTTCTGATCTACATATCTGTAGTCATTATTTCCGCAAATGGAGGTTACAACCTAACTCAATTAAAACAGAGGTTTCATGTTTTAGTATGTCCAATAGATTGGCACACAGAGCCCTCAATGTCTGTTTTGAAGGACACAAACTTCATCATAATATGCACCCAAAATACCTTGGGATCACGTTAGATTGGACACTTTCTTTTAAGGGTCACTTGACACGAACATCCGCTAAGCTCAAAACCAGAAACAGCATTCTCCATAAACTCTCGTGGGGGATAGTCAGCAGACACTCTCAGGGAATCAGCACTGTTTGGTATACCCAGCAGCAGAGTACTGTGCGGTTGTCTGGCTTAATAGCCCATACTAAATAATATAGATATACAGCTTAACTAGGCCATGCTCTTTGTCATTTGAGCGAATACCAGAAGTTCGCTAATAACACCGGCCCTCCAATAGTGAACGACGTATTCCATGCGGATCGAAAAAGACTAAGATCAAGACATTCCACTCGCATCCCAGCCAGGTCTCTCATGGAACATAAATTCAATCTCATCGACGTATGGAAACGCTGCTGCCAACAAAATTGTTCCCCGAAATGCCTGAAGCTGCCCTGCATCCAGAAGAAAGCCCCTGGGTTCGACTAGCCTCGGGAAAATTGGACTATCTATATCCGCATCCGAGGGGGCGATGGTCAATGAGCAGGCACTCTCTAGAAGTGGGACAAATCCCCATCCTGAGACTGGTGCGGAATGACAGACAGCTGCTCATGTTGTATCGACATGTCTTGCACGTCTCTACAAGGGTCCTTTGGAAAATTTCCTGCTGCAACGATAAACGCCCTTCTTTTCTCGACTATCATCCCAGTTTATGAATCATATCCGTGGTACTGTCTCCCATGTTGCGTCATAATACAAATCGAGGTGTATTTCTCTGCTCTTCGCGATGTCCATCGTCACTCCTATCTGATGCGGATCACTTACCGCACAGACTACTCCAGAAGAGCATCGACAAGCGTTGTGTATGCAGTTTGTTTAATAGACCTGCTATATTTTCTACGCTTGATGCCAGTAAACCGGAGTCTTTGGTTCGCTTTCCGTACATTATTATCTACGCGATCGTTCCAGTTTAAGTTATTAGTAACTGTCGTCCATAAGCATTTAGTTGAATTCACAGCCTTTAGATTTGTGTGATTTATGGTGTTCATTATTTAGATCAGTTGCAGCGTTTGGAAGGTTAGAGGTATCTTACCCACTGTAAATTATTTTACGAACGGTTTTGATGAATTTACAAGACTGTAAATGACAGCATCGTCTGCAAACTGTCTAAGAGGCCGGACAGACTCTCTCCTAAATAGGTTATACAGATGAAGAACAGCAGAGGAGCTCTAACACTTCCTTGGAGAACGCCTGATATCAATTCTGTTTTACTCTGTGAGTTTTCATAAATTATTAAGAATTATGGCGTTTCTGACAGGAAGAAACGAATGAAGTTGCACGACCGCGACGATAATCCATGGGCACACTATTTTCATGGAAGTATCTTGTGAGGAACAGTGTCAAAAGCCATCAGATAATCTGAAAATAGGGATTACTTCGTGTGAATAAAAAAGAAATTGCATTTCTAAAGAAGATATTTTCTGAATCCGACTTGGTTCTTTGTCAATAAATCGTTTTCTTCGAGGTAGTTCATCCTGTTCGAACACAGTTCATGTTACAAAATGCCGCTACAAATCGACGTTAGTGATATAGGTCTGTATTTCAGCGGATTACTGCTATTTCCCTTCTTGAGTATTGCTGAAACTTGTGAAGTATGGAGCCATTGTATCCGACATACTATACAAATAACCTGACTTCCATAAACCTGGATCGGAGGCCTTGCCTTTATTAAGCGATATCAGCTACTTCGGTACATCGACGCTATCTACGTCTGCTTCAGTGCCACTGTTACCATTTACGTTAAGATTGTTATTACGCAGTGAAGGTATTGATTGTGTTTTGCCACTGGTGTACTTTAAATATGACCAGACTTTCTTTGACTTTTCTGCCCGATTTTGAGACCATCGCGTTGTGAAAACCACTAAAAGCATCTCGCAATGAATTCTGCGTTAAGTTTCGAGCTGCGCTAAAACACCGTCAATATTAGAGTTGCTTTTTTCGTTGCTTCCCAATCACTGTTCTGAGCATCTCTTATTAATTCATTTGGTATACTGTATCTCAGTTGCCGTCTATATATTTTTTTTGCATTTAAACCGCATCCATTCTACATTTACATTGTTAGTTTGCAAGGAACGGACACTGCTCCTTAGTAAGGCGTCAAGAGATATTTTATCTGGTTAAACGTCATTGCTGGAGGTTGGCGTTAGCAAGAAACATGTCACTTGCACACGTTAGAAACTGTCAATGACCCTCGCCCACTGGCATCTCTCCTAGGGAGAAAGTAACTAAAGCACCAAAGGGAAGTATTTTTCGTGACAGGTCGTTTTACTTTGACGAGTCTTGTTTCATCTTGTCGAACATACATAGCTGCCCTACTTTCGCCGTCATCACTGGCTCAAAACTACTATTATTACTTTCAAAGACGCTAATTACTGTTCTCGGCCTGTTTGTGAAATCGCTAACGACTTCACGGTACAGAAGATGTTAGATCCTAACAGAAAAAACCTTGCCCATTATTCTGCTACAGATTCCATTAAGACAACACATGGCTTCATAAATAAATTAATGTTCTATGTTCTATGACTGGCTGTTTCGTTTTAATGCTGGGTAAAATAATAGGTTTTGATTGGCACGGAGGGTTAGGTGGGGAAGGGGAGGAGGAGGGGGAAAGGGATGGGAGGCGTTTTGATGATGACGTCACTGATGGAGAGGAGTAATGGCAAACTGCTTATTAGAAAGTGGCGTCATGAACAAAGGAGGCAGCACACATTACACATACTGCGACTGATTCTGGTCCAGAGTCGGAACAGCATTCTTACTAACAAGTGATTAATTTTGCAAAATAATTTTTTATATTAATGCAAATTTTAGAACCCACACGTGGAGGTCAGTCTCCTTCCTGCGGATAGATATTCTTGACTTGCGTGTCAATATATCAATTCTCTAACCACATTATTCATTTAACCTAAAGCATGGAAATACACTGCATATATTTCTTACCTGGGAATAAACTAAAGCCTAACATATTATATTCCCGAGTGGGCAGAGGTCTTAGCAATGTCCACTGAAATAGGCGTGGAAACAACACGAAAACCAGAGAGACTGCACGACATGTGGAAGGTTGCCTGACAAACTGTGAGTATTTTACAGTGACTCAAGCTGTAGCGCGAGCAAACTGGGATAAATGTCAGCTACTACTTCCAGAACTTAAGCTGAGTCTTCCTATCAGATCATGAACACAGTTTGTGTACTGAAATATGACCCAGACACTAAATATCAACGGTTAATCACACGATCTGACGTTGGGATTGAGTTCAGAGATAGCAACGCTTACGCAAAGCGTGAAGTAAGAGTTGATAGGGAGGGGACATTTATCGTAAGTAGCATAACTGAGTATTGAAGTACAACATTAGCCGCGTACCTCATACTACAAGGCTTCAAAGTGTATTGAATCGCACCTTGTGGACTCGATTTGTGCAGGGATGAAAGTTTTTGCATTTGTTGCCTACACTAATTAACCACCTGAAAATAAAGCCTGTGAGGCGAAAGCAATAATTTACGATGACGTAGTCTGCGCTCCCGTATAACTCGAAGAATGGGATTTGGGATGCCTTACCCGGACATCTGAAAGTTTGTTTCGAATGACAAATGGAAGTAAGACATGCAAATGTAACGTGGCGCCAGGGCGAAATACAATGTAAGTAAATGAAACAGTTTATTCACGATGAAAGATTAAGTACTCAAACCTGGATCCAGGGTGCACGTGGTAGTAGTTGTGGACTAGGAGAAGGTATAAGATAATGTGGTCGTGAAGTACTAATATATGAAACAACCAGCATAATTCATGCCCAGATCTGATTTACAAATTGTCCATTCTGGCTACAAATAGACATCGAGTCAGAATATTTAATATCCCTTCCGAATATCATACCCCAAACTTAGGTAAAAACGAGTCTAACATGTATTTGTGAGTAAGAGATTCTGTAAGTCTTTTGAATCTGCAGGTGGGTAACTCAAAGACAGATAGTGATCACGGTATGTTTTGAAGCTACTGATAAAGTAAGTAAAGGTCCAGTATTATGCACGGCAAGCCCACATACAGAAGCAAACGCGAAAATGACACGCATTTACTTAACGATAATGCTATCACTATTTCCAATCATATCATTACTATCTGAATGTTGCTCATATACAAAAGCTAATCATACATAAAACTGGTCAAAGACGAGAGGAGAGTACTTCTGGTTCCAAACCGCACGAGGGGACCAACCGAACACAGCACGCCTTCTCTCTGTTTGCCCGGTCCCGGTCGAAGCTTTAACCTTGCAGTAAGAGATGCCTACTCTCTCCTGTTTGGTGAACATGTGCCACTATTGCAAGACAGGGCTACTTGTCACTGATCGGCTGTGAATCAAAAAATGACTTTCGCGTCCTGCGGATGTGTGATGCATGAAAGGTGCTCACTACGAAAAGGCTGCCTGTGAAGGGTTAAAATACGAAGCGAGAAGACATACGTTGAGTATTTCATTATATGTACTTGAGGGGTGTGAACGTCATTGTTCACAAACAATTAGGTGACTAGTAAACTTAGAGGTTCACGAAAATACACCAGTCACAACCATTGAATCTTATTTATTAACACGTGCGGTAGAGTTATCACAGCATTGGCAGCGCCATAAGTATTCGTTTAGGCAACTGCTCGGACGTCGACGAGACTGCAACAAAATTACATATAGTGAATGAACCAGCGGTCACTGTAAATAACTGGAACAATAATAAGAGATTAAATTTTTGTGAATAAATCTGACGTCAATCCAGATACTGGAATAAGCACATGAAAGTGACTCTTCTTATGTATTTAAATATTCTGGTTTCCTGTATCTAGGTATATGTCGTGTAGCTACACATCACCATTTTAATCTAAGACATGTAAAACATCAGCATATGCGACCTACCTGCAATAATTTACAAAAAATACTAAACCTTAGACACTACATAACTTGGTACCTAATGTCCAATTTCTTCATTGGCTTCTTTCTTTCAGTTATTTTCCTTTCCTTACTATAAATTGCGTTTTTTATTGTCAACGACAAGTGTTCTGAAATTTTCAAGTAGTATAACAGATACCCAAAGTAGGCAAATTTTCGTGTCGTTATTAAGGGAGATTTTAACTGCTTTGGCTATATGAAAACATCCCATGCATCTAAATAATGTTTAGATATAGTGAAGAAAAAGAAGGTGTTAGTAGATTTTCCTTTAACGACACATCTGAGGCGCACATCACCTATGAATAGCGTTCACAGTTTGATAGGGACGCTGGTTTTATACTGAAAAAAACATCAAACCCTAGGACATATAGCACGAGAATTATTTGTTTGCCGGCCGCGGAGGTGTCGCGGTTCTAGGCGCGCAGTCCGGAACCGTGCGACTGCTACGGTCGCAGGTTCTACTCCTGCCTCGGGCATGGATGTGTGTGTTGTCTTTAGGTTAGTTAGGTTTAAGTAGTTCTAAGTTTCTAGGGGACTGATGATCACAGCAGTTGAGTCCCATAGTGCTCAGAGCCATTTGAACCAATTATTTGTTTATATTGGTGAGATCAGTCGCGAAATGGAAACCATAGTGAAAATCAAAAATGTTTTCTTTGTAATAGTTAGCTACATATAACAACTACTTCATTACGGAGTGACCACTCCGACTTAGACATTTGTTGTAACGCTGTACAAACTTTACATAGAAGGCAGCCGCCTGTGTTTTCTGTCAATTCCTGACGCTGGTCTGCAGCTCGTTCTCTGTGCCCAAATGTACTCACAACCAGCGGATCACGCGAGTAGAGACGAAAATCAGTGGGAACCAAGTCCAGGCAGTATAGTGGGTGATCAAACACTTCCCATGGGAAACACTGCAGGAGCACCTTCATTTTCCCTGCAGTGTGTGGCCAAGAATTGTCATGAAGAACGACTTGCATGACAGTTATGTTATCTGGGCTGCATGAAATCAGGCGAAATCCCTCAGCAGGCACTCACACATGGCGGGAGATAGTATTTCCTAGGCTCTTTACGTGGCCACTGTGTGTTCAAAACTGAAATGAGTGACATGGCGCAATCGATGAGCATACTAGAGACACTGACCAACAAATGTGTGCAGAACTTCATCGGATTTTCCCTGTGGTTTCCGTTTCAGACCTTAATAAACGAGTAGCCCTCAAAATTCTCAAATGGCTGTCTTGGAAATTTTATCGACTGTATTAGCATTGGGTGTCAAGAAAAAGGTGGATAGTGTGTGTAATTACATGACAATAGCAAGCGATATTTTCTTTAAAATGTTATTTATTAGACTGCTGAAATACTATGCGCTAATAGTATGTGTTCCATATAATTTGTCTTCATATAGTAGATTACATTATAGTTTTTGTTTGTGTTTGCATTAATCTTGTTAAGACAAAATATCCTGGTTTTGCTAATATGTTTCTTGTAATTACACATCGTTTGCTACAAATTACTTACTGCCATAAACAGCATATTGTTGAAAGCTCAAGCTCAGCAAGGAATTGCATTGTGTATTTGTGACACCAACTGTACGCTTCAAGCTATAAATATACACAATTACGTGAGCATATGTACACAATAGCGTAAGTATAAGTATTTAAGAGAAGAATTTTTGATTGAAGGAGTCTAAGTGGATTTTATAACTTTTTTTTCTTTTCGCATTTCTGATTTGTGCTTATTACTCACCTCTCAAAATATGTACTTGTGATATGTCACAAACCAATTTAAAAGTACCGGGTTATCAAAAAGTCAGTATAAATTTGATAACTTAATAAACCACGGAATAATGTAGATAGAGAGATAAAAATTGACACACATGCTTAGAATGACGTGGGGTTTTATTAGAACCCAAAAAAACAAAGTGTTTTTAGACAAGTGAAAGATCTCTTGCGCGCGTCGTTTGGTGAGAACCGTGTGCTCAGCCGCCACTTTCGTCATGCTTGGCCTCCCAGGTCCCCAGACCTCAGCCCGTGCGATTATTGGCTTTGGGGTTACCTGAAGTCGCAAATGTATCCTGATCGACTGACATCTCTAGGGATGCTGAAAGACAACATCTGACGTCAATGCCTCACCATAACTCCGGACATGCTTTACAGTGCTGTTCACAACATTATTTCTCGACTACAGCTATTGTTGAGGAATGATGGTGGACATATTGAGCATTTCCTGTAAAGAACATCATCTTTGCTTTGTCTTACTTTGTTATGCTATTTATTGCTATTCTGATCAGATGAAGCGCCATCTGTTTTCTGAACGTTGTATTGTTTCGGTTGTAATAAAACCTCGTGTCATTCCCAGCATGTGTGTCAATTTGCACCTCTCTATCT
Organism: Schistocerca piceifrons; assembly: GCF_021461385.2. Taxonomy (NCBI): domain Eukaryota; kingdom Metazoa; phylum Arthropoda; class Insecta; order Orthoptera; family Acrididae; genus Schistocerca; species Schistocerca piceifrons. The sequence goes on along the minus strand of NC_060138.1, from coordinate 135,459,549 downwards.
ACATTATTCCCTGATTTATTCAGCTTTCAAATTTTTACTGACTTTTCGATCACCCTGTATATTCAGTTGCAGCAAATTGTGTTATTTCGTTTAAGTTATCATTACTGTGGAGATAGTTGTTTGATTACTACGAAGTACGCTAAGGCAGCGGTTACCACTGATCCAAAGAACTGTAGGTCAATGTCGAAAAAGCCACAGACCGAGAAACGCAAATCGGGGAGTGGGAGATGGAAGACATCAGATCCATTCCTCTTGCGTAACAACACCCGCAACTTCGCCATTGAATGTCCCACTTTAACGGCTCGTTCTTCTGCAGAAGAACACGCCCAGCATGCGACCAAAAGGTGACTGAGTACCAGTGTCAGGTAGAGAGACAGAGACAGCTGAATCGTTCTTATCACTTCTGGCGGTATGGTGGTTGCTTCTCCCACCACTACAGACGCGTACACCAAGCAGACTATGACGACAGCGTTGTGGAGGACGGCGACCAACAGGGCGGGGCCAAAGTGCTGCGAGCAGAGGCGGCCAGTCCTGTGCAGCACCATCCTGGTGTGCTGCAGCCTCCACAGACTGTCCCCAACTGGTGCGGCCACAGCAGGTGGTGCTGCCCGCGTCACTGCTTCATCGAGGTCGGCCTCCGAGGTGACAGGCGGCGGTACACTCCGCAACATCAACACGTTGACGGCACCCAACTGGGCTCTCACTGTCAGCACTACCCCCAGGAATTGCACTTGCCACAACAGGGAGTAGGCCCTCAGACAGACATAAACCATAGCTGTAGGATGTATAAGAACTCCAGCTGCGCTAGATACTGCGGGCACTGTCACGAAAACTATAATTGCTCCTAATAAAACCATTGTCACAATTTGTGTTTTTTTGTAAAATCCTCTCATGTGTTCACAGCTGATACGAGCTAACAAAGTGTCCACCAGCTCCAAATGTTGGATAATGTCATCCAGATACTGCTTTCCTGTTAGTACAGACCAAAACAGCATTGTACCAGGCTCTAGCAAATTAAGCCACTTGATTGCCATGTATAAATGGTAGGTACCTGGCAAGTAATGTTTTTTTGAAGATAGCCAGTTTTCATTATCAGTGCACTGCATACCAACAACCGTGACCGCTATTAACCAAGATAAAGAAATGGAGAAGTTGACAACATTTCTAAGTCGCACTTTGGAAGGAAATTCAGCAGATATGGTGCTGCAGCAAGTAACTGGTGCAATACCGCAAATTTGGCTCACAACATACAGAGGTCTGATAGCATGTCTAAAGGTGTGTTCATTTTTTCTCATCCTAGTAGTACGCATAATTTTCAAAAGCACTGTAGCAAGACCACTAATACGAAATAGAATGTAGACCACACCTACTGTGTCACAGGAAAGCTGCAGCTTCACCTCAACAGATTGTGTTCTTCGACAAATAAACGCAATCTGTCACTTGATCTTCTGTTGTTGTAAAACCTAATAATATTCACATGAAAGGCCCATGTATGAGAAATACAGTATGAAAAAGTGTATTTGGAGTGTTTAAGCACTGCCTTTAAGAAACAAGTGTGAGTAACACATTACCAGCAGTTAAAGTGTACCAGATGCTTACATCAACCATACTGCTGTGAAGCAAGTGTATTCTGTGCTGCTGCAATTTACTTAATGCAGTACCGATCGAACGCCACTAATTTCAATTAAGAAAATTAATATTCTGCCATCAGATAATGATAAAAAATGCGTAACTGCTTCCACACATTATTATCGCACCCTATCGAAGAGTTTGTATTACCTTTTCCAGTCTTTGTGTGTTTATGTACATTTGTGTGTGTAAGTAAGTGTGTGTGTGTGTGTGTGTGTGTGTGTGTGTGTGTGTGTGTGACACAGAAACAGCACCTGATCGGTCGACATTGCATTTTTATTCCAACCCGAAAACTTTTTAATGGTGACATGCCTAACTTAAACTTCCTGTAGAAACAATGTCTACTGGTGTCCTGCAAACTGCTGCATGCAAAGAAACAACGAATTGTATTTAAAAGTTAGGCAAGTACACCGAGAGAAGAGTGAGACGAGAATTTCCGTCTAAACGTCTTCCCAATGGCGCAAACCAGAATGTAAGTTATTAACCATCTAGGATTTGTAAATACCTACGGCCTTCAGAAATCAATAGGTGCTATATGCCTTGAGCGATTTTAACAAACCAAACGTCCATGGATAGCACTAGAGAAGCCCTATCGACAAACTGTTCCAGAGTGCCTACGAATGTTGCAAGCTTTGAATTCTGAGCCGGAATGGCCATTCTGAGAACAGAAAACGTATTTTAACGCAAAGTAAACTGCAGTCCGGAGAAATAAGCGGCAGTATCTGAAAGTACACTACAACAGCTAACCATAGCCTTGCGGATTTTATTAAGTTGGATAACAATTAATAGAAATTTAAGATAAAAGAATTATTTGATAGTTAAAAATATAAATACTTCAAAAACGAACAACCCCAGTCAAGGCCAATGTGGGGAAGATGGTGAAATTCTGTATATGTATATTATGTGTGATAGCTATAATTAAAAGCATATTTGAAAGTTTCTGCAGTGGCTGATGGAGTCTAAGGGCAGTACCCTTCCTGTCCTGGCACAGCCGGCTTTGATTTTGAACAAGGCTGGCGGTATGTTTCTGCGAGTGGCATTTCGATCCAAAGTTTTAGGTGATCGAATGATTTTGGAGGACAATTTCGTGAATTTGTAAATATTTCGCACATCATTTCTGAGAAACTGAAAATATTTCGGCAAGGATTTCGTGGATATGTGAAATGTCGCGCAGATGTTTTTAAAACTAAGGAAAATTCTGGTGGTTGGTCATGGACTTTGAATTCTAAGCAGAAGCGCTGAATTTGTGAAACTGTTCGAGAGTACCCACAATTGTCTGGCCTGTAATGCTACAGTTCCATCCAGTTAGTCTTCTACATTTCTGCCACGGGAATCACATATTTTCATAAATGAGTGTTGCTCAAAAGAAGTCACTATCAGAAACCAGATAGATTACACTACATAAATATAACAGTATTATACAGGAGCAAGAGAATTTCATTCTGAGTAACAGAGCTTTTAACCCTCCGTTACTCGCGCGAAAATTCGCGACATCGTCACTCGCGCGGATGACTGGTGTCATCCTAAAAACCCTTCGAACGATCTTTATAATTGGATTTATGATTTTTTATTAAATGTAAATATAATACATTTAATATTTGTACACAGTATAATACATTCTAACGTTTGAAACATTTTGATCATTCGAAGAACAATATCTTCAGCTGAATTACTGGCATTCCATGTTTCCTCTTGTTGCTTTCCGACGTACGGTTCTAAATTCAAAGTGTAAGCTGTTTTTTCATCAAACAAAGCAAACACTTTTAAGCAATACTTTGTTGGTTTGCTAGGAATATATTGTCTGAACGGGCAGTTTCCTCTAAATGCCAAAAGCTGTTCGTCAACAGTAAGATATTCACTAGGTGAAAAATATTTTTGGCAATTGTTCGTGAATAGTTCAAGTACCTCTCTGATACCTCTCATAGCAGCCAACTTGTCAATCTCTCTGCGAACACCTCTATCACGGATATTATCAAACCTCAGACATCTCAACAGAAACCTGAATCGGTTTTCCCTTATGTATAAATAACATCATTCTAGTCCGTTTCCTTTTGAGATACTCGTATCCCACAATTCGGTATAGTCTTCCTAGAACATCTCAAAGATCCACGTAGATATAGCAGACCAATAAAGCTCTGATCTCTATCGCATCTGTTTCTTTAGCGTGCCTTGACCCTAGAGAAGTTACCAAGAACTTAATTGATGCATATATTAGTGCACGTTGCAATAAAGCTTATAATGTTTTCATCCAAGAACAAATTCAGAATATCTATTACTGTCTTTTTGATCAAACTTGATTTTTTGGTCCAGACCAATGCGTAATGAAATTACAAAATCTGCTTCTCGCACTTGGAAGATATTTATTTTTCCTCCGTTTAGTTATTCCATCTTTCCATAAACAATGCTTCCTCTTGAGTTACTTCCTCTTGTGATTCATATTCATCGTCTTCTGACAGTTCTTGTTCTGTTCCTGAATCATGACCGCCTTCATGTACAGAATCCTCAGCCTCTGAGACAGCCCTATCACTGTGAGCATCTACATCACTCAGCTCATTGAACCATCCCCACCATACATTAGGATCTCTACTAAACTCTGCTCGTGGTTTATTGCCTTTGACATTTATTCCGCAGTTTAAAAATAAAGAGAACACTAGATAACATGCAAGGTAAGTGGAATCAGTTTCAATACGTCTAAATTTACGCAGATGAAAGTTCCATTGAATCTAGGAAAGCAATAAAGTAATGCAGACTTACTTTGTTTCAGATTGTGTCAGAAGAGCTCGCGCGGATGACAAGTGTCCTCCAGACTGTAATAATGTTTCATAATCAATGTATCTTTCGTAACTGAAAGACAACAATGATTGGAGAAAACAGCCGGAGAGTTAACAGAAATGTACTGAAAATGGCGCGAACTCAGTCCAGCGCTGTCAGACAAAATTGAGCGGGAAAGTCATGTGGATGACGAGTGTCATTCACGCGGGAAACGGAGGATTAAGTCCTCATTTAAACAGGAACGGATGCTGGAGGTACAAATTGTATCTAATCATACCTATATGGTAACAAGTAAACATTCTTCTTTACCAAACGACCACAATTAATAATTTTTTTAACCTCCAGAAAGAGTAAATTTAACATAAAGCAAAATATATGAGCTATACAAAGGTAACTGCAAATCGACACAAAGACATCCGCAAAGAAACAAGCTACTTGTTTCTAAACAAAAGTGCTTATAAGTACATGAGTATCTTTGCTTCTTTTAAATTTCGACAGGCCTTCTCCGAGCTTATGTTAACAGAGGAAGAAGCTCATATTTATTACAAAACAATCAGTGAGAACAGCAAATAAATACACGCAATTAACTCTTGCACAGTATCTGCTAATCAAAACCTCTTGGGAGAAATTTCAGGAGAAAACCTCACAGCACAGTTTATATGTAACTCACACTGGATTATAAATCACATATCCCTACAAACGAATGGAATTAAAGTCTTAGCTCACAACAACAGACTATCCAGTACTTGAAATGCTTGAGTGTTTCATTAATATCTACCAAAGAAATTATCGGAATATATAAAATTGTGTGGTATTGGCTGCGGTTGAAGGAGAACCAGAGACTTGGGGTCTTCAAGCGCTTTCGTGCAAAAGTCAGTACTGAAATTGTGATGCGGCAACTCGGACCTCTTATTGTTAATTGGAACCCTCCATAAATTAGTACATTTTTAGCTACCAGTAGAACAGCTGTACAAAGAATTCAGTAAGTTGGGAGTTGGCTCCAACTACTGATCGTTATAAGTTGACATCACGTGTCGACTGTTTCGGTTTCAGACTGTTGCCATCCTCAGTGACCCTAAAGTTGTAACACTGTAATTGCCTAAGGAAGTACTGCTGTATTGTCTGTGTGACTGTATGGTTAATTTATTAATAACAGTAACTGTACTTATATTTAAAAGTGCTATGCATTATGAGGCACGACCACACGTGCTTACTAAATGCTTTGAATATCATTTTTCTTCTGCTCATTGCATTGTATTACAATTGCCTTAATTTAGTTTAATACTCCTTTCTGCAAATATGTGCCGCGTGTCAAGATGACCGCCAGTGTAATGCACACTAATGAATCCATGATAATTTTGTTTGAGAATAATACCATAGCAGCTGATCGGTAAGATATGTACACGCCTTTGAGTTGTCAGTACTGAAAGACCAACAAGAACACATTCCCCCCTCTTACATTCAGTAACCTGTAGTGATCGCACTACTTACCCCTCCGTCTCTGAGGTAAGTGGCCAATGTTACTTAGCTCAGTGTCGAATTCAACGGCGTCAATTAAAATTAAGCACATATTAAAATATTGCTGTCTCTGTAAGTTTTTTCGTTTGTTACTAATAAGGAAAAGCACACTCTTAAGAAGGTCTTGGCAGGATGGTAGTATATATCTTAAATAATGTAAAATTTATTCGTATGTAAGTTACGTTTTATCAGGAACTGTAGAGTATAATTTCTTAAGAAGAAAAAGGCGTATTTTCCTACCAATTTAACACAATATACTCTAAAAATATTGTTAAATTTTGAAATAATAACTGTTTCTTTAAAAATTAGACATTGAAATAAGAAAATGTCTGTATTTTACTATGTACCTAAGCCTCTAACTTCCTTGAGATTTACAACACAGGAAGTGCCTTGTGTTAAATACAAGTATGCACAACACTCAGATTAGTGCCTCCTGTTACTTTAACAAATTCTGGCAAGTAGAAGCTGAGGAAAAAGGAATTATTTTCGTCAAAAATACGACTTACAGGAGACAGCCACTAGAGTTGTCAATGAGTTCTAGCTTCACAAGATGGGTTGTCTGTTCACTATTCAATCTCACCTTGCAATGTCCTTTTCTTGATCGTCTACGTTGTATTGGTTTTCTTTCATGGCCTAGAACAGTTCTTTCTGATACGCAAACTTTTTCTTTATCTAAATTTAACATTTGTCTCATTGTAAAAAGGCCAACACTTTGTTGCAGTCTCTTCAGGACTCCACACGTTTCAGCATTTTCCTCATTGAACATTGCCACTGTGTCAGACACATCAAAAGGCAGTATACTAATAGATATAAACACCGTCATGAAAATTGTGGCCCAGATCACGCTGTTGAAGGGCTCTTTGGGTTTCTGGGTGCAGTCTTGGAGACGTTTCTTCTGCAGTCTTACACCAGACAAATTTCTGAAAGTTTATTTCAACATCTCTACTATGGTAAAAGGAACAGTGGTTTGTGAATGAATTTCTCACCATTTTGCTGTGCTCTGCAACATGAATCACTTCACTGAGGGCACAGACAATGACTGGATTTATCGTCCTCTGAAGAGAGGTGCAAGAAAACTGCCCATACATTTAATCTCGTATCTTCCACGCTAAAACATTTTGCCTGATGACCACATCATTATAATTTTGGGTTTTGTCTATTATAGATTCTGCGAGTCTACTATTAGCCTCTATTCCTCTCCCATCATCCAATTTCTTACCACCATACGCAGTTTTCAGTCGTCAAATCTCCATACCCATTCGCTTTTTTACATGGTCTGTACATTCTAGTTTAGTGATAGTTACATTTTCTCCATGTCTTATCTTTCCCAGCTGCTTTGAAAGCTTTTGAATCCCCATCTCCTACATTATTGAATCTTACGTTCTTCCAGTCTTCAGATTTTTTTTGAAAATGGGTGTGCCCGCACAGTGTTCTGTTGAAATAAATGAATAAACAAGAGTAAACACATATAATGATATGAATTCTGTTGATTAACATAAATGAAGAAAAAAACAGAATCGCATATTTCAAGGTTTCAACTCCTAGGACCCCTACAAGAGACTCTTAACGTTTGTTAATGTTTTTGTAATCAATTTTTAGATGCTAAATGCATATTTTTGTAAAACACAGCCGGAAACTGCGGGTGACACTAATACACTATTGGCCATTAAAATTGCTACACCAAGAAGAAATGCAGATGATAAACGGGTAGCCATTGGACAAATATATTATACTAGAACTGACATGTGATTACATTTTCACGCAATTTGGTTGCATAGATCCTGTGCAATCAGTACCCAGAACAACCACCTCTGGCCATAATAACGGCCTAATACGCCTGGGCATTGAGTCAAACAGAGCTTGGATGGCGTTTACAGGTACAGCTGCCCATGCAGCTCCAACACGATAGCACAGTTCATCAAGAGTAGTGACGCGTATTCTGACGAGCCAGTTGCTCGGCCACCATTGACAAGACGTTTTCAATTGGTTAGAGATCTGGAGAATGTGCTGGCCAGGGCAGCAGCCGAACATTTTCTGCATCCAGAAAGGCCCGTACAGTACCTGCAACATGCAGTCGTGCATTATCCTACTGAAATGTAGGGTCTCGTAGGGATCGAATGAAGGGTAGAGCCACGGGTCGTAACACATCTCAAATGTAACGTGCACTGTTCAAAGTGTTGTCAATGCGAACAAGAGGTGACCGAGGCGTAACCAATGGTACCCCATACCATCACGAAGGATGATACGCCAGTTTGGCGATGACGAATACACGCTTCCAATGTGCGTTCACCGTGATGTCACCAAACACGGATGCGACTATAATGATGCTGTAAACAGAACCTGGATTCATCCGAAAAAATGACGTTTTGCTATTCGTGCACCCACGTCCGTCGTCGAGTACACCATCACAGTCGCTCCTGTCTGTGATGCAGCGTCAAGGGTAACCGCAGCCATGGTGTCCGAGCTGATAGTCCATGCTGCTGCAAACGTCGTCGAACTGTTCGTGCAGATTGTTGTTGTCTTGCAAACGACCCCTTCTATTGCCTCGGGGATTGCGACGTGGCTGCGCGATCCGTTACAGCCATGCGGATAAGATCCCTGTCATCGGACTGCTAGTGATACGAATCCGTTGGGATCCAGTATGGCGTTCCGTATTACCCTCCTGAAACCACCGGTTCCATATTCTGCTAACAGTCATTGGATCTCGACCAACGTGAGAAGCAATGTCGCGGTACGATAAACCGCCATCGCGATAGGCTACAATCTGACCTTTATCAAAGTCGGAAACCTGATGGTATGCATTTCTCCTCCTTACACGAGGCGTCACAACAACCTTTCACCAGGCAACGCCGGTCAATTGCTGTTTGTGTATGAGGAATGGGTTGGAAACTTTCCTCATATCAGCACGTTGTGGGTGTCACCACCGGTGCCAACCTTGTGTGAATGCTCTGGAAAGCTAACCATTTGCATATCACAGCATCTTCTTCCTGACGTTTAAATTTCGCGTCTGTAGCACACCATCTTCGTGGTGTAGCAATTTTAATGGCCAGTAGTGTACTTGATTCGGGATGCAAGCGACCTACATGCTGCAGTTAGGCAACTACTGCTTTCCTTCTTAGGCAGACACCAGTGACAATCTCATTACACAGGAACACATACAGTGGCTACAGGTGTACTGGCCCGAGTGGACCCATGTCTGCAGTAGTGATACTCGGGACTCTCTGCTCTGTGCAGTTTGTTGTGCCCGTCGGCTCTTGGTGCGCCGCAGTTGACATTTTTGTAATTGTGAGAAACGTAATCTCTCACGTTATTTCACGCACATGGAGATTCAACAAGTATTATTATTTTTAAAAATAATCCATCCGGTGTTTGGAACATTATGCATTTTCACTTCTGACCACAGTCTTGCCTGCAGTTATTAATTACTAAGCAGTTAGTATTATTACTAATTATTAAGCAGTTAGTACCAAAAAAACCGCTCAAATCGGTACGTGTATACTTCGGAAATCTGTCCAAACCGTACAAGTATTTCAGTCCCGACGCGTTCAGTGAACTTTTGTTGGCTGACTTTTGTATAAAGCGGAACGTCCCTAACGCGGAAAGGAAAGCAAATCTTAGAACATACTTCATAATTCAAGGTATAATGCGAAAAAGAGCTTATAAAGTAGTACTGTATTACTGTACATTAGCTATTCACGACTCTACAAGGATGTTACTTTTAACATCTCTGTTAAGCGGCGCAAAATCAAGAAAAGAGATCCAGTGAAGCACGGCGCTGTGGACCTAAACCCACGCCGCTCTCCGCAACAACGAATAAGTTACGCTCAGTGTCTGCATAGTACATCAAAGGAAACGGTTCGTTCGTCAGCGCTCTGTTTGTCGGCTTTCTCGTTTTCCTCATTATTGACGAACGCCGGCACATACAGGAACATTGTTGCGCATCTACCATCACTCTGTTGCAATGTGCGCAGTGAAAGAGGTGGGTATGGCTCCGTTAAACAATGGCTCTACCCGGCAAGGTCACTATTTTCTTCCAGTTTCAGTTGACGAGTAGACTTTCTAAAAGATACTATAACGTAATGTCGGACAAACGGTATGTGTCGTCAACAACTAAAGAAAAGATTAATGTAATCTAGGCCAGTGGGAAAGACAAACTCTCTGCGCGCGAAATTATGCTGGATTTCAAATGCAGTAAAACACAAATTTATGAGACTTTAAGAAACAAGGGACAAACATTTGGGACAAATAGATGAAAGGGAACGAGCACATGAAAATAAATGCGCAGAAGACTAGGAATGAAGAAATTAACGAAATAGTGTGGAAGTGGTCTTAAGTGCGCAGGAAAATAACTTATCTTTATCTGGACCCATATTGTAGAGTGAGGGTCTGAAAGTTGCTAAGGATCTTGGCACCCACAGGATGGCTGGATAGTTTCAGAGCTAGGCATAAAATTGCGTGGAATAAAGTGTGTGGGGAAGCTAAGGATGTGCAGGTAAGTGTAGCAGCAGAATGGAATTTATCTCGCGCTGCCTTCAAAATGGCTAGTCTAGTAATTCGAGGTGAAAAGTGCATCGACGGAAAAATGTCCAAGGAAAAACTCACTGTACTTCTGCTTGGTAACATGTTACGGAAAATGGAGAAGCCACTGGTTATTGGAAAGGCGGCATTGTTCCAAAAACATAGACGCCAGTAAGCTTCCAGTCACATGAGGATGCAATAAAAAGTCGTACATGGTGAGTCGTCTTAAGGAAGAATGGCTGGGCTCTCTCAATGCCAAAACCAAAAAAGGAAACACGTCAAGTTCTTCTTTTCCTAGACAATGAAACCTGCCACCCAAAAGTTACATTATCGAATGTAAAATTGGCTTGGTTCCCTCCAGGTTCGTCCAGGCTCACACAACCAATGGACCAGGGGGTTATTTACACATTCAAATGGTACTATAGGCGATTACTGATACTATCAATTACGGAGAAAGGAAATCGCCAAGTTCTCCTTTTCCTAGACAATGCAACCTGCCACCAAAGAGCAACGTTATCAGATGTAAAATTGGCTTGGTTCCCTCCAGGTTCGGTCAGCCTCACACAACCAATGGGCCAGGGGGTTATTTACACATTGAAGTGCCATTATAGGTGATTACTGATGCGATCTCTCTTTTTAGTGTTGAAGAACCTGGAAGTGCGTTTGCTCTTGCACAGTCATTTTCTGTCCTCCTTGCAGTAAGCTGGATTGTCTAGGCAGAAAAGGAAATAAACCCGAAACTGTCACAAAGTGCTTCAACAAAGCAGGGTTTGAGGGTCAAGAACAAGACGCTTCTGTGGCAATCGAAGTTCAATAAAATGGAGCAGCAATTGCTGAATTAATGAAAATGCGAAACATTTCATGTTGTGCAGTTGATTACATTAGAAATGAGAACTTGCTGTCAACTCACTCCACTTTCACTTCAGCAAAAGATTTAACAGAAATCCGCAAGACAGAGGATGATGAAGATGGAAACAAAGGAAGATGGAAAGGAGAAAAATGCTGTCCCTAAAAAACTAATACGCCTGAAGAAGCCATTGCATGCATAAACTATGTTATGCAATTTGCAGCACACACAAATTCTCATAACTTTTTGGAACTTTCGTATGGTGCAAAAATGGCCTAGAGAAAACAATTTTGAACAGCAAATTAAAACAAGTTTCCCTCCTTGATATGTAGTGAAAAAGAGTGAAATTTAAAGCAAATAAACATGTAAAAAATATGTATGTACATACAATAATAAATGAATTTTAGGTTCGAGTAAAAATATAGAAATGCAATGTTATTTGTCGATTAGTGTAATAGTCCAGTGCTGTGTTGTCCAATATACAGTAAATGAACATCTACTGTGCTGGAATGATGGTACTTGAATAGAGTAAATGCGTAAGTAAAACGTTTACTGTACTTTTGTGCTTTGAACCTGACAAATTTTACGCAGCGTTTTGAGTTTTGTGTGATCCGGAAACTTGTCCAACTTGGAAAATAAGTTTAGTCCCAGGCGATTCCGTTTTGAGCAAGTTTTGCTGTATAATTATTAATAGGGTTATGAGACAGGTAAGTGACTGTCACCTAGAACAATATTAGTCAAGAAGTATTAAAATGAGTGACGCGCCAGAACGGTGTAATAAGCAGCGGCGGCAAGTACGTCGCAAAGAGCCATATCTAATCCACTGATGGGCAACGGACGGCACAAGGGCCAGATCCGGCCAGCGATTGGTTCAGTCCGGCCAGCGGATAATTAGTGTGTGAGAGGGCGAGGCGCTCGCACTGTACTACGCCCTTGACGCATTTTCGGATACGCACCATTCTGTTGTTCAAATTTTTCCAGTATGGCCTCTGTGTAATACAGTCGACATATGCTAAGTCCAAATAACTTAGATTTTTAAACTTTCTAAAATGAACAAAGAAATGGTGGCCTAATTCAGTGTTAAAGAAACAACCCACGGCTGTCCTATTAGTCATTAAAAGTATTGTTTGGCAAATTTCATGGTTCTGTTCCTGAACTGGTAGAAATGATACCCTTGTGGGATCACTTTTTTGTCCGTAAGTTTGCCAGTCTGTTCGACTGTTAAAAATTATTTTTCTAACTGTCTGGTAGATGTATCAAGTAAAAATTTATGTCACGTGCTAAGGTCTACGGTCCATTGCTGGTGTGTAAAATTGAAGTTTGTAAGTCAATACGGTCAAAATATACGCCCATTTATCTCACATATTTTTGTACTCGCAAACTCTCTCATCAAAATCTGTAGGGTACTTTCCTTTGACATAGATTCATGAAATTTGGCAAAGAAGCAAAGTTTGAGGAGCAGAAAAGGTATACATCCAAAAGGTGTTAACTTAATATTACATCACCTGAAAGAAATTTTTTGTCATTTATTGTTCAACTGTCTGTCTGCCTGTCTGTTAAGACCCCTTATTATCAAGAACGGCAAGATACATTAGTTGAAATGTGTGTTACATTCTAAGTTCTATGGTCCGTTGGCGATGTAAAAAGCGTCCGCTCTTAACTCACGGCCATGTATGTCGCATATTTTGATACTCGCAAACCCACTAATCAAAATCTGTAGGGTACTTCTCGATGGCCTAGAATCATGAAATATGGCAAGAAGAAACGCTTAACATCATAACAAAAGGGAAATATCCAAAACAGTTAATTTGTGATTATATTACACGCAACAATTTCTTTATCGTTTGTTATCTGTCCCTCTGTCGGTCCATCTCTGAAGTCTCATTATACTCAGGATAAGGTAGACGTATCAAGCTGAAATGTCTCTCACACACTAAGGTCTACGGTCCTTTGGTGCTGTAACGAAGTTAAGCTTTTAGGTCAATGTAATCAAAAGATACAGCCATTTATTTCACACATTTTGATACTATCAAACTGCTCCTTAGAATCTACGGGGTACTGTTTCACAGTATATATAAAGGAAGAAACCAGAAAATTATAAAATTGCAAGAATATCGCATGAAAACATATTTCCTTTATCATTTGTTATCCGACTTCCAATGCAAAAAAAAAAAAAAAAAAAAAAAAAAAAAAAAAAAAAAAAAAAAAAAAAATTCTCAATAATGCTGGAAGTTCCCTGAGCGTTATCTAGCAATAACAGACTAAAAACACCTAGATTCTCGATTGGCGGAATCGATAAACTGTCTATGTACATAATTTCGTACGGATTCCTCAAAGCGCGAGACCTGTACGCATCTGGCCAATTAAGAATAAAATTATTGCTGAATGTGTTCGTTGATATTATCCCACTAAATTTCAAACACTTTAATGGCATGGCTGCGCACAAAAATCGCAAAGCTAACCCTAATAGCTTTTGATTCTCTGTTCTTTCTCATATTAATGTTTGTGAATACTTCTTGTCCATTTTGGGTGCACTGAACGCTGCAATTATTGAAATTGAAGGTTATTTATAATGAGTTAGCTGCAATCAATTGCTTTATAGCCATTTATTTTCCCATGCTGATATTTCAAGATGCCTGGCATCCCATCTTAAGATTTTTACATTTGCTTATGTGTCGTGAGTACTGAAGTTTACAAATGACATTGCAGAATTTTGCAACAGAAGTTATTAAGGCAGCTGTTGTAAAACGTCGCAAGTAAGGAAACAATCTTCACGACGCATAAATGGATGTAAACATCTGATAATGAGGTGAACATAAAATGAGTGTACTCTCGAAAACGCGTTTTTTGTCGCATAATTTGTTGCTGTGGTGTGTCGGGTATGGGGAGCTATTCATGTCGGTGCGTAACCCCATACACATTAACGTCACGGACGTTTTAGTTCTGATATTATGTGCCAAGAGCACTGCTGTCGCGTGACTGACGAGTCGGCCTGCGAGCTTAGTAACTATGTGAATCAGACCCACAAGTCACCAAATATTCCGTATGAACGGTCTAATCTATATGACAGTTTAAAAATACCCCAAAAATGTTACTGTAACGCAACAGTAACAGAATATGAGAATCGTAAACTACAACGAGGAAAATTTTGCAGAAATAATTGGAAATCTTCACGGTTTCTAACATTCGCCTATAACCTAATGCATCACGTTCTGCTCGTAATTCTATATATGTTCTATGACTCTCAATACTTAACTAGTTTTTTTATGTTGCAATGTGTTTACTGATTTAGTAATACGTTTTTGTCTTCCTCGCAAAATATGGCTCTGTACTTAAGTGGTTTGTATATATGTACTGTCTGTTCATTCGGACACTCTCACTCACACACACATACAAATATATATATGTATCGCGTGATGGCCAAAGATGAAATCTTTTAGTGCTGATGCACACCAAGTCCGATCTGTTGTGGCAGTCCAACATGGCGGGTGAGTGGTTCGCGGATAGGTGACATGGCGGGTGAGTGGTTCGCGGATAGGTGACTGTATGCTAAAGTTCGTGTCATGTAAGAAGGCGATCCAATTTTCAGCAGTTCGGCTCATCCCCCCCCCCCCCTCCCCCCACTAGCCACTGACGGCCAATAATATTCATTCTCTGTCCGAGCAGCTAGCCGAGAGTTACAGCTAGATAGTGAGAATATCGCTCGTACATGCTGGACCGTTGCCGTACTTCACGACAACAAAGTTATTCATTCAGCTATACATATTTTGTTTCTCTTCTTTTGTTGCAGCAGTATAGCTGCGAATCTGTATCTTGTAAATGTTTAAGTGCTATTGAAAGAATACCAGGTGACAGCAATAAATGTGAAGTGCATCACAAGCAGGCGAGGCGGAATATTTACCGCATTTATAACGTGAATTTTAAAGCACCTCTCGTATTGTTGATATTGGAAAACTCAAGAACGGACTCCAGAACCATGTGGTGTCGGCAAGAGAACTGTAAAGAAAACTGTAAAGTGTCAGAGCTATAGGAACCGTAGAAACAGTCGATTTCATGCAGCCTGGAAAGCATCGAAAACTCAAGGAACCTGTAACACAAATGGATGGTTTGAACAACGATGTTTTAAAGTGCTCCTTGTGAATGATGAATGCCCAACATAACTGAAACCTGCTACAATTATGCAAACTTCAATGGTAAGCTCTTCGTCAAAGTAAAGAAATGTAAAAGACGTTGGTTCTAGATATCTGGAGAAGAGAATATCCGATATAAGGATTCACAATACAAGAGAAGGAGGTAGTTCCACAGTGTATTACCTTGATGAAACATGGTTCAATTAGAATTATTCCAAGAAGATCTCACAGGGATAGGTCCTCGAATAATTATTCCGCATGATGACTCTTATTCCGGTTTTATTTCTTAGAATAAACTTGTGTTTACGTGTAAGAAAACAGAAGTGATTACCGTGCAGCAATGAACACTGTCAGTTTCGTGACGTAATTCACAATTCTTGGCGTACTTTGGTTTGAACTCATTGCCAGTTGTAATTCAACTGTTACAGAGAAAACATCAAGTACAAACACCAGAAAAGCGGATACTTTTCCCTAAAAATATTAAGCACAGTATAAACCAGTGTCGTGCCGATCTCCTGCAGCTCGTTAATTTATGCAAGTCACGTGACAGAACGTACAAACTTGACTTTCTTGCACGTGAATGGGATCACACAGTTTTGCGTTTACCGACGCGTCACTGTCATTATAGCGCCATGGAATTAGTTTGGGCAATGTATTTTAAGGCTATGTGGGAGAAAAAAACGAAACATTCAAGATAGCATACAGTGAATCGCTTGTGCATGAAGCAATACCCGATGAGGTAACAGACAACATCTCACCTATAGCGTTAGCACAGTCTGTGTGGCGTGCTGAAAAGCTTCAGAGAGAAGAATTTGACAGCGAAGTGATGATTGATGCAAGCCTTGAAACTATCATGGTAGATTTACAATCAGATTGTTCGGAAACAGACTCAAATAGAAGTGACTGTGGTATTACGATGTAGACTTTGGAATAAAGTAATAATATTTCTTAGATTTTAAGACTCGTGGCTTAAAATATGTGTTAATCAACATATCAGTTGCATACATAATAATGAGAACCTCCTAGCCTTTTTGAGTAAGCCATTGTATTCCTCTAATTATGCAGACTATAATGTTCAGCTTGTCCCACCATGTCGTAAACCTCTGTCATTTCCAAGGCACGAATTGGATAAGTCCCTCAAATGACAGTAACTGTTACTTGTGCCGATGTAGGTGGTGTTCGATGTTATCGGTCAGATTCCCCGCAGTTATTCGCGGATGATGGTTAATTATTTGCTTGTTCAGTGGATTATAAATGCAGTCTCCCACTGTTAAATGGATCATGTTAGTTACACTCATAATGCCCGTTAACAAAACGACAACTTACTGACCATTCTTACAATAGTCTTTTACATTAATTTTTTCTATTACTAATTCTCTTTACATGCAGAGAATACTCTTAACTATAGTCAAACACACACACACACACACACAAACACACACACACACACACACACACATACACACATGCTCACACACACACACACACACACACACACACACACACAGACACACACACAACTTACACATTTTTAAAAATTCCATTGAGCAGAAGCAGTCGTCAAGCAAATATAATAATTTTGGTTTCTGCTTGAAGTTAATTTTGTTGTGTATTAAATTTTTACATACTGTGCAGTTCAAATCGCAATAAATGATAACTATTGCAAGCAGTTTCAATTTCCTAGTCATTAGACAATTGTCGTTCAGAGAAAAATTGTACTCCTCGTTTTCACGAAGCTGTGTCATCTGTTCTCGCCTCCCGACGTCAGGCAGAGTAAATTTGTGGAGCAATGGACACAAAGCCGTCAAGACGTGAATTAATAATTCTCTCATGATGATCGAAATTGGTTTTAATACTTATTTTTCCCCTCATAGATTTGAACGTATAATACAATGTACCGTAGGCAAACGAGCCTGACTGTTATCTGCAACAATGTAGTTCGCCAACGTGGACTTTGCCCTGTCTCTGCTGCCGCGCATGCGCAGTTCTCATCTCCTCACGCTTTCTTTGCGCTTCGCCTCTATGCACGGTAGCGCCGTGCTTGGTGACGCCGGCTATAGTGGAGTGCAAGAGGCTGGCAATTTGGATCAAAAATTAGAAGCCTGCGAGCATAGCTTAGGCGGTTAAGGTGGCCGCTCGCGTTGATAGGGAGTCATCTCCGTTGCTAGTTTCTCTTCCTTGTGGGTGTTTCATGGTCGTGGAAAAAGGGACCGATAGCCTTTGTAGTCTTGTCCCTTCAGCCGTCATTAACCATCCAACCTGTACATCCGAATTACCATCTCCTTTTCACGCCCCCGACAGTCCATCTCCCGCATCGGCGGCCCAGTTTGGGGCTAACGATTGCGGTCCGCGTGCCTTCTCTCCGAACTGGAGTCCTTCCTTTTACCACCTCTATTCGTCCGCCCCGGTAGCTGAGTGGTCAGCGTGACAGACTGTCAATCCTAAGGGCCCGGGTTCGATTCCCGGCTGGGTCGGAAATTTTCTCCGCTCAGGGACTGGGTGTTGTGTTGTCCTAATCATCATCATTTCATCCCCATCGACGCGCAGGTCGCCGAAGTGGCGTCAAATCGAAAGACCTGCACCAGGCGAACGGTCTACCCGACGGGAGGCCCTAGCCACACGACATTTCCATTTTTACCACCTCTATTCGAGGTCCTATCACATACGCCTACATGGTGTACGCCTCGGTCGCAGCTTCGTCTGGACCTCTCACGTGGCCCTAAGGACTCCGTTAACCATGCAGCTCTCCGCTGCCAGTTCCTCTCGATTCTTCAGGTATTCCGGGGCTCTGAAGTGGTTTACACTGACGGCTAGGTGGCTGATCGTCGGGTTGGCTTTGCCTACGTTCACGGCGGTCATACTGAACAGTATTCCTCACACCATGGCTGCAGTGTATTCACTGCAGAGCTTCTGACCATATCTCGTGCACCTCAGTATGACCGTCCATGCCCTGGGGCGTCTTTTGTTTGATGTACTGACTCCTTGAGCAGCCTGAAAGCTATGGATCAGTGCTACGCTCCTCATCCTTTGTTAGCGTCCATCAAGGAGTCCATCTGCGCCCTGGAACGGTTCAGTCCTTCAGTGGTGTTCGTCTGGACCGATGGTCACGTCGGAATCCCAGGAAATGAACTTGCCGACAGGCTGGCCAAACAGGCTACACGGAAACCACTTCTGGAGATCGGCATCCACACAACCGACCTGTGTTCGTTATTACGCTGCAAGGTTTTTCAGCTTTGGGAGATGGAATGGCAAAATCTCACTACGCACCGCAAACTGCGAGTCATTACAGGGGGCCACGAATGTGTGGAAGTCGTCGATTAGGGCCTCTCGCAGGGACTCCATGGTACTCTGCCGGCTCCGCATTGACCACGCCTGGGCGACCCACGGCTAACTCCTGCACCGTGAAGACCCACCTCAGTGTTGGTGCGGCGCCCGGTTGACAGTGGCCTTTATTCTTCTGTTCTGTCCTTCTTTGGGTGCCCTGCAACTTCATCTTCGGTTGCCGGACTCGTTATCATTGATTTTAGCAGACAAAACCTCATCGGGTGATCTGACTTTACGTTTCATCCGTGAGGGTGGGTTTTATCATTCATCTCAGTTTCAGAGCATGTCCATTGTCCCTCTGTGTCCTCCACCTAAGTGCTTTTACGGTAGAGGTTTTAATGAGTGGCAGGGTGGCTGGCTGTTCCTTTATATTATCGTTGTCGGCCAGCCACTGAAATCTGCTTTCTTGTTTTACTCTCTTCTGTTTCTTGCATCTCTCGGTTTTTTCTTATTCTCATTTGTTCCTATTAGTGTTCGTTGCCTTTCCTTCGTTCTTGTTGTTTTTCCTTTCTTTCCGTTCTGTGTTATATGTCTCGTCCGTTTTATTCTCACACTTATGGCATTGTTTTATTAGGAACAAGGGACCGATGACTTCGTAGTTTGGTGCCTTCCCCCTCTACTCTCATTACCCAGCTCCTCTCATTACCCACGCTTGCCACATTTATATTATTTGGCATTTTGTTTTCATGTTATATTCGCATCGGTTACAAGAACTGTAAGACTGGTGACTAGAGGTGTATTGGAAGATTGTCAAATGGGCCGCAATGAAAACTTCATACGTCGATGATTTCAGAAACATAATGTAATATTATTTACTGTCCTTGGAATTTCCCGAACAGCGTAGGACCATTGGAACGAACACTCACTCGAATTACATCTCCTGTCCATTTTGGCTCAATGTTCAAAAACCATAAACAGCATGCTGTAAAGTGTTACAAGGACTATTTGATGCTAACGCCAAGTTTATGTACTGACTTGCTCCTGAAATTTTTAGATGTGATTATGGCTGCAAGGACGAAATCGGTTCTCAGTTTTATTAAAGAACAATGTGACCAAGACACTGACGTATATAATATATAAAACTATATACAATGTTGTTTCTCTCAATAAAATTCTTAGGGGTATATGACCTCATCGTCAACGTGTAAAATTTTGTGTCGTTTCATCCACTATTGCATATGGCCTCGCAGTGCTGAAAACATCGGAGAATTTACACATTGTCAATGTTGTTACAAACCCTTAAAAATTTTATTGATTGTGACTTCAACTGCGGAAGCCTACGCTTGAAAATAATACTAGTAGTTACAGAAAGTAAATCTGTGAATTAGGATTTCGGTTTTCAGCACTACTTCTGCATTCCTTATGCCAGGCCCTAAAATAGATATAACTTACTATTCTAAAATGTGATGCCTATCATCTCTTACCTAGTTTGCAAAAACGTAACACTATCAAAGAAAACTTGAACACTATGTTGTCAGGAGCACATAAACAGTAGACTGTACTTTTGATGCGGTGTATTCTAAATCGAAAATATTACCTATGAAATTTCTGACATGATGTCGACGACACCGTTAATTGTCGTTGCTTCCTCCATAATTTAATAACTGACGGAGAAGCCATCCGACGTCGTCTTACATGGAAAAACCCTAAAAACCAAAGACTATGGTACCTAAGCTAGCTTCCACGGGAAACCAAATCAGATAGCAGGAAATTTTCGCGATCCCTTTGGATTTTACTTCACTGGAATCCCATATTACTAATTATAGCTTTTCCTGAGAAAACAAACTGTCATATATGCGTTCTCATTAACTTATATACCTTTCAAAACTTTTACCAAAGTGAACGAACTATGCTGCTTTTTCTCTTTGTGGTTCCACCAACGCAGCTTGATAAGTAGTCCATTATACCCATAAGCGCTTCGACTCCATACTGAATACTAGCGAAGAAAACTCGGATACTGATTACCGATAAGATTTTCAATAATCGCTGTTTAGCTCGGAGACTGTGCTTCTGTTTCACGAAGATCCTAAATTATATTCGTAGTCAGAAATGATACCCTTCCAATAGCTTTTACAATGGAAAATTTTTGGCTGTGGTCTAAACTGAACTTGGGTCCTCTGTATATAGTGGTATACGGTAACAAGTGATCTAAGAAAAGGAGAAATGCTTGCAGACAGATATAATAAGACTTACTTAAATTATTGGCACTTTTGTTCTCTTATTCCTCTTTGAAGTAATGGCAAAGTAGCTACATAACAGAGTCGTCAGCGAACTAATCGAAATGTTCTCGCTTTTATTTCGCGTTAAACTGCGAGCATCTCAACGTGCGTGCGTTACGGACCTGACACTTCTCTCTATCACTTCAGACACTGTGGGAACACTTACTGTGTTTCATTGTATTACTGTAAAGTTAGTCTGTACCCATTCAGTGAAATTAGGGTTGTCATACTCCCTTCTTCTGCTGCTTACCGTCCTGTTTTACACTGGTGGGTTCGTCATTGTAGCAACAGTATGCTTCTTGATGCTTCAAACGTAATGAATCACCTCGAAGGCAACGATCTATTGATACGTAATCAGCATGGTTTCAGAAAACATCGTTCTTGTGCAACGCAGCTAGCTCTTTATTCGCACGAAGTAATGGCCGATATCGGCAGGGCTCTCAAGTTGATTCCGTATTTCTAGATTTCCGGAAAGCTTTTGACACCGTTCCTCACAAGCGACTTCTAATCAAGCTGCGGGCCTATGGGGTATCGTCTCAGTTGTGCGACTGGATTCGTGATTTCCTGTCAGGAAGGTCGCAGTTCGTAGTAATAGACGGCAAATCATCGAGTAAAACTGAAGTGATATCAGGTGTTCCCCAGGGAAGCGTCCTGGGACCTCTGCTGTTCCTGATCTATATAAATGACTTGGGTGAGCAGTTCTCTTAGGTTGTTCGCAGATGATGCAGTAATTTACTGTCTAGTAAGGTCATCCGAAGACCAGTATCAGTTGCAAAGCGATTTAGAAAGAATTGCTGTATGGTGTGGCAGGTGGCAGTTGACGCTAAATAATGAAAAGTGTGAGGTGATCCACACGAGTTCCAAAAGAAATCCGTTGGATTTAGATTACTCGATAAATAGTACAATTCTCATGGCTGTCAATTCAACTAAGTACCTGGATGTTAAAATTACGAACAACTTCAGTTGGAAAGACCGCATAGATAATATTGTGGGGAAGGCGAGCCAAAGGTTGCGTTTCATTGGCAGGACACTTAGAAGATGCAACAAGTCCACTAAAGAGACAGCTCACACTACACTTGTTCGTCCTCTGTTAGAATATTGCTCCGCGGTGTGAGATCCTTACCAGGTGGAATTGACGGAGAACATCGAAAGGGTGCACAAAAGGGCAGCTCGTTTTGTATTACCACGTAATAGGAGAGAGAGTGTGGCAGATATGATACGCGAGTTGGGTTGGAAGTCATTAAAGCAAAGACTTTTTCGTCGCGGCGAGATCTACTTACGAAATTTCAGCCACCAACTTTCTCTTCCGAATGCAAAAATATTTTGTTGAGCCCAACCTACACAGGTAGGAATGATCATCAAAATAAAATAAGAGAAATAAGAGCTCGAACAGAAAGGTTTAAGTGTTCGCTTTACTCGCGCGCTATTCGAGAGTGGAGTGGTAGAGAGATAGTATGATTGTGGTTCGATGAACACCCTCTGCCAAGCACATAAATGTGAATTGCAGAGTAATCATGTAGATGTAGATGCAGTGTTAGATTTCTATATACCACCACCATTTGTTCACAGTACCCTGAAGCAGAGATACCGAACTATTAATCAGCAGAATTTGGTTGAAATCGGTCGACTTGGTCCCACTACTGTGTTGTGTCCCACCGATGTCAGCATTGGCTGTCCACATGTACTATTACCGTCGACTTGGTCCCACTACTGTGTTGTGTCCCACCGATGTCAGCATTGGCTGTCCACATGTACTATTACCGTTATGAAGCGACCTTACTACTGTGAGAAAACAGTACGTGGACGTGAAGTGGCAGCACTGCGTGAGGAACGTCCAGTTTGTTCCCCCCCTGCACAACCTCTCTCCCATCGGCTGACACTGTGCTGAGATTCAGTGGGAGGACCTTGCTTCCACCAGTAACTACAACCTCCCCGCTACCCCCTCAAACCCAACCCCTGCCACAGCCCACCCCGAGAACTCGTCCAGAACGTGTGGATCAGATTTCACCAATCGGTGGAAAATGACATTTTACTGAATGTCTCTTTAGTACACAGTGCTTCACCAAATTTTGTTCAATCAGGAGGTCTAACTTCACACTTACATAACACCATGTATTTTACCTTTCGACATGAGGTGTGATGATTCAGAGTCTCTTCCCAGACAGGCTGCACATGTCAGCTGGTAGTTCAAGTGATTGCGAAAATCAAGTACAGTGAATACCAGAGAAAAAGGGTCTTTGTCGCTTGGTCCGTCTCGGAGTACACACAGCCAACATAAGCTTATTTCAACTTAATTATGTAGAGATGTATTATTAGTAAATAGCGATTTCTCTGTGTTATGTGAATAGAGCTAGCAGTAATGGATAGTGATGGATAATTTTAGTGTCTTGAATAACGTTAATTATTTTACCAAAATAAGGGTTCAAAAAATCAGTGAAATAAAATTTTGTTTGTCGTCGTTCCTTATGTGCAAGTAAACGCAATTTTTTTTAAAAAAATATGGATGTATGTGGTGAATATGTTCCCATACTTCTTCAGTGCTACAGACCCTGTGACACATTAAAACAACCTTGGCAGAACATGAAGACTAAATTATATAGCTATCAAACTGTGTTGGTTTCTGAACTTATAACAGCTT
Source organism: Schistocerca piceifrons (assembly GCF_021461385.2). Taxonomy (NCBI): domain Eukaryota; kingdom Metazoa; phylum Arthropoda; class Insecta; order Orthoptera; family Acrididae; genus Schistocerca; species Schistocerca piceifrons. Next base: position 135,435,954 of record NC_060138.1, on the reverse strand, counting down.
CGTATGTCTTCTTCAGTTAATTTCCAGTGTATCTCTGCTACGTCCTTAACATAGTTTTCAAATAATTCAACTCAGTTAAAGTTAATTATCATTTGAGATATACATATTTCCACTAGCTACCAAGTGATAATCAGCTTGCTGATAATAAATTGCAAAGTAAACACAAATCCACATACTTCAAGGACTCGATTTTAAATGAACAAGTGGCTGTACTGCAAGAGACATACCTAGGGCCAATTCGAAAATATTTTTCCACACAAGCGACAAATAATTTAGCACCCTTCCCTCCACCACCTACTCCAGCGTCTACTCCCTACTCCCTACATAATACATTATGTGCCTTCTTTGGAAATTTCCTCCTTTTACTGTCATCATGAATGTAACTGTCCTCATCTGAAGCTGAAAGGCAGCGATTATGCTTTCCACACATGGTGACACCAACAATTTCAGTTGATATACCCAACAATGAAATAGCGTTGGGCGAAAATATTTGTACCAAAGTGTAAGCCACACGGGACTTATTTATTTAATTACTAGCTGTCCTCAGCATACGTCGCAAAGACTGTTTATGTTTCTAAGGAGACACACATAGACAATGCAGACACCTGTACATATACAAAATATGTGAAAGACAATGATTTTTCGTGCGTGAAATGTCACCCCTTCTCATCATGACCCACGACTCTGGCTGCAACAGCGTATCCTACTTCAAAAGTACTTTTATTCAGATAACGTGTGTGCTAAATATATTTACCAGATTTGGTTGAAATTGCTCCGTGACTTACTGGATTACGCTTTTATATCATCTATCACAGTTTGGATTCCGTAGAAATATTGGAACACGTGAGGCAATACTGACCCTACCACTTATCTTAGTAAGCTAGATTAAGGAAATGCAAACCTACGTTTCTAGCATTTGTAGACTTAGAGAAAGCTTTTGACAATGTTGACTGCAAAACTCTCTTTCAAATTCTGAAGGTGGCAGGGGTAAAATACAGGGAGCGAAAGGCTATTTACAATTTGTACAGAAACCAGATGGCAGTTGTAAGAGTCGACAGGCATGAAAGGTAAGAAATGGTTGGGAAGGGAGTGAGAAAGGGTTGTAGCCTAACCCCGCTGTTATTCAATCTGTATATTGAGCAAGCAGTGAAGGAAACAAAATAAAAATTCAGAGTAGGTATTAGAAGCCATGGAGAAGAAATAAAAACTTTGAGGTTTGCCGATGGCATTGTAATTCTGTCAGAGACAGCAAGGGACTTGGAAGAGCAGTTGAACGGAATGGACAGTGTCATTAAAGGAGGGTATAAGATGAACATCAACAAAAGCAAAACGAGGATAAGGGAATGTAGTCAAATTAAGTCGGTTGATGCTGAGGGAATTATATTAGGAAATGAGACACTTAAAGTAGCAAAGGAGTTTTGCTATATCGGGAGCAAAATAACTGATGATGGTCGAAGTAGAGAGGATATAAAATGTAGACTGGCAATGGCAAGGAAAGCGTTTCTGAAGAAGAGAAATTTGTTAACATCGAGTATAGATTTAAGTGTCAGGAAGTTGTTTCTGAAAGTAGTTTTATGGAGCGTAGCCATGTATGGAAGTGAAACATGGACGATAACTAGTTTGGACAAGAAGAGAATAGAAGCTTTCGAAATGTGGTGCTACAGAAGAATGCTGAAGATTAGATGGGTAGATCATATAACTAATGAGGAGGTATTGAATAGGATTGGGGAGAATGGAAGTTTGTGGCACAACTTGACTAATGAACGGATCGGTTGGTAGTACATGTTCTGAGGCATCAAGGGATCATCAATTTAGTATTGAAGGGCAGTGTGGAGGGTAAAAATCGTAGAGGGAGACCAAGAGATGAATATACTAAACAGATTCAGAAGGATGTAGGTTGCAGTTGGTACTGGGGGATAAAGAATCTTGCACAGGGTAGAGTAGCATGGAGAGCTGCATCAAACCAGTCTCAGGACTGAAGACCACAACAACAAAACATCACCTATTTTTACTCCAAATCCTCATCCAATTGTGTTGTAGATGTCTTTATGGCATAGTAAATTTTTCGATATAGCATGTAAAAGATATGTCAGTTGTGGTAGAAGTTCCTCCACGCATTAGATATGATACAGCCATTGCATTCCCCTCCCTGTCCCGAACTCCAGGGGTTAAACCTCATCGCGGCTAACACTTAGAAGTCTAGCGAACCCGAATACTGTTGATTTGATACTAATAACATTCGTAGTCGCATATTTTTTCACGTGACGTGTTTTAAATCCAACCACACTCCCCCTCTAGGTTTGATTGGCAAATGTAACCTCAAAATATTTTGAAACCAATAATTAATCAACAACTCCCACTTTATGGGTGTTAGGTTGTTGTTACCACCACAGACATGAGTCCAACAATTCATCAAAGATTGATCTTAATCCAATGAATGACACAGTAAGATATTGAGGACGATCAAACAGATATTGATTTTTATATATTTGGTAAATACCTTAATCGAAGTTTTTTGTTATTTCGGATATCCCACGAGGAATGGTCAATATTCAAGGATATGGCAGGAACGATCATTTGAAGAAGAAAAGCTTGTTGAACATGGCTCTAAAAGATATACCTTAAGAGCTACACTGATCAGTGAGAACACTAATAGCCGGTATGTTCACCTTCGGCATGAATAACGACGGCGACACGTCGTGACATGGAAGCAATGAGGCCTCAGTAAGTCGCCGCAGGGAGTCGGCACCACATCGACAGACACAAGTCACGTAATTCCCTTAAATTCCCGGAAGGGAGCGATGAGCTATGATGTCACGTTCAGTCACATCCCAGATGTGTTGGATCGGGTTCAGGTGTGGCGATTTGGGCGGCCAGTATATCAAATGGAAATTGCCACTGCATCCCTCGAACCAACCCATCAGGCTCCTGGCCTTGTGACATGGCGCATAACTTGTAGAAAAATACCACTGCAATCAGGAAATATGATCGTCATCATGGGTGTATGTGTTCTGCACCCAGCGTATCTTATACTCCTTGGCCCTCAAGGTGCTTTTCACGAGCTGCTCTCCAGCCCTGGATTTCTAAACGAATGTTCCCCAGAACATAACGGAACCACCACCAGCTTGTCTCCATATCGCAGTACAGATGCAAGGAGCTGTTCCCTATGAAGACGAGGGATTCGCGCCCTCGCATCGGAATGTTGAAGAAGGTTTTTGGATTCATTAGTCCACGCAGTGCTCTGCCCTTGCACCAATGCCCTCTGCCGGTGGTCACGTGTCCATTTCCATCGTAGTAGCCGATGTCTTAATTTCACCATTGGTACACGCATGGCTCGTCGGCTGCGATGGTGCATCGTAAGGAATGTTCGTTGCACTGTCTCTTCACATATACTTGTACTCTGCCCAGCATTAACGTCTGGTGTTAGTTCCGCCACAGTCTGTCCTGTTTACCAGTCTCCCCAACCTACGACCTCCGAAACCTGTAATGAGAGGTAGCACCCAACACCACGAAGTCTGACTTGGCATCATGTTGATTCGCCACGTGTTGATGACACCCACCGCAGCAGTCCTCCCACACCCAATTCGTTCAATTTACGAAATCTCGTGCCGAGCCTCCGGAAAATCACAGTCTGCCCTCGACCAAACTCAAATAGATAGCATGCCTTTCCCACTCTACACACGGACAGCACGCTAAGTAATACTACCTGCACCGTTCGTGTATCTGATTAGCAGTGAATCCTCGCCAGGCGACGCAGCTGTAGCCTGGACCGGTTTATATCGATAGTAGATCCGTGGTCATAACGTTCTGGCTGATCAGAGTATGAGCACTTCTTTATCTCCTATACGGTGAAACCAATTTCTTCTATTGCAAGCTGTTTGCTTTAGATGTTTTGGGAGGAGGTACTATAGACCGAAACGAAAAAAATATCCAATAAACGTGAACTATAAATTGCATACCTCAAGAACGTTGAGCACTCGGTCAGTAGAAAAAGCTTGTTTTACAGCAGTGAAGACAAACAAGTGCTGGTAGTTCTGTAGATATTCACTATAGGGTTCAAGTTTACTGAATGTATTTTTCTTGTTTCGTTCCATCCTGTATCATCTCAAAATACGGAAAGCAAAGAGCTTGCCATTGAAGACAGCTATTTCCCACTTTCAAAGATGAAAAAGTGCTCATCGCTCTTAGCGTGTGCATTTAACAGCCCATGTCTAGTAGACGTTTTTGCTTCGAATGATCGTTCCTGTAATATCCCTGAATATTGACCATCCCTTCGAGGGCGTCCTGCGCACACACGATGGATAAAAAATAATGGATAAAACTGACACAAGAGCAAGTGTACAATTATGGACGGCAAAAAGTTCCGGTAAACTTTGGTCTGCAAGCGAGCAGACTTCAGTATTAAATATTGGTTTGGTTAGTGGTAATGTATGTAAGTGTAAACTTTTCGATAAAGTTTTGAAATAGTTGGGCTCATATTTCACCATCAGTCTCTGTATATCGGGTGAAATTTGAATCCAGTTAGATGAGGACTTGATTAAAAAGTTTACATTTCGATTTTATTCATACTAATCTGGAGAGTGCTTCATACGAATGTCACTGATGACTAATAACCACACATTTCTAATTCTCTTGCAAACACCACATTTGTCGATTAATGTTTACTAGAACATTTAAGCGTACATTATCGTATTCTTTAATGTGTGTCAGTTGTCACTATTACTTTTGATCCACCCTTTATACAAATGTAGCACTTGCAAGTTTCTGGCGTCTCACAGCTTCAATCCCACATGGCGACTTGTGTGCGTTTAACAGCGTTGTCCATATAAGCATTTAAAAGGAACTTTATGCAAGTAAATGCGCAATGCCTAAACGGCATGAAAGTTACATGGAAGAATAGTGTGTGTAGATAAAACACCGTTCTCTTGAGTGTGTCATTTTCATTGTGTCGATTAAAGAATTGTTGGAGACAAAAATGTGGTGCATTACTTTCTGGGAAACGCTCATACTTAATTCATTATGTATGCTGACTGGCTAGGGTATCGTTCACAGTGCCTCTTTAAGGTACTGCTAGGACAGGAATAGCAGAAAATATACATTCGCATTTGTCAATGGAGTTATTGCGTTTAACTGTTGGCTATATTTCCTTAGAATAACATAAATATCGGTTTTCATTCTCCGGTGCGTATTTTTATATGTGTATTTTTATCAATAGGCTCTAGGAAATCATTCCAAGATATTAACAGAAATTCCTATTTTACATTTAAGACATTTGACTACTTCACGTGTTAGTCTAGTAAAGGTAAGCCTACACATTTATGATCAGAGGGAATACCAGCCCATAGTATCGTAACGCTGTTGTTGTTGTTGTGGTCTTCAGTCCTGAGACTGGTTTGATGCAGCTCTCCATGCTACTCTATCCTGCGCAAGCTTCTTCATCTCCCAGTACCTACTGCAACCTACATCCTTCTGAATCTGCTCAGTGTATTCATTTCTTGGTCTCCCTCTACGATTTTTACCCTCCACGCTGCCCTCCAATGCTAAATTTGTGATCCTTTGATGCCTCAAAACATGTCCAACCAACCGGTCCCTTCTTCTAGTCAAGTTGTGCCACAAACTTCTCTTCTCCCCAATCCTATTCAATACCTCCTCATTAGTTACGTGATCTACCCACCTCATCTTCAGCATTCTTCTGTAGCACCACATTTCGAATGCTTCTATTCTCTTCTTGTCCAAACTAGTTATCGTCCATGTTTCACTTCCATACATGGCTACACTCCACACAAATATTTTCAGAAACGACTTCCTGACACTTAAATCTATACTCGATGTTAACAAATTTCTCTTCTTCAGAAACGATTTCCTTGCCATTGCCAGTCTACATTTTATATCCTCTATACTTCGACCATCATCAGTTATTTTACTCCCTAATTAGCAAAATTCCTTTACTACTTTAAGTGTCTCATTTCTTATCTAATTCCCTCAGCATCACGCGATTTAATTTGACTATATTCCATTATCCTTGTTTGGCTTTTGTTGATGTTCATCTTATATCCTCCTTTCAAGACACTGTCCATTCCATTCGACTGCTCTTCGAAGTCCTTTGCTGTCTCTGACAGAATTACAATGTCATCGGCGAACCTCAAAGTTTTTATTTCTTCTTCATGGATTTTAATACCTACTCCGAATTTTTCTTTTGTTTCCTTTACTGCTTGCTCAATATACAGATTGAATAACATCGGGGACAGGCTACAACCCTGCCTCACTCCTTTCCCAACCACTGCTTCCCTTTAATGCCCCTCGACTCTTATAACTGCCATCTGGTTTCTGTACAAATTGTAAATAGCCTTTCTCTCCCTGTATTTTACCCCTGCCACCTTCAGAATTTGAAAGAGAGTATTCCAATTAATATTGTCAAAACTTTCTGTAAGTCTACAAATGCTAGAAATGTAGGTTTGCCATTTCTTAATCTTTCTTCTAAGATAAGTCGTAAGGTTAGTATTGCCTCACGTGTTCCAACATTTCTACGGAATCCAAACTGATCTTCCCCGAGGTCCGCTTCTACCAGTTTTTCCATTCGTCTGTAACGAATTCGCGTTGGTGTTTTGCAGCTGTGACTTATTAAACTGATAGTTCGGTAATTTTCACATCTGTCAACACCAGCTTTCTTTGGGATTGGAATTATTATATTCTTCTTGAAGTCTGAGGGTATTTCGCCTGTCTCATACATCTTGCTCACCAGATGGTAGAGTTTTGTCATGACTGTCTCCCAAGGCCATCAGTAGTTCTAATGGAATGTTGTCTATTCCCGGGGCCTTGTTTCGACTCAGGTCTTTCAGTGCTCTGTCAAATTCTTATCTCCCATTTCGTCTTCATCTACATCCTCTTTCATTTTCATAATATTGTCCTCAAGTACATCGCCCTTGTATGAACCCTCTATATACTCCTTCCACCTTTCTGCCTTCCCTTCTTTGCTTAGAACTGCGTTGCCATCTGAGCTCTAGATATTCATACAATTGGTTCTCTTCCCTCCAAATGTCTCTTTAATTTTCCTGTAGGCAGTAACTATCTTACCCCTAGTGAGACAAGCCTCTACATCCTTACATTTGTCCTCTAGCCATCCCTGCTTAGCCATTTTGCACTTCCTATCGATCTCATTTTTGAGACGTTCGTATTCCTTTTTGCCTGCTTCATTTACTGCATTTTTATATTTTCTCCTTTCATCAATTAAATTCAATATTTCTTCTGTTACCCAAGGATTTCTATTAGCCTTCGTCTTTTTACCTACTTGATCGTCTGCTGCCTTCACTACTTCATCCCGCAGAGCTACCCATTCTTCTTCTACTGTATTTCTTTCCCCCATTCCTGTCAATTGTTCCCTTATGCTCTCCCTCAAACTCTGTACAACCTCTGGTTTAGTCAGTTTGTCCAGGTCCCATCTCCTTAAATTCCCACCTTTTTTCAGTAACGCTAAAATAACATTAAAACTGTGAAAAGACTATGTTTCAAGATTTGAGTATTCTGGAATTTCATAACATTAATTATTTTAATAGGAATGGTGTTTGAATTAATAAATTTCAAGGAACATAAGATATTCTCTGTAAAGAAGGAAATGAGGGCTTCAAAGAAGCTACATCAATCCTATAATAAACAATTACTAGTGAGGCGAAAATTTTAGGTACACATTTATCTGTCGGATATTAAATGTTGAATGTTTCTTTAAAGGAAACTATTCATCAAGAACTATTTATACTGTTATTATCAGTTAGATGGAAGTTATAAGTTGTAATAGAAAATTTAGAAAAATGTGGTTTGAAATGGAATTTGAATGTTTCACATATCAGGTGTTTAAAAGAGAGAATAAAAGAGAAAAAAATGAATTTATGTATTAGAAGTCGGATTTTAGATGATGGAACCATTCCTCTTCCAAAGACTATCTAGTTCTCTACCCCTCCCACGTTTCCCCAACCCCTCCAAATTCTTGAACTTCAAACACTCTTTCCCACTTTCTGTACCTGTTTACATTCCTCAGCCTCCATCGCTTATCCCCATAAACCTTTGAACCTCTTTTTACCGTCGCAAATTTTCGTCTAGCATGTTTTGATATCACTTCATTCCAATCTCATATTCTTCCAGATATCTTACATAGAAGGATACCATTAGTCTACAATACCAATAAATATACAGGTTTCATAACCACATATATAAATATCAACCACGTTGAATGCGTCTCTGCTTCTCCGAACTGCCCGCCAGCCCACTCCCTATTTGGGGAATGTAAATTATATGCAAGTAATTTAAATAGAGTATTTATTTAGACAGATATAAGAAATGTAATCTCTCAGTCTCCCTAACGACATCTGCCTGGGACATTCTTGGTGATATCATGTTTTGTTATTAATTGTTCTGTAGCGGAATACGTTGACCACAGCATCTTCTTCATTTTGAGAGCTTAATAGCTTGGCTTCATTAGGCTTGTCAGGAGCCATCTTTTTGTTGTTCAAGTTTTTCGACAGGGACATGAATATGTTTATCTGTGGCACTGGCACTATTCTTCGTCATTTCGCCTGTTTCATCACTTTGTGATGCTTGTCAATGGAAACTCAACATACAATGGTAATGTTTTTGGGGCAAAAGGAGAAGTTCTGTTATGGAGAGTGTGTCATAGACTAGACTCTTGCTGACAGTGGTTCAAATGGCTCTAAGTACTATGGGACATAAATTCTGAGGTCATCAGTCCCCTAGAACATAGAACTACTTAAACCTAACTAACATAAGGACATCACACACATCCATGCCCGAGGCAGGATTCGAACCTGCGACCATAGCATTCGCGCAGTTCCAGACTGTAGCGTCTAGAAACACTTGGCCTCTTGCAGACAGTGTGCTTCCTGTTACACACTCCACACTCTCCTTACGGACCAGTTCGCAGTTTCAACACATCGTTTATCAGTGACAACAAGAGGCAATTGAACTATCGAATTAGCTCTTATTACACATACTGCTAATACCTTCCACAGATGACATTGTTTCAGATCGTAGTGCTGGTCGATCACAAATGTTCTTCACAGTTTGTAATCCACTACAAAGCATTGGTTCATTACTGTTGGGCTTTGAAATTATGCTCACAATGCAGGTATTGCGCTACATGTGTAGCGTATAGCAGATATGGATAGCTTGTATGTACTGGTAAGTGATGTGAGTGACTGTGATAATGTTGTTTATCATTCTCTGTTCTGAAAGCTATAGTTGGATTTAGATTTTATGTGTCATAAGCGCAATGAAATTTAATTTGTGGTATGTTGTTTTTGTCCACAGCATGAGTAAAACTTTTCTGTCATCACGAAGTTGCTTTACATGCCACACAAGAAAGACTACGTCCTCTGTATAACAGATACGTTGTACTCCATTTTCTGTCAAAACTTTACTATTTCTTCAAATAATTTTGTGTCTGTGCCATTTAAAATATGTAGACTAATATTACATTGAATACTTTTGCAGTAAGAACAATATAAAAGAGACCAGGGTTACTCTTTCACTTACGTTTATATTACTGCATATTCACTGACTACTGAAAGAAGGTAAAATATTGAGTATGGTTTAATGTGTCACATTTTCACTTACGTTTATATTACTGCATATTCACTGACTACTGAAAGAAGGTAAAATATTGAGTATGGTTTAATGTGTCACATTGCTGTCTGTAGTGAAGAATGTAATTCCTTATTTGTAGCTATATGCCAGATCATGTATAAAATAAACTTATCTAGGGCTGCACGAAATACTATGTTGAATATTTCATAAATAATTAATCATATAAGCATTCATTCTTAATATTGCGTAGCTCTTCTGTGATGCAAGCAATGAAATGATTAATGAATACACATTGAATGATCTCTAAATCAGCATTGTTAAATATAATTTGCTTCAGCATAAAACGTTCATATTAATTAAGTTATGAATGTGATTGTAGCAGTGCACTTACTCGGCTTTTCAAATTTTTATATGTTCTCAAACATTACATTATTGCAGAACAGTCACTGATTAACTTACACTTTTTGGAAATTACTTCATTCCTCACATTAAAGAAGTAGAGGGAAGATTAAGCTTTAGTGTACCACTAAGTAATTCATTCTGATGGTGTACATGTTGTAATATGTTTTGTATGTTAGCATGAACTGATGTAATGGCAGAAAATGAAGAGTACATATTCCATTTTTCATTTCAGCTCCACTTTGTAACTTGACGATTCTCTGCTGTTACTGAAGGATGGAAAAAATAAGGTTTAGCGTCCCATCAGTAAAAAAGTCATTAGAGACAGAGCCCAAGCTCAAACTGTTTCAAGGAGGGTGAAAGAAATCGGCTCTGACCTTTCAAATAATTCATCCTGTCATTTGTCTGGGGCGATTGAAGGAAAACACAAAAAAATCTATATCAAGTCGTTCAACCATGAATTTGGACCATTGTCTTCCTGAGTGCAGGTCAAGTGTGCTAACCACTCCTCCACCTTGCATGGTTGCTGTGATTGGGCTGCACAGAAGTAAATGGCATTGTCTTTGTGGGGTAGTTTTGGCTTACCAGAGTCAGCTGAGTAACTGTTAGGGGAGATGAAATTCTGCTTCCCGTCCTTAAAGGAAATTGTCATTTATTTGGACTTTCGTATTATAATTCCACCCCATGTTGCACCGTAATCAATCTCATTAACAACAATCCCATTCATAAGATATGTTTATCACATGAGAGTAGTGTAAAATGATGAGCAGTGGCATTGCATGGAAAGTAAACAAGATTTTATAACTAAGATCAATTGTGTTAGGCTACATATTCAAATGACGTCTTCAGACAACATTTAACAGGGCCATCTAGTATCACAATATGTTGGAGAGCCCATTACATTCTGAGCTGAATTTGATGTCAAGTTCGTCACGCTACCACCTTTCCAAATTGGCATCTGTTAGTTGTAGCCAGCCATACGTGAAGGCTCCCTGCTGCATTCCCCTGCAGAAGCTGGATGATGCTGACATCTAATGATGGAAGCCTCTGTTCTGGCATCGGAGTGAGCTCGGTTGCTACACACCACGACTTACTGCAAACATTCAGGGCTGGAACATTTGAAATGCCACATGTTGGGAGGGTTGGACCACTGAGGTGGTTAATGCACTATAATACACCCTAGGAATTGGCGTTGCACCGCTTCTGTGGACTATGTTATGGCACCATGTCATAAAAGAGCCCAGCTAAAGGACAATAAGTACCATCTGGTTGAGCCATGTGGTACCTGCCAATGATGGCATCCTGCACATAGACTTACTCTACGCCAGCTATCACCCTGAGGTTGTGTATCGCATCTCAACTACAACTAAACACTGCCTCCACTAGCTGTAGACCTGTGGGCACTTTTTGGCCCTTATTTATCTCAGCTTCTGGACAATTGCTACCTGGGATCAATAGACTCTTGGTCACCTTCCAACTTGCCTTTAGTTCTCTGTCTACACATTGGTGCCTCCTGCACGGCTACCAATGTTAACAGCTGGCTGGTCGCTGAATTTGTGTCTAAAGGCGAGACCAGACGATTTGGGAGTTTTCTGTTGCTGCGTGCCTGGTGTTGGTATGTCTTATGTAGCTCCGCAGTTCCGATGTTTCGATTTTGCTTCTTCTGAAGGTGTCTATCTAACCCCACATCTCCATGCCATAGGCCATGTCCTGCTGCCACAAGCTGAGCCATGCAGGCACTGCCACCCAGGGCGAACACGTTCCACTGGCGGTGCTTACTACTTCGACTCTATGAGCTCTGCTAATTAAATCCTACTATGATTTGTACTGCATTTATGATTCAACGATGTCTAAGGAACCGATTGTTTGTACCTGCTACCCTGTCTACCATCTTCTAACACTACCTGTTACAGGACCAATAACACTAGGGACCATCATGCTCCAATTAGAACTTGTGTCAGAAGTGATCAGTGACACCGAGCAACGTCATCAGCCAGAAAATGTAACCATCACCACAGCATAGTGAGTGAAGAACATCTGCATTGCATGGCTGTGATTTCTTCATGTATTGCATTACTACACGCCGATTGGACTGCCAGTCTCATCTGAAAAACCATTTGTAAAAACTATTGAGGAAATAAATGTGGAGGGGTTTAGATGAAATACATGGTAATATCAGACTTGATGTATTCCTTTAGAAGTACTCCGTGTAACTTTTTAGGTTATTGTGCCCCTGTAAGGAGTCATCCCTTGTGAAATGCTTAAGGTGTAGAAGATACCGACAGTATGCCACACAGTGTGACAAATGCTCATTGCTAGTGCGTAGATGGAAAAACTAAGTTGTGTTACGGAAGTGTTACATCTAAGTGTCCTTGTGTTGATCCCATTGTGTTTTTTTCTATTTTTAGTCCCTGTTTGGTAGATAAAGACTTTACGATGGCTGGCTCAAAAGCACAGAAGGTGATTCTTTGTTATATCAGTTGTATCATGTAGCTCAACTCAGAGCAGATAAAACAGTCCTAGTTAAGTAGCTAGTTGCAGTGAAAGGGAGCAGAGCCTTGTCCACTTTAACTGTTCTTACCTTAGATTCAACTATCGCTGGCCATACCGACCCTTTTTCAGATAATGTAGGAGAAGGTGTATTAGCGTTTTTAGATAACTTGCTGTCGGTTACAAAGCTGGGTCGTAGACAGGACGTTCAGATTTTTCGAATGACCGTATAGGTCTGCGGTGGAGGGAGGGGGGGGGGGGGGAGGGTGAATACAAAAGCTTACGTTATGTAGCATGAGGTTCTGAGAAAGATATAGCCGTTTCATGAAATTAGATATAGTACAGCGATACAGGAGACAGGTGCAGATTCTATTGTGTGCAGGTATAAGGGGTGTCACAGAGAAGGAGTGAAGCTATGGAGAATTTCATGGACATACCATGGAAACATATTACCTGTGAGCCAGCATACTGCGGCAACACATGATAGAACATCTTGCAAGAAGCATATCCGAGGGATTCAGATGTATTTTTAAAGGGATTGCCACCCAATTTGTTCCACAAGGTACATGTGGAATTTCCAAGTATCTTGTCTAGAGCCATGGCTGTACCAACGACTTTTAAAGAAATTGATGTGATAACTCGAGTACCTCATAGGAGAAATGTCTTTTCTGCTGATGCTAAGTACAACTGCTGTGGTCATTCAGGTCGCATATGGAGGGATTGTCATTAACCTCAGTATAAGAGCTCTTGCAAAGTTAGACCCTGAGAACAATATTGTAGGTTAAGTAAAGGATTAATGGAAAAGGACGGAATACAAATAACAATCAGCAATTAAATGGAAATGGGATCCACAGGTCTACTGCGCAGCACTCCTAGTAAATTTCAGTACTGCAGAAACGAGTGCAGCAGCGGAATGTTGCCTGACTGACGTGGTGTGCACTGGGGTATATAAGTTTGTATTACACACAGTAGTGCATGTATCAGTGGGAAATTGGAATCTCATGGGGAACAGGCGCTTAAGCCCTCAGTGTAGGGTTATGTGGAGGTGGGGGAATTAGGTGCATTCACTAGGTTCAGCGAAAGCAAGTTTTTAGATGCGAGAGGAGCAGGCTCTAGAAAATATGGAAATTTTGGCCCATATAGGTGGTAGGTACTGTGCAATCCTAGGGCTAGGTTTCCTTTATAAGCATCACGCTAAAGCTAATTTTGTCGATTCACGGTAGAACTCAGTGGAACATCGTCCGTACTTGAGAAACCTGTTGTCAGTGATTCAGTGCCTCAAGGTTCATCTCTCATGAAAGATGAACCAGTTAAGGTGGGTACAAGAGAACTGAGTATTAATTCACATGATAAAGTACCATGAGTTACAGAGAATTCGCAGTTTTTCAGCATGCGAACAGATGTGCCTTCAGAAGTATGTATTGAGCTATTGGGAGAACATGTGAGTTACTTAAAGAACAGCGTTTTGCGTACATGAGTAGTGCCTCTCCGTACTGACAATTTAGGGGCTGATGACATGAATTTCTGTAACGGATATTTGGTCAGTAGTTTGGACCTTCTGCATGAAAGCAACAGGATGAATTTAAACCGTAGTCACAAGCAAGTTCACAGTGTAACTGTGTTATGTAAGAAGGTGAAGCATTTAAAGGGAGTGATGAGAGTTGTGATGAAGGATTTGTTGCTAGAATTTGCGAATCTCTTTAATACGCATAGATAATTAACAGCAATTCTGGTGATGCACAACAAAAACCCAACTGGGATCAATCACTTATGTATAGTAGCCCTATATACAGGGCGGTCCATTGATAGTGGCCAGGCCAAATATCTCGCGAAATAAGCATCAAACGAAAAAACTACAAAGGACGAAACTCGTCTAGCTTGAAGGGGGAAACCAGATGGTGCTATTGTTGGCCCGCTAGATGGCGCTGCCATAGGTCAAACGGATATCAACTGCGTTTCTTTAAATAGGAACCCCCGTTTTTATTACATATTCGTGTAGCACGTAAAGAAATATGAATGTTTTAGTTGGACCACTTATTTCGCTTTGTGATAGATGGCGCTGTGTAGTCAGTGGGTAATTACGACAAGTCCATATACTCTAAAAGGAAATAAACCAAGAAATTTGTCAAACGATATCAAGGTCCATATTAAGTTAGTGAGACGATCTCAACAGTCGGTGTCAGACTGCAGTTGCCGACATGTGCAATCGTGTTACATGCCAGACATGGGTTCAGATTAATTGCCACTGGTGCCCGCGGCACTCTCAAAGAGGGATGAAGGGGACAGAAAGAAGGAGAAGCTAGCCGCACCTGCACAAGCTACACGCACGTTACTGTATGCACTGAGATAGCAGAAATAGTAGTACGTTAGTACTTTCATGTTTTGTTTTGTTTTTTTCTTTTTTAGGGATAGGAGGGTACGTTTGTTGTACCATGTACCACGGAAAAAAAAACAGTGTGAAATTTCTACATATGGTTTCTCTTGCAGGTAAATTCTGTTGTAGATGTTAATCCTTTGGTTCTTAATCGTACTCTGCGTATTCCTTTCGTGTGGTTATTTGTAGGATTGTGATTTTACGCCAGAATTTGCCAACTTATCAGCACCTTGAGGAATTCCAGGTGATCACTAGAATTGGTTGTGGTTAGCATAGGGTAGATTTCAGGAGTCATGACTTACTGATGAATGATTTATTCGATATTTGGGAACAGCTGTATTTTATTTTGTGCAATTTTTGTGCTTGGCACGTTGTTTATTTGTCTTGTTAGTGCAGTGAACTGTGCGTAGTTGTGTGTAGCAGTGTACCAGTATCGTTATTGTTTTCAGTTTATTTGAGATTTCACGACAGCTACGAAACTGGTTGTTTTTAATTGCTGTACTTACTACTATTCAGCATCGTCATCATGGCCTACTACGAGATCAATGCCACTCGCGATCATCCAGGCCGAATATAAATATGAAGAAACGCTTATATTTACTTATAAAGAGCTTTATGTCAAACTGACTGTGGCATTATCTTGCATTTCTGTGAGCACTCCGTGATGATGCTGGTGGCGCATGGATTGCACGTATTCTTCTCCATTGTTGTAATTTTAAATTGTGTAAGAGTAACAACAGTGAATGTAATGAGATCTGGTTCCTCAAAGTTGCTACTGTGTGGTAAAAATCAGTCTTCCCTTAAATATGCGTTTTTAGCTATGTTGTGTGTGTTATGTGTGGATGTATCTCTAAATTTACCACTGGTCTGACTAAGATACGAAGATTATAAAACGTGAAAAAGCCACTTAAATTGGTACCTCCACACGCCTTTTCTATAGTGAATTTGTATAGTACCATTTTAAACGGTTTTCATCTGGTTTACTGCTAATTACATGTTGACTAATTCGTTAGGTTCACTACTTCGCTGTCGTCTGAAATATTTACCGCTTTTTGTTACGTTATTATCATGGGTCTGCTGTTTTCTGCTTTTATCAGGAGATTTATGAGGTGACATCAGTTTTGTAATTCTTTTCCATGTGTTTCTAGAAATTCAATTTTTATGTTATTCTTCCAGATGTTATCTCACTATTACACTGTTTTATTATTCATATGTTCAATTTAGGTATCAGCTCCCTCATAGACACTATATCGAAATTTAACATTCAAAATTAATCTCCTGTTGCTTAATTTTGAGACATATCAGCTGCCATAGGTCTTTAGTCATTTTCCTATCAAACACAACATTTTTTTCTGAGCTACATGCGTGTGTTTCTGACTAGACCTCCGAGAAATGCGTGTTGCATATTTTTTTCACTTATTTGGGAATCCTTTTCGTGGAGTGTCTCAGTTCCAGCAGAGATGAAATGGCTTTCAATGTAGTTTAGGTAGTAGTTAGCAGCACTTGTAACAGTAAGAGTAGCAGTTTTAGCCATGTGTGGATCACTTTTATAAGAATATTAGACATCTCAAGGTATATCCTACAGAGAAAATAATAAATTCATATTTACTGCCATTTACAAATAACGCTCTAGTTTGATACAGTTAGTCAGTTATCCTTCCAGCAGGGACCATTCCAGCATTACTCTAAAGTAATTCAGCGAAACCACAGGAACCTACAGTCAGAATGGATGGGTGGAGATCAGAGCATCCATCTTCTTACATACAAGGCCAGCCTGTTTAAAACAGCATAGCCTTATCCAGATTGCCTCATAATATCATTGTAAAAAGGCTATGTTAACAGGCACTGGACTTCACTGCCCATTTCCAGATTCTAACTTGGGTTCTCTGTTAGGTGTGAGGAAGAGGATGGAGATGATGTGTCCACTGGTGGGTTCTGATAACATAATAAAACATTTACTAATTGACTGCAATACATTAGTTATAAGACCTCTGGGAGAGAATTGCTTCCGCTCGTAATATTCTCACCGGCGACGACAGTGGTCAGCAGATGCTCACACGTGTGCCCCCTGCAGAGACTGTAGCTGCGCTGGCACAAAGAATGCTCCGCCCCAGCAGCGGCGCTACACCCTTGATCGGTCATACCACATCAGCTGGAACCACTCGCCTCGGGCCTCTATTGCGATCGTGGATTGTGGGGGTGGGGGCGGTTCCGGAAGCAGTGGTGAGACAGATCAATGTCCTGTATCAACGACCATCCGCGATGGTGGCGGGCGTCAGCGCGTCAGGTTTCCCGGTCCGGCTCCGGTTACAGCGTTTCTGGAGGCAGCGTCCCAGGATGATGGCGACAGTGCGTTACCACCCCAAACGACGACTCTCATGGCAGCTGGCTGCCTGTCGACTGTGTCTGACGATAATTACAGCTGTGGCGTCACTCTCGCGCCTGCAGGCGACGACCTGCATTACAATGGTGGCAGCAGTGACGGTGACGACTCCGAACTGGTGGCGACGCTGACTGACACACTCTGTGTGTTACTCCAACGTCTCATGACGAACGATGATGACGAGCTGGCTGCCGGATCATAAATTCGGCTTTCTGCCGGTGATATCTGCAGTTCTCCTTCCCCAATATGTCAGAGGAATATCTGGTGTTGGTTGGCTTGCGTAACTGGCCCGATTACCGCACTCGATTTTGGCTCCCTGACGTGTGGCGAGGTGGCCGATGACAGAGCGTTTTCCTTCTTGTTGGTTAGCTCGGCACTCCACGGACCACCTTACGTCATGGTATTACACAACTGAACTGCAAAACAAAATGTAACGCATATACGACTTCTGTCTTGCAATAGTCCTTCACTAACTTCTTTGCTGCAAAACCCCTACCTTTAAGTAACTCAATTGCTCTAATCATTCGACCCTCTGCACCATCTTGTTTTCCACATTCTTGCAAAGAATGAAATGTGATAATATAAAATGACAGTCCTACACTGTTCATTCATTTCTCAACACAAATCACTGCACATGCTACATACAAATAAATTCATTATTTGAAGTGCTGGTGCTACACTGTTGACCCATTTCCCAACACCAGTCACTGTTCACACTACACATACATTATTGGCTCCCAATAGGAGTATCAAGTGAGGATTTATTACCAAATATTTCCTTCCTCCAGAAATTTTGAGTGTGCTTAACTCTTGACTGGCAATTGGAGTATCAATTGATGATTTATTTCCAGAAATTCCCATTTACCAGACGTTATGAGTGTGCTTACCTCCATAATAATCATCCTCAGAAAGAAATTACCTTTTGCAGAGCTTTTGCGTAAAGTTTTCAAGAAAGTGAAATAGAAACAAGTATAGAAGTGTATTGTGAATTTGAAAAATGTTTTATTGGTAAGTTCTTGTGTTACACTTTGTACATAACTCCTAGGCTGCATTATTTAAATAACCCTGCACTCTATAAAATTTGTTTGCTGAACAGTAATGTCCAGGAGTCTGTTTAAGTAAGCTCATTAACACTTTTACATAGCTTATTGCACAATTTTATTCCTTAATAGAATATTTGTTCATGTTTTACGTTTATTCTTGTGCATGTAATGACACAGGGCAAGGTAGGGGGCCTGAGACATAACTAGGGTGTAGCCACTGCTAATTACTACAGTCAGTGACGTGCTGTTAGCAGCACCCCTCACCATGGTACTGCAACGGTGCCGTTTTCCTTCTACGGTTCATCCTCCTGCTGTATGGCAAGAGCTAGGCCTCAGACACAGGCATCCACGTGGAATAGTTTCGCAAGGCGTAGCAACGCTGCAGTAATACGGCTTGCACACATTCAGCACCAGACAGCTCTCGTCACAGGTACAGCTGCGCCATGCTGTGATGCTCTGCCTGTGGCACTCGACGCGGTACTCGTGACGCAGCCGCCACTGCCATCACCAGGCGACGAACGACCGACCACTGACTGACTGTCCAGTCCACTGTCAGCCAGCACTCGGCTGCAACCTAATGAAGTCAGATCCAGCAACCACTACCCCATGGGTATCAAAGGCTGACTGCCCCACCTCTCCAACCTGAGGCTTTGTCCATTACCATGAGTTGTTCCGCCGGCCGAAGTGGCCGTGCGGTTAAAGGCGCTGCAGTCTGGAACCACAAGACCGCTATGGTCGCAGGTTCGAATCCTGCCTCGGGCATGGATGTTTGTGATGTCTTTAGGTTAGTTAGGTTTAACTAGTTCTACGTTCTAGGGGACTAATGACCTCAGCAGTTGAGTCCCATAGTGTTCAGAGCCATTTGAACCATGAGTTGTTCCGCTCGGTGGGACTACCATTCTCAAATGGTTCCAATGGCTCTAAGTACTATGGGATTTAACATTTTAGGTCATCAGTCCCCTAGACATAGAACCACTTAAACCTAACTAACCTAAGGACATCACACGCATCCAAGGCAGGATTCCGAACTGCGACTGTAGCAGCCGCGTGGTTCTGGACTGAAGTGCGTAAAATCGCTCGACCACAGAGACCGGCACTACCGGTGTACCTGTCACTGTCAAACTATCCTGACCAAGCAGCATCCATCTGCCACAATTCGGACGTACTAAAGTTGTACACTACCACTCACTTCTTCGAGAAACGCTTGAGCTGACGCCTCCGATCAGCCGCAGTCTGGTTCCAAGGTCTTACAGCTGCCTGCCAAATGCTGTCTGCCTGCTGCAGATGCAGTAGCAAACGTCTGTTTGCGATTGTAAATAAAAATAGTTGGGAAGATACAGCGGCCTACATCGTCTGCAGCACCACCCAATTCCAGCAGATCGCCGCTCACCCGCACGTTCCTATCCTCATTTATTACATTTTGTTTTAGCAGAAATGTTGGAGCTTGACGTGACTGACGAGTAGAGGGCAGAAATGACAAAGCAGGAGTCGCAATCAGCCAAAGATTCAGGTTGTGTCTTTTCTTTTCCTTTCTTTTCACTTTGGGCACAGTGTCAGCTTGTGGTGGTAGTAGTTAAACAAAGTGTCACGCACTTTGAAGTTTACAACCCAGGATGTGATTCAGCATCTACTGGGCTACTCAGTAAGTTTCTACTTGATAATGAAGATCTGCATAGGGAAGTAGAACGGTTAAGGGTGGAAAGAACAGAATGTGTATGATGTCCTTAGGTTAGTTAGGTGTAAGTAGTTCTAAGTCTAGGGGACTCCTGATCCCAGATGTTAAGTTCCATAGTGTTTAGAGCCATTTGAACCATTTCTGCAACAGTGGATGTGGAATACATTAAATGACTACATTTACATATCAATAGCACAAGGGTTTCTGAGGCACCCAGTACAACCCATGTTGAATCATCTATATTAGTACGTGGTGTAGCCTCCAATGCAGGCGCTGACTCTGGCATCCACTCAATCGTACAGATGGCGAATACGTTTTGGCATGTGTCATTCCATGCCTGCTCGACCTGCTGACTTAGATCTGTAAGAGTTGTTGTTTGACGATAAACATGGGGAACTTCTCAACCTATCATATCCCTCATGTGCTTGATTGGAGACATATCTGGATATCGTGCAGGGCAAGGAAGTTCCTACGCGTCTTACAGATCAAATTGAATTTCATGGGCAGTATGTGGACGAACACTACCCTCTTGGAACAACACATCACCTTCCTGTTGCAAGAACGGCAAAACAACGGGTCTAAGAACATTCTACATATGCTGGGGGTTGGTTAGTGACCCTCCAGAAACACCAAAGGTGAACGAGAGTTGTGGCTTATTGCAATCCACAACACAAGGTCTGTGGTAGGGTCAGTGAGTCTTGGACGAATGTACTCTATGAGACAGCGCTCACCAGGCCTGCGTCGTATGTGCAGACTTGTGTGCAGGCAGAATCTGCTTTCATTGCTGAAGAGAACGGAGCGGCATTCCCCCTCCAAAATAACCCTCTGATGGCACCAGTCGAGTCGTGTACGTCGATGCTGGGGCATGATGGGCTACAGGTTTGTGTGCCGGTAGTCCCGCTGATAATAAATGGTTCATAACTCGTGTTGACACATCTGGACTCACGAGCTCTCTTGTCTGTGCTGTGACAGCTGTACCATCCGAAGCTCCACCCAACACACTTCGACGAGCCAGTATGCCTGTACATCCAGAATGTCATGTACGGGTGTGAAAATTTTCACGTGACCTTTTATAGCAACGTCGTTGCGTAACTGACGCAGAACGTCCAACTTGTGTGGAAATTCTCCAAAAGAACCATCCCGCCACTCGGAAGGCAACAATTCGACCTCTTTCAAACTCACTCAGATGACTGTAGGAAGCATGGTCGTGCATGTCCGTGGCATGACTACCTGCTTGCTTCACACTATTGCACCACACTGAGCGTTCTGGCTAAGCATTCCTTATTAAAGGATAGAAACTGCTGGTGCTCTGGTAGCTATGCCACTGTGCTATCTGCTAGCAGAAGACGTTGAAAATAATATCAGTACATGAACTATCCCCCAGATGGTTTTACATGTATATGAGTTTGCCTCCAAATGCGACGATACGATGTTGTTAGCAATTTAACACATAATATAATTTCTATTTCTCGTTGCTATTACTTTAAATTTCTGTGCCATTAGTGATCATATTCCTTCTATGTATCAAGTCCTGGTGGTTACGCAGCATCATCACTGCTTGATGGCTCGTTGACTGTGAAATATTACTGTGACTTACATGTATAATGTGGTACCGAATACTCGACCTGACTTCGTGAAAATGGACCTGCAGGTTCGGCTTGTGAACAATAAAATGTTTAAAGGACATTATGGAAAGAGCAGTCAGTCGCTTTGTCTTGCAAGCATCATTTCCTGACACGTCCACCTGCAACATAAAAAGTCATAAACCAATTTAGTCTTGTGATATCAAAGGGATATCTACAATAACTGGCAGACACGTGACAATTAAGACTAAATGTAAAATTATTTCATAAGAGTGCAAAAATATGGGATTCAGCAACACTGAAGAAAGAAATAAGTCACACGAATATGAAATCTCCTGTTACTTAAAAGAACTAATTGTTTTCTTAAGAAAATATTACCTGAATTTTACATATGCATCACTTTTACACTTTTACCTTTTATATGTATTGTCGCTAAGCTTTCATTAACACTTGTTAATTAGGCATTTACACTGTACGCCATCCATTGTAGAAAAATTATCAATAGACTGACAGTTGTACACATTTTGCGAATGTTACCGACCCCTGAATCATGGAAGATAGGGTTTTACAATACCTCACTTAGAGGATTCAGCTCAAATTACTAAGAAGAAAATGAGTGAGGTTATTAGACTTGGTTACAAAAATGATCTTCCGAATGGACATTTTTTGCAAGTTGTCAAAATAAGGCTTTTTGTGCAAAAATTCGAACGTTTAAGATTTGTTCTTGAATTCAGGAATCATTTTGAGTGTGGTCCAAATGGATAGATTGGTTCGTTCACCTGTTGTGGTCGGGGGAGGGGTTTGAGAAAATCATACCTGAAAACCCCAATCTGAATCATCCTCATTGCTCTTTGATTTGACGATTTTCAACGAGAAGTACATTTATGTGGGACAAAAGAGACATAAAATGACTACCCAAATCTTAAAAAGACAAAGAGTAATGTTATATTTTTCTCACACAATATCAAAAACTTAACTTTTGTACAGGTTTACTTGATGTTTTGTGACAGGTCAGTCCACCTCCTCGAAGTCCCCACTTCCTGTTCATCTCCAGCTGCATCCTCTCTGTGTCAACCACCTCCTTCCCCTCATTCCACCTGTTCCTTCCTGCTCTCTCTATCTCCTCCTCCCCCTCCCTCCAGCTCCTCCTCCTCCCACTAATTTTATCTCTTCCCCCTTTCCCTTTGTCCGTCTCCTCCTCCTCCCCTCCCAACCTCAGGTTCCATCTCCGCCTCCATCATCTAATTTCTTCTCCTCATCCCCCTTCTCTTTGTGCATCTACTCCTGTCCCTCTCTCTGTCCATCTCCTCCTCTCCACTCTCTGTCCACCTTCTCCTTCCTCGCTTCATGTTCGCCCGTCCTCCCCCTATCTCTGTCCATCTCCTCCTATTCCATTACTCTCTCTGCACCGTCTCTCTCTTTCTGTCCATTTTCCCATACTGACCTCTCTGTCCAGCTACTCCTCTCGCTCTCTCTGTGCCCATTTTGTCGTTTGCCATCATTATCTATCAAGCTCAACCTTCCCCCTACACGCTATCACACTTATCCCAATAGGAAACTGTTGGTTGTTACCCCCATAGCATGTCTTTCCAGGTTGTAAATTATACATGTATAAAATTTGATTAAAATAGTTCCAGGGGTTTAGGACGAACTTTCTACTCGTGTATACACATGCCACGTATACAGGGTGTTACAAAAAGGTACGGCCAAACTTTCAGGAAACATTCCTCACACACAAAGCAAGAAAATATGTTATGTGGACATGTGTCCGGAAACGCTTGGTTTCCATGTTAGGGCTGTTTTTTTTTTTTTTTTTTTTTTTTTACTTCTCTTCAATTCACATTAATCATGGAATGGAAACACACAGCGACAGAACGTACCAGCGTGACTTCAAACACTTTGTTACAGGAAATGTTCAAAATGTCCTCCGTTAGCGAGGGTACTTGCATCCACCCTCCGTCGCATGGAATCCCTGATGCGCTGATGCAGCCCTGGAGAATGGCGTATTCTATCACAGCCGTCCACAATACGAGCACGAAGAGTCTCTACATTTGGTGCCGGGGTTGCGTAGACAAGAGCTTTCAAATGCCCCCATAAATGAAAGTCAAGAGGGTTGAGGTCAGGAGAGCGTGGAGGCCTTGGATTTGGTCCGCCTCCACCAATCCATCGGTCACCGAATCTGTTGTTGTGAAGCGTGCGAATACTTCGTCTGAAATGTGTAGGAGCTCCATCGTGCATGAACCACATGTTGTGTCGTACTTGTAAAGGCACATGTTCTAGCAGAACATGTAGAGTATCCCGTACGAAATCATGATAACGTGCTCCATTGAGCGTAGGTGGAAGAAACTAAAATGAGCTCTAACATGTAAATTGAGCGTTTCCGGACACATGTCCACATAACATCTTTTCTTTATTTATGTGTGAGGAATGTTTCCTGAAAGTTTGGCAGTACCTTTTTGTAACACCCTGTATTTCGCATTTGTTTAACATATTTCACGTGTATTTTTAGCGAATTTCGCCCTGCTGTTTCATTTTCCCACAGCTCAATGTTTATGACGTCATATCTCCTGAAAGATATGCTGCAAAGTTATACACACATAAAAAAAAAATTGCAGCACCCTGGTTTCCAGAACTCCTGTAGATAGACATTGACAGTGCGTATTGTATCACAGAAACAATCCCTTTGACTGTTCATAAATGTCAGCAAACCCGCCCAATGATGTAAACAAGCATGCGTAACAGCGCCTATAAAACAAGTTGGAAGGGGGGGGGGGGGGTCCGGCAGCCGATCAGTTCTAGTCATTCCACCAGGAAGGAGGTACACGGCTCTTGTTGTCCGTAGTTCAACCATGCCTAGGTCGTCGATACCGCGGTTCGATCGCGGATTCTTGTATCTCGTAGAGTAAATGCATGCTGAATATGAAACTTAAATCAAATTAGCTCGGTAGTACAAGGATGTGGAATATAAAATTTGATTCACGTACTGTTTTCCAGTAATCTACAAATTCGTCGAAAAGATGATTTTTGTGAAGCGGTTAAAATAGTGTAGATTTGATATTTCTTTTGCAAGTGCTGTTTTCCATGAAATCTTTAAAGCCATTCTCATTCCCCCAGAACAATATGCTTAATTTCAAATATGAGCTAACAATGCTACAAATTCTGTGGCAAAGTAGCCGGAAAAATCGGGCTGCGAAGGATGTTTAATTATGGTGTCTTATAATTGGTTCATTAACGGATGATAAATACAACAACTTAAAGTTTTCCGGTATAAAATATCATTAACGTAATCAGTCTAAACTTGATTTTTGTAAAATTACAGAAATAAATAGCATTAAGCATGCTTCCAGAAAATATGTTTTGCATAACTTATTTCAAATTAATCACAGTTGGAAAGAGCACATCATCACGCATCCATAAAATCACTTTCGAATTTCCAATGTGCAATAACAATACCTGAAAATGTCGGACAAAGATTGTCAGCTTGCCGTAAATGTCCAGAAATGTAAACCTGTGCACTTCTCAAAACCGAAAAGATGGGAATAATATTAATGAGTCACTACTGGAATAAGAAGTAACATTCACTGACGGCCATTTGCTATTATTAATAACTCTCATTTAGTGTATATTGGTCAAAGACGGAGGGGAGAATTGCCTATATTGTACAACTTTCGAGATTTTACTTATTGTAGCCTACACAGCATCTACGAAATTATTATACAATTCCATTCTAAAATGTAGGATGTTTCTCGGGGTATTTCATTTAAAGAATGGAAATTGTTAGAAAAATAAACAGACTGCAGTTAATTTTCTAAAAGTCTGCAAGTGCTACAAATTAGAAATTAGATTTTCTGATTTTCACCAGAGGGCGCATAAATTGTACCATCGTTACAAACTATGTGTCTGGGATTAATGGTATGTATTAGTCTACGTCTCAGGAAATGTTCCAAACGATAGGTCTTACATTGTTATTTTCCGACACTGCGATGTAAATTTTTCCCCTTTTCGCTACCTCTCTTTACTTCGCGTGAAACCACGCTTTGCATTTCATGCGTTTGGTCATATCTTCCATTCGAGCAGCGAACTACGCCATTCTTCTGTTTTAGGAATGACTGTGTATAGTGGCTTGCCCTCAGAGTGACCAAAATACTCCCTTCTCACAGATGGAGTTGAAGTTCTTGATTGCTTCTCCTTTGCTTCGGTTAGCTTTTCTTTGCATCGGCTGTTAGTCAGGTAGCAGGCTCTTTGACTATGTGTTGAAGTTTTACTTGGAGCTTCCATCAATTCCGTCGAATTCGGCGATATTTCTTGGATGGGCACGTTTAGCGCGGTTTCTCTCTACCATGGCTTCTTGGGCGTTGAAATTATGGGGCAATTCGTTCCGTTCTGCATAGTCAAACGGAAGTTTTCTTACGTCCGACATGCTTAAACCGAACATCATCTCATTAGATCTTAGAATAATCTCCTCGTTTTCAACTCCGTTGGAATTCACTTTACAGCGGGCGAAAAACTTTTATATCCAAAATTTAATTTTTTTATTTTATTTTCAACATGTCTCTTAACTGTTTGTTTGGGAACATATTATATTTGTACGCTTTCATCTCATTCATACTCCCCATTTAGATACATTGTTACAACTACATGCAAGTCATCAGTGCCCCATGTTCAACAATACCTTTCTATAGCCAGACCCTAATACAAAATAATTATTTAATTAATAACTTTGCCTTTCTCAGGAGTACCACTCTTCTATCTGGTTTGATGCGCCCCGCCAAAATTTCCTCTCCTGTGCCGACCTTCTCATCTCACTGCAGCATTTACAGCCTACGTCCTCACTTATTTGCTGAATGTACTCCAATCTCTCTATTCCTCTACTGTTTTTACCTGTGGTTTCACCGCCAGACACCACACTTGCTAGGTGGTAGCCTTTAAATCGGCCGCGGTCCATTAGTATACGTAGAACCCGCGTGTCGCCACTATCAGTGATTGCAGACCCAGCGCCGCCACACGGCAGGTCTAGTCTAGAGAGACTCCCTAGCACTCGCCCCAGTTGTACAGCCGACTTTGCTAGCGATGGTTCACTGTCTACATACGCTCTCATTTGCAGTTTAGCACAGCCTTCTGCTATGTCATTTGCTACGACCTAGCAAGGCTCCATATTCTTCAAGAATGTATTCTGAACAGATAATATTGTGCATCATGTACCGTCAAGAGCGACGTTCATCATTAATGGTTTAAAGTTAAGTATCAAACTAATTATGTCTGCTTTCTGAATTCTAATTCCTTGTCATGTTCCAGACCTCACTTCAGTATAGTTCTTCCCTCCTCACGCCAGCCTGCGTGAGCTAAAACGCGTGCATTTCGGCCTCCATGCATAACACGATGTTGGCTCTTCTGCCAACACAACATTACCCTCGACAGCTCACTCTAATACCATGTAACTTATTTCCTGATGTTGTAATAGATGTCCCATCACCATGTTCATTCATTTTGCCAGTATCTTCCACATATTCCTTTCCTCTCCGATTCTGCAAAGAAACTCCTATATCTTATCGTATCAATCCACATAATTTTCAATAGTCTTCTGTAGAACCACAACTCAAATGCTTTGATTCTTTTCTGTTCCAGTTTTCCCAAGCCCATGTTACACTATCATACAGTGCTATGGTCAAAACGTACATTCTCAGAAATTTATTCGTCAAATTAGTGCCTATATTTGACACTTGTAGATTTACTTTGGCCGGAACAAAAAACGTATTATCAAACTCACCACACCGTTTTTAAACGTCATGGTTCGTCTGTAACGCTAAATACGCTACTGGCCATTAAAATTGCTACACCAAGAAGAAATGCAGATGATTAACGGGTATTCATTGGACAAATATATTATACTAGAACTGACATGTGATTACATTTTCACAAAATTTGGGTGCATAGATCCTGAGAAATCAGTACCCAGAAAAACCACCTCTGGCCGTAATAACGGCCTTGATACGCCTGGCATTGAGTTAACTAGAGATTGGATGGCGTGTAAAGGCACAGCAGCCCATGCAGCCTCAACACGATACCACAGTTCATCAAGATTAGTGACTGGCGTATTGTGGCTAGCCAGTTGCTCGGCCACCATCGATCAGACGTTTCCAATTTGTGAGAGATCTGGAGAATGTGCTGACCGGGGAAGCAGTCGAACATTTTCTCAATCCAGAACGGCCCGTACAGGACCTGCAACATGCGGTCGTGCATTATCCTGTTGAAATGTAGGTTTTCGCAGAGATCGAATCAAAGGTAGAGCCACGGGTCATAACACATCTGAAATGTAACGTCCACTGTTCAAAGTGCCGTCAATGCGAACAAGAGGTGACCGACACGTGTTACCAATGGGACCTTATACCATCACGCCGGGGGGTACACCAGTACGGCGATGACGAATACACGCTTCCAATGTGCTTTCTCCGCGATGTCACCACACACAGATACAACCATCATGATGCTGTAAACAGAACCTAGATTCATTCGAAAAAATGACGTTTTGCCATTCGTGCACCCAGGTTCGTCGTTGAGTACACCATCCCACGAGCTCCTGTCTGTGATTCAGCGTCAAGGGTAACCGCAGCCATGGTCTCCGAGCTGATAGTCCATGCTGCTGCAAACGCCGTCGAATTGTTCGTGCAGATGGTTGTTGTCTTGCAAACGTCTCCATCTGTTGACTCAAGGATCGAGACGTGGCTGCACGATCCGTTATAGCCATGCCAATAAGATGCGTGTCATATCGACTGCTTGTGATACGAGGCCGGCGTTCCGTATTACCCACCTGAACTCACCGAGTCTACATTCTGCTAACAGTCATTGGATCTCGACCAACGCGAGCAGAATTGTCGCGATACGATAAACCGCAATCGCGATAGGCTGCAATCCGACCTTTATCAAAGTCGGAAACGTGATAGTACGTAATTCTCCTCCTTACACGAGGCATCGCAACTACGTTCCATCAGGCATTTCTGGTCAACTGCTGTTTGTCTATGAGAGACCGGTTGGAAACTTTCCTCATGTCAGCACGTTGTAGGTGTCGCCACCGTCGGCAACCTTGTATGAATGCTCTGAAAAGCTAATCGTTTGTACATCACAACATCTTCCTCCTGTCGGTTAAGTTTCACCTCTGTAGCAATTCATCTTCGTGGTGTATAAATTTTAATGGTCAGTTGTGTACATTTCTAATGGTCACCATAAGAAAAAGTTTCTTAAATTTTGCCGTTAAAATATAGGAAACTAATAGTGATAAATAATATGCAACGTCACCATTTTCTCTGTGTCCCAGTGAAAGGTATGTGCTGAGATTCGATCAGGATAGAGCCAGTGAAAAATGTCTATAGTTCCCTACCGCAAGAGTGGACGAGTAGTACATCTTGGAGTAGTAAGATCTTTGACAGCTAACAGAGCTAGGTACACGCGGTAAAAGTAGGAATAGTGGTGAGGAGATGCGCAGAGACAGCAGACGTATTTCGAGTCGGAGCTAGATGCCTGCAGGAGGCAGCCGGGTTGTGACAGCATCAAAGTGAGAATTTGCGCTACGCACATAATAAGCTATATATTGAGCGAAACTCGGCACATACCTGGGGAAACTAAAAAGAATAATTAATAAAATAGGTTTTCTTTGGTTAAATAATGTCTAAAGGCTAGATAGAAATCTCATTGTTGATGCAATAAGCGTTTTGTGAGACTTTCTCGTAAATCCATGCTATAGAAGTTTTTTTTAGTTTTTCACGTGTGCCTTAAAAGTTTGAACAATAAATATTTTTAGATAAAATGAGAGTTTCATCTCACACCTTATGTCGTTCTCCCCATCCTGTGCTTGCATTGAACCAAAAGGTACATTAAAGTAAAGTTCCCATGAGTAAAGCTAATAATTTATCAGAGTAAAATAATCTATATGCCTTTGCACAGCTGGCAAATCAGGACAGAATTTTTATTAAGTAACAAACAGGGCCATAATGAGTAAAGTTATCTGGAATGACAATTTTATGCCATTGCACTACGGCTGAGTTGAATATATATTTTATTATCGGCTAAACGGGAGGGAGTGTACGAGCTAAGTCCACAGACGCAGTCTGATGCAGGTTGGTGACTTTCATTAATTTTTGCCGCTAAACTTTCATGCAGTCAGATGTGTATTTTGAGTATTAATTTTCCAACAATATTTTCATGCAGTCAGATAAAGTTCAGTTCAGCTAAATACGCAGTCAGATGCAAGTTTTATTAAAGACTAAAACAGTCACATGCAGTTCAGTCTAGTTTAAATAGAGAACTTTTATTAACAACACTTTCACTTGGCAACATCCCCTGTGGTGACGTTCCTGGACATATTTTTTCCGTAACTGTGGACTTTGTTTTCGAGCATTCTTTTTTGCCATCATTGTTTCAGATGTGCGCTGCCTTGCTAGTCAGGGCGATAAAGTAAAACTACGCAGTTCCTCAAAATCGCATAAGCTACAACAACTAGACAATGACCCAGTTTTGCCCCTTAATCTTCCTACGTCACAAACTGATCAGGAAGATGCGAATAAACCTTCAGCTAGTAGTGATGCAACAGAATCACAAATTTGCGAATCGGTTCCTCTTCTGCGTTCGGATTCTCAGAACACAGTAAGTCATGTAGAAACAGTTTCCCATGATTCGTTTTTGCTTAATCAACCTGCACAAAGCAATGTAGTTGGCTCCAACAATCAATTTCTCTTGCAAAATCCTTCTACAGATAGAGAAATTGTTTCATCTGAGAGTTTTCAAACAGTCCTTAGTAACCCTAGCCAGCAATATCGGTTGCCACACTCAAATCCTGAGGTGACGCCCCCAGTAACAAATGAAGATAAATTTGACCACTACTTTAGACTACTACAGGAACGTGACGCTAAGAGTGAAGAACAGAACGTAAAGCGTGACAAACAATTTGCGCAATTCCGTGCAGATATTGCGGAACTTAACAAATCATTAACGGGACGATTAGACGCCTTGTGTGCTGACAATACTAAGCATGCTCAGGAATGGACACACACTATTGAAACATACAAGGAAGTAAATGACAGGAAATTACAGGATATCATTGAAACACATAACCGTGACATTACTGACCTTACGAACAGAATCAATGCAGTGCTTCCAACAGAGGTTATTGACAAGTTGCAAAAAAACTTCTGCTACTCATTCAGAGCAAATACAGGTCTTACAATCATGTACATAATCCCTGACATCTGACGTCACTCAGCTTGAAACTAAGCTCAGTGAACAGGGTGAACAATTCCAATCACAGTTAGGAAACATAACCGAAAGAATAACTGCTTTGGAAACGCATGCAGACAATGAATCAGACCTTACAACATCAGTTCATTTTTCAGAAACAACTGAATACCAAGCCCTGGCCAAATTTAAGAGCTAACAAGTCACTATTAACGAACAGCAAAAAAGAGAGCTCAACTCAATTGGGAATACACTTTCTGATATTCAGTAACAATTGCAGGACGACAGTGCGCCTGGTAATTTTGTCCCAGAACACCAGGGAAATAATGGTGCTTATCTACAACAACAGCCCCCCTTCGTATCTTTACAGGCTCCATTTTCACAGGATTACCCTCAACAAGGTAGTACCTTCCCAGGCAGTTTTTCTCTACCCCATGATGTTTCTTCCTTTCCCCGCCAGGACAATGACGATTACAAACACTTCGTTTCCATTAAGACATTCAAAACGTTCCGGAATAACCCGAACGATTTACATCCGCTTGATTGGATTCAGCAATTTACTTTTGCGTTTCCTCCGAATTGGCCAGTCGTACATCAGTTAGAACTTGTTTGTAGTTTCTTGGAGGATGAACCTGCAACGAGAATGCGACACGTTGCACGACAATGATTGTCTTTCCAATCATTCCAACAACAATTTTGGGATGCTTACTGGAATCCCACTTCACAGCGTGCTGTAAAAGATCAGTTGTTAAATATGCCACCTTTCCATAACTCACAATTCCGCACCTTGACGCAGTGTTTTGATTACATGATCCAACAAAACCAACATCTCACAGAACCTTGCAGTCCGTCTTGTGTCATTCAGCTCTGTATCTCCAAATTACCAAGATCATTGCGAGTTCCGTTGCAGACAGGGAGTCGCACGGAAAACTTGAACAGTTTCCGTGACGTCTTACAGCTTCTTGAACTAGACAAAACTCATAATTCACGATCTAGTCAACACTCTTTCGCGGAAACGCAACAGAATAGAGACGATCGTTTCCGTAATAACGGTAGGCAGTTTTCGAATAACAGACCCCAATATGGAAATGCAAGACAGTTTCTTCCACAATCCCAGTATCAGCAGAATGATGTGAATCCCTATTCATCAAGGAATCAAAATTATCACACGTCTCCCTCAATGTCATTCCGCAATGATACCCCACAACATAATCGGCGGTATGGTAATAGTCAGAGTGCCTGGGATAATCAGTGGAATAATTCCAACTCTGCTTTCGTACAAAGAAACCAAACGTGGCGCCAGAATCGCCACCAACCTACAGGAACAATAATGACTACCAACGACGATGAACCCTTAACCATCCATCCACTCGTTAGTACAGTCAACAGAGTTTCCCAAATCGTAATTATAATTATGCAAATCAGAACAGGAGACAAACCAGTGACAGACCACATTAGCGACAGGTGGTCGTCCACTTAGTTTTTTTTCTCGAGCCCCAGTCAACTACCTCAGGAGGGTAGAACTTTTTTCTTTCTCATGTCCATCGGCCTGCGTTGTGCGCTTTTCTTTTACAGAGCGTGAACATTCTGACCGTATACAAACTTCAAATTACACCACCTCTGTTTTGTTCTGGCAATATGATAAACACAAGAGTTCAGAGACATCTTTTTCTGGAGACACCTTTTTTAATGTTACGTGTTTTCTTTCCTGAGATTTACAGATTTCTTAAGTATTGTAATAAACTGAGATTTTTTCTGTACATTACTAATAAACTACGTTATTGTTTTCTGTGAGACTCATTTCATGCTGGCGTTCGAATTTGACATTATAGTGGAGTATTTTTGTCATCATTCATCTATTTGATGTTGATACTTACTACGTGATAATTTTGCTCTTATAAATTTTTTTTTTTTTTTGTTGGTCGCTCATCACTTTTACTTTGCGATGATTACATGGAATTATTACATAATGACACTGCTTGTATGAAGATTTTGTCGTAACGAAGGCTACTTTGTATGTTGATGTTGAGCTAGTGGTAACAATCTGCCTGAAGTTTACATAGGGTCCTAGTGCTTAAGGTTGTATTACGTGTATTGAATATAAGTATTGACTATGAGGATATGAAGGTGAGACTAATGTTCTCGATGAATTGTATGTATTTGAAGAAAATGAGGGTGTATAAGAGTTTTTTAAGATGATATTGGAAGTTTATGTGGAGAACGAGGTATTGTTAGATTGAAGTTGCATATTTTTTGAGACTTTGGGATCTTGGACGCTACAAGTGATGATTTGCAAATACTGTGTGCTGAAGTTATGACGACAGAAATATGAAGTGTGAGTGATGTGGTTTTGCATTTACTAGGAAGGTCAAAAATGGTTATATGACGAGTTTCAGGTTTCACTTTCATACTATTTAACAGTTAATTTCTTTCCACAGCTTTTGTGAACAAGTATCAATAATTTTATGATGTACCAAGTTTACCAGAATTTACCTCTGTCAGAATATTTTCATTTTACGTTGCCAGTACACATGGTGTATTAATGTTCTCGTTGCCATAGGCAATCTAATATTCAGGTACTTTCATGATGAGTACAATACGAGTAATAAGTTCACACATGCCTTATGCTATTATCCAGTTTCTCTTTACAGCAGTAACTTTTATTTTAACCCTTGTCTTTGAGAATAAGACCATTCGCGTTTCTGAAAACTTAACATTTTGTGTCTCCAATTTTAAATTGCTTATTAATGCTCAACTATTTTTCAGATGCCATTAA
Organism: Schistocerca piceifrons; assembly: GCF_021461385.2. NCBI lineage: Eukaryota > Metazoa > Arthropoda > Insecta > Orthoptera > Acrididae > Schistocerca > Schistocerca piceifrons. The sequence continues at coordinate 135,402,412 of NC_060138.1, read as the reverse complement.
TGCAATAATGTGATAACTTGGGATTACTAGAGGCCAATTGGAATTGTTTTTGGACTCATTATTGAGGATCTACTGAGGACTTAAGTCATGCCACACTACAGCATTTTTTTCTATTAATCCTTTTTTTTCATACCTACAGCACCAAAAGTATTAACATATTTCCTTTTACGATGTCTCAGTACTACCTTATATGTTGCTTCTTCTCTTATCATGTGCTTTTTCATGCCAAGATATAAATAGCTGTTTCTGTCTCATTGCTTATCATTGTGTTATGTGTGACTTTCTATGTTTCTGCACTTTTATTTTTTTGTAAGATTACCTATTTCAAGATTAGAGTAATGTTATGTCTTATGCTTCCTGCTGAAATTTTGTTATGTGTTGGCCTGCTAATATTGCCTTATGCATTCTACTGAAATTTTGTTATGTGTTGGCCTGCTAATTTTGCCTTATGCTTTCTGCTGCAATATTTTTCTGTGTTGGTCTGATATTTTTGCTTTATTATCTGCCATATGCTTTCTGCTGAAATGTTGTTCTGTGTTGGCATGCTAATTTGCTTTATTATCTGACGTTAATTTCTTGCATTTCGTTACAGCTATTTTCATACTTTGTCTACATATTTATTATTTGTATTTGTGCTACACTGCTTATGGATCTTTTAATCAATGCTGTTGCCTTTGTACTTTGTGATGTTGATTATGTGGCCACATAATATGCATTTATGCTTCTATTTATGCGCACTTCTGTTTTGTCACACTGCTACTTGCTGACACATGACAGTACCTCTCCTTTACTGAGCTCAGTGTGTTGTCCATTCCTAATGCCTGTTCCCTAAGTGTGTTATTTTCATGCTATATCAATATAAGATTACTGTGTTTTTATTTCCGTGATACTCATGTCTTTTGGTGCACCATAACTACCATTATTTTCAGCTACAGCAACTAGTAAGCTCTTTATTGTGTCTGTGTGTTATTTATATAACTAACTTTGCTTTTTTTCTCACACATGATTTCCATGATTGACATGATTTTAACTTTAACACGTGATAACACATTACCCATTTGTTCTACACAACAGGACTAAATGGGGTAGAGGGTCGGTTGTTCTTTAACTGACACACCATGTGGCGTTGGTGCCCCATATCCTTGAGCTCTGTAGAACTCATTCTTCCTTCTGAGTTCTCAGTCTACTCTTCTTTCTGTTCTAAATATTTTTTTCTGTTGTTTTTGTCAGATATCTGTGTACCAGTTCTCTGTTAAGTAAAATCACTATTTGAAATGCCCCAATTTAATTGTACTTACGATTTAAAATGCACGATTTAGAGGACCAACTATATGATAAAAAGGGGACTGTTTGTAATGCCCCATTTCATGTTACTAAGGCATTGAGAATTACGTTTATGTTAAAAAGGAAAGGAAGCTTTTCAATACTAATTTGTAGGATCGAATTGATGTTTCCTAATGTGAGACATTTGGGAGTGTTTGCACTGTGAATATTTTATTGAAATACCTATGTAAAGACTATTTAATAATGTACGTTTATGATAAAAAGAAAGGAAGCTTTTGAATACAAATTTTTGGGATAGAATTGATCTTACTGTTTCATAATGAGAGGCTTATATTGTATGATGTAAATGGAAGGTTTAATTTATCTGATGTGACTATCAAGTCAAATTACTGAGTAGGACTTTACCTAAACTTGTACTGTTGAATCTTGTAAGGAATTTCTTCATGAACATTGATTACTGCTGCAATTGAGCAGCATGACTTTTCTAAATTTGACAAAACTGGTATGTAAGGAGATTGTATGAGATTTGTTAATCATTGCTACAATTGAGCAGCATGATTTTCTTGCACTTCAATTGACATTGTATGTAAGAAGATTAGGTACAATTTATTCCCACTATATTTGTGCAGGATCATTTTACTGCACTTTATCAAAAAATAGTATGCAAGTATGTTTTACTACCTTTTAAAGCAATTTTTTTGTACATAGATTTTATTCAACTCAAGACTATTCTTGCTAGAGAGTTGGTAACATTAGTGTTATCTTATAGATATGTAACACATTTTTATGCAGTAAATGCACTGCAGACAATTATTGTAAATTACTTTAAAAATTAATTTCTTGTTAACTTAAACGTAGATAACACATTTTGCAGTAAATGTCCACTACCTATTGTATATTGCTTTTAATATTATAACAGAGACTGAATTGTAACCTGAAAGACTAATAGATGTAAGTTTAAGAGAATGTGACAGAAGCCAGTGTGGGCTACCTGTTCATGTCAAATGTCTACTATAAGTAATTGAAGTTAATGATGTTAAGAGTACATCAGTGTGGACTGCAACCTGACATAACATGCCTTCTATGACTGATAATTGTAACTGAATGTCAGTCGGTGTTGTCATCTGACTTGACATATATTTCACACTCGATACTACCATGGCTCAGGGTTTGTAATCACCTGAGACCTCTGTTACAGGGTGAGTTATCCCTTGATTTAACAGGCAATCGGTTGCTCAGTGTGTCCCATTGCCTGATGCCTTTTATTCTTCCCATTTCTTGTACTACAGATCACTATTGGGGTCAGTGTGTTCTATCACCTGACGTGACAAGACACTACAATGTACATTAGAAGTGGTTCAGTGTGTCCCATCACCTGAATTCTCATTTCTTGTACTACAGCTCACTATTGGGGCCAGTGATCACCTGATGTGACATGCTGTGTGCATGGACCTAATCGGTTTCTCAGTGTGTCCCATCGCCTGAGGCCACATTTTTCTATTTTCTTGCACTACAGCTCAATAATAAGTCAGTGTGGTCTCCCACCTGATGTGACCTGTCCTGTACAATTGACCTAATTTAGGGCTCAGGGTGTCTGATCTCCCGAGGCCGTTTATTCACTATTATGGAAGACAGTCGATATGTATCTGAGGTTTACTCCAAGATAATGATGGTAACTGAAAGTCAGTTTATGCTGTCATGTAACGTATCAAAGACATAATAGTAAAGCCGACCATTAATTAAAGTATCTTACTGCATATCTTATGTATTTTTCTCATATTCTACACTCCTGGAAATGGAAAAAAGAACACATTGACGCCGGTGTGTCAGACCCACCATACGTGCTCCGGACACTGCGAGAGGGCTGTACAAGCAATGATCACACGCACGGCACAGCGGACACACCAGGAACCGCGGTGTTGGCCGTCGAATGGCGCTAGCTGCGCAGCATTTGTGCACCGCCGCCGTCAGTGTCAGCCAGTTTGCCGTGGCATACGGAGCTCCATCGCAGTCTTTAACACTGGTAGCATGCCGCGACAGCGTGGACGTGAACCGTATGTGCAGTTGACGGACTTTGAGCGAGGGCGTATAGTGGGCATGTGGGAGGCCGGGTGGACGTACCGCCGAATTGCTCAACACGTGGGGCGTGAGGTCTCCACAGTACATCGATGTTGTCGCCAGTGGTCGGCGGAAGGTGCACGTGCCCGTCGACGTGGGACCGGACCGCAGCGACGCACGGATGCACGCCAAGACCGTAGGATCCTACGCAGTGCCGTAGGGGACCGCACCGCCACTTCCCAGCAAATTAGGGACACTGTTGCTCCTGGGGTATCGGCGAGGACCATTCGCAAACGTCTCCACGAAGCTGGGCTACAGTCCCGCACACCGTTAGGCCGTCTTCCGCTCACGCCCCAACATCGTGCAGCCCGCCTCCAGTGGTGTCGCGACAGGCGTGAATGGAGGACGAATGGAGACGTGTCGTCTTCAGCGATGAGAGTCGCTTCTGCCTTGGTGCCAATGATGGTCGAATGCGTGTTTGGCGCCGTGCAGGTGAGCGCCACAATCAGGACTGCATACGACCGAGGCACACAGGGCCAACACCCGGCATCATGGTGTGGGGAGCGATCTCCTACACTGGCCGTACACCACTGGTGATCGTCGAGGGGACACTGAATAGTGCACGGTACATCCAAAACGTCATCGAACCCATCGTTCTACCATTCCTAGAAAGGCAAGGGAACTTGCTGTTCCAACAGGACAATGCACGTCCGCATGTATCCCGTGCCACCCAACGTGCTCTAGAAGGTGTAAGTCAACTACCCTGGCCAGCAAGATCTCCGGATCTGTCCCCCATTGAGCATGTTTGGGACTGGATGAAGCGTCGTCTCACGCGGTCTGCACGTCCAGCACGAACGCTGGTCCAACTGAGGCGCCAGGTGGAAATGGCATGGCAAGCCGTTCCACAGGACTACATCCAGCATCTCTACGATCGTCTCCGTGGGAGAATAGCAGCCTGCATTGCTGCGAAAGGTGGATATACACTGTACTAGTGCCGACATTGTGCATGCTCTGTTGCCTGTGTCTATGTGCCTGTGGTTCTGTCAGTGTGATCATGTGATGTATCTGACCCCAGGAATGTGTCAATAAAGTTTCCCCTTCCTGGGACAATGAATTCACGGTGTTCTTATTTCAATTTCCAGGAGTGTATATAACTATCAGGTAAATTTGGATACGATTTGAGGTATTTCTCCCTCATATTTCTATACTTCTATGTGGTAACATTCAAGTTTATATGATGTAACTATTAGGTAACCTTTGATATTTTTTGAGGTATTTTTCCTTATGTTTCTATATTTCCAATGTGTAACACTTAGTATTGTGTGACATGGATGATTCACTTGTATTTCGCTGTTTTACGTATTTTTTCTCACATTCTACATAACTGTTAGGTAGAGTTTCATGTTATGTGAGGTATGTTCCCTCATATTTCTCTGCTTGAATTTGGTAACATTTGGTATTATGTAACAGGTATTTCAGTTTTGTACAGTTTGATGCTCTATGAGTCACTGTGACTTGCAAACCTGGACTGTTGGTAAAGTTTGATTTGATACACCTCACTTAATACCCTATATGTCTGATGTTTTTGTCCTATATAGAGATATTTTGGTTTTGTACATTTTGATGGACTTGGAAGAGCAGTTGAATGGAATGGACAGTGTCTTTGAAAGGAGGATATAAGATGAACAGCAACAAAAGCAAAACAAGGATAATGGAATGTAGTCTAATTAAGTCAGGTGATGCTGAGGGAATTAGATTAGGAAATGAGGCACTTAAAGTAGTAAAGGAGTATTGGTATTTGGGGAGCAAAATAACTGATGATGGTCGAAGTAGAGAGGATATAAAATGTAGGCTGGCAATGGCAAGGAAAGCGTTTCTGAAGAAGAGAAATTTGTTAACATCCAGTATAGATTTAAGTGTCAGGAAGTCATTTCTGAAAGTATTCGTATGGAGTGTAGCCATGTATGGAAGTGAAACATGGACGATAAATAGTTTGGACAAGAAGAGAATAGAAGCTTTCGAAATGTGGTGCTACAGAAGAATGCTGAAGATTAGATGGGTAGATCACATAACTAATGAGGAAGTATTGAATAGGATTGGGGAGAAGAGAAGTTTGTGGCACAACTTGACCAGAAGAAGGGATCGGTTGGTAGGACATGTTCTGAGGTATCAAGGGATCACCAATTTAGTATTGGAGGGCAGCGTGGAGGGTAAAAATCGTAGAGGGAGACCAAGAGATGAATACACTAAGCAGATTCAGAAGGATGTAGGTTGCAGTAGGTACTGGGAGATGAAAAAGCTTGCACAGGATAGAGTAGCATGGAGAGCTGCATCAAACCAGTCTCAGGACTGAAGACCACAACAACAACACAACATTTTGATGTTCTTTGTTACACTGTGAATGGCAAATCTCATGGAATTATACATTTTACTTAACATCCTAGGATTGTTGATCAATTTCATTGCTATGTAATACTCTTTTCATGAGAATACTATGTATATTTTGTATTGTATCTTCCACTGTAATTCTTTTTATGAATTTCGTGGGGATATCTGTGCTAATTGCACAGATCCCCCCATAAAATTCTGGTCCATTGGACCAGAGGGTTGTGAAAGGTATGTGCTGAGATTCGATCAGGATGAGCCAGTGAAAAATGTCTATAGTTCCTAACCGCAAGGGAGGACGAGTAGTACATCTTCGAGTAGTAAGATCTTTGACAGCTATCAGAGCTAGGTGCACGCGGTAAAAGTAGGAGTAGTGGTGAGGAGATGCGCAGAGATAGCAGAGTCATGACAACATCAAAGTAAGAATTGGCGCTACGTACATATTAAGCTATATATTGAGTGAAACTCGGCACATACCTGGGGAAACTAGAAAGAATAATTAATAAAATAGGTTTCCTTTGGTTAAATAATGTCTAAAGGCTAGATAGAAATCTCATTGTTGATGCAATAAGCGTTTTGTGAAACTTTCTCGTAAATCCATGCTATAGAAGGTTTTTTTAGTTTTTCACATGTGCCTTAAGAGCTTGAACAATAAATATTTTTTAGTTAAAATTAGAGTTTCATCTCACACCTTATGTCGTTCTCCCCATCCTGTGCTTGCATTGAACCAAAAGGTACATTAAAGTAAAGTTCCCATGAGTGAAGCTAATAATTTCATTTATGAGAGTAAAATAATCTATATGCCATTGCACAGGTGGCAAATTATTCAGAACAAGACAGAATTTTTATTAAGTAACAAACAGGGCCAAAATGAGTAGAGTTATCTAAAATGACAATTTTATGCCATTGCACTACTGCTGAGTTAAATATACGTTTTATTATCGGCTAAACGGGAAGGAGTGCACGAGCAAAGTCCACAGGCGCAGTCAGATGCAGGTTGGTGACTTTCATTTACTTTTACCACTAATCTTTCATGCAGTCAGATGTCTATATTGAGTATTAATTTTCCAACAATATTTTCATGCAGTCAGATAAAATTTAGTTCAGTTAAATACGCAGTCAGATGCAAGTTTTATTAAAGACTAAAGCAGTTACATGCAGTTCAGTTTAGTTTAAAATAGAGAAATTTTACTAACAACACTTCCACCAGTAACGTACCATAGATTAAACATTATGTTGCGCTTGCAGCATAATAGTCATTCTGCTACTTCACATTTCCGTGGCGTAATGGTTGGCAATAAAATTTCGGGCATGCAGCCGCTTAAATTCCACTTCTTCTTCTAATATTTCGGCTATATATCGTCCAGCCACCTTCAGAGTAAGCCGAGATGACTGACGCTCCAGCATGTGCTCCGTCCTTTTAAACCGGCGGACCGCACCACTGCGCATGCGGCCACACATATACAGGGAACCAGAGACGTTGATCGGCATAGAGAGGTATGACGTATGCATAGAATTAGATCTATGACTGCGCAGTCGATCCACACAGTGATACCGATTTGTCGCTGGGAGCTGCACCGCCACGAAAGTTTTGTAAGTTCGTTACAGAAAGTGGCGGATTCCATAATTTTTCGAAGCTTAAGCCGCTATCTCTACTACTGAAATTCAGTATCGACGAGTTTCAATTGGTTCTTTCACTACTGAGTCCCAGAAAGATGAAGCTGAGGCTTTAATTTCGACCATGCAGTGTCCAGCGCAGGTCTGTGCTCTGCCACTGCAGATTTATTAGGTCTTGAGAGCCGGATGTACGTGCGGTGCTCTGTGCATCTTTCGTGGACTGTACGTGTCGTCCGATGAATGAACGGCCACACTCACAGGCGATCTTTGTAAGCCCAGGCTTCAGAAGCACTACCTATTGTTGAAGTCAGGCTTCCCAGGTATGGTAGAAAACCCATATATGGCAGAAAAGTCCTCTTCTGCATACCTTATACCGACTGGTGACTTCAATTGTGGTGCTATACGTATCTGCTGTGGAGAGTACCCGTTGGCTTCGAAAACTCTTCTCAATTGTAGAAGCTCGTCCTACAGACAGCTCTCATCAGCTGTGACGTGTGCTCCATGTACCAGAGTTCTGAGAACACTCGTCGTCTTCGAAGGATGGTGAGAGCTATTTGCATGTAAATATAAATCCATATAGCTCAGTTTTCGATACACTGCATGCCCGAAAGTGCCATCCTCTTGCGTCGTACCATAATCCTCAGCTTAATCTTTGTGGCACTCAGTAGCGAAAGAAGCAACTGAAATTCGGCTGGCGACGAATTAAATCAATAGAGATAGCGACTTCAGCTTGGAAAAATCATAGAAATCGGCATTCTCCGTAACGAACTCACAAAGACGTCGTGACGGTGCAGATCGCAGTGGTATATCGATATCGCCCTGTGTATCGACCACGCAACCATAGATCTAATTTCATGCGTATGTCATACCTCTTTGCCGCCGATCAACATCCCTGGCGGCTTGTGTATCTGCGTCCGCATGCATAGTGGTGCAGTCGGCGGGTTTCAAAGGACGGAGCAAGTGCTGGAGCGACAGTTACCTCAACTCAATCTGAAGATGCCTGGGCGGTATACAGCCGAAATACTAGAAGAAGGGGAGGAATTTATGCAGCTGCGCGCCTGAAATCTTATGAAACAGGAGTCATTCTCTTTGTCTCGTACATAAAACGTTAGACGAAAACTACAACCAAAGCAACCCTGCCTTCAAACAATTACTTTCTCAACACACACGCAACTCGCAGCTGACAGTACTGCTCCAAGAAGCATGTAGGTGACGCTGAGCTAACTGAATGTCTGACAGTACAGGAGATCACAATTTTATAGTGATTGCAGTAATAAGGAGCCTATCCAGTATATACAACTCTTCGCTAAGTGGAGCGGCTTTCAGCTGCAATAATAATGTATTTGAACTTCGCTTGTTTAGGAAAGTATGAAGTGACAGAGTAATCTATTTTTTTTTCTTACGTCCATGTCGTGGTAAGGGCCAGACATAATTATTTGTTCGCACACTAAGCTGTGTGTTAACACTGGGCTGATCCACTTATCATGAAGCTGGAATATATCAAAAATTGTTTCCTTTTATAGAGAGCAGTATGGACATCTTCATTAGCAAATTTTTCTGTTTTATTTTTAGTCCTAGCACTACCGGAGAGCAAAACCTGTCTGGACATGTACTGCTACGAAAAATCCAACATTATCGAGGTAAGAAGTAAGGCTTTAATTAATTCGTATGGATGTCCGATACCATCACGAAAAATACAAATCCAGCCTCACTGCATATAGATTATGCAGCTGATACATATACCAGTGTGTAACAATTTGTAGGTGTGTAAAATGGAATGATTACATATGCTCATTCGTTAGCATAGCAAAAGGTAGATTTAGATTAATTGAAAGCGTCTGCAAAGGTGACTGCTTCCAAACACTCGAGAGTCACATCTTACAATACTTTCTAGTTTGCGGGACGCATATCACATAGGACTAATTGGAAGAGGGTATTTTGAATGCATTCAAAAAAATTAAAGATGGAAGAGTGTTAATCAAAACGAATCATTGCAGGCGGAATACAAATTCGTATTATGGAATAGTGGAGAGGACAATCTCCCGTGACCTTTCAAATGAACCATCCTGGCATTGGCCTGAAACGATTTAGGGAAATCAGGGAAAATCTAAAACAGGATGGCCGGATGGGGGTGTGAGCCGTCACCTTCCCAAATGCGATGCCAGTGTGCTACTAACCACTCTGCCATCTCTCTCGCTTATTCAAAGAAGGGCATCTCGAATGGTCACAGGTTTTTTTGAGTTGCGAAAAAGCTCCGCAGAATTGCTGTTAAGTCTTGAATTGGCAGACGCTTGAAGATAGACTAAAATCATCCCGTATTAAGTGATGAAGCTAGCGATATACTCCAGCATCCTACATATCACTCCTGTACAAACCACGAACACAAATTACAGCTCCCGGTGTGTATACGTAACCATTCTTCCCAGGCGGCATTGCGATTGGAAAGGGAGAAACCCCAGCATACGGGGTGCCATTGGATATGCCATGTACTTCACAGCGATTCGCAGATATGTACTTAGGTGTAGATATAGGTAACGTTACGAAATCGTTAAGGTAAAGTGCGAATCTAGTCTCCTGTACAACGCACGATCTCAACTCGCGTTGCCTGAAACTCAGCGCTCAACTAGCGAAAGAATTGCGTTCCGTATTTCTGTTGCTGACGAGAACTTTATCTGATTACTTCTCTCTACCGCTCCCTGTCGTAGAACGTTTCCGAAACGTGGGAAACATCGAAGAAGATTGTGAATTCGAAAAACCTAAATGTAATCGAGTCATAAAACGCTGTAATTCCCTCCTTCATTCAGAGACAGCTTCAGACGGAAAACAATCGTTGTGAGACCAGTGCATTCAGCGTTGGATGTTTTTATTGTGTTTGTTCTTTAAGGGAACAGACCCAGATAAAATGTAACTGATTGAAACCAGTAAGCAATGGATGCGAAACTCATTTGCAGTTAGATTACCTATTAATGGTGTCTGACTTTACACAAGGTACCAGCCATACACATTCTGCTAGAACACTGATAGAAATATTTCCAAAGTATAAATAATTGTACTATAATTGCTCCACTGAATTTTAATATTTTAGATTGTTTAGGGCTCCTTGAGCAGTAGAAGGTACGTATGAAATTGTACTTTTATTGCATTTACAGTGTACTGCACAGTCTTCAAACCGATATTTAACGAGAATTAATTATGTAGGTCGGAACATTAGGAGAACTGACTAGAAACTAACTATGGTAACCTCGGAAAAGAAATTACCACGTCCTGCTTTATACGAACACAATGGAATTTTGTGAAAAAGACGAACCATGAAAGTTGATATAGTTATAATGATGGAGGTCATCATTTCCAGGACACGACATTTTCTAAATTTTGCTTTATACCAAAAATGTGTTTCAGTACACTGGATAACACCCTTCATTTACCATTTTTGTCACAGCGTTTTCGTCTTCTAGTCTATATGCCATCGGCTTCGCCACCTCAGGAGACACCATATTCTTCGTCTTCTTTTCTGGGTGTTAAGTGGCACTAGATTTGCTTTATTGGCATCACTTTCCTCTTTGTAGTTCAAAGTCAAGTCCGATAATAATTTCTACAGTAAAAGATTACTACAGCGTTACAGAAGAGATGCAGAATTAAGTTATTACAGATTGGAAAAGAAATTACAGAAAATTGTAAACAGCTAGGGAAACTGCATACACAACTTACATCTTTAGGTAAGTTGCGAACTCTTTGACCACCCTTCCCCCTCCACCTCTTAGTGCCACTGTCAATCGTTTACACAGTAACTTTTTCTCCTTTCCTCCATAATGCCCAACAGTATGTGTTCAGTCTTGCTAATATTCTAATGACTCTTTTTTCCTTCTCACTGTTTGAACCTATTGCATATTCTAATATATTCTTCTCTTTATAAAAGGTTCCACTATTATCTTCCTCGTTCGACTGCTCTACATACATTCCTTTTCCATTCCTTTTCTCTCTAACTTCGTCACTTGAGTTGACATTAATTTTTGTAAGCAAAGTTATCTGCATTTTTAGTTCCAAGGAGCTTAAGGTGAAAGGGTACAGTTCCATCCAACATTGAAAATAGGTACAACATTCTTCGTTATTCTTGTCAGTATGACATATTTTTTGTAAAAATAACTCAATTGCAATTAACACAGTGAAGCCGGATACCAGTGTGGGAAAGAATGACAATTTATTTATTTAATTGATCACATGTGCACTCCCACAAAATAAATCCCTACATCCAGTTTGGTGTGATCTGTGAAATGAATGAATGTATGGTCGCCTGCTAACCACAGATAGTGAATGTGAATATATGATCATCTTTGAGACGATCCTTTGGCCACCTTTGGTGGATCCAAAGAGATGAAACTTACTGGAGCTTTGAGCGCCTGAAATGTGGCTGACCAATACGGTAGCATGGTCTTCCCCCACCTCGACAGAGGTGCGAGATGACCTGAAGAACGCCCATGTTTCAGCACTCTGCCGCTGGATCTAGTGTTGGTAAGACCTGTCTTAGGCGTGCTCCGTAAGGACAAAACAGTGGAGACATGGTATGCATGTAAAATACTTAAGAGTAGTTCAGAATAATAATTTCTCTATTTCAGGAACTTTTGTGGGGAGAATTAAATGTCAGGCAGGTAATATTAATGGGATCGTAGTAATCTTCGGAAGTGAGCAACGGTCACAATGAAACCACGTGTAGCAATAAGTTGAAATACTTCCGAATGCTTAAGTTAAGCTGAATTACTAGTGCGTGTACTATAAGTTGGAAATATTTAAGAAATGGCGTGTGCAGGACTTGAAATTAGAGACGAGTACTTCCACATGGTGAGTACTGTGTGAGTCTCAATCTGTGTATGAGACAAAGGATAAAGAGAAGTACTCGTCCATGGTATCAGTTGAGGACTCGCGTGTGTGATGAATATGTTCTTAATATTACTTTGTGTGTTTTGTTTCCATGTGGCGCTTGATTCAAACTATAATACTCTGAGAGAGAAGCAAGGTGAGTCAGCTGTCTATCCAGCAACGCCACTTGGCTTGCATTGCACAGGAAGACGTGCATATATTGTCCAGAGTTCGTAGTAGGAAATAAAAGTTACGAAGTGGGGCAGTGTCGTGTGGAACTTGGATGAATACTAATTGAAGTGGGAAAGCTGAAAGTGATGTGATTATAATGTTGTGACTATTCCTTATGTCGTATTCAATGTTGCAGTGTCGTGTATGTCATGTAATTTAAGTATGTATGGTTTGCTTGGGACAGTAGCAAGGTAGTTTCAGAGGTAGTGGGTTATGCATGTTCCTTTTGTACCGCTCGGTCTGGAGGAAAGTTTCGTGATGATGGTTGTGAGAGTCGAAGTGTGAGATACAGAAAAAGATCCACCATCCTATCCAGAAAGTGCACTGTAGCATTAAATAATTACGAGACCATAAGATAGAGAATCACCAATGTAAAGCCATGCCCACTAGGCGGAATTTCTCATTTGTTATTGTTGTAGGTTATAGAATTTGCATGTTTAGGTTATAGAATTTATCGGAATAAATAAGATGGTGAAAAGAAAAAGATTGGTGGCCTTTTCCTTCGAATTGTATGTTGTCATGATATCCAGAACTTATAATGTGTGCGCCATTAATATTCAGTGCGATGGCCACGTGTTGATCAAAGGCGTTAAATAAAAAAAGAAAATGTGGTATTGCCAGTGCGTAGTGAACAGTCAGAGTTGTGTAAATTACTAATAGTCAGACGTGCTTTTCCGTTGCGTAATATTCATACAGAAGAATAATTTGTAACTTAATTGTGAGTACTAGAGTTCATGTTACTCGATAAATAAGAATGAACCCACTCGCTTGGCAGACCACTCATCTTGCAGGCCTGACTGCTTGATGCCACAGCATGAGCAAGGCATGTGGGTGCCTCTCAAAGGTTCCTCGCATTATTTCTCTTGTTTGTGATTCTTGCATGCTTGGTAGCATGTTCGATTATAAGTGCGTGAGCAATTGTTGAAGTACTATTGCCATTTGTGTTCCTCTGTTTATCTTACTTTATTGGTCCCCACACACTGGTTAATCAGCATTTCGATCTCACTTATCTGCCTCTATGTTAATGACTTTTTTGTTTTACATGGTTTTATTATTCTCCCATTGTGACTTTCATCCATATAGTCTCGTTCTTCCATTATTCTTACTGATTCTTGTGTCTCTCTGACCCACAGATTCCTGCTCTTTTCATTTTGACTTACTGCCTATATACTAATATACATAACGAGCAACCATTTAGACAGATAAGCGATGTATCTGCAAGACTGCAGTAGCAATGTCGCCACTTGTGATGTCAGGCCCAGGTATGTTAAATTGGACTTCATTCAACACGTACCAAGTTCGGCTGAGAGACCTACGCTCCATCCAATTAGATGGCGTAATCTGCTGTGGACTGCATTTCTAACAAGCTGTCGAATGTTATGAACTGAATAGATCGAGCAATCGATTTGCGTTCTCTTGAGTTAATTCTCATTGGTGCTCCGCATGATCCAGTAACACGTCTGACAGAGCATAGTCTGTACTCTGTCATCTGGCTTGCGCCCTTGGACAAAAGGCAGGCGTTGTCTCCTGCAGTTTTATTGCTGGCCTAAACTTTCACTCTAGGTGGACTGACGCCTCGCCGCCTGGAGCTACAACCTCCCAACGTATTTTTCTTCCGTTCACTCCACTCAACATTCATTCGTTCAGTATTTGGTATTCCAATCACTGGCCCATTGACGTTTAATAATCTCCTACAATTGTGTAGTCCTGCTGCTAAGGATACATGGTTCCACTCACTTTAGAAGTGACACGGTGCAAGATCGAGTCCAAAGTGAAGAAATTAAGAGCTTTAGTTATGTAACTACACTAAAATTCCTGTGCTGAAACTAAGCACCCACCAGCATAGCCGTGCGCGTTAAAGCACCCTTTCCAGATTCCTGATGGATTAACAATGAGGGTGGTCTGCTGGCCAGCTTGGATGAGGTTTGTACGCAGTTTCCCACATCCCAGTAGATGAATATCAGGCTGGTAAACGATTCACACTGAAGTTACGCTAACCGCAAACGTTTGGAAAAACTTTTCATCAGTTTAACTTGAATAACTCTATATGTAGTTACTTGTGGTACCCATATCCCATCGCTGTGAGTAACGGGTTGGTGTCATTAATAGCCGTCCTCGGTGACCGAACGGTTCTAGGCGCTTTAGTCCGGAGCCGCGTGACTGCTACGGTCGCAGGTTCGAATCCTGCCTCGGGCATGGATGTGTGTGATGTTCTTGGGTTAGTTAGGTTTATGTAGTTCTAAGCTCTATGGGATTGATAACCTCAGGTGTTAAGTCCCACAGTGCTCAGAACCATTTGACCATTTTTTGTCATTAATAACAATTCTGACCCTGCGCTGAGCAGAGACTCAAGAAAAAGAACGAATGAATAAAGTCAGTCCTCAAATTGACTAAAAACTCCCATGATGGTCAATATTATTCAAAATTAACAGCATCACTAGCGGATGGCTTTTATAAGGGACCTGCAAAAAAGTCAGTAAATTGCTGGCCTCTTAAGATATCTGATTTATAATGTAACTGGAACTACAGGTTTTCGTCTTAAGTAAGTTAAACTTTATTTGTTATACATTCTGTATAGTCTCAGTGAGCACTTGAGCATTTGGTGGTTAGTGACAGCCCCAAGATATTGCAGGCGGAATCTTCTGTATGCCGGCACTGTCATCTGTAAAGTCCCCTGGAATTCCTAACTTTCGTCTTGATCTCTGTACTGGAAAGATATTTTTAGCAATATCTGGCCGAGAGAAGTACTTGAATACTCTCAGAGAAGGGAGTAATGTTTGCAGCAAGCAAAAATAATCTCAACTTCCTACATCTGTTTTATTGATGCCTTTATACATTTTAGTTCGAAGCTCGTGGTCTCGCAGTAGCGTTCTCGCTTCCCGAGCATGGCGTCCCGGGTTCGATTCCTGGGGAGTCAGGAATTTTCACCTGCCTCGTGATGACTCGGTGTTGTTGTGTCGTCTTCATCATCATCATTGATCTTCATTACGGTCGGAGGAAGGCAATGGCAAACCACCTCCACTAGAACCTTGCCCAGTACGATAGCGCGGGTCTCTCGCATCGTTCCCCTACAGTCAAGGAGTATGGGACTTCATCACCATACATTTTATCGTTCATACAGAAACAATCTGTGTTAAGTGACGTGACAATATGAGCCCCGAAATGATTTTCACTAATGTTGTTGCAACATCGATCACGTATAACGTCTAAATCGCTCAAAATTGATTTCTGTCAGGAAACAATCACTGTTCTCATTTTTGCCAAACCACAAGAGTTTGCACAATATCAATTTACCGTTCACTATTTATAATTTGCAGCTTACCTGTCTTTTAACAATTGTAAGAAAGTTTGTTGCTCACATTTGCAAGAGTAACTGCATTTGTGTCACTTAGTGCATTGGTATTTAGTAAAACTTACCAAGTTTATGCTCGACACTACTTTGTGCACTAGAGAGGGAACTCATCTGACGCTCGCTGCATCCTGTCCCAATTTCGCTAGACACTCAGACACTCATTACCGCCACAGTCCATGACAACTCATGGTGTGTCGCTGTAGGCTGCACCTTTTCACGGCCCTGGCTTCCATCTGCAACAGTATTTTTTTTACGTAGTGTTCGGAAATATTTGCACACATTCATGGTAGCCCTAATTTAACAGTATTATTCTAAGTGATTTTTGGTTTGATTCTTTTAAGTC
Organism: Schistocerca piceifrons; assembly: GCF_021461385.2. Lineage (NCBI taxonomy): Eukaryota > Metazoa > Arthropoda > Insecta > Orthoptera > Acrididae > Schistocerca > Schistocerca piceifrons. The sequence continues at coordinate 135,386,288 of NC_060138.1, read as the reverse complement.
ATTGTTGCAATGCCTGTAAACTTTATTTTTAAATTCTGAATTGTGTAGATTTATGCTTCCGCCGGTGTATGGGATTCCACGAAATGTTCACCCACTTGGGCTTCGTAATATTAGTATCTGTTTCGATAGCTTAAATAAACTTACATTCGATAATCTAACTATGCAGGATCATAAAACCCATCTGTGTAAAAATATCTTAGATTCTCGCTGAGCAGCGACCACCTGATATTTCAAAGAATACCTCACGCGCCACGGCGCGGAATACGAATTGTTCACAAATTGTATCGATAGAGATATTTTGTGTTTCTTATTTTTTGACAGCTGAAGAATTGTAAGCTTTATTTAAAGAAACAGCCAGCAAGGTATAAAATTGAAATGTACGGGGCCTATTGTTAGAAATACTGACTATGATAATTAAATTGGTTATTGTGCTCTCAAATGCTGTAGTGACTGCTTATTAATTAAAGTATTTCTATACTATCCATCTCCTATTAATGGCGACAGAAATCACGGAGGTTTTATAGTTTTCATACAGCTACCAGGGACCGGCTGCATGTCGGCAGACGTCATAGTTAAGGCAGAAGGCGCATTGCTATTGACCTTGTTTGTGATTTAAAGCCAACTTCTTTTAATGTGACGTGTAGTACAGCAAAGAAAATTTCCAGCTCTGTCTGGTCCCTTACGTTTCTCTCTTCGTAGTTGCTGTGTTTCATATCCGGTCGTGATTGAAAAAGATCACGACACAAGTACATTAAGCGGCAATGCGAACTTTGTTCTTGATCCTGAGAACGCTACGCCTTCTGCAAAGGATTTCAGGTGAAATATAGATAAACTATAACTTACAGTAATTAAGTTTTTTGAAAAGTCTTTGCTCTTCCCGCCAAAAAGCGGTGCAAAACTCACAACACATTTCTGAACCTTCACAAGTGAATAATAATTTGATGAAAATATAAATATATTATTTAAAAAGAAATACACCATACTTGGCTCCCGAACAGGGACTTCACTGAAATCAAGGAAATCAGTCCTCTTGTGTTTGCTGCTAATATAGATGTATCTAACAATACATTTATTTTTCATGTGCACGCTACGCGCTTATAAAAGTGTGGGCGAAAATTTCAAAGAGGATAAACGAGCTGATGGCGGAAACGGTGAAATTGTATACCCAGTTGCCGTCTTTCAAGACACCAAACGTAAGTTACGAAAAAAATTTCATGTGCAGTTGTGACGCTTCAGTAGTACAGTTGTCTTTCGAGCTACATTACCATTCTTCCTTTTATTTCCATCTGCACATTCAAAAAATCAGCTTAAAATAATTTTTTTAGTCAAAATTTAGTAGGATTTGCAACGTAGTGTCTAAATTCCATTGTTGAGTCTTGATGTCAGTGTGTAAATATGGCGTCGTGTTACATGTAAAGTGCTAGCGCGGTGTGCTAATTCAGTTGTTTAGTGTACCGGTCTTCCATCTTGTCTTCTCCGCTTCACTTCACAGTCGCTTGTTGGGTGAGTGCAACGCCCATACTTGACAGACAGCACGTGACCTGACGTCACAAGCAAAGGACAGACGACCCGGGTAGCAGAACGCGTGTAGCTGACATAATACTGTTGACAGACACCGTGACATGGCGGAAGGTAAACAGAAATTAATCCCGACAGCAGGTGACAGTGACGATATGAACAGCACTCAATATTCATTGCGCTCACGTGCAAATTGCATGCGAATGGAGGCGGAGGCTAACGCCAGTGATATGATTGACACAGACCAAACAATTCAAACGATTCCCGCGGGTAGCAACCCAACTGTAGATACGAATGCTATTCTCCTTCAAATTGAAAATTGGATGGCAAATAGTGATAGGGAAAAGGAACAATTGCGGTTAGAAAAGGAGCGAAAAGCAAGAGAGAGAGATGAACGATGGGAGAAAAACAAAAAAAAACCTAATGCGAGCTTTTACCGATTTAAATAAACAATTTGAAGTGGTAAAAACTGAAATAACTACCGACTTTGAAAACTGATCTGAATACCCAATTGGGCGAGGTCAAGTCGGAAATAAGTAGGCAAGTCGAAGCAATTAAAGCTGAGATCCGTAAACATGTTGAGGCTGAGATCAAGCAGGTATCTAATAAATTTGATGGAACACTAGGAGTTGCCAGGGGTGAAATTAATACCACGGTAGAAGCATACCATAACGAAACTGTAGCATTAAAGGGTAATTGTGATATCATGTCAAAGGAGGTCAGCGCCGTGATACTGGCTGTCACTAGTATGGGAAAGCAAGTAGATGATTTGACGAAACAAGTAGAATCACTTTACATAGAGGAGCTGGTAAAAATTACGGTAAAGGCTCACGTCGAAGCGTTATCCGACCACTACACAGAGTGGATAAAAACCAAATACCACCTGATAGAAAAAAAGGTAAAGACAGAAGTGAAGGAAGTAGTAAGGGAAGTTACTTTTGATCTTTTGGCGGAACCAGGAAAATCGGGAGACACCGTGTTATCTGAGCTAGGACAGATAAGGCGAACTTTGGCACAAGACCTTCCTCAATGGAAGCAGCAGGTCATTGAAGAGGTGCAGACACTAAAGAACAAAGTGGAAAGTCCCCCACATCCGATGGGTAGCGAATGGAATCACTCCCCATACCGAAATGACAATAGGCAAATTCATTACAGACATCCACTTGATCACACGTCACACCACAGTCCGACAGACACAGTGCATAACCACACTAAAGTGAACAGCCCACCAACACACATAACACAAATGCAGGAAGAAAATGTATTGAAACAGAAAGCATTTCCAACCTTTCACCGACAAAAACGTGACATACACCAGATCGTATTTTTGCGAAACTTCTCTGCAGTATTTCCGAACAGTTGCACAGACAAGCAAAGAATACAGTTTGTAACGGGGTATATAACAGGAGATGCCGCCTTATGGGGAATAGAAATGACAGACAAGTGCAGGAGCAATAATGAATTCGAGCAGGTGTTTCTGAACAATTTTGGAGTGATGGTGTTCAGCAGCGCTTAAGAAAAGAAATGTTCAATTCGAAACACGGCAGTCTCAGAAGATATTTCGAAAAATATTTAGCAAAAATTAAATTCTGGAACTCGCCAATTACAAACAAAGACGCGATCATGATTTTGAAAACTAAATGGCCCATCTCTATAAGGGAGAAATTAGTTAATGTTTCTGAGGATGATACCGAAGCGTTTCTTTCCATATTGGACACATGGGATTCGATTCGCGAAGACGCGGTAGCAAATGTTGGTAGCACTCCGAATGAAGTGAGCAGGCGAAACAGTGGAGGTTACGCGGTCAACAATGGCAATGAGGGAAGATCACGCGGTAGCGACGCTTACTACCAACCGTACGGTGGCTACAAAAATCAACAGGTGTCGTACGGAAATGGACAGTTTCGACCGAAGGATAATAATAGACAACGGTACGGTCGAATGGATAGTACACAACGGCCACAGTACGGAAACTCAACACACAATTATCCACAAAATCAGTACGGAAACAAACCATCACACCAAGGAAATTATCAGAGCGGACCAGTCTTTAACAGGACGCGTGAGTGAAAATCACATAAATGGCATGGGACAAGTGGAGGACAACAACATTTTGTTAATAATGACAACACAATACAATGCATGGCCCAGAATACATTTCGACCTCCGACAAATACAAATATTTCCGGTCACTCAAATGATTATGCAGGAAATCCGAAGCTGAAACGGCAAAGGACTACACAAATCTATTATGCGCAAAGTGGATCGTACACGGGACAAGAAACTTGTCCACCACCCTTCGTGCCACAGTCACAACACCAACACGAAACGGAGGAGACGTTAAGGGCGATAGCCGATAGGGAGAACCATCACAATCAGGAAAACTAGAAACAGCATTTTTTTAGCCTCCACAAGAAGCTGACACCAAAATCAGGCAGTCGTTGATTTCACTGACAACGTATGCAAACCTCCGTAAGAAAGCATTTGACGAAAAGGTACATACAGTTATTGAATATAGAGAAGGTGAGATAATCTTACTAAGGACTCATTTTAAACCATCGAAGCTACGAAAGAAAAATCGTAACTGGCAGCGCGTTTATGAATGCCCATACGTTATTGTCAGGAAGCCGCACACAGGATGTTACTTGCTAGCCGACCCCGTGACTGGAAGGATTAAAGATCTGGCCCACCACAGTGTCTGAAGAAAATTTCACAATGGTAACATAAGAAATTTACAAGTATTATTAGTACGAGGCAATTACAAAGCATCATCAGAGAACAAGGTAAGTCGTCGACCTCGAATGATAACTCAAGAAAAATTACAAGCCATCAGTTAATGAGTCTGGTGGTCATCAAACAGTGCTGACTGTATGAGGGAAGTTTGTACCGACATGTTAATGGAATACAGGTAAAAGAAATTGCCAAAGACAGAACTAAGTACTAATTTTTAAGTTAGTATACAAGTATATGAGGCATGCTCGTGTGGTGATCAGCCCCCGATATGTATAAATCAAAGAGGAAGGAGTGATCAGTGCCCTTCTCTCAGGTCTTATAATGAAGTTATTTTTTTTTTTTTTTTTTTTTTTTTTTTTTAGGAACTAAAGTCTCTCGGAAGACAAGTTGTAGTCCTGTGTAAAATAAAGGCTCATAACTTCTCTTGACTAGAATCAAAGAATAACAGAGGATATCGTAATGAGAGCGACACATTACCTAAATGGCTCAAATGGCTCTGAGCACTATGGGACTTAACATCTGAGGTCATCAGTCCCCTAGAACTTAGAACCACTTAAATCTAACTAATCTAAGGACATCACACACATCCATGCCCGAGGCAGGATTCGAACCTGTGACCGTAGCTGTCGCGTGGTTCCGGACTGAAGCGCCTAGAACCGCTCGGCCACCGCAGCCGGCCATTACCTAAAAAAAGGAGAAAATTATAATATGCTAAAGAACATGTGTAAGATCCGATGCTTAGAAGAAGTAATGTATGTGAAAAGCTTAATTAGGAACAGAGTTTTAAAGTCTATGGAAGATAAGTTATGCTGACGCAAATTCGAAGGTGTAGCAAGTAAAAGAAGGGGTAGAGATAACACTATATTATAAGTTCCACGGAAATGTAATACTTAAGAAATGCCAGCCGCAAGACTAAATGTAGCGATTAGTAACATGAGTCCGCAATGCTTTAAAGAGTGATTCCGCAAAAAAACAAATAAATAAATAAAGTAAAATAAAATAAAATGAATGGATAACAGCTTCATGCAGAGGACTATAGAGTCAAGTAATCAAGTAAATAATTGGTCAAACAAGCACATACATAGAGGCATGTAAATGAATCAATTATATTTTCTAAGTGAATGACAAGCAAAAAGCAACTGCAGCAGCATAAGCGCTCGCATACAAATGATTCTTGTTTAGAATGATAATTTTTATAATGTCCAGATTATTTAAATGCTGAATTTTGTGTTTCTTTATAAAATCTTATCCAAAATACCGACCCCTGAGAATCCTTCAAACATCCTATTCCAAGGATCAGCTCGTAGAGGTTTACTTCTACTGTCTGGGAGAAGCAACTCATATTAAAAGCGTGTAGGTTCGCGGCGAGATCAGTTAACTTTTGCTTACTGAAGCCAATTAGAGTCAAGCCACTGGTTTGGCATGCAATTGAGTTTGCTGTCTGTGTAACAGGCGATTAGTCCGTCATCGCCGGTATATTGTTAAGCGAATAGCATTCAACATGGAAAAGGAGGTAGTCTCTCTGTCTGGAGGCTGTCCTCCATTTAAATAACACCGTAAACACACGATATTGGACACATAAATGAAAAGAGTAAATAAAAAGAGGCGTGTTCTCAAAGAGGAAGTCAATTACTCTGTCTCTGAGACAATTAAAAAATTTCATAAGAATCTGACGGTAAAGAATGAATGAAACTGGTCGCTGAGTTTATAAGAGGAGATTGAAAAATAGTCTTAAGTGAAAGACGTAAATTTTAACTGGTAGACGAGAGAGAGCCATAAAGAAAATGATCGACAGCAGTTCTGGACCGGATACATAAACAAACTATGTAAATATTATTAGTCAAGGTATCTAGTTATCCTTCTGCGAAAGTGTTATTTTTGCAAAGAGAAAGTGACATGAAGGACGACGAGCGCCTGTCAAAGTGAGAGTGAAAATTTGTGCGCCGAAAAGCGAGTCTGTGTCACGACTATTTAAACCACAACTTGTGTGTATCAGTTTTATTTTTAACGTGTGCAACGGTCAGTGAATAAGTATCGTTCGCCATACAGCCCTCGCAAGCCAGCAAAATAACTTCTTTTCACTTACCTGTGAGTCCTTTACTGACAGTTGACGAGTGGTACGACGAGATAACTACGTGCAGGCTTCCTCGGTGAAGCAACAGCATTAATCCTCAAACAACGTGCTTTAAGCGCAGCACGTTGTCGGCGGACAACACAACACACACCCAATCTACGATTGCGCGCATGATACGGGCCGGTGATGGTCTATCAACATTCCCGCGCAGCGGCGTATGACGAAATAATGGATATTTGAAACTTTAATGGCCGGGTTCACGTGGCTCGCTCCGGCAATAATTGAGACTTCATACTACTTTGAAGGACATTGTTCTATATGCGCATAGCAAACATCATATTTTAGAGACTGAAAGAGAACGATTTGTATTAAGCAAATAATAATATGGTAACGACTAAAATAAATTCGGTCACGGTCAGAACGAGGTTGATATTTGACTTAACCGCTGGCAATAAACAATTGCAGAAATCAGCGCGAAATGAAAGAAAGAAAGAAATGATCCTTACCCATCCTGGATCCATTGTAATTAAACCGATAATTTTAAGTAATACTAATGCAGAGTATTCTCTATTTAGGTTCCATATTCGATGAATTGACGGAGAATCTCAAATTCAATTCAGTTTTGTGGTAGAGAAGGGACTCCCATCGTGAGAGATTCTTGAGAAACAATTAGACGGCACAGTGTGATCCACGAACCCATGTACAATGTGTGTAAAATAAGAAAGAATATTACGATTAAATAAACACGAGCCTATCTGACTTGTAGAGACATTGAAATTTTGGAAACTTTGTGAAAGAATAATGAAAATTTCATCTCAATTTCATGTGTTGTTGTTGTGGTCTTCAGTCCTGAGACTGGTTTGATGCAGCTCTCCATGCTACTCTATCCTGTGCAAGCTTTTTCATCTCCCATTACCTACTGCAACCTACATCCTTCAGAATCTGCTTAGTGTATTCATCTCTTGGTCTCCCTCTACGATTTTTACCCTCCACGCTGCCCTCCAATACTAAATTGGTGATCCCTTGATGCCTCAGAACATGTCCTACCAACTGATCCCTTCTTCTGGTCAAGTTGTCCCACAAACTTCTCTCCTCCCCAATCCTATTCAATACTTCCTCATTAGTTATGTGATCTACCCATCTAATCAGCATTCTTCTGTAGCACCACATTTCGAAAGCTTCTATTCTCTTCTTGTCCAAACTATTTATCGTCCATGTTTCACTTCCATACATGGCTACACTCCATACAAATACTTTCAGAAATGACTTCCTGACAAACCTATACTCGATGTTAACAAATTTCTCTTCTTCAGAAACACGTTCCTTTCCATTGCCAGTCTAGATTTTATATCCTCTCTACTTCGACCATCATCAGTTATTTTGCTCCCCAAATAGCAAAACTCCCTTACTACTTTAAGTGTCTCATTTCCTAATCTAATTACCTCAGCATCACCCGACTTAATTCGACTACATTCCATTATCCTTGTTTTGCTTTTGTTGCTGTTCATCTTGTATCCTGCTTTCAAGACACTGTCCATTCCATTCAACTGCTCTTCCAAGTCCTTTGCTGTTTCTCACAGAATTACAATGTCATCGGCGAACCTCAAAGTTTTTATTTCTTCTCCATGAATTTTAATACCTACTCCGAATTTTTCTTCGTTTCCTTTACTGCTTGCTCAATATACAGATTGAACAACATCGGGGAGAGGCTATAACCCTGTCTTACTCCCTTTCCAACCACTGCTTCCCTTTCATGTCCCTCGACTCTTATAACTGCCATCTGGTTTCCGTACAAATTGTAAATAGCCTTTCGCTCCTTGTATTTTACCCCTGCCACCTTTAGAATTTGAAAGAGAGTATTCCAGTCAACATTGTCAAAATCTTTCTCTAAGTCTACAAATGCTAGAAACGTAGTTTTGCCTTTTCTTAATCTTTCTTCTAAGATTAGTCGTAAGGTCAGTATTGCCTCACGTGCTCCAGTGTTTCTACGGAATCCAAACTCATCTTCCCCGAGGTTGGCTTCTACTAGTTTTTCCATTCGTCTGTAAAGAATTCGTGTTAGTATTTTGCAGCTGTGACTTATTAAGCTGATAGTTCGGTAATTTTCACATCTGTCTACACCTGCTTCCTTTGGGATTGGAATTATTATATTCTTCTTGAAGTCTGAGGGTATTTCGCCTGTTTCATACATCTTGCTCACCAGATGGTAGAGGTTTGTCAGGACTGGCTCTCCCAAGGCCGTCAGTAGTTCCAATGGAATGTTGTCGACTCCGGGGGCCTTGTTTCGACTCAGGTCTTTCAGTGCTCTGTCAAACTCTTCACGCTGTATCATATCTCCCATTTCATCTTCATCTACATCCTCTTCCATTTCCATAATATTGTCCTCAAGTACATCGCATTGTATAGACACTCTATATACTCCTTCCACCTTTCTGCTTTCCCTTCTATGGTTAGAACTGGGTTTCCATCTGAGCTCTTGATATTCATACAAGTCCTTCTCTTATCTCCAAAGGTCTCTTTAATTTTCCTGTATGCAGTAACTATCTTACCCCTAGTGAGATAGGCCTCTACATCCTTACATTTGTCCTCTAGCCATCCCTGCCTAGCCATTTTGCACTTCCTGTCGATCTCATTTTTGAGACGTTTGTATTCCTTTTTGCCTGCTTCATTTACTGCATTTTTATATTTTCTTCTTTCATCAATTAAATTCAATATTTCTTCTGTTACCCAAGGATTTCTACTAGCCCTCGTCTTTTTACCTACTTGATCCTCTGCTGCCTTCGCTACTTCATCCCTCAGAGCTACCCATTCTTCTTCTACTGTATTTCTTTCCCCCATTCCTGTCAAATGTTCCCTTATGCTCTTACTGAAACTCTGTACAACCTCTGGTTCTTTCAGTTTATCCAGGTCCCATCTCCTTACATTCCCACCTTTTTGCAGTAGCTTCAGTTTTAATCTACAGGTCATAACCAATAGATTGTGGTCAGAGTCCACATCTGCCCCTGGAAATGTCTTACAATTTAAAACCTGGTTCCTAAATCTCTGTCTTACCATTACATAATCTATCTGATACCTTTTAGTATCTCCAGGGTTCTTCCATGTATACAACCTTCTTTCGTGATTCTTAAACCAAGTGTTAGCTATGATTATGTTGTGCTCTGTGCAAAATTCTACCAGGCGGTTTCCTCTTTCACTTCTTAGCCCCAATCCTTCTCTCCCTTTTTCTACACTCAAATTCCAGTCACCCATGACTATTAAATTTTCGTCTCCCTTTACAATCTCAATAATTTCTTTTATTTCATCATACATTTCTTCAATTTCTTCGTCATCTGCAGAGCTAGTTGGCATATAAACTTGTACTACTGTAGTAGGTGTGGGCTTCGTATCTATCATGGCCACAATAATGCGTTCACTATGATGTTTGTAGTAGCATACCCGCATTCCTATTTTCCTATTCATTATTAAACCTACACCTGCATTACCCCTATTTGATTTTGTGTTTATAACCCTGTAGTCACCTGACCAGAAGTCTAGTTCCTCCTGTCACCGAACTTCACTAATTCCCACTATATCTAACTTCAACCTATCCATTTCCCTTTTTAAATTTTCTAAACTACCTGCCCGATTAAGGGATCTGACATTCCACACTCCGATCCGTAGAACGCCAGTTTTCTTTCTCCTGATAACGACATCCTCTTGAGTAGTCCCCGCCCGGAAATCCGAATGGGGGACTATTTTACCTCCGGAATATTTTACCCAAGAGGACGCCATCATCATTTAATGATAAAGTAAAGCTGCATGCCCTCGGGAAAAATTACGGCTGTAGTTTCCCCTTGCTTTCAGCCGTTCGCAGTACCAACACTGCAAGACCGTTTTGGTTATTGTTACAAGGCCAGATCAGTCAATCATCCAGACTGTTGCCCTTGCAACTACTGAAAAGGCTGCTTCCTCTCTTCAGGAACCACACGTTTGTCTGGCCTCTCAACAGATACCCCTCCATTGTGGTTGCACGTACGGTACGGCTATCTGTATCGCTGAGGCACGCAAGCCTCCCCACCAACGGCACGGTCCATGGTTCATGGGGGGGGGGGGGCTCAATTTCATAGTTTGTAGTATTTTAGGATTATGTAGGTACTTCTATGTGTATGTATTTTTTTCTGCGACAATTCCTGTCATCTCCACTTAAAGTATATAGCTCTTTATTGTGAATAGTTATATTTTCCATGTTGTTGTAGATGTTAAGAAACCCTGTGGCCAATACACAGATGCAGATAAACTGCACAAGGACAATTTTTACTGATGATCTTAGCAATGAATGTTTTCTCTAGTATGGTAACTTAATGAAACGTCAAGTGTATAGAACCATATGACTACTCAATTTCAACAATTGACATGTACTAAAATCCACCAATATTACGAGTGACATGAGGACGGTTCAAATGATTCAAATGGCTCTGAGCACTATGGGACTCAAAATCTGAGGTCATCAGCCCCCTAAAACTTAGAACTACTTAAACCTAACTAACCTAAGGACATCACACACATCCATGCCCGAGGCAGAACTCGACCTTAGCGGTCGCGCAGTTCCAGACTGAAGCGCCTAGAACCGCAGGGCAACAACGGCCAGCCATGAGGACGGAAGTAATACCTCCGGTGTTCCTCCCCTCCTGATGGAAGGCAGTGTAATATTAGTATCCGTTTCGATAGCTTAAATAAACTTACATTCGATAATCTAACCATGCAGGTTCATAAAACCGATCTGTGTAAAATTTTCTTAGATCGTCGCTGAGCAGAAACCACCTGATATTTCAAAAAATACCTCACGCGCCACACCGCGGAATGCGAATTGTTCATAAATTGTGTCGATAGAGATATTTTGTGTTTCTTATTTTTTGACAGCTGACGAATTGTAATCCTCTTGTGTTAACACAGTCGTGATATTTTTTAAAGATGGCGGAGGCATATATGGCGTGGTCCGCAATCACTAATTAGTTATTATAAAATATTGCTGTTGTGCAGTGCTATGTAAGAATGTATGTGTGCAGCTAAGATGAAATGTCGAAAATGTTAAAGGACTTTATTTAAAGAAACAGCCAGGAAGGAATAAAATTGAAATGTATGGAGCCTATTGTTAGAAATACTGACTAAGGTAATTAAATTGGTTGTTGTGCTCTCAAATGCTATAGTGCCTCCTTATTACTTAAGGTATTTCTACACTATCCATCTCTTATTAATGGCAACAGATATCACGGCGGTTTTATAGTTTTCATACAGCTACCAGGGAACGGCTGCATGTCGGCAAACGTCATAGTTAAGGAACAAGACGCAATGCTATTGACCTTGGTTGTGATTTAAATCCAACTTCTTTTTATGTGTGGAGTAGTATTGCAAAGAAAATTTCCAGCTCTGTCTGGTCCCTTTGGTTTCTCTGTTCATAGTTGCTTTGTTCCATATCCGGTCGTGATCGAACATGATCACGACATAAATAAATTAAGTGGCAATGCGAACTTTGTTCTTGATCTTGAGAACGCTACGCCTTCTGCAAACGATTTCAGGTGAAATATAGATAAACTATAACTTTCAGTACTTAAGTTTTTCGAAAAGTCTTTGCTCTTCCCGCCAGGAAGTGGTGCAAAAATTACAACAGATTTCTGAACCTTCACAAGAGAATAATAATTTGATCAATATATATATATATATATATATATATATATATATATATATATTAAGAAAACACCATAGCTTCCCACTGTATCCACCAGAAAAATTGACCTATGGCCACCATATTTCACAACCATTCATCATTCCCATAAAATTCAGAAACATTTTCATCACCTCATAAAAAAACGATCTCATGATGTCACCAAATGCCCTACTGCCTCACCACACTGCGTAGGTTAAGAGTGCTGTTGGGTATTTCAAGGAATGAGGCAGTTAATTCAAACAAAAAGGCTAGTTTCAATGAAAAGAGGTACTAAATGAAGTATTTGTAGAAACTGAACTAACGTCATTCTTTGACACAGAGTTAAGTGTAGGAGTTTTATTGACTTCCATAAATCACAATGCATCATCAGGTACACCAGCTCTACCACCTGATATTCGAAAGATTACCTTGTTTGAAACTATTAATATAATTCTAAGTTCTACAATTAATTTTGTGTTGAAATAGATATTCTGTATAATTATATAACCCTAAAAAGTAAAAAACTTACATAACTTCCGTAACTTCAAGGATAAAACACTAAGAGTAGAAGAGGTGGAGTTAGAAATTCTTGTGTAATAAGTAACTCTAAATTTATTACACATATTATAAATGTGTATAATATGAACTCTCTTTCAAATTCTGAAGGGCGCAGGGGTAAAATACAGGGAGCGAAAGGCTATTTACAATTTGTATAGAAACCAGATGGCAGTTATAAGAGTTGAGGGGCATGAAAGGGAAGCAGTGGTTGGGAAGGGAGTGAGACAGGTTTGTAGCCTCTCCCCGATGTTATTCAATCTGTATATAGAGCAAGCAGTGAAGGAAACAAATGAAAAATTCGGAGTAGGTATTAAAATCCATGGAGAAGAAATAAAAACTTTGAAGTTCGCCGATGACATCGTAATTCTGTCAGAAACAGCAAAGGACTTGGAAGAGCAGTTGAACGGAATGGATAGTGTCTTGAAAGGAGGATGTAAGATGAACATCAACAAAAGCATAACAAAGATAATGGAATGTAGTCAAATTAATTTGGGTGATGCTGAGGGAATTAGATTAGGAAATGAGACTCTTAAAGTGGTAAGGGGTTTTGCTATTTGGGGAACAAAATAACTGATGATGGTCGAAGTAGAGAGGATATAAAATCTAGACTGGCAATGGCAAGGAAAGCGTTTCTGAAGAAGAGAAATTTGTTAACATCGAGTATAGATTTAAGTGTCAGGAAGTCGTTTCTCAAAGTATTTGTATGGAGTGTAGCCATGTATGGAAGTGAAACATGGACGATAAATAGTTTGGACAAGAAGAGAACAGAAGCTTTCGAAATGTGGTGCTACAGAAGAATGCTGAAGATTAGATGGGTGGATCACATAAATAATGAGGAGGTGCTGAATTGGATTGGAGAGAAGATATGTTTGCGGCACAACTTGACTAGAAGAATGGATCGGTTGGTAGGACATGTTCTGAGTCATCTTGGGATCACCAATTTAGTATTTGAGGGCAGCGTAGAGGGTAAAAATCGTAGACCAAGAGATGAATACACCAACCAGATTCAGAAGGATGTAGGTTGCAGTAGGTACTGTGAGATGAAGAAGCTTGCACAGGACAGAGTAGCATGGAGAGCTGCATCAAACCAGTCTCAGGACTGAAGACCACAACAACCATAACAACCACATTATAAATATGTATAGAAAGACTGCATTTCAATGAGTTACACAAACAAATGAAATGGAACTCTTCTAAATACATTATTCATTCCATTTAAATTTATGACTTACGACTGGTAGAATGAGCTGAAATGAGGTCAGGATAATATGTACAATTGATGAGAAATATAACTATTAACAAAATGGTGCGTTTTCTAAAAAATATATAAACTGTATTTAACATAGAAAGGTAACTGGTAACGATATTAATGAATTCTTATCAGTTTTCCCAGAACAGAATTTCTCTTAAAAAGTTAATAGAAAAAAAATCATCTTTAGTACTTTCAAATAATATATAAAATAAAATTAATCAGTATTACTGGTGTTCTTTAGTAAATGTGACTAAATTAGCAAAAAAAATTTCTTTAAAGGGAAAAATATTCAAGAATACTGATAATCGTAAATGGATAAGTTACATTCCAAAATATCATAGAACCTCATCCAATAAGAAGAGGTCGGTTTTGTAGTACATTAACATATGCAGGATAATAGATATGAAAACTTTATTTTTTTTGAGTCATCAGTCTTCAAACTCATTAGGTGTGACCAACTAGTTTCTAATCCTGTACCAATCTCTTCATCTCTTAGGATTGTTTACACCTGATAGCCTCCTTACATTGTTGTATATTTAGCAATCTAAGGATTCGCTTGATCTTGTGCCTCTCTACAGCTCTTTCCATTACCACAGAAGCTATTTCTTGATGTCTTCACGATTAAATTACCATTATTTCCCTTCCTACACATAATGTTAAGCAAATAATTTTTTACCTTATAGGTCCACTTAAATCTGACAATGCTGCTGTGAAGCCACATCTCATATGCTTTTATCTCTATTCTTCACACAGTTCATAAGTATCTTTCATATAACAATATAATCCAGACATACCTTTTCAAATGTCAAGGCACCTTAAACTGCCGCTAAATCTAATAACAACATCATGTATTTCAGATAAAAAAAATTTATTTCCTGAAAAAAGGTATGTGAAAGAGTTATCTGAGCAAAAATCACAGAAGTGTAAAGAGTTATTTAAGTGTTTTACTATTATTTGGATAATTTATGTATCTGAGGTTACATATTTTGTTTATTCACTTCCAATACAAAGAGGTTAAATGATTAAAGCGTACAAATCACACATAACAATATATGTTAATATTACAGAAGAGCTGTGTTCATTATAAAGAATGACATTGTTCTCTCTGATCATGTAGTTCTTATAAGATAAACACAGTTATGATTGATGCTGTTTATAAGTATTGCATAAAGTTTTCTGATTCTATATATCTTTGAGAGTAGATTAAACTTCACGTTAACAGTTCACCAGAATATATTTTTCAGAGAAAAATTTATTATTGAGTACAGATTTTTAAAATAATTTGTATGTATTTCTACTTTCTCATCTAATAAGACAGTTAAAAGTAATGATGACACTTATTACTGTGTCAAAATTGTTGATACTCCAGTGAACTGATCATTAGTGTTCCCAATTCTTACTGCTCTTTCCACGAAATATAATCAATGTATTATACCTGAGAAAAATTTTATAACAATATCATTTGTTGAAATATTTGGCTATTTGCAAATAAATTTTTACTCGTCTTCATTTGCAGTAAACCTCTGACATGTTAGAAGTAATAATATTAACTTCAACAAGTTACAGTAATAAGCTAGTTCATATGTGTTTTAAACAAATATCATAAAAGAGTGTAAATATTATTCTGTACTGTAGGAAGTCTTCAGTTTCTTATTAACTTCCTTTTGGGGAAAAAAGCATACAATTACTGACTCATATTTCTTTACTATTCTTGTACAAGTTTTCATGGTGATTTTTGCTTCAATACTCCATTTTTTGGAGAAGGGGGATACTAATTTCCATCCAGCAATGCTGACTAGAATTTCCTTGATCTGCATAAGTCATATTAGTTAGATGCCTAGATAACTGTTGAGAAAGGGTGATGTCATTTTCTTTCCCTATCCTCAAGGATTGAAACTAGTGCCACACCACTAAAGCCTGTCAAGGACCTGAATTTTAATCTCACTATTAATGTGTTATGTATTTTAAGCCCATACCTAATAGGCATTCTTCCTCATGTGATGTACTACATGACAGTTAAATTTCCACTTCCAGCTGGTGCAATTATTTTGGAGATAAGAAGAGTGAGAAACTAAGTGTGATAAACATTTATTAACTTAACAATGAAGTGTTCTGTAAATTCATACTGACAAGAAAAATTATAAAATTTAAGATTAACTCACTTGAAACAGAGCAGCATTCGAAGGAAAAAATTAAAATTCTGAGGAATTTATCAAACTCACATAGTGACTGAGAAAAGACATGCAGTTTTATGTAGGCAACTAGGTAGATAAGTGTGGTGGAAGCTTTGAGGAAAATATTGATTAGGACTATTATTTGAGCATAAATTTCACTTATTGCAAAGTCTAACAAACATTTTTTGAGCAAATTTATTGAAACAATGCAAATAATTAAATCCATATGCTGGCAAACACTAAGAATTAAATACTATTACTATAATTCATTGCACTATTCTCACATCTGTGCTGAATTTAAAGTACGTATGTCACTATGTTAGTGATTTATAATGACAACACACCAACATATCCCATTCATTAGGCAGCATAATAAATTCTGTTGACCTAGTGTTTCTATACAATAAAGAGACTGACAGAAATAAATGTGATGGCGAGAAACAGTTGTTTGACACATGCTGCACAATCAGTGAATGGCATTATACAATTAGAAATTACATAAATTTGATGTACTTCCTGTTTACACAAACATATATGTGAATGTAGTAATAAATATTCTGTCTGTGAATTTGTGAGAATATAATGCAATACTGTACCATGACACTGGATGTCCAATATTACTGTACCACTCTGACAATGCCACAACATTCCTACAAACCTCCTCATCAAATTAAAAATTGAGGAGATATTATGTTTACACACTGGTCAGCCACTTGTTTCATGTAGAAAATTTTGAACAAATTTGCTCACAAACTGATTACTGTGTCAATGTGTCTAGTATTTCACATGTACATAAAGCATCATCACAAAAATATTGAAGTACACAGCACCGTAGAAACATTTTGCAGAGTGCAAGGGTAAAACATAAATACTTACGTTGGTGAAATTTTTGGAGATTTATAATTAGTATGTGAGTTTTATATCCACTTTTATATCCACCCATATATGCTACTTCTGCCAGTGGTAACTATTCTGTCACAATAGGTCCTGTTCTTTTCTTTCTGGCAGCCTGAGGCCTACACTGCATTCGCATCCACGGTTTCAGAAACAGTGCCAGCGATGGTGCTTTAAAATTTATGAAGAAAACCCCTAAGTGTTGGGAGACTGTTCGTGGGTAGATACAGACAATCAACTGATAATCTAGTCTGCACATCACTGACAGTTACTGTATACTTAAGGGGAATGCAGGCAAACGAAATATCAGATGAAGCAGTCAAGGAGGCGTGTAGTGATAGATGGTTCATTTAATCACCATCCTAAATGCTATCACATTGCTCTGAAGGTACAGAGTCGTGTCTGGATGGGAAGAAAGTGGCTAGAAGTGACAGTCAGTATGCTCTGTTACTAAGGTCGCAATTTGGCAATGTCAATCCACATTCCAGTCTCACAGACGAGGTTAAGCCTTGAGTCATCTTCATAAAGGACACATTTCTTTGATGAATGGCTTCGTGTTCCATCCAGAAGACCCTCGAAAGTATGGTGCTTGCACTGTACACGTCGCAGTACGACATATTTCACTTAACTGCATTCCATATTCAAACAAGAGAGCAGTGACTAAAGTAACGGCAGATCTGCCCTCGGTTTTGTTTGACAATGAGACAATTATTGTACGAGTTGTAAGACTCTGTGAAAGGTTCAACTTCCTCTAAAAAAAAGGTGAGCCCTATATAATGTATTATCAGGATCACTGGTTCCTTCACCCTTTTTTGGAAATGATCAGTTATTTTAGCTTTAGGTTTGTGTTATCCGCAATCGAATCGACAATTTTAAACTACTAAAGGTTCCGTGACAGTCTGACTGTGTGGGAGAACGAGGGTGAGTGTGGGAGAGAGTAAGTGCATTTATTTCTTAAGATTTTATGTACCTCTCCTTAATGTTTTAACGTATTAACCACATTCATTTCTAATTATCGTAATAAGGATGCAGATAACCTCGTTTCGATCGACCATCCCCGCCCCCCCCCCCCCCCAAAACACACACACATACATAAATGGTGCCACAGAAGCACTATGATTATTTTGTAACAGAAGTCCGACGTTATCCAGCATGTGTAATGTTCAGCTTCGCGGTAGATTAACTATGAAATTATAACCAAATTTCATTTTTACATATAAAATTGAGAGAGTATTATGACATAAGTGACAGAAGTACTAGAAAGAGTCACAAATAGCCGCAGATCGACGTTAAAGAAACCGGCAGCAGAAAACTGTAATTCCTTCGCGGACAAACGAAGGGCACGTAGTGTTGTACCGTGTCGCGCGAGTGACTGACACCTGTCCAGTAACACGCTGACAGCGGTTGCTCGCTCTGCTGCAGATGAACACAACCAGCACATTACCAGTTGGTTGCTACACATAACGAGCAGCACTGAACAACTCACGAATATGGTTCTCGTGAAATCGGGCCATTTGGGTACCAACAGCACAACCGAGTATGCTAGTGACACCATTTGTATCAAGTTGCTGAGGACTTGTAATGACAGGGCGAACCCAAAGTGTTGACCGCAGAGGCGGGCGATGCGGTGCAGAGCCAGCCTGGCGCGCTGCAGCCGCCGCAGCTCACCCTCCGCCACCCACCACTGTTCTCCGGAGGTCGCCGCCTCCTCCAGCTCCGTATCCCTGCGCAGCGGTGGCCGCACACTCCTCAGCAGCTGCCAGCGAATGGCACCCATCCGGTGTCGCACCACAGCCACTACCCCAAGAAACTGCATGTACCAAAGCCAAGAGTAGGTTCCAAAGTAATAAACGGGTTTATAGTGCCAACCACCACCATAAGCTTCCGTTGTACTGATCGCAATATGACCTACAACGAGCACAAGAAATCCTACAAAGATAGCAAGTGAGACGCGACGGGTCTGCACGAATGCTTGTCTCCTGTAGCTGCGCTGCTGCTGCGAAAGTAACCCGTCCACTGTATCCACGAGACTGATAATTTCACTTACAAGCTTGCAACGGGTCATTAGACATGAGCTTAACTGAGCCGCTGATTGCATCCACGTCAAAAGAAAGCCCAAAACTACAGGCAGTTTCTGAGTATGGATACTGAATAGCAGTGTCTGTGTCCAGATGTGGCTGTAGCTACAGTATAAGCCAATTACCACGATACACACTAACCACACTACGGTTGTGACAGTGCTGGTATCTTTCCAGCCCCGCACTTTGCAGCTGATGGTTTCCAGATTCTTGTGTTTGCTACTCGTCACGAGGAGGCCACATAATCTACTCACCACGTACAGAGGTTTGATGGCGTTCTTGAAAGTATACTCACTCATCTTAAGCTGTGTGTACTACAAGAAATTAAGTAAGAGTTTCGACTTGAATATACAGTAAGAGAATCACTTTAAAACACCTTTTTTACGGCCATGGACATTGTGTTTTACTTATGTCTTAATATTCTTGACTGAGTACATCATAAACCAAAAGATTAACGTCACGCATTACGTTTATTTTTTACGGTCGTTGGTTGTCGATTACTCCAGCAGTCACCCGCGTTGCGACTGAAGTTCGGCGTACGAAGCTCATTAAATTACTTCGGTATTCCATTTCTTAATCGAAGAATTATCTAGTGCTCTGCGTCCAATTACCTCGCCACTCTGTCGATATTAGCAGCTACTTCTAATAAATGTTGTCTGCTCTAATTAAGATTGTCTTACCTCTTTTTACGATATTAATTGCTCTTATTATCTGTGATCCAACACAGGGATGGAATTTTGACTCCTATTTTCGCTAAGCAGCGAAATTTTATTACAAAACAGGTTATCTTTCGAGGTGGCACAGTCGTTAGCACATTGTATTCATATTCTGAAGGTTCAGATCTGCGTCCGCCAGTCCAGATTTAGGTTTCTCATGGTTTTCCCTGATTAGTCCAGGCAAATACTGGGATGGCTCCTTTGAAAACAGTACGCCGATTTCCTTTCCCATCCTTTCATAATCGGAGCTTTTGCTCCGTCTGTAGTAACTTTACTGTCGATGGAACGTTAAAATTCTAAGCTTCCTTTCTTTCTTTCTTGCTTCCTTCTTTTCTTGTGTCTCTGAAAACCATACTTGCAACTGTACTAAACAATTTATGTGTAAATACACAGCAGAAATCGATACAAACAAATTTATTTCTAAACATTTGTAAGTGAAATTGACACCAGTAACGCAAAGCTGCGAGGCACTTCAGAACAAAAGTCAGATTCATAAGACAGAAAAGGAGTCCATAACATGATTGTGACCAGTTTCATTCTTTGAAAAAATAGTGTAAACTGATGTATAATCGTACTGAAGTCCAGAACCCATGTTTAAATGTTTGTCTCAGCTTTCAATTTGTTCCGTTCTCTCTCTCTCTCTCTCTCTCTCTCTCTCTCTCTCTCTCTCTCTCTCTCTGTGTGTGTGTGTGTGTGTGTGTGTCCCTCTCTCGCGAGAATGGTACAGCTAATAGAGAGATCGTGGGGTCGGCGGACCCTTTGCCATTTTATTCATGCATGTGTCAGTCAATTAGATTCTAGTACCTTAGGAATCAGGGATGAGAATGTCGTTTGGTAGCCTATATCCTCTTTCTACATCACAACTACACACTTGTATTAACAGGTTCCTTTTTTTTTTTACTTCAGTATTAGTCCACATCATTCTCACTGCTGATGAAGTACAAGTCCTGCTATGTGATGAATCACAGACGCCAGACTGGAATGCAAGTTGGTGCGACAGTGAGTGAGCTAATAATTGAGACTGAGACTGACCGTCCGCAGTGGCGAAGGCGTTGGCGATGTATTGCTTGCGAGCTTGCGAGTCTGTGTTTAGCCTCTCTGCTGATAGGTGCGCTTATTCCATCGCCTACTACCGATCTTCTTGCTACATATATGCCGACAGGTGTGCTGGTGACAGCGTATGCCATCTCATTTCTCTCCCCCCCCCCCCCCCCCCCAAAACAAAATGCCACACTGTCGTCGTGCAGGGAGGATGCGAACGACAATGGGGAGGGAGGAACATGTCCTGACATTGAGATAAAGGATGGTGTACACCCGACCATAGCACATCATCTGGCTTGTGAGGCAACAGGAACATCCTCCAGAAAACTCCTACCAGGTCACACGTCCAGGCCGTGGGGCGATGTTAGCCACGTCGACGGCGATGGAGGGTCCAGGTCCATTGGGTCAGCGAGCGGGGATGGCAGGGCGAGGGCGCATCGTCCATCCACTCCTCCTGCGGTGCCGTGGGGCACCAGCGGGTGGCTGCGAAGGCCGGGTAAATCTGTGAGTCACTGTGAGTCACTGAATCTGGGAGAAGAAAACCAGCAGAATCACCAGATAAATGACGCGACCAAATTTGGTTCTGGTGGCTAAGCTGCAAAGCATTGGGACCTGCAATCAAGTACTTAGAAGAGCCTACATATTCCTGGGGCACACCTCTTTCCCAGCTACTACGGTTGCCATAAACCCTGAAAGGAACAAGATCATGTGGCGCGAAGCGATACTTGCGGACCATTGGCGGCGCCGCATGCTGTGGTTGGTGTAGCAAGTGTAGCAGTGTCCGACGGCGGCGGCCATGTAGAAGTTCAGCCGGTGATGGTGGGTCTCATGGGTGGGAGCAATAGGAGGCGAGAAAGAATTGCAACGCCAGTTCCCATGTGTGGGTGTTGCGAAGCTTGGCCATCTGTTGCTTGAAAGTGCGTACGAAGCGTTGTGCTTTTCCATTGGACTGTGGGTGAAACGGGGCTCTAGTTAGATAACGAATGCCATTGCGTTCACAAAACTGTTCAAAATCACGTGAAGTGAACTGTGGTCCATTGTCCAACACAAGTACTCCTACTTCTGGCAAATATTCTGCGCAAAATATGGAGGACAACGCTTGAATGATGCTACTTCCTGTGGTAGAAGACAATGGCACCTCAAATGGGAACTTGCTAAAAGAACCTACCACTATGAGTCAGCAAGTGTTCCTAAACTGTCCTGTAAAGTCGATTTCCACTCGTTTCCACGGAGATTGAGTCTTAGGTCAAGCTGAAAATGTTTGTGGCAGAGTTTATTGGTTTTCCGCGCATGCGACTCTGTGATGTCATCTGTCCAATATGGGTGTTGCATACTCTGCCAAGTACAGTGCCATCACTCTAACTATCTAATGCGAGCAGTTCTCCAACGTCCTTAGTGGAGAAAACGCAACACTTCCTTTTGTAACACTTTGGGAATAAGAAAACGACATTTTCCACTGTCATTTTGAACTAGAATCATACCCTGTTGAACTGAAATATTATACCCACGTGCAAAATATCGACTCACTACTGAGTTCTGGATACTGTTCAATGAATGAGACAGCCAAGTGCGAATGTAGTGCAACAAAATCTTCAGATGTGGGTCTCCATCCGTGGTCTGTGCAATTTTTCTGTTGCGCAAGGGAAAAGATTCTAGCAATTCAGAGACCTGCGTGTCGATTTGGCAACAAGAAGTGGCAGATTTACCGAAATCAGAGTCTAGGCCAATCGGAAGGCGAGACAGGGCGTCTGCATTGCCATGCTTTGCCGTAGGTCTGTACACAATTTCATACTGACACTGCGAAAACAACAAAGCCCATAGTTCCAATTTTTGGGCAGTGCATGTAGGAACCGGCTTTGACGAATGAAACAAGGACTTCAATGGCTTGTCATCTGTCACCAAATAGAACTTGAGGCGCTACAAATAGTAATGAAATTAGGTCACACCATACCCAATAGCGAGAGCTTGTTTTTCTGTTTGTTAATAACTGCACTGCGTTTGAATGAGCAACTTTGTGCCAAAAGCAATAGGTATGTCTTGTGCAAAATTTTTGTGTGAAAGCACAGCGCCGCTTCCGTAGAAAGAAGCGTCGACTTGCAAAACTACTGGCTTGGCAGGGTCAAAATGGACTAAGCATCTGTCACTGTGAGCAAGGCATTTTTGAGTTTCTTAAATGCATCTTGACAGTCTGTAGTGCACATAAAATATACAGTTTTTGCGACGATATTGATGCAATGGAGTTGTGATCTGAGCGGCATTCGGTATGAACCGAATGTAGTATGTCATCTTGCCTAGTACTGACTTTAGTTCACACGCATTAGCCGGCTGATGTGGACGAGTGGTTCTAGGCAGTTCAGTCTGGTACCGCGTGACTTCTACGGTCGCAGGTTCCAGTCCTGCCTCCATCATGGATGTGTGTCATGTCCTTAGGTTAGTTGGGTTTAAGTAGTTCTATGATCTAGGAGACTGATGACCTTAGATGCTAAGTCCCATAGTGCTCAGGGCCACTTGAACAATTCAGACACATTACGAGGAATAGGCAGGTCGTGGGTTGCAAAGAAATGAGATTGGAGGGGGTGCACATCCTGACTGTTTCTCATATGACCTAAGTACTGTAGTTAAGTTTGCAAGAAGTTACACTTTTCGATACGACACTTGAGCCCTGCTTCTGACAACACTCGAAAAACACTACGCAAACTGGCAATATGTTCCCCTGGTGTACGACCTGAGACGGCAATATCGTCAAGGTAGTTTGAACAAAATAGCAATTTAGCAGTCAGCTGATCCAAATAACGTTGAAAAATGGCAGGTGTGGAAACACTGCGGAAGGGCAAACACAAATACTTGAGCAGTCGTACGTGTGTATTTATAACAAACACTTTCTATGATTCTTCATCCAATATAATTTGCAAGTAGGCATTACGAAAATATATTTTAGAAAAGTAACGTCCTGCAGCCAAACCGGTCCTTGAGTCCCTCAGGGCGAGGTGACTGACAAGTGTCAGCTAATGTCTATGAGCTGACTGTAAAGTTATAGTCAACACAAATGCGAATGCGACCAGAAGGCTTAGGCAACAAAATGAGAGGAGTTGTCCATTGACTCGCTTGAAGAGGAGCAATTAACAACGATCTTGCAATTCTTTCAATTCACTGCCTACTTTGTCTCTTAAAGCAATTGGAACGGGACTGGCACGGAAAAACTCCGGTGTGCATTATCTTTCAATGTAACATGCGCTACAAAGTTATCAGCTTTTCCCATTCTGTCTGAAAGTAGTTCAGGAAATTCTTTCAGTAAGCTAGCTGCATTGTCTTTCGAGTCAAAAGCCGATATTGAAAGTACATTGTCTTTGATGCCAAGGCCAAAAAATCAACGTAAAATTCACTTTTCTAGTTTGAGATTTGTAAGTGGCAGGCCAACTGCACTGTCCAAGCATTACAGTTTTCTGTCAGTTGTAAGCAGTGAAGTGCTTCGTAGATTTAGAAGGGCGTGGTGAGCGAAACTGTTCGAACGTGACACGATTAAGCAAAGTTACTGAGGCACCTGTATCTAACTGAAAGTTCACACGACGGCCAGCAGTGCGAAATGAGACAAACCGTTCGATTGAACATCGTTGCACAGCACTAGGGCGGGAAGAAGGCAAAGCCTCACTCTTACGTTTGTCAGAATCTGTTGTAGATTAGGAAAATGCAACGTTTACTGCATGTGCACGAGCCTATTTATTCCGGGAGGGAGCAAAATTGGCGTTTTTGTGCCGTTGCCAACAAACTGCTTGGGCACGGCCTTTTTCCCCAGGTGTAACACGTTGCGTTACGTGATAGGCAATCCAGTCTTTTATGGCGAGAAAAACGTCTGGGGCAAGGCTTAAATAAAATCACAGGCCTTTTCACATGTGTACGTGGCTGTCCGCGCGGCTGTGCGCCCGCTCGTTGTTGTGGCTGTTTGGGGCTTTCGCGAGCAGGGGGCGAGTCGACCCGACAAATCGGAGCCTCGACAAACTTACCGGCCGCTATGGCACCCGAATCACATTGTTATAAGATTTGTAGTACTTGCGGAAGTGATGGATCAGGGTACTTTAGGATCTGTTCCCGAATTCTGCTATGCGGGACACTTAACGTTGTAGCATCGCGTATCATGAGCTGATTGTAAAAGTTGCCACAACTACACTTAAAATTACACTTCCTAGTCATGCCCGTTAATTCCGTGTACCACTGGCGGTACGCCTGCTCCTGCTTTTTCTGCAACCGAAAAACTGATATCTAATTGCAGCTACTTCGATTTGCTGCTCATGGTACTGAGCTAATGCTGCGATTCGTTGGTCATAGCTGAGTTTCTCGGGAGACGCGATTGGGAAGAGTTTTTGTATTAACCTTAACACTGGGGACCGCGCAATCGAAAGGAGGTATTGTAACTCTACAGAACCTCGAATACGATGATCTTGAGAATGTGTTTCAAACTGAGTCATGTATTGGAGCCATTCTTCTTCTGTGTCATTAAACTGCGGGAGTCGTGGTACGCTGGTTGGCTGCACTTGTTGGGCTGGTTGGTTGGTCTGTAGTACGGCCGTCTTGGCTTGTTCAGCCAGTAGTTGTTGTACCGTTGTCGGTAGGGCAGCAATTTGTTGGTTCTGAAACTGATAAGGTTGCGTTAGATCCATCACATTGTTCGTCTGTGGCCGAGGTGCGGGGGCAGGGGGGACAGGGCGAGGTAGTCATGGTTTACAAAAATATGTTATACCATAATACAAGCAAATCCTCTGAAAAGAGAAATTGGTTAGCTCTGCGGCTCTCTCCCCGCCATCAGGAATACATGCAAGAACACAACAACTGAGCAAACAGAAATCAGCACCCTTGCAATCTAAAATACAGGAGAAGCAAGGAAAATCTTTGGCCAAAGTTGATTAACTTCCATCACCACTATCCTCGTCGCCACTGTAGTGTCGCTCTGTTCGGTCTTGTACCATAGGAATCAAGGAAGAGGACGATGTTCGGTACCGCTATCCTCTTTCTACAACACAACTGCACACACGTATTAACTGCGTTCTTTATTTACTTAAACAGTTACTTAACCTTAACAGTGTTCATGTGTTATGGTACAAGCTCTCCAGTATTGGTCCACGTTAGCCTCACTGCTCATGAAGTACAGGTCCCGCTATGCGATGAGTGACAGACGCTAAAGTGGAGTGCGTGTTGGTGCGACAGTGACTGAGGTAGTAACTGAGACAGACTGGCCGCCGCGGCGATCTAAGTACTTGCGATCGAGACGGCGTTGGTGATGTATGGCTTTCGTGTCTGTCTTTGGCCTTTCTTCTGATACGCGCGCTCAATGCTGCGCCTGCTATCGATCTTCTTGCTACATCTTTGCCGACCGATGTGCTGGCGACAACTTAAACCAGCACAGTCGATGTCGCATTCCCTCGAAATGACGCCAAGGGAGGACCGAAAAGACATAAATTAACTTTACAGCTTCGCTTCACGCTCACATTTCGTCGGATGTATTTGAATGGTCCCTAGCAGTAATTCTACCGTGTACCAAAGCCGTCGCCAAACAATTAAAAGGGACATGATCACATTCAATTGGGTTGCAGGCGACTGCTGTCGTTGGAGAATAGGTGAATCGTAAGGGAGGGGGGGGGGGGCGGAGGGGGAGGAATTAACAGTGTCAAACAATGTCACAAATGTAGTACTGTTGTTAATCGCACACCGCGAAGTGTCGCTTTCGACACGAAATGTGTGGGAATAAACGCCCCAAAGGAGGGGGTGGTTTCATTAATGCCTTTTATGCCATCACCTTTGCAAGTCTTATGTCGATACAGAGCGGTGGTGTCTGAAATGTTCTCCTCGGCCACCCATATGAAACCCGCATGATTTCAATGCTGGGCTTCAGGCTTCTGAACTCAGTCGCAGAGGCGTTAAAACAAGGCGTAAAATGTGATGACCTTACCAACGTTCGATACATCCACAGTGACACTGGGCAGAATTGTGGCGAAATTTTCTGTCAGTGTGACAATATTAACCCACGTTACACCTCAAATGAGCTTCTGAGCCCCGGTCTTCTTTTCGCATGTGTCGGCACCTTGCTGTTTGAAGCGTCACGCCGCCCGAGTGAGATGTTGCAGGGCGTCACGCTTTTGAAGGCTGTAGGTACATTTGAGCGCCATTTCAAACTCTTGAATCGTAATGGGTAACACCTACGAGGATTAGAAATGTGAGCCTTTAATTTACTGCGTCGTGTATTTAGTAAAAAAAATGGTTTATTAACAATAGAAAAATGAAACAATGATGTTGATAAAGCGCTAGTATATATTTACGACCAATCTGATATTATAGTGGTATGCTAATGTCAGTAAATATTTAACTTAAGGTCCTAGATTAACCTAGTCACTTTCGAGCTCACACTCTCAATTTTGACATGTATAAAAGTTATTCGAACGTGAGGTACGTCAATCACGTCGTCACTCCCTACATTCTGCAAACTAGATGAATATTTATTTAGCTTTACTATTATAAAATGATCGAAGACTCACCATTATTGTCATCCTCTTGTTCACTAATCTCCAATTTTTGGTTCGTACCTCAATTTACTTTCTCTCTCATTTTTACATTATTTTTTGAATTACTTTCAGCTGATTTTATATTTGAACGTTTGATTCATTTTTAATTGTATTTTCACATAGTCTTTAAGCTGTTTTATTAACTGCCGAAGCTTTTGAAATTGTGACATTTCTTTTTTGGGAGTTCTTTCTACTCTGATTGAAAAAAAAAACACAATACCAAAAAATAATTAATGCAGATTAATGAAATTTCGGGAATAAGTTTGTTTAGGTAACATATTTAAGAGATTAACACTGCAAGGTCAACAGGTTAATGTAAGCCATTGATAAGCCATTGAGAATGTGAAATGCTGGTACATTAATAGCCGTTATAACCGCCAGATGTTGAATGCAAGCATGCAAACGTGCATGCATTGTGTTGTACAGGCACTGAATGTCAGATTCTGAGATGGAGTTCCATGCTTATGGCACTTGGTTGGTTAGTTACAGGGACGGTTAATGGTGTTTTTGGATGACGCCTGAGTTGTCGCCCGATGGTATCCCATATGTGCTAGAGTGAAAACAGATCTGGTGACTGAACAGGCCAGGGGAACAAGTCGATGCTCTATGGAGCATGTTGGGTTGCAACCGCTGTATGTGGCCGAGAATTATCCTTCTGGAAAACAACCCCCAATAACATCATAGCTCCACATGTAAGCCCAGTGTATCTAACACAGGAACAGGTTGGTAGCAGGCCCTCAACTGGCCTCCTTCTAACCATCGCACGGCCATCACTGGCTGGCTCTAAGCACTATGAGACTTAACATCTGAGGTCATCAGTCCCCTAGACTTAGAACTACTTAAACCTAACTAACCTAAGGACATCACACACATCCATGCCCGAGGCAGGATTCGAACCTGCGACCGTAGCAGCAGCGCGGTTCCGGACTGAAGCGCTTAGAACCGCTCGGTCACAGCGGCCGGCCACGGCCATCACTGGCAGCGAGGCTGAATCAGCTTTCATCAGAAAATACAAGATACCTCGCCCATGTCCTTCAACGAGCTTTCGCCTGACACCACTGAAGTCTCAAATTGCGTTGGTTTGGGGCAGTGGAATGCACGCTACACGGCGGTTGGATCCTTGTAGTAACGGATTTGTAAAAGTGCGTTGCGTCACTCTGGTGCCAACTGTTGCTCATACTGCTGGTGCAGAAGCATTACGATGCGCCACAACCATACGCTGGACACGTTGGCCTTCCCTCTCGCTAGTCCTACGTGGCTGTCTGGAAACCGGTCCTCTTGCGACCGTACATTCTCGTGACCACCGCTGCCTGGGATCGTGTACAGCGGCTACATTCCTGCCAAGTCTTTCTACAATATCGTGGAAGGAACATCCAGCTTCTTGTAGCCCTTGTGCACGACTCATTCAAACTCAGTGAGATGATGTATACTGTCTCTCCTTTTGTTTGATTTTAATTTTGTGTATTACGTCATGTTGCATCTTACGGGGATAAATAATAAGAATTTCAAATGAACATCATTGAAAGAATTTCCAACAAAGCAACAATACAAGTTTGATTTCAAATCACACTCTGTAATGTAGCCAATGGAGGGATGAATAGTAATATGAAGTTAATTCTGTGCTTGGATTTTCTATCTGTGCGAATTATACAGATTATATTATTTGCATTCTGTTGTCTGACTACATGAAGAAAAGGTAAGCTAATTCGTAAATGTTCCCTATTCTTTGCTATGTTGTATCACTTGCTTTTGGTTATTAAACTTCTGCTAACAGTTACAAACACATTATATATTATATTGTTACACTTGAAATATATGCAGTGGATTTCTTTGGCACGATAAGATAATATTTCTGCTAAGCTGCTCTTACAACATGAGACACAAAAGGTAATTGTTTGAATTTTTATAGTAAGATCAGTCCAAACCCACTGGGAATCATACCAAAATTCATTACTTGCTTTGAAATTTTACGTGAAATTTAGTGTGCAGTCTTAGCTCATCTTTGCCAATATCTAGCTATAGATTCGCAATGAAATAAAATAATCTCCTCTGCACCAGCTAATTTTGCTGAAAGAGATATGGATTAATAATATTTCCAGTCATTACTTTTCTTTCTCCTGCGCTGTAGGAGGGCTGTTGAAATATTAAATTTCTATGCCCGTAACGGCGGCAGCTTCCGCCAACCGTCGTTCTGCTCCGCATCAAAAAAAGCTAAATTTGCTAATGAAGTGGGAATTATAGCTTGGCAAGCTATCTACAAAATTAATAGCACACTTTGTCACATATGATTATATTCTAAAACATAGGTTTCTTACTGCACACACATTTTTACAGAATCTTGCTTCTAATGGCGGCTAAACGTTTCAACAAACAAATCACGACTACCATTGATAAAGATGCAGCGCTGCGTGCGTCTGAGTCTTCGGCAAGTCAAGAAGAACAGAGAAATTATTACCCTTAGTTCGGTTACATATATAAAACAAAATGAAATTATATCTTCTTAGCTTCAGCAACTAATTAATTGTTTGTGGCAGTCTCTTTCTCTGACGGCCGCTGCGACCACTTTTACTTCTTTGCCTTTACATTTCACAAAGAAACAATAAATATAAATGTACAATTTACCATGATTTCATAAAGTGTTTATCCGGGAGACGTTACGGTTGATAATGTCGTCTTTGTCGCCTTAGAAGCATTCTTGACTAACATCAAGTAACCACGTCCAATCTCAATGGTACCGTTCACCACCGCAACAGCGTGTATTTCAAGCAAACCTGATTTCTATTCTCATAGTGGCGCTACTCGCGTCACTCTAATGGTACCCACTTAAAATCTGAAGACACAGCATATATCAGATGTAGAAACACTCCTACCAACGTTCGTTAATGTCGCACAAGTCTTTCTTGGTGTTGCGATTTTTTTTACCGTCACTGGACATTTTCCTATCGCCACTCTCTGGTAAAAGTTTCACTACAGGAGGTGGCCTGCTAGCACTTCTGAGTCTTAGTATCATAACCGAAGATTCGATTTCTTTTCGAGTTTAACCACAGTAAACGTAAGAAACCTGAAGAACAGATTTGATTTAATTCATTCTTGTCGACATAAGAAAATATCTTTCTCGTTTGGATAATTACCAACACCAATGAAAGGCCGAAAGGTCTGTTCATCTCACACCTGATCTTGGAGAACTGTCTCACAGTACCTTATCCAAGTTTGATAAATATATAATCCCCCTTGTTGCACTTCTGCAACAATGATGTCTGGAGCAACGTCTACTCAGTTTGTCTTTCTTTTAAGATTCACACTATTTTCATCTGAAATAAGCGAATAAAATACTAATATGAATTAAGTTTTTTACCTCCTCCCGCCCCTACCCCCATCAACACACACGCATGCAATTCGCTCCATTACGAAACTGATAATCTTTGATGACTCAGGAAGTGTTGTATCAACAGATAATTCCTTTGAATCCGTTTGAACGATAAACTTATTTCTCTCCCATACGATTCAGTACCTCTTCATTAGTTGTCCAATATATCCAACCAATCTTCAGCATTCATCTCTGCCATCCCCTTTCAAATAATTCTATATGATTCTAGAAACTTCCAAGCAGATTAAAACTGTGTGCCCGACCGAGACTCGAACTCGCGACGTTTGCCTTTCGCGGGCAAGTGCTGTACCATCTGAGCTACCGAAGCACGACTCACGCCCGGTACTCACAGCTTCACTTCTGCCAGTACCTCGTCTCCTACCTTCCAAACTTTATATGATTCTTGTCTGTGCGGTATATCGTCCGCGTTTCACTTCTGTACAAGGCAACATTCCAGACAAATATTTACAGGAAATACTTCCTACCACTTAACCTTAAATACTATACCATGTTAATAAAAGAATCTGCTTCAGAAATAATTTTTTTGCTATTGCCCGTTTGTTTATTACACTGCGCAAAAATTTTACGGGTCACTTTTTGGGACCACCGCAATTTTCCCCATTGCGAAGTAGATGTTTCTAATTCGGCTCAAAGTGCCTACAACGTTCCTCTGTAACGGTGCAAAAGCCTGACACACTGCAATATCACCCTCGAGCTCGATGGCACTTCAAACAGCAAGGCGTCAACACGTGCGAAAAAAGGCCAGAGCTCAGAAGTTCATGTGAGGTGCAAAGTAGGTGAATGACGTTACCGTGGCACCAACTCACGTTACAATTCTGCCCCACGCCACCGTGGATGTGTCGAGAGATGGGAAGTTCGTCACGTCTCACACATTCTCTTGACGATAAGAGGTCAGAACAGCTACGCCAAGCACTGGAATCACGTGGTTTTATAATGCGCGGACTAGGTGAACATTTCAGACACCGTTGCTCAGGAGCGACACGAAAAGGCTTCAGGGAGTGGCATAACAGCCAACAAAGAAACCGCCCCTCACATGGGTGTTCAATTGCACACATTTCGCAGTCGAAAACGACAGTCTTCAGTGTGATGTGCAGCAGAACGGCGGTCTCGACAACCTCTAACACTGCGATGAGTCCCCTCCCGCAGATGATTCATCCCTTTTCTAAGGAAATTGTGGGATAGCAGCCTCATTGAACGTGTTCTGACTCTTGTGTAGTGCCACCTCAATTTTTTGCTCTGGAACACAGGGGGAACCACTAATGACCCTTAAAACCGTCTGATGAAATTTTTACTTCATTTAAGGCAGGAAAGGATGTTCATGATTTTTCAATCATTCTGTTAAGTGCCCCATAATGACGCAGTCACATGAGGATATCACATTGACGCACGTATGAGTAAAATGACAAAGGGGCCCTCTAAACGCCCCCCCCCCCCTTCCCCTCCACCACACCATCCTATTTCTGGAGCAACCGTGATGCCACACACACACACCTTTGTTCAGCACTCTACAAATGTATACACAGTACACACACACGGTTTACAAACTTAGCCATTGGAGAAATGCTTCCACCCTTGGCCCGAAAGCCAATGATCATGCTCTCTTGTACATCAGATAAATCGCTCCATTTCTGCATTACATCAATAACTGCACTCCTTTCCCTGTCCCCCCCCCCCCCCCCCCCACATACCTTGTATACCATCCACGGCCAGTGCTGCCACCTGCTACCTGTGAGTGGTTACTATACGTCGGCATCGAGCATAGACGGTGGTCACATTAATGTGACTGGAACATTTCGCTTCCCATTTTTATAATTATTGGGTACTCATTGAATACTGCATTAAGTTAAATTTTTACGTAGTTACCCCACTGATCTTGGGTCATGCAAAATATTGTACTGGATGTCTGACAAAAAATTAATCGTGAGTACAAGCATTTTTAATATTGGGAAGTTTGCTAGTAGTGCAAGGAATGGATGACTAATTAATAAACATTGTAAATGATTTTTAATTAGCAATGTTCTCTTTATTTCCCTCCAAAGAAACATACTGTGGTTCAGTTAAGGTATAAATTTGATTGTAGCAATGCAGTAACGCAGGTTGTGAACTGAACTATCTGTGTGTATTCAAATACAAAGTTATTATGTAAAAGTTGTTTAACTAAAGCAAATTAGAAGTTATTTTAGTATTCAGTTTTAAATAAGTGGAAGGAAGATTAGGATGTGAAACTGCTTGGCAGATTAAAGTTGTGTGCCGGACTCAGACTCGATATCAGACCTTCCGTTTCGTGGGTAAATAACGCTATCCAATGTTATCTTGCAATGTCCTTTTTCCTAATCGTGTGCGTTGTATTGGTTTTGTTTCACCGCCTCCAACAGCTCTTTCTGATACCCTAACTCTTTCTTTATGTGAATTTAACATTCGACTCACTGTGAAACGACCAACACTTTGTTGCAGGCTCTTCAGGACTCAACACATTACAACATTTCCTTCATTGAACGTTACCAATATGTCAGAGACTCCAAAAACGTAATGTACGAATTGCCATAAATTATCTTGGGGATTCCGGCCCGAATTACACTGTTGATGGATGCTCTGTGATTATGGGTGCGGCGATGAAGGCATTTCTTCAGTGCTCTTACATCAGGTAAATCTCTGAAAGTTTCTTTCAAGTTCTCCACTGCGGCAAAAGGAATAGCTGGTCTGTGAATATGTTTCTCATCATATTTCTGTGCTCTGCACCATGAATCAAATCACTAAGGGCATAGACCATGACTGGATGATCGTCTTTTGAAGAGAGGTGAAAGAAAACTGCCCATACACCTTTTGTTATACAGTCTGCGCTACTGAAATTTTGCCTCATGACCACGTCATAACAATTTTTGATTTTGTCTTTGATAAGTTCTGCAATTCTACTTTTACCATCCAATCCTCTACCATCTTCCTAGTTCATTCCATTACACGTAATTTTCGGTCGTTAGAGCTTCGTACCCATTGGCTTTTTTACAGGACCTGTGCACTCCTATTTAGTGATGGTTACATTTTCTCCATATTTCTCCTCTTCACAGTTGCTTTGAAAGCTTTTGAATCCCCAACTACTAAATAATTGACAGATCTTATTTTTTTCCACTCTTCAGATTTTTGGAAAACGGAAACGTTCGCACAGTGTTCTGTTTAAATGAATTAATAAAACAGAATAAATACATATCATTGAGAAGGACAAATTCTGCTGATTAAGAACAATGAAGACAAAAACAAAACTTAACATTTCAAGATTTCAACTGGTCGGAGCCCTACAAGAGATTCTTAACAAATGGTTCAAATGGCTCTGAGCACTATGGGACTTAACTTCTGAGGTCATCAGTCCCCTAGAACTTACAACTACTTAAACCTAACTAACCTAAGGACATCACACACATCCATGCCCAAGTCAAGATTCGAACCTGCGACCGCAGGGGTCGCGCAGTTCCAGACTGTAGAGCCTAGAATCGCTCGGCCACACCGGCCGGCGACTCTTAACACTTGTTAATGTTTTGGATTCGACTTTCAGTTGCTAGATGTATGTTTTTGTAAAACATGGCTGAAAACTGCTAGCAACACCACTACATTTGGGCCGCGTGCGACCTTCGGGCTGCAGTTTGACGACTACTGCCTTAGCTCCTCACGCAGGCACCAGTGACCGTCCTATTACACAGGAACACATACAGTGTCTGCTGGCCTACAGGCTCGAATGGCCCCACGTCCATAGTATTGGTAAACGAAACACTCTGTTCTGTGAAATTAGGGGTTACCATCGGCTCTTGGTGGGTCGTAGTTAACCCTTTTCGCAATAGCAAGCGACGCTGAATCTTGTGTTATTTCACGGACTTGAAGATTCAATAAGTATATTTATTCTTAATCTACATCCACATCTACATGGTTACTCCGCAATTCACACTTAAGTGCTGGCAGAGGGTTCATCGAACCATTTTCATGCAACTTCTCTACCATTCCATTCTCGAATGGCGCGTGGGAAAAAGGAACACCTAAATCTGTCAGTTCGAGCTCTGATTTCTCTTATTTTACTACGATGATCATGTCTCTCTACGTAAGTGGCTGTCAACAAAATATTTTCGCATTCGGAAGAGAAAGTTGGTGATTGAAATTTCGTAAATAGATCTCACAGCAAAGAAAACCGCCTTTGTTTCAGTGACTGCCAACCCAACTCGCGTATCATATCGGTGACACTCTCACCCCTGTTGTGCAACAACACGAAACTAGCTGCCCTTCTTTGCACTTTTTCGATGTCCTCCGTCAATCCTACCTGGTAAGGATCCCACACAGTGCAGCAATATTAAAGCGGAAGACGGACAAGTGTAATGTAGGCCGTCTCTTTAGTGAATTTGTCGCACCTTCTTTCTGCCAACAAAGCGCAGTCTTTGTTTCTCGTTCCCCACAATATTACCTATGTGGTCCTTGCAATTTAAGTTGCTCGTAATTGTAATTCCTATTTATTAAGTCCAATTGACAGCCCTTAGATTTGTGCGATTTATCGTATACCCAAAACTTATCGGATTTACCCATGTGAATGACCTCGCACTTTTCTTTGTTTGGTGCCAATTGTCACTTTTCGCACCAAACAGATGGTTCAAATGGCTCTGAACACATCAGTCCCCTAGAACTTAGAACTGCTTAAACCGAACTAACCTAAGGACATCACACATGTTCATGCCCAAGGCAGGATTCGAACCTGCGACCGTAGCGGTCGCGCGGTTTCAGACTGTAGCGCCTAGAACCGTTCGGCCACTCTGGCCGGCGCACCATACAGAAATTCTCTCTAGATCGTTTTGTAATCGGAACTGATCGTCTGACGATTTTACTGGACGGTAGATTACAACGTAATCAGCAAACAATCTAAGGGGGCTGCTGAGATTATCACCTTGGTCATTGATGTTAATGAGGAACAGCAGAGGGCCTATGACACTACCTTGCGGAACGCCAGATATCACTTTTATTCTACTCGATGATTTACAGTCTTTCACTACGAACTGTAACCTGTCTGAGAGGAAATCACGAATCCAGTCACACAACTGAGACGATACTCCACATGCACACAATTTGAGTAATAGTAGCTTGTGAGGAACAGTATCAACAGCCTTCCGTGAAACTTTGCCAGTCTTGGGGATTTTGCGTTCTTCTGAATTTGGCATGCTTTTTTCGTTGCTTATGTAACTGTGTTCTGACGTGTTTTGTGTACCATGGTGGATCAGTCCCGTCTCTTATTAACTTATGTGGTATGAATCTATCTATGTTGTCTATACTATATCTTTGAATTTGAGCCATATCTAGTCTACACTTACGTAATTAGCTTGGAAGGAATGGAGACTCTCTCTTAGGAAGGCATCAAGAGAATTTTTATCTTCTGTTTTAAATAGATATATTTTGCGTTTATTTTTAGTGGTTTTAGTTGATATGGTCTTGAGCCTCGCTACCGTGACCCTGTGTTCCCTAATCCCTGTGACCGTCATGACGCTCTCTATTAGATCAGGATTATTTGTGGCTAAGAGGTCAAGTGCGCTTTCGCAACCATTCACAATTAGTGTGGGCTCATGAACTAATTGTTCAAATTAATTCTCAGAGAAAGCATGTAGTACAATTTCGGAAGATGTTTTCTGTCTACCACCGGCTGTGATCATGTATTTCCGCCAACATATCGAGGGTAGACTGAAGTCTACACCAATTATAACTGTATGAGTGGGGTACGTATTTGTAATGAGATTCAAGTTTTCTATTAACCGTTCAGCTATTATATCATTTGAGTCAGGTGGTCGGTAGAAGGAGGCAATAATTCTTTTGGTACGGCTGTTGAGTATAACCTCTACCAATAGTAATTCGCAGGAACTATCTATTTCAACCTCACTACAAGATAAACTACTACCAACAGACGCAAACACACCACCACCTACTTTATTTAATGTGTCCTTTCTGAACACTGTTTGCGTTTCTGTAAAAATTTCGGTAGAATTTATCTCCGGCAAATCCAGTGACTGGCACATTATACATTTTCACCCCTGACCACAATCTTACCTGCATTTATTAGTTACTCAGGAGTTAATATAATTATTAATTACTAAGCAGTTAGTATAATAATTAATAGGATTATGCGACAGGCAAGTGACTGTCACCTAGATGATAATGTAGTCAACAAACACTGAAACGAGTCACACGCGTGACAAAACCTCGAGCAACATCCAATCCACGGGTGGGCAACGGACGGCCCACAGTCCAGATCCGGCCAGCGATTTGTTCAGACCGTTCAGTGGAAAATTCGTGTGAGAGAGAGCGATGCGATCGCACTGTTCTCCGCCCTAGACACATTTTCGGATGCACACCATTACGTTGTTCGAATTTTTCTAGTTTGGTTTCTGTATAATACTGCCGACATATGCTAAGTTCAAGTAATGTAGATTTTTAAACTTTCTAAAATGAAAAATGAAATGACTGCCTACCACTGAATTAGTTGCACAAAAACAGCATATGCCTACTTTATTAGTCATCAAAAGTAATTTTAGACAAATTTCAGGGTTCTGTACCTGACTTGGTAAAATGCCACTCGTATGGGATCACTTCCTTGTCCGTTCGTAAGTCTGCCAGTCTGTCCGACTGTTGAAAGCCATTTTTCTCGTGATCTGGTAAATCTATCATGTTGAAATTTATGTTACGTGCTAAGGTCTATTGTCCATTGGCGGTGTACAAAACTGAAGTTTCTAAGGCAATACAGTCAAAATATATAGCCATTTATCTCACATATTTTGGTACTCGCAAACTCTCTCATCAAGAACTGTAAGGTATTTTCCTGTGACGTATATCCATGACATTTGGCAACCAAGCAGCGAAGTATGGACATAAAAGAAAGGAACAACTCCGAAAAGTGTTAATTTGTAATTATATTACCCAAAAGAAATTTTTTTCTCATTTGTTGTCCAACTGTCCGTCTACGCATCTCTTAAAACTCCCTTTTTTCAAGAACGGCAAGACATATTATTTGAAATTTGTGTCACATACTAAGGTCTGTTGTCCCCTGGCGGTGTTACAAGCGTAATATTGTAACTCAATGCAATCAAAAGATACGGCCATTTATGTCACATATTTGATACTCGCCAACTCACTGATCAGAATCTATACGATAACTCCCGATGCCCTAGAATCATGAAATTTGTCTAGAAGAAATGCTTCACAGTACAACAAAGGGGAAATATCCGAAAATGTTAATTTGTAATTATATTACACAGAAAAATATTTGTCGTTTCTTATCTGTCTCCCAGTCCGTTCATCTCTTAAATCCCCTTATTCTCAGGAACGGGCAGACGTTTAAAGCTGAAACACACACTAAAGTCTAAGGTCCTTTGGTGTTGTAACAAAGTTAGGCTTCGAAGTCAATGCAGACAACAGACACGGCCATTTACGTCACATGTTTTGACACTACCAAACTAACTCGTTATAATCATCTAGGGTGTAATTCCCGCTTCACAGTAAAAGTAAAGAAAAAAATTTGCACTAATATCACATGAAAACATATTTCCTATATCGTTCGTTATCCGACTCAAAAAAAAAAAAAGTTCTCAATAGTGTTGCAAGTTCTGTGACTGTTACCTTGCCAACATCAGGATCGATAACAGTAAAAAATGTCAAGAATCTCAATTAGCGGAATGGATGAAATGTGTGTCTACATAATTGCACACGGAAGTCTCAGAGCGCGAGTGCTATACGCACCTGGCCAATTAAAATAATTATTGTTAAATATTTTTGTTGATATTACCGCACTAAATTTCAACCACTTTAATTTCCTGGCTGCGGAGAAAAATTGCGAAGATAGTACTAATAACTTGTCGGCTGGACCGCCAGGCCTGCGTCATTGTTATATTTTGTTTTCCTGTACTTCCTCTTATTAACATTTGTAAATACTTCTTATCCACTGTGGGTGCATAGAAAACTGCAACTATTGATACTGAAGGTAATTTATAATGAATTAGCTGCAATCAGTTGCTTCTATAGCCATTTATTTTCCAATGATGCCTGTCACCGCATCTTAAGATGTTTACATTTATTTATGTGTCGTTATCATGGAACTTCATTAACGGCTTTGCAGAAACTTGCAACAGACGTTTCTAAGGCAGCTGTTGTAAAACGTCTCGAGCAAGGAAACAATGTTCAGCACGGGTACACCCTAAATAAATGTAAAATTCTGAAAATGGGGTGAATGAAAAATAAGTGTACTCTCAAAAACGCGTTCTTGTCTTACAATTTATTGGTGTGGAGCGTCACGAATGGGGTGCCATTCATTTCGGTGCGTAACCATACACGCATTAACGGCTCTGACGCTATAGTTTGGCCTTTACGTGCTTGGAGAGGTGCTGTCGCGTCATTGACAAGTCGGCACATGGGCTTAGTAACTATGTGCATCAAGCCCACAGGTCACCAAATATTGAGTATGACCGATCTAATCTGTGTGACCACTTCAAAATACACCAGAAATTTTGCTGTAGTGGAAGAGTAAGAGAATGTGAAAATCGTTAATTACAACGAGGAAAGGTTTTCAGAAATCATTGGGAATCTTCGCGGTTTCTAACTTTCTCCTATACCTTAAGCGTCACGTTCCAATCGTAATTTTGTATGTGTTCTATGACTGTCAGTGCTAAACTGTTTTACTTATGTCGCATTGTGTTTACTGATTTAGTAATATGTTTTTGTCTTCTTTGCAAAATATTTCTCCTTACTTACGTGGTCTCTATATATGTGGTATGTGGTGTCTGTTCATTCGAAGACGCGCTCCTGCCGTCGTAGCGGAAGGAGCTCTCAGCCGGTGATGGCCGGTGCAACGGTAGCTATTGGGGTTTAGGCCTCGCTGACCACTCTGCTCTACAGAGAGTTCCTTTCGAGGCGCCAGTAGCGCTCGGTGGATCGGCGGAAGGTTGAGCTTGCTCCCTTTCGTCGAAAAGCCGCGTAGCTCGCGGAGAAGCTCTATTGTCGTCAAGAGTCACTGACTCGCAGTAACCCGTAACTTCGGTTACAAACCTAGCGAAACTCTCTCGTTCTGTGTTAGGGTTGATCAGTGCCAGGGGCCCGTTCACGTCGGACCACCCCGCGTACTGTAGGCCACTTCTCTTCCTCCGCACCTCCTTTAGGTGCCGCGCCACTGCACCAACGGCGCACGGTAGGCCGTGGGGCATTCCCCCTCTTCTATGGGACCTACTATTAGCCTTTTCTTTTCAGAAAAAGCATATTTGTCGTGCCCACCCATACCAAATAAAGCTCCTGCAAACACACGATGGCAGATTCCGCCGGTGTTTCCCCCGCCCTAACCCGCAGCAAGGCTGCAGCTAAAGAGGCGCGAGAGTCGGCTGTTCCCGTCGACGTCAGCGTCCCGCTTGCCGCCGTTGAGGAGGTGTTGGCCGACAAGGACCGGCAGATCGCTGCGCAAGCGCAGGAACTGCTGAGCCAGCGTCGATTGATAACCGACCTCTGCGGCACAAGTGAGTCCCCCACGCGGACAAGTACACTGCACATAACATTACATTCACCTGCATCTGGTGACTCATGCACCACTGTCCCACTGCGGCAACCGGCTCCAACGGCGGAACCGGCAGCCGCAGATGCGGACATAGAACAACACTACACTGGGCCCTGGCAGGTGGAGGGCCCACGACGCAAACAAAGAAACACCACGCAAACAAGCGAGCAACCATACTCGCAAGGTAGCCGAAAGGCGCTGCTACCTACACCAAAACCCGCGCTTCATGTTAGGAACACCAATACAACAACAAACACGACCCGACCTGCGGTCAGCAACACCACACAAGTACCAACCGCAGCTACGCCCACACAACAGAAGACTGGTTTTCCCCCAGTCGTAATCCAGAACTACGGGGACCTCAGCGTCCTCAACACAACATTCGCGGAAAGGCACTCACCTTGCACGCTACACACAAAGTACTCTGGGGATAGGGCCTCACTGTACGTATCCACTAACAGTGAATATAAAGATCTCCTTATCTTCCTCAAAGAAAAGGAAATCGAGCACTATACGTACAGGACCGCCGAAGAACGGACACAGCAGTACGTGGTAAAGGGGGTGGACCCCAACACCCCAAACAACACAGTACAAGCGGTGCTTAACTTCCTTGGATTCGACTGCAAAAGTGCTTCCAGGATGACAGGCTTCCGCTCCCACCACCGTCTACCACACTACCTGGTCGAGATGGCCGATACGGCCGCCTCCCGCGGCCTTCTTCAGATAAAAAGCCTTCTGCGGATGGACGTAAGGGTAGAAACCTACGAACCGCCACAAGTCCCCCAACAATGTAACAACTGCCAGCGGTTCGGTCATTCGGGCCTCCGCTGCGGCCTGGCACCCCGTTGCCGCGGATGCGCTGGCAATCACGCTTCCAACGCATGCACACTAATACACGAAAACATACGCCGTTGCGCCAACTGTGGCCAAGCCCATGCGGCCAACTACAGGGGCTGCAACGTATACAGAGAGGCGCAGAGGCGCAAAAACCAACAGTCGAAGCCACCCAACGTCATAACACGACCAAGGCCCGCACCAAACCCTGTCAGGAACGGTGTGTCGTTCGCCATGGCTACACGCCCTGGAGGAGCAGTGCAGGCCGCGGAAC
Organism: Schistocerca piceifrons; assembly: GCF_021461385.2. Lineage (NCBI taxonomy): Eukaryota > Metazoa > Arthropoda > Insecta > Orthoptera > Acrididae > Schistocerca > Schistocerca piceifrons. Next base: position 135,344,973 of record NC_060138.1, on the reverse strand, counting down.
CTCTGCGCCCTGCACACACACCTATCACAACCGCTGCGACAGCAACACAACCGTCTCAGCCAACACACGACACTGCACCCACACCGGTACCAACACCAGCCCCCAGAAACAACACGACCCCACCCCCTGTAGCCACTGCCTGCGAACCTACACATGACACACAAGAAAACACACTAACACAGGGAACCCCAGAACCAAAAACCCAGAGAAGGCGTAGGCGAACACGTGGAAACAGGAGCGGGAACACGCGCGCACCACAACAGAATACCCAGCGACAACAAAACAATGACACACAGACACACAGTCAGCAAGCCAGCAACACCAGCACACACACTACTCCTCCCCCCACCACATCTAATACACAGGCACCTCAAAATGTTCCACACAACAACAACACAAGCCCCAGCCCATCCATAACGCCAACACCCGCACCAGCGGCCGGTAACACCACAACTGAGCCACAGGCCGACACACACAACACCAACACAACATCTGGGGGTTTATTGGAAACACTATTCCCCCGTCACACGACCACCCAGATCCTTCACAAGATCTGGGCGGCCGTCACCACACTCTTCACACAGCTCACAACTGCCCAACCCGGGCAGTACTGGGCTGCCATACAAACAGCGTTCACCACACTGTTTACACACATACATGGATAACACACCACACCCCGCCCCCATCGCAAACAACCAGACACTGACACAGATCCTGTTCTGGAATGCAGACGGGATCAATAACAAAAGGGCGGAATTCGCCGCGTTCATGGAGCGTAAGGGTATCCTTATCGCACTGCTGAGCGAAACTAAGCTCAAACCACGCAACCAACTAAACTTCACCGGCTACTGCGTCTATCGTACCGACCGACCGGACGGCTCCGGTCACGGCGGAACAGCCATCATCATACACAAAGACATAGAACACACAAACATAGTGCTCCCTGAACTCTAAAAACTAGAGGCAACCGCCGTCAGGGTCGTGTTCAACGGAGCCTACACTACACTGGTGTCAGTATACAACAGCCCTAAAAACATCAAAACACGCGACATCAGCACAATACTCAACATATCACCGCGCGTAATAGCTGCTGGAGATCTTAACGCAAAACACCCGGACTGGAACTCACGAATACGAAACTCCAACGGCAAGAAACTATACGAACATGCACTAGGACGAAACTACATCACACTAGCGCCGACCGAACCGACGCACATTCCATACCGGAGGGGACACAGGCCAGACGTGTTAGACATGGCCCTCATCAAGGGCATAACAACGGCACTCAACGTTGCCGTTGAAAACGATCTGCCCTCAAATCACCAACCCGTTATACTGTACATTGAAGAAACACTGCAGAACATGGAACAACGCAGGATGTTAGACTACAGGCGCGCGAATTGGACCCAGTTCAAGGAAACGCTTGACAGTCGCATCCCACCAACCCACGCAATTAACGAGACAGCCCAAATTGACGAGGCAGTCGAAACCCTCACCGGCGCCGTCCAGGACGCAATAGCCAACACCATACCAATCCGCACGCCACAACAACACAGTGCTGCCCTGCCCCAGGAAATCCTGGGCCTAATCTCAATGAGGAACCGCCTCAGGAGACACTGGCAGCGTACCAGGCGCCAGCACTTCAAACGGCACATTAACAGGCTCCAGGGTATAATCCGGGAAAAAATACAAACCTGGCCAAATGACAGAATACATACATATACTCCATAATAACTAATGACAAAAATCACCATTGGACAACTTAACGCCCACAACAGTAGACTAGTGATGCAGGAGCTGCGTAAGGAAGTGGAGGAGAGGAGACTGGATCTGATCTGTCTGCAAGAGCCGTACTCCCTAAATGGGAAACTATCATTCACAGCTGCGACATGGCAAGTCATAAGTAGTGGAGAGAACCCAAAAGCGGCAATAATCATAACCAATAGAATTATGAGAGCCATAGTTCTCACACAATTCTCATCCAGCCACTGCAACGTCGTGGAGCTACAATCTCCATCTGGCACCATCATTCTCATTAATATGTATTTTCAATATGCTGACGACATCGAAACACATTTAGCACATCTTACCACAGTCATCACGGCGTTGCGGGGGCGTAAAGTAATTATAACTGCCGATATAAATGCAAAATCCCCCCTATGGTACAGCGGCACCAGGGACTCAAATGGAGAGAAGGCAGAAGAGGCCATTATGGCCTTGCAGCTGGTGGTAGTCAATAAACCTGGAAATCCCCCGACTTATGTGGCGGGAGGGGGCCAGGGCACAAACATCGACGTGACCCTGGCTACACCCAACACGGTGCACCTAATTCAGCAATGGGAAGTGATAGAGAATGCTACCACCAGTGACCATAATCTTATCTCTTTCAGTGTGGGAAACAGGGAGAGTCGCTGGGCCATGGGGTGGGAGTTGCAATACAACTATAAAAGAGCTGACTGGGAGAAACTTGCCAGGGAGTGCGAGATTCCTGCATTGCCAGAAGGTGACGGACTTTTGGACATCGACATTGACAAAAGAGCTGAAGAACTGACTACAGCAATAACTCGAGCGGTGAAGGCCGCCGTACCTACTAGAAGGAAGGCCATGGCGGCCTCTCCATCACCATGGTCAGCCGAATTGGAGGAGATGCGTCGGTCTGTCAGAAGGCTCAGGAGGTACTACCAGCGCAGTGTCGTCTGGCTTGAGAAACAAAGATGGCTGCAACTGTACCGGGAAGCAAAAGAAAATTTCCACAAACACCTACGAGAAGTACGATCCAAAAGTTGGGAACACTTCGTTCTAAACCAACTTGCTCTCGATCCTTGGGGAATTCCCTACAAGCTGGTCCGAGAAAAAATCCGCTCTCCGATGGAGCTTTCAACCGTTAGGCGTGGGGATGGGATGACAGAATCCTGGCAGGAAACTGCCGAGGTTCTTCTCCAGTCCCTGCTGCCTGACGATACAGCGGAGGGAGAGACAAATGAACAACGGCAGCTACGAGAGCACTTCAGAAGCAACATATATGGAAATGATACGGCAGTCTACCCATTCTCTGAAGAGGAGGTAGCTGCCCACATAAAAACCCTGAAGATAGGGAAAGCTCCCGGGCCAGATGGCATTGTGGCGGAGGTGGTGCAATTCCTGGCTCCCCAGATAGTTGCCCCTCTGACTTACCTATACAACGAATGTCTGAGGCAGCAGAAGTTCCCTCAAATTTGGAAAAGGGCAAATGTAGTTATCATCAAAAAAGGAGCCGATAAAGACCCAGCAGACACAAAATCGTACCGGCCAATCTGCCTGCTTGATCTGCTTGGGAAGGTTCTGGAGAGACTGCTAGCTGACAGACTGGCTGCGCACCGAGTGCTGTGCGGGATGAGCAGCAGGCAATTCGGCTTTAGGCCGGGGCGTTCGGCATCTGATGCAATCGCCCTGGCGGCTGAGGTCTGTGGCTCTACCCCGTACAAGTACGTTGTCGGCATCATGGTGGACATAAGTGGCGCCTTCGACAACCTGTGGTGGCCTTCGCTCTTCTCCTGCTTACGGGAGAAGGAGTGTCCAGGACCGCTATATGGGTGTCTGAGGAGCTATTGTGAGGACCGGGAGGTCTGGTTATCATCCCCTAGCACAAGGGTAAGAAAAACAATCACGAAGGGATGTCCCCAGGGCTCCGTGCTAGGTCCCCTGTTCTGGGACATCCATATGGAACCTTTATTGGATACACTACAGCAAACTAATGAAGTGCTAGAGGTGATAGCCTACGCAGATGACCTCCTTCTACTGGTTGGCGGCCGAAGCCGAGAAGACATTGAGCCAAAAATAGAACAAACAATACAAACACTACAACAGTGGTGCCGAGACACAAAGATGACAATTTCACCGACTAAATCAACATACCTTCTTCTAAAGGGACAGCTGGTAAGAAATCCAACTGTTAGGATAGAGGGCTTACCTGTTCTAAGACGACGTGAGACTCGATATCTGGGTATCATCATTGATGAGAAGTGGTCATTTGGTAGACACATTGAAACCGTAACACAAAGAGCATTACAAGTACTCAATAACCTCATCTCCATTGGACACAAACGCTTCCACCTCCCACCACATCTTATCAAACTATATCACAACAGCATACTCACCTCCATAGTGGGTTACGGTTCAGGAGTCTGGGCGCACAGGCTCACGAGGGTGGTGCCTGCCATGACAGTGAGAAGAGTGCAGAGGAATATGGTTATGAGATCAATGGGGGCTTACAGGACAACACCAGGAGGAGCCCTGTTAGTCATAATGGGACTCTGCCCACTAGATATTAAAATTCGGGAGCAGGCCGCCTGGTACTGGGCAAGAAAGGGGAACTTGGACAAGATAGAGGAAATTCTGGGGAGTAGGACTGACAACAAAATTGAGATCAGATTAAAAGGGGAACAGCTATGGCAACTTTCATGGGCAAGTGAAGAAACAGGACGCAGGACCTTCGAGTTACTGCCAGACGTCAGGGAAAGAATAGAGATGACTTATTTTGAACCAACCAGGGGACTCATCCATTTTCTCACTGGGCATGGACCCTATTCGACATATCTATGTCGATTCGGGAAAAAGGCGACACCTACGTGTGATTGTGGCGCTACGGAGGGCACTCCTGACCATGTGGTCTACGAGTGCCCGCTCTTCAATGATGTGGCCTCAGAGTTGCGCGAACAATTACCTCATAATGACACATACAGACTGTTAAGACATGAAGACACCTTCCGGACCATCAACAAACTGGCTAACGCGGTTTCACAAAAGGTCTTAAGGGATTACCTGAATGAACCACACTAATACTTGATTGGGGACTTATTAAATTACTGATCAAGACAGCACCTTATTCCCAATCCGCCCGGGCACGGAAAGGTCGACTCTTTAGTCTAGAATCCGCCGAGTCCCGGGATTAGGGGGAATGGGGAGCAACCCTACCGAACTAGACAACGCACCCAACTATGACATTAGGTTAAGTGTAGTTGTAGAATCTAGTTGTAGATACTTGTTAGGGACCTGCAGCGACCAACTCCATGGCCTGCCCAGTGTCAGGGGCACGCCCATTGGGGTTAGCTCAATGGGCAAGGCCAAATAGTAGGTTTATATTACTAAGCTGACACCTTGTAACGCTGCAGGATTAGCGACTAGTTCATAGTTAATTTAGTTAAGTCATATAGAGTCCTTAGTTAACATACTAACTGCCCATTGTAGTTTCCAAAGTAAAAAATACATTGCTAATTGCTACTAACTAGTCACTAACTTATATTTAGAATAGCTGCAATTGTTATTGTAAAATGTATGAGATCTTTGGCCCACTAATCAATTAAGGTAGTGGGCTACATTGTATTAATACTATGATATAGAAATAAAGTTTTTTTTTTTAAAAAAAAAAAAAAAAAAAAAAAAAAAAAAAAAAAAAAAAAAACATTCAAGACACAACAGTGGGACCAGAAACTCGAAGGGCTAGACACCACGCGGCCTGGCGTGTGGCAGCTAGCCCGACACTTCACCAGGGAGAAACTGTACACCCCCACGTTACAAGGGCCAGACGGACCAGCATATTCTGCGGAAGAAAAAGCGGAACTGATGGCCCTCACGCTCGCAGCGTCATTCACACCGAACCTGGATCCCTCAGACCCAGCATTCACACTTGATACGGACCAGGAGGTCACACGCATCTTGGCCCAACCAGCGCGCAACAACATCCGACAAGCTAGTACAGCAGAAATCAAATGGGCCATCATGCATACCACCGCTAGGAAGGCCCCTGGTCACGATGGCATTCAAAACCGTGTCCTCCAGGAGTTCACGGACAAAGCTGTAGACTACCTAGCACACATTACGAATGCCATACTCAAACACCAACACCCCCGCCTTTTGGAAGACGGCCAAGGTCCTGATGTTCAGGAAGCCGGGGAAAGACCACTCCCTCCCACAAAATTATCGACCCATCAGTCTGCTGAGCGCGCTCAGCAAGATCGTTGAGAAGGTAATATTAAAACGACTCACCAGGCACTGCATCACAAACGACACCCTGAGACCGGAGCAATTCGGTTTCAGGAATCACCACTCAACAACACAACAACTCCTCCGCGTCGTTGAATACATAACACACGGATACAACACAAGCAAGGCAACTGGGGCGGTGTTCCTGGACATCGAAAAGGCTTTCGATCGTCTATGGCACAACGGCCTAATACGCAAACTCAGTGACGCAGGGTTCCCCGACGGGCTCGTACGTCTCATACACTCATATCTCACGGACAGGAGTTTCAACACTGACGTGCAGGGCAAACAATCGACACGACATGGTATACAGGCAGGAGTACCCCAAGGAAGTATCCTAGGGCCCTTACTGTTTAACCTCTACATCAACGACCTCCCAGCTACACATAACACGACGGTAGCAATCTACGCGGATGACACTGCTATCCTTGCGCAAGATTGGAAGCCGTCTAACATTAACTCACGACTACAGACCGCACTCAGAACGGCGGAGCCTTGGCTGGTGAAATGGCGTGTTAGAGTAAACGTCGACAAGTGCGAGGCCGTTCTGTTCACTAGAAGACCGAAGCAACTACGCAAACATCAGCACTGCAACCCAATAACACTACACACACGCCCAATACGTTTCCGCGAGAAGGTCAAATACCTCGGTGTCTGGCTGGACAGGAAACTACTCTGGGGGGACCACATTCAACACGTGACCAACAAAGCTAACGCGAGGCTCAAACAACTCTACCCTATGCTTAACAGGCGTAGCACACTAAACAGGAGGGTGTCTAGATCCATGTACATGACACTTATTAGACCCCTGATGACGTACGCAGCCCCTGTCTGGGGATACGCTGCGCCAACTCGCCTGCGCCGTCTGCAGCTCATACAGAACAAAGTACTCAAAATCATAAGCAACGCTCCGCGCTACACACGCATCGCGGACCTTCACCGGGAATACCGGCTAGATACTATCTTGCAGGTATTCCAAAAACTATCCACACGACTGTACAATAACACGAGACACTCGCGCAACCCGTTTATCCTTTCTCTGGGTAACTACGACCACAACCATAGATGGAAGCATAACAGACCAAAGACATTACTGGCTAGGAACTGAACATCTATGGTCTATAGAACGCTAACACGACGGTACTGGCGAGCCCCTGCAACACAGTTATTACTGGAAACCCAGATGTGCGACTAGCCGAAAAACAGGCAACCGCAAGGAAACCGTACTGTACACAGCACGCAAACCAGCCACACACACCCCCCTACACAGTCCGTGAGCCGATCTATGACCGATCGCCCACTAATCCACAACGACCTTGAACTGTTGCAGGGACGCAGCAACTGCAGCAAGCGCCGCAACAAGCTACAACAACGACAAAGGTAACGATGCACGATACCTCGAACTAACACAACCACACCTTGCATGCACTGTCGCAGATAGCAAGCCGCTACTGCCCTTACTACCCGTCCTACTGTCGCAGAGGTTTTTTTCCCTTGGCGCTGGTGTTGGCACTTTTTTTCCTCTGCTCTTACAACCGCTACCCTTCGATCGCTTTCGACCACTTCTATCTCCTGATGGACCATGTTAATGAGTAGTCTTACCCAGACGCATGGATAACATCACAGCCTGCATCTTGTGACGCCTTGATTCAAAACTAACATGCATACGGAGGTGACAGTAGAACTTTTGTGATGGTCACCACGTTGGTGCGGGCGTGGAGGGGCCCCATCCTTGTGAAAAAAACTGTTCATTCGAGCGCACATACACACACACACACACACACACACACACACACACATATATATATATATATATATATATATATATATATATATATATATATATATTTCGAGAATGTGTTCTGGAGCAGAGGTCGGAATTAACCTGAGTACGTCTAATAGCAACCTAATCACTCATAACGTATGTGATAACAGTTAAATACAAACAGTGAACTGTATAATGCACCAAAAACAGTCAGCCAGTAAATGTTACGCAGTCAAGCAGTTTCATTTACAGTCGACGACTGCTGCTACTTTCACAATAACAATAATAATAAATAGTTCCACAGTGCGGATATTGGCGTACGGGAAGAAGATGCAGATGAAGTCGCAGTGGAGGTGGTTTCCCGTTCCCTTCCTCCGACCTCTTGCGAAATGGCAGTTGTGTATCTGTGTCATGTGGATGACTGTGATAAGTATTTGTACAGTGTACTGTTGGGTTTGTGTCGTTATGGATGAAAGAAACAAGACGGTGAAACCCGGAGCTGTCACACCTACTGGCGAATGACACCAAGGGGGTAGCCGAATGTAACGTGCCTATCCGACAGACGGAAACCCATCAAGGGTGTCGCCTCCACTCAGTTAATGAGAGGCTGCGGAGAGGTTCAGAATTTAATTTTTTGCAGGCCACTGGTGAAAAAACTGCTGATCAGGAAATTTAAGCCACTACCTTTCCTCCCCTTGTCGGCCGAATAAAACTGGAAGTGAAAATTTCATCCAGCACCAGCATTCGAACTGGTGTACCACCGAGTCGTGCACCACTGCACCGATCTCGGCAGGGGATGGGAAAATCCGACCGGTTAAAATCGACGCCGGTATTTTAATTCTAAATAACCGGTATTTTAGGTTTTTGTTTGGTCTCTGATATAATAGGTATTTTTGTTTTTAAGTGATAACCGGATATAAAACAGATGTATCATGTTGCCATAGCAATGGTGCTAATGTTTTTGATGTTAGATGAAACATCTTTTTGGGAAAAGAGTTTGTTAGGGCGTTCTGTGGCTTCTTAAAGACTGATATAATCTCTGATTCTTTTTTTTTTTTTTTTTTTGTGGTGAATGGAGACTACTTCCAGATCAACACAACATAAAACTAGTATTTATGAACAGACTAAAAACTATATATCAGCCATTGCGTTTATTCATTATCGAAATTTTAACTGTTGTCATGTAATCGTTCCTAGTAACCATTATATTTTGTCCACTATCAAAATTGTTTAGTTTCTAAAAGATCATTTTTTCCTTTTGTGAGCAAAAAATTAGTTGTATTCAAATTCCCGTTAAAAAGTAAAGATACATGTTTGACTAAAAACGGTTTGATCAATGGATCAGTTACAGACAGAGAACGCTAAGAATATTAGTGTTTCTCTTAAATAATTAAAGAATTTATGGCATGAGTAATAAATTAAATGCTTAACTGTTCTATCGTCGTTTACAATAAAAACGGTCTGCTGCCTGTGTGTACATAGTATGCCTTTATGTGCTTACAGCCCTTACAAACGGATAAATTAACAACACAAATAGATTTCTTAATCAGACAATTCGTAATATCCAAACAGTGACACAGTTCTCGATTTCAACGTGATTTTCGAGACATATTCTAAGAACACCTTAGAATCAGTAGGAGAATACTGGTGAATTTTTTGTGTTATTCAAAACCTCACCACTTCTGGAGAAAAGCAGCAAACGGTGGACGGCCTAAGTTTTCTTTTATTTACCTATTTTATTTCCTATTTGATTCTATGTACATTGCAACATATAAAGCAGAGGTCTGAGGGAGTCATACAATTTGGAACCTCTGTGTGATGTCTACTATTATTGTTGGAAATGACAGCAATAAAAAACCGAAAATTGGTTATTTCAGAAACTAGCTGTTTTGTGTGGCTTTGATAGACACGTGAAACTGGAGACGAAAATAACCGATATAATCCAAAACCGCTTTGTTTCAGCGATAACCGGCTTTGGCAGGTCTGTTATAATTATGAAACAGTAAATGCGACAAGCTAACGTGAGTACTGCTGTATCCAAGTCAGTCGTGACTGCTTCAAGAGGACAATTACAGCAGCAGTTACAAACAATCATCACGTCTTTGCTACATTGTTTGAAAAGCTGCCAACGCGTGAGAACCAAATATGTTATTTGTACAGATAACTATTCTTCAATGTTCTCACTCTAAAGATCCATTATCTTTATATGTTTCTGGCTTATTATATTCGTCTTTCACTGTATGTTAGAGAAACAGCTATTGTCATGTTTCCTACAAATATGTATTTTGGGGTAATGATTTTTCTTCTGAGTCATCAGTTTTCTGACTGGTTTGATGTGGTCCTCACGACTACATCCCCTGTTGTAAGTCTTTCGTCTCAGAGTAGCATCTGTACCCTACCTCGCAGTTATTTGCTCGAAGTATTGCAATCTCTGTATTTCTCTACAGGTTTTATCCTCTACAGCTCCCTGTAGTACCATGGAAATTATTCCCTGATGTATTAACAGATATCCTGTCACCCTCTTCTTGTCGGTGTTTTCCACATACTCCTTTCCTCGCCGATTCGGTGGAGAACTCCTCATTCCTTACCTTATCACTCCACCTAATTATCAACATTCGTTTGTACCGCCCCATCTCAGATGCTTCGATCCTCTTCTGTTCCGGTTTTTCCACTGTACTCGACGTACTACCATACACGGCTGTGCTCCAAACGTACATTCTCAGGTATTTCTTCCTCAAATTAAGGCCAATGTTTGATACTAATAGACAATTTCCATAATCGAAATGTCGCGTAAGCAAACGTTTTCGCAGTATTGCCTTACGGACAAGGAATTAGCGATTAACTGAATAAAAATGAAAATGAATCTTAAGAATATTACCATTTTAATTCTGATTCTCTTTCTGAAGAAGAGTGTAATAATGAGAGTGATAATGAAAGTGCGGAATCGGCGGAATTTGATACCGCAGATGACGATATGGATGACGCAGCGCTGGGTTCATGTGCGAAGCAGCCAAAAAATAAATAAGTAAAGAGAAGAGATAGAAATGGGGCAAACATTTAGACAGACCATCAAAGTTTCAATTTATTGGGAACACAGTTATTATTCCAAGGGTACTTAGCCAGCTTACAACCGATCCTTGCCTTCTTGATATTGCATCCAAATTCATACAAGACGACTTGTGAAACCACATAGCAGTACAAATAAATAAATATGCAAGTCAGTTTTAGAACGTCAATACAAATTCTAAATCTGAAAATATGTGGTTTGAATGTAATGCAGCTGAAATGAGAGTTTTTTTCCTTTTTTCGTGTAGCCTAATGGCCCAGATTCGAAAAATTTCTCTTAGATTCTATTGGTCCATATGTAAATCTATCCATATTCCATTTTCCCTTCCTTCATGCCTTATAAAAGATTTACTATCCTTTCCAAATTCCTTTCCTTTACTGGTAATGACAAACATGATGTTAATGACAGACTCTTTAAACTGTGACCTATCATTTAGCATCTCCACACAAATTCCAGAGAAATCTGTTATCCACAAGAAACTAATGCAGTAAATGAGAGCCTTATAAAACCCAGATGGACATTGTGCTACATACTGTACATTATAATCCGCACAAGACGGCAAGGTTTTTTGCCTGTCAAGTGCCTTTATCATTCTCTAAGCTATTCTGACTGTCATCTAATACGACTTCAATTTTCATTCCTATTCTTCCATCTATTATTATTGTCAGAAACTTGGATATATGAGCTGTGAAGTTGACTTGCGATAATTGTCGCACCAACTGCAGAATTGTGTGGATATGTTTCTCTGAAAGTTTGATGGTGTATCGCACCGAGAAGCCCTGAGTTAAGTAGCAAGCTTTAGCGAGCATCTGCGTATTCGTTAGCTTGACGTTTACTGTCATAGTTAAATTTCTAATCGTCGGGGTTTATAATGCTGTTCGTATTTATGACATTTGCCAACTAATACCTGTAAGTATTAGAAGAGATATGTTTTAGGTTGGGTAGTACCTCCAAGAACTTGTCGCAAGAGCAAGGCATTTATGATTATTTTCTCCTCAACAGCAGGTCAGGTACTGAAGAGTGGACGTTTGGATGCAAAAACGTTAGTCTGCACTGACAGGTGTAGTCCACTTAGTGGTGCAATTACAGCCATGCAGAAAACGTCGGGTTGTAAAGTATGTTACGTGTTTGTCTGAAGACTTATTGACACAGGGAAAGAAACACAACACACTGGTCTGTGGTCCGCCCCGACAGCTGAATGGACGCGATAGAATGTCAGTCCTAAGGGCCAAGGTTCGATTCTCTGCTGAGTCGGAGATTTTCTCCGCTAAGGGACTGGGTGTGGTGTTTTTCCTAAACATCATTTCATCCCCATATCATTTCACAGAAGTGGCATCAAATCGAAAGACTTGCACCCGGCGAACAGTCTACCCAACGGGAGGCCCTAGTCACACGCCATTTACATTTATATGCCGGCGCAGTAGCTCAGCGTGTCCAGTCAGAGGGTCTTGCTACACTCTGTAATGAAAAACTGAGTGAACGGATTAACGGACAACCTGAACTGGTGTCATCGGATGTCCGCCAGGAACAAATTCAACGACCAGTATAGAATAAAATGAGATTAAAAAAAAGGTCAGCGTGACGGACTGCTGTCATCCCCATCCGGCTCGCAGGTCGCCCAATGTGGCGTCGAATGTAATAAGACCTGCACCAAGGCGGCCGGACCTGCCCCATCAGTGACCTCCCGGCCAGTGACGCCAAACGCTCATTTCCATTACCCACTAGTCTGCGCACATACTAAGGTACCACATACGCAATAATCTGCCCTCATTCCTGTTACACACCACACAATGCATCCCATTTAATGATTCAAGAGGCAGAAGCTAAGATTCCAACTACAAATCTTGTGTGATAAGTAACTGTTATTTTGACTTATTATTGGCAACTGAGATATCTAAACAAGCCTGGATTTTTGATGTTCTTTGGGTGATATTTTTAATGATATTTAACAGCAAGAATTAGAAGATGTACAGACATAATAGTCAATAACATTTCCACACAAACTTTCTGCAAAAGCATTTTCGAAAAAATTGTAGGCAGTCTCTAGAATACTAATTGTATAGTAACAGCACATTGGACAGTCGCATCTCGTACATGTTTACAGTATATAAGAGCATAATTTATTATCTGGTCTGTACGGGAAGAATAGTGATCTAGGCGTTTTGGTAATTTTTTTTTATGTTATGAAAAAAGCTTAACTACATTTCAGATCAAACTGTGCAGTATCTCTGAGTGAGTGACTACTACTATCAAAAGTAAGCTCGTGAATCAAGCGTTTGTTACTTTAAGTGCGCAGTTGTACAAGTATTATAACATACGTGACACTCGTACCAATAAGAGCAACAAATAACCGTAGATCTAAGTCAAAGAAGCCAGCAGCGGAAAAGCGCAAATTCTCCACTGCCAATTGGAGAGAACGTGACGTCACTCTGGGTCGAAGCAGGAACTGAATCTTGTCCAGCACCAGGCTAACTCTGACTGCTCTATCCGCTGCAGAAGTGCACGCCCAGCACAAAGCCAGCGGGCAGCAGGCCTCAACCACAGACAGAGCACCGAATGTGGTGGCCATGGCACGTAATCCAAACGAGAGGTGTGGCCAGTGCTTCACCATCAGCACAGTGCTGTAACTGGTGCAGACGACCTGCAGCAGGCGGTTGAGCATGGAGAGTGACAGCGCCAGTCCAAAGTGGTGTCCACAGAGGCGGGCGACGCGGTGCAGGGCCAGCCTGGCTCGCTGCAGGCGCCGTATTTCACCCTCCGCCACCCACCACTGCCTTCCGGAGGTCGTCGCCTCCTCCAGCTCCGCCTCCTTGTGCAGCGGCGGCCGCACACTCCTCAGCAGCTGCCTCTGGATGGCGCCCATCCGGTCGCTCACAACCAGCACGATGCCAAAGAACTGTATCTGCCAAACTAAGTTATAGAGTGCAAAAAACATGACTATGCTTTCTTTCCACTTCCCTTCAAAACTGACAGCTGCAGCATATAAACAAAAACCAATAAAGAGTCCTAATAATACTGCAACAAAAATAAAACCCACTCTCCGCGTTTTGGTAAAATCCTTGCTGTAGCCATACTGGCAGTGAAAAAGCAATTGGTCTACTGTTTCCAGCAGACTAATTATTTCCCAGAGGTGCTTGTTCCCAGTAGTGAGACACGTGAATAGCATTATAGCTGACTCCATCCACACCAGCAGTAAAACTAATACTGCAGGGATCTTCAAAGTTGGTAAATGTTCCGGAATTGGAGGATTACAAGAGCCGCTATAGCTACAGTATGAGCCCAGTGCCACAATACAAGCAAACCACACTGCAGTTGTTACATACCACCCTCTCAGACGGATGCGTTTAAAATTTCTGTCGTTTTTAATCGCTGAAGTGAAACCACACATGATGATGAGTATGTATAAAGGTTTCACTGCATCCAAGAAGGTAGGTTGAGTCATAATTGCTTTTGAATATTTAGAGAGGTGTGATATGTGCCCACTCAAATGGATACACTCATTTGATTTTATTAATATACATGCACCTCACAATGCATAAACTTGCTGTAAAGTTTCCTCTTGATATGAAAAAAAACATGCAGTAATTGTGACACTATTTCATTATACTTAAAGTTAAGAATTAGTGTAATATATACTCAATATAAAATCCTGATGATGGTGTTTCCACCTGCCCAGTTTCAGCCTAACTGAAGCAGTGCAGCAGTGCTCATTATACCTCAATCGTTATTCTGCTCATTAGTACTGTAACCGACGCATGTCGTATCGATTAAATGTCCCTTAAATTAATTATCTTGGCTTTACGGGTGTCAAACCCACTAATTGACTTTCATTTCATCACTGCAAAAAACACGGACACGTCTTTCTACTGAGCAACTATTAACTGCTGTTGTTGTAGTCTTCACTCCGAAGACAGCTTTGGTGCAGCGTGCCACTCTATCCTGGGCGAGCTTCTTCATCTCCGAATAACTACTGCATCCTTCTGAATCTGCTAACCGTATTGATCTGTTGGTCTCCCTCCACACGCCCGCATAATTGGGCGTGCGGTTCTAGGCGCTGAAGTCTGGAACCGCGATACCGCTACGGTCGCAGGTTCGAATCCTGCCTCGGGCATGGATGTGTGTGATGTCCTTAGGTTAGTTAGGTTTAAGTAGTTCTAAGTTCTAGGGGACTGATAACCTCAGATGTTAAGACCCATAGTCCTCAGAGCCATTTGAACCATTTTTGCACTCCCTCCACAATTGTTACGCTCCACACTTCCCCTAATACTAAACTGGTAGTCATTTAATGCGTCAGAATGTGTCCTATCAACCGACCCCACGACCTATTTTGCTAGTACGGACCATTTCCATTCAACCGCTTCTCCAAGTCCTCTCACATAATTACGAGGGTGAGTTAAATGAAAATCTTAAATATTGGTTAAATATTATTTATTGTGCAAAAGTGGTACACAGCTGTATCGCTTTTCAACATAATCTCCCCCAAGCTCAATGCAAGTCCTCCAGCGCTTACTGAGTGCATAAATTCCTTTAGAAAAAAATTCTTTTGGTAGTCCGCGCAACCACTCATCCACCATGTGGCGTACCTCTTCATCGGAACGGAACTTCTTTCCTCCCATTGCGTCTTTGAGTGGTCCAAACATATGGAAATCACTTGTGGCAAGGTCTGGTGAGTATGATGGATGAGGAAGACACTCAAAATGGAAGTGGACACAGGTTTCGTCCCCAGTAACGAGTCTTGCAAGGAGGCCATCACCTTCTCGTTCAAAGCGCCGAAGAAGATCTTCACAAGCATCGACACGTAGTTCTCTCATTTCAAGAGTCAGTTGCAGTGGCACCCATCTTGCAGACACTTTGTGAAACTGGAGCAAATCACGCACAATGTGGTGTGCTGACCCATGACTAATCTCTAAACATGCTGAAATGTCATTCAGTATCACTCGGCGGTTTTCCTTCGCTATGACTTCAACTGCTCTAATCTTCTATGCAGTCACAACTCGTTGTGCCTGACCTGGACGAAGAGCATCTTCCACTGAAGTCACACCATTTACGAACTTCCTACTCCATTTGTAGACTTGCTGCTGTGACAAACATGCATCACCGTACTAACCATTCATTCGTCGATGAATTTTAATAGGTTTCACACCTTCAATACACGAAAACCGAAAACATAACAGCCATCGATGTGCTGGATCTATACCTTCCTGATGATAGGATACGCAGTAGCGACCACCAGATATTTGTACATATACTGCGAAGACTGTTGTGCAATGCCTGGGTCGGTTCCCCTCGGCAGAAAGACGTCACTGTTTATGACCTCGACCTATTTATTTGCTTTCTCTCTTTCTACATCCATCTCTAGACTTTGGGATTACAATTACAGAAGTATTTTCACATGGTTTGCCAGAATATTATACCATTTACGTGATACTTCTCGATATCAAGCATATAGCAGTATGCTACAGATCGCTCGCACAACATGAGTCTGAAGATATACAGGGTGTTACAAAAAGGTACGGTCAAACTTTCAGGAAACATTCCTCACACACAAAGAAAGAAAATATGTTATGTGGACATGTGCCCGGAAACGCTTACTTTCCATGTTAGAGCTCATTTTATTACTTCTTTTCAAATCACATTAATCATGGAATGGAAACACACAGCAACAGAACGTACCAGCGTGACTTCAAACACTTTGTTACAGAAATAGTTCAAAATGTCCTCCGTTATCGAGGATACATGCATCCACCCTCCGTCGCATGGAATCCCTGATGCGCCGCTGATGCAGCCCTGGAGAATGGCGTATTGTATCACAGCCGCCCACAATACGAGCACGAAGAGTTTCTACATTTGGTACCGGGGTTGCGTAGACAAGAGCTTTCAAATGCCCCCATAAATAAATGTCAAGAGGGTTGAGGTCAGGAGAGCGTGGAGGCCATGGAATTGGTCCGCCTCTACCAATCCATCGGTCACCAAATCTGTTGTTGAGAAGCGTACGAACACTTCGACTGAAATGTGCAGGAGCTCCATCGTGGATGAACCACATGTTGTGTCATACTTGTAAAGGCATCCCGCATGAAATCATGATAACGTGCTCCATTGAGCGTAGGTGGAAGAACATGGGGCCCAATCAAGACATCACCAACAATGCCTGCCCAAACGTTTACAGAAAATCTGTGTTGATGACGTGATTGCACAATTGCGTGCGGATTCTCGTCAGCCCACACATGTTGATTGTGAAAATTTACAATTTGATCACGTTGGAATGAAGCCTCATCCTTGAAGAGAACATTTGCACTGAAATGAGGATTGACACATTGTTGGATGAACCATTCGAAGAAGTATACCCGTGGAGGCCAATCAGCTGCTGATAGTGCCTGCACACGCTGTACATGGTACGGAAACAACTGGTTCTCCTGTAGCACTCTCCATACAGTGACGTGGTCAACGTTACCTTGTACAGCAGCAACGTCTCTGACGCTGACATTAGGGTTATCGTCAACTGCACGAAGAATTGCCTCGTCCATTGCAGGTGTCCTCGTCGTCCTAGGTCTTCCCCAGTCGCGAGTCATAGGCTGGAATGTTCCGTGCTCCCTAGGACGCCGGTCAGTTGCTTCGAACGTCTTCCTGTCGGGACACCTTCGTTCTGGAAATCTGTCTCGATACAAACGTACCGCGCCACGGCTATTGCCCCCCAGCTGATCCATACATCAAATGGGCATCTGTCAACTCCGCATTTGTAAACATTGCACTGACTGCAAAATCACGTTCGTGATGAACACTAACCTGTTGATGCTACGTACTGATGTGCTTGATGCTAGTACTGTAGAGCAATGAGTCGGATGTCAACGCAAGCACCGAAGTCAACATTACCTTCCTTGAATTGGGCCAACCGGCGGTGAATCGAGGGAGTACAGTACGTATTGACGAAACTAAAATGAGCTGTAACATGGAAATTAAGCGTTTCCGGACACATGTCCACATAACATATTTTCTTTCTTTGTGTGTGAGGAATGTTTCCTGAAAGTTTGGCCGTACCTTTTTGTAACTCCCTGTAGAGTGGAAATTATTTCTCTGGAAACGCGAATCATTAGCGCGTTGGAGCGTGTTTTAAACCATTGAGTAACTAGAAATCTACCTCATCTTAGAAGACCCTTACGTGAAAATTCGAAATAAATAGAGGAATCACATATTTCCACTTATGAGTAATGAGGTCGGTGAGCCGGCCGGTGTGGCCGTGCGGTTAAAGGCGCCTCAGTCTGGAACCGCGTGACCGCTACGGTCGCAGATTCGAATCCTGCCTCGGGCATGGATGTGTGTGATGTCCTTAGGTTAGTTAGGTTTAATTAGTACTAATTTCTAGGCGACTGATGACCTCAGAAGTTAAGTCGCATAGTGCTCAGAACCATTTGAACCATTTTTTGAGGTCGGTGATGTGATTCCAAATCATCTCCTTAATATACAAACTCAACTAACGTGTTCCTCATGTCTAGATAACAAGCAAGTGGGTCTTCCACCCGTCTTTCACCTGCAAGATGCGCATACCACAATCGATATTCTCTCAACCAAATAAAGACGGGAAATGTGCTGAATCAGTCAGCCAGACAATTTACATGGGAGGGAATAATGGTTCAGCGCAAACACACGCCCATATCGAATCTCCTCAAATTTCCACTAGATCACGAAGACTGTCGAACACATACTATGTATTAGTTTGCTTTTCGGCTGTCTAGAGGACGACACGGTTAAATCAACTACATTCCTGCGTCTCCACAGGCCTCTACATTCGGACAGCTCCTACTGTTAGCTGGTAACGTGAAACATTCCCCTCCACAGGCTACTGGCGCAGACAGAATCATCCTACGAAACCAGCAACATTTATATTTTATCATTATGCTTACAATTAAATACCTTCCTTATGACTGGACACAGTCATTTCCTTTGCACATGTCGGAACACACACACATTCTTTCTAAGCCTGATACACAAGGCTCACCTATCATGCATCCGCTACTACTACGTACTGGGTGGTCCACTGATCGTGACCGGGCCAAATATCTCACGAAATAAGCATCAAACGAAAAAAACACAAAGAACTAAACTCGTCTAGTTTGAAGGGGGAATCAAGATGGCGCTATGGTTGGCCCACTAGATGGCGCTGCCATAGGTCAAACGGATATCAACTGCGTTTTTTAAATAGGAACCCCCATTTTTTATTATATTTTCATGTAGTACTCATAGAAATATGAATGTTTTAGTTGGACCACTATAGACGCTTTGTGATGGATGGCGCTGTAATAGTCACAAACGTGTAAGTACGTGGTATCACGTAACATTCCGCCAGTGCAGACGGCCATAGCTTCGTGATACAGTACCTGTGTTAAAATGGACCTTTTACCAATTGCGGAAAAGGTCGACATAATGTTGATGTATTGCTATTGTGATCAAAATGCCCAACAGGCGTGTGCTATGTACGCTGCTCGGTATCCTGGACGACATCATCTAAGTGTCCGGACCTTTCGACGGATAGTTACGTTATTTAAGGAAACACGAAGTGTTCAGCCACGTGTCAAACGTCAACCACGACCTGCAACAAATGATGATGCCCATTAGCTGCTGTCGCGGCAAATCCGTACATCAGTAGCAGACAAATTGCGCGAGAATCGGGAATCTCAGAAACGTCGGTGTTGAGACTGCTACATCAACATCGATTGCACCCGTACCATACTTCTATGCACCAGGAATTGCATGGCGACAACTTTGACTGTCGTGTACAGTTCTATCACTGGGAACAAGAGAAAAGATGACAGATTTTTTGCGTGCGTTCTATTTAGCGACGAAGCATCATTCACCAACAGCGGTAACGTAAACCGGCTTAATATGCACTATTGGGCAACGAAAAATCCAAGATGGCTGCGACAGGTGGAACATCAGTGACCTTGGCGGGTTAATGTATGGTGCGGCATTATGGGAGGAAGGATAATTGTCCCCCATTTTATCGATGGCAATCTAAATGATGCAATATATGCTGATTTCCTATGTAATGTTCTACCTATGTTAGTACAAGATGTTTCACTGCATGACAGAATGGCGATGTACTTCCAACATGATGGATGTCTTGCACATAGCTCGCGTGCGGTTGTACCGGTATTGAATAGCGTATTTCATGACAGGTGGATTGGTCGTCGAAGCATTATACCATGGCCCGCACGTTCACCGGATCTGACGTCCCTGAATTTCATTCTGTGGGGAAAGTTGAAGGATGTTTGCTATCTTGATCCACCGAGCGAGGTGGCGCAGTGGTAGCACACTCGACTCGCATTTGGGAGGACGACGGTTCAATCCCGTCTCCAGCCATCCTGATTTAGGTTTTCCGTGATTTCCCTAAATCGTTTCAGGCAAAGTCCGGGATGGTTCCTTTGAAAGGGCACGGCCGATTTCCTTCCCAATCCTTCCCTAACCCGAGCTTGCGCTCCGACTCTAATGACCTCGTTGTCGACGGGACGTTAAACACACTAACCTAACCTAACCTATCTTGATCCGCCTACAACGCCTGACAACATGCGTCAGCACATTGTCAATGCATGTGCGAACATTACGGAAGGCGAACTACTCGCTGTTGGGAGGAATGTCGTTACACGTACTGCCAAATGCGTTGAGGTTGACGCACATCATTTTGAGCATTTATTGCATTAATATGGTATTTACAGGTAATCACGCTGTAACAGCATGCGTTCTCTGAAATGATGTTTACAAAGGTGCATGTATCACAATGGAACAACCGAAATAAAATGTTCAGACGTACCTACGTTCTGTATTTTGATTTAAAAAACCTACCTTTTACTAGCTGTTCATCTAAAATTGTGAGCCGTATGTTTGTGACTATTACGGTGCCATCTGTCACAAAGCGAAAAAAGTGGTCCAACTAAAACATTCATATTTCTTTACGTACTACACGAATATGTAATAAATAATGGGGGTCCCTATATAAAAAAAAACGCTGTTGATATCCGTTTGACCTATGGCAGCGCCATCTAGCGGTCCAACCATAGTGCCAACTTGTTTCCCCCTTCAAGCTAGACAAGTTTCGTTCTTTGTAGTTTTTTCGTTTGACGCTTATTTCGTGAGATATTTGGCCCAGTCACGATCAATGGACAACCCTGTATAATACTCCGCCAATATCTGTTCGTTGACAATTCGAAATAATACTGACCAAAAATCCGCGATGGGTAGATAACATAAAAACGACCTGTTTCTTGTTCTTCTTAATCGTCTGCTATTACAACAGTTTCTAATCTTTTGCTATACACCGAATCTTCATCCCGCCTATTCCCCTGCTGCCCCATGCTCTCCCCTCCTTTTCCATCCTCTCTGACCTTTCCCTCGGCAGGTCCCACCTGGCAGTTTTATTCTTCGTCGTGTGTGCTCCAAGTGGGTTTTAAGTGTGGAGAAATCTTGCGCCCTGAATTGCCCAGTACTCGGCAAGGCCCATTGTTTCATAAGACGCCGAATGTAGCGGTCTACTTCTGGTCAGCTGTAGATTTAATCAGCGAGGGTGTTACAGGGCGGGTTGGTCAAAGACAGTGCGAGAAGTCCTTCAATCTCTAATTCTATCCTAAGACTGCTAGAATGCCCTGTCACTCCCATCCGCATAGAGATAGATCGTAAGTTATGCACTATGCTCGATGTGCTAGAATTATGTAGAGTGATGCCTGGTATACTTTGATTATGTATATTTTTGAGAATTAACAATGGATGGACATAGAGCACAGTGATCTATCTGCATTCGCAAAGACACTAGCAAAGTGCAGAATGGGCAGTTTGGTGAATATACTGAAAGTGGGAAACATGCTGTCGCATCATTGGTTCGTGTTGAAATTACTGTAAAATTGCTAAAATTGTTCACATTAACAACTGTGCTGCTTATTATTACCGTACATTGACGGTGTCTTTTCCGCCCCATCTGTCCACTGGTGTGCTGTTGGTTACCACATAATGATTGACTGACTTCGTTTGTTTGAGATGAAGGAAGAGATTTGGTGGAGGGGCAACACCTTCTGGCGATGGCTAGCACCAATACAGTGATCGCGTACCTGATTGCAATATCAGGAATCAGTCTAAATGGAATGGAGAGGTATCAGCTATTGTGTCACTGTGACAGATGAATCTCAAAGTAGAGGTCGTAGATCACCTTTGAAACGCTCCACAACGCCGCCAAACTCTTCCAGTTTCCTTATGTTGCAACTTTGCTTTATTTAAAATCATCCATTGTGTGTGGTGTGCAATGGTAGCAGCTGTAAAAATATGCCATGTAGTTTTCTACGAGAAGTAGTGGATCAGAAGGTGTTAATGACAGGTTAGAACATGACACAGACCTCGCAATCATGGCGCGAAAACAAAATGTATGGCAGTGTTTAAAGTGTGTTACAGTAGAAATAAAAGCAATGTTTCAAACACTGACACAGAGTCGCAGGGAACATCTCTTTCCACTTAGAGTATAGTTTGTGGAATACAGTCATCCGCTTACAGAACAGGTGATGAAACTTTAAAGTGGTCTGTCCTGTATATTTAATAGGATCGCCACATGTGTTTGGTGCCACCACTCATACGGTATTTGTTTTCTATGTATGGGAGGAGAAAGATGTGGTAAAAATCTTAGAGATTTCTCTGTTGGATGAAGTTAGCGGAGCTTTCGCAGTTCGTAATTTTTCTCTGTAGGATGGAACAGAGTAATGATGATAGCATGGTGGAGGGATAGGGGTGAATGGGCCATAGGGACTCGAAACTGCTTCAGACTGCAGTATCTGTATGTAGTTTGAAGAAGCATCACAATGCAGTAGCAAAATCCTCGTATTTCTCCCACTCACCGTACTACCTTTAATACTACCTCGTGTTGTAGGAGTGGGCTTCGTTTAGCGCTGACCTTACACACTGTGCACAGTTGGTGAAGCCACGATAAAATTTTCCGTTTCCGTCAAATGGTCAAAACACAGTCCTGTCACACTAACTCAGCTTGGCCTGTTTCTACACAGGTTGCAGAAGATGGTGGATATAACTTTCTCCGACTTCTACTCAGTTCTGAGTTAAATTGGAAAGCTGCAGAAATGGTAGCACAGAGTCTGAGGGGCAGCCCCAAGACGCATAGGGACTACCTAAAACTAAGTTGGAATTTTACTGTAGCAGATAGGTTCGAGAAAGGTGACTCGGTTCGAGATATGAAATATGATTCACTAGTGGCTGTAATTATTTAAGGACTTCTCCATTGGATACAACACAGGTATGTGGTTGAACCGAAAGACTTGATTCAAGATTCCAGACAGTGTTTCTACAGGATAGCGTAACACTAGAGATCTTAAAAGCCCTTGTACATTTCTTATAACCTCAATCAGAGCACCATCTACTGTTTGTGATCCTTTCAATCAGCATTCGCCTATAACTTAGTGGATATATCGCAGAACCTCTGACATGACATCAAAACAGAATGCATTAGAAATACTGGAGAAATATCCAGTATCGGGATGAGGGACTTGCAAATACCTGTTTCGCATCACGTTTCTTAGCGATACTACTTTCTAAACTCGGTGATTCTATCACAAGGTTGCATCGTCAGTGACATGTTACCGCACTGTAGGTCTGATAATACACTCCTGGAAATTGAAATAAGAACACCGTGAATTCATTGTCCCAGGAAGGGGAAACTTTATTGACACATTCCTGGGGTCAGATACATCACATGATCACACTGACAGAACCACAGGCACATAGACACAGGCAACAGAGCATGCACAATGTCGGCACTAGTACAGTGTATATCCACCTTTCGCAGCAATGCAGGCTGCTATTCTCCCATGGAGACGATCGTAGAGATGCTGGATGTAGTCCTGTGGAACGGCTTGCCATGCCATTTCCACCTGGCGCCTCAGTTGGACCAGCGTTCGTGCTGGACGTGCAGACCGCGTGAGACGACGCTTCATCCAGTCCCAAACATGCTCAATGGGGGACAGATCCGGAGATCTTGCTGGCCAGGGTAGTTGACTTACACCTTCTAGAGCACGTTGGGTGGCACGGGATACATGCGGACGTGCATTGTCCTGTTGGAACAGCAAGTTCCCTTGCCGTTCTAGGAATGGTAGAACGATGGGTTCGATGACGGTTTGGATGTACCGTGCACTATTCAGTGTCCCCTCGACGATCACCAGTGGTGTACGGCCAGTGTAGGAGATCGCTCCCCACACCATGATGCCGGGTGTTGGCCCTGTGTGCCTCGGTCGTATGCAGTCCTGATTGTGGCGCTCACCTGCACGGCGCCAAACACGCATACGACCATCATTGGCACCAAGGCAGAAGCGACTCTCATCGCTGAAGACGACACGTCTCCATTCGTCCCTCCATTCACGCCTGTCGCGACACCACTGGAGGCTGGCTGCGCGATGTTGGGGCGTGAGCGGAAGACGGCCTAACGGTGTGCGGGACCGTAGCCAGCATCATGGAGACGGTTGCGAATGGTCCTCGCCGATACCCCAGGAGCAACAGTGTCCCTAATTTGCTGGGAAGTGGCGGTGCGGTCCCCTACGGCACTGCGTAGGATCATACGGTCTTGGCGTGCATCCGTGCGTCGCTGCGGTCCGGTCCCAGGTCGACGGGCACGTGCACCTTCCACCGACCACTGGCGACAACATCGATGTACTGTGGAGACCTCACGCCCCACGTGTTGAGCAATTCGGCGGTACGTCCACCCGGCCTCCCGCATGCCCACTATACGCCCTCGCTCAAAGTCCGTCAACTGCACATACGGTTCACGTCCACGCTGTCGCGGCATGCTACCAGTGTTAAAGACTGCGATGGAGCTCCGTATGCCACGGCAAACTGGCTGACACTGACGGCGGCGGTGCACAGATGCTGCGCAGCTAGCGCCATTCGACGGCCAACACCGCGGTTCCTGGTGTGTCCGCTGTGCCGTGCGTGTGATCATTGCTTGTACAGCCCTCTCGCAGTGTCCGGAGCAAGTATGGTGGGTCTGACACACCGGTGTCAATGTGTTCTTTTTTCCATTTCCAGGAGTGTATACAACTTCGGCGATCACCATCTACATTCAGTGTCGTGTAATCTGTCTGGAAAAAGCAATTCATTCGGAGGTAATGCCATTCATCAATTTATAAAACCGGTGTTGCTTCTAACACGGATACTTGTGTGAATCTGTAGAACCAAGACCGCTGGTGGCAGTAACATAGACACCGTAGGAGGTGGTGTCTTCATTGCAGTTGACAAAAATATTGTATCTACTTAGGTCGAAGTAGAGTGTGATTGTGACGTTATCTGGACACGTTTAACAGGACTAGGGGAAATAACGTTAATTGTGGGGTGTTATTACCGGCCACCAGGTTCCACCGCGACAATTCTAGAATCATTCAAAGGTTATGTACATTCTGTATCGCATAAGTATCTGGATCATGCTATATTAGTCGGAGGCGACTGCAACCTACCTAGTACAGACTGGGGTGTCTATGGATTCATTACGGGTGGTACAGACAAATCGTCGTGTCAATTACTTTTGAACACATTATCCGAAAACTGTCTTGAGCAGCTAAATCGAAAGCCAACTCGTAATGGAAGTATTTTAGAGCTGATAGCCACGAGCAGACCAGACCTCATCGACGGTGTCAGTGTTGAGACAGGGATTAGTGATCATTATGTTGTCATTAAGACTATGGTTACGAAAGTTAAAATGTCGGTCAAGAAGACTAGGAGAGTTTTCTTATTAGAAAGAAAAGATAAGCAGTTGTTAGCATCCCACTTAGTAAATGAATCGATTTCATTTACTTCTGGTACGATACACGTGGAAGAATTATAGGCAAATTTTAAACACATTGTAGATCACGCATTGGAGAAGTATGTGCCGAAAAATTGGGTTACGGACGGAGAAGACCCACCGTGGTTTAACAGCGCAATTCGGAGAATGCTAAGGAAGCAATTAGGTTTTACAGAGAGCACTCTACTGCATTGGCTTTTTACTTAACTTGCATTTATGGTGAATCTCTTGCCCAACGTAAAGTCCCGAGCGACTGAAAAAAAAGCGCAGGTTACGCCTGTGTATAAGAAGGGTAGAAGGATGGATCCTCAAAATTACAGACCAATATCCTTAACATCGGTTTGTTGCAGGATACTAGAACATATTCTCAGTTCGAATATAATGAATTTCCTTGAGACAGAGAAGTTGCTGTCCATGCATCAGCAAGACTTTAGAAAGCATCGCTCCTGCGAACCGCAACTCGCCCTTTTTTCACATGATACCTTGCGAACCATGGATGAAGGGTATCAGACGGATGCCATATTCCTTGACTTCCGGAAAGCGTTTGACTTGTTGCCCCACTGCAGACTCCTAACTAAGGTACGAGCATATCGGGTTGGTTCCAAAATATGTGAGTGGCTCGAAGGCTGCTTAAGTAATGGAACCCAGTACGTTGTCCTCGGTGGTGAGTGTTCATCGGTGGTGAGGGTATCATTTGGAGTGCCTCAGGGAAGTGTGGTAGGTCGGCTGTTGTTTTCTATCTACATAAATGATCTTTTGGATAGGGTGGATAGCAATGTGCGACTGTTTGCTTATGATGCTGTGGTGTACAAGAAGGTGTCGTCGTTGAGTGACTGTAGGAGGATACAAGATGACAAGGACAGGATTTGTGATTGGTGTAAAGAATGGCAGCTAACTCTAAATATAGATTAATGTAAGTTAATGCAGATGAATAGGAAAAAGAATCCTGTAATGTTTGAATACTCCATTAGTAGTGTAGCGCTTGAGACAGTCACGTCGATTAAATATTTGGGCGTAACATTGCAGAGCGTTATGAAGTGGGACAAGCATGTAACGGCAGTTGTGGGGAAGGCGGATAGTCGTCTTCGGTTCATTGGTAGGATTTTGGAAAGATGTGGTTTTTCTATAAAGGAGACCGCTTATGAAACACTAATACGACCTATTCTTGCGTACTGCTCGAGCGTTTGGGATCCCTATCAGGTCGGATTGAAGGAGGACATAGAAGCAATTCAGAGGCGGGCTGCTAGATTTGTTACTGGTAGGTTTGATCATCACACGAATGTTACGGAAATGCTTCAGGAACTCGAGTGGGAGTCTCTAGAGGAAAGGAGGCGTTCTTTTCATGAATCGCGACTGAGGAAATTTGAGAACCAGCATTTGAGGCTGACTGCAGTACAATTTTACTGCCGCCAACTTACATTTCGCTGAAAGACCACAAAGATAAGATAAGAGAGATTAGGGCTCGTACAGGGACATATAGGCAACCATTTTTCCCTCGTTCTGTTTGGCAGTGGAACAGGGAGAGAAGATGCTAGTTGTGGTACGAGGTACCCTCCGCCACGCACCGTATGGTGGATTGCGGAGTATGAATGTAGATGTGGATGTAATAAGGGATGACTGGGTTTGCTTCATTGCTGAACATCCGACCTGATGCCACCCACTCCGGTCAGGGGCTCTCCCCACAGCAAAGGCACCTGGCACAATGACTGTCGCCGGGGCTCCTGATGCCCCAGGAAGACAAGAATCTACCCCTTGGTATACATGGGGAGTTTTGCAGCTCAGGCATCAGCTGTTCAATCCCTGTGCAGTCAGCGGGCTACCACCAAATTGGTACATAGCGGCCCCACCACAATGGTCTGGCTACCGTGCTAGCTACCGAGTTCAGAGATATCCGATATTGTCATGGGAGCGAAAGAGCACAGGAGACAATGGAAGAAGATGATGTACTCTGGAAGGTGTCCTCGCCCAAACAGTGGAAATGCAGCTAGAAGTGCAATGCAATGGCAAGAAAAGGTGCACGAGATCGAATCTAAGGGCACTGTGGATAACTGGTGCTCCACGAAAGGTGTCCCTCCCCTAAAGGCCCACACTTCTGTAGAATTTGGGAAGTGGGAGGTCAAATCGTACAATCGAACTTATACAGTTGAAAAGTGGGAGACTCCTTTTAGTACCCATTTACAACAGGCCTCAGGCCTTTTCTAACCACAGGACCTGCAGGGGAACCAATCAATGCAATACCCCACTCGTCCTTGCTTAGGTCTATCGTGAGGGGGTTGGGGATAATTTTCATTTAATATAGATGAACACTCTTTTAATGCTATAGCGTACACCTGAGGCTCATTTGATCTGGTGATGTTTCTATGCATTCGTCAGGAGAAACGTTAGACAGAAATGTCCACAGATGTAAAACTCGAGGTCATGGTCGTACTGAAAACTGTAGAACACACGGCTGTTGCTGAAGTGAAGTGCAGTTCTTCCAGTGGGCTTAAACCCCAACACTAGCCAAAGTAGAGAAAGTTGTTTGTTTTCCCTTAACAAAAGAAATCCAGTGCATCTCAGTTTACGATCTCACATCTTTGCATTCCGAATCGTCTTTGGCACAGTATTACACGTAAATGCACGACATGATCTTAGGAATTCGTGTTTCCTGAGGAATTTAAGCGGGTTAGTACTAGTAAGTGGTCTGTTAGTAGAATAGTCAGGTGACTTTTCTTTAGTAAATAACCCAAGCACTTTCTATGGGGTTCTGTAGGTAGTGATCGCCTCTATCATACTGTTATGCCTTTTGGATTCCTACAGGTGCTCCTGAGCACTTTGTGCCGTCTTCACTGTTCGGGCTGTGACGTCAGCTCCGCTTCCAGGACCCAACTATTAGTAGCCCCGCTAACGCTGGACTTAGGAACAGGATAATTCCAGATGTCTTCTTACTCCTTGCTTCATGACGATTGCTACCATTAGCACTGGCGATTGGATACAATTTTTAAAAACTCTGTAGATTTCCTACTCTCCAATGTGTGATGAACCACATTTATTATCTGCTTGAAATGTATTCAAGTACTCATTTTGAATCTGGTACGCATCGCCTTATCAAGCACAAATGTTGCAATTTATTGTCCCATGTATATGGCCCTTCTTCGACTTATGTCCTTTTTTATTGGCTAAAATTTCATTCTACAGCGTGACAGTCTGCACAACCTTGATTTGCAGCGTATGGTGCATCATCCTCAAATGGTTCAAATGGCTCTGAGCACAATGGGACTTAACATCTGAGGTCATCTGTGCCCTAGAACTTAGAACTACTTGAACCTGACGAAACCAAGGACATCACATACATCCATGCCCGAGGCAGGATTCGACCCTGCGAGCATAGCGGTCGTGCGGTTGCGGAATGAAGCACCCAGAACCGCTCGGCCACAACGGCCGGCGTATCATGCTCCTTGTTCGCCTTGGCAAGTGGATTAATATTATTATCACCAGGAGTCAAGCAATTTTTCAGTTTCGTTGCAGGTCCTCTGTAATTATATCTGGGGAGATGAAGTTTAACTGCCAGCTTATCGAGAATGCCCCCAACACATATACTGAGCGCTTCTTAGCACTCATGGTATGCTATTGCACTGCCTTTGGTGTGCACACCCTGTTATACAGAAAATTACGAGTGTTCTCCGAACTGTTTAGTGATGCTGGGAAACCAAAACATTCCTCCGATACCTTATGATGTGCTCTACAAGTAATACTTCCGGTTCAGAACTTTTCTGTAATTCCTCTCTGTTTAAACAATGCCTGTGATTTCTTCACCGTTGCTGTTCTTCAAGATGTAACAACTTGGATTTTTTTACTATATTTTGCGCACAGTAAATATCTGCGTTGACCAATTAAGAAGGTAAGACTCCTCAAACCCAGTATTGTATTTCGAAATACACATCAAATCACCTACATTGAACTTCTGCTTGCGCTGATGCACCTACTTAATACGATAGTAATCTGTATTCAGAAGTGCACTGTCATGTACATTGATTGGTCTTATCTCAACTTTACGATGTTCAGTTCGATTATATTCCCCAAATATTTATGAGAGAACGTCTAGCCATAACTATCAATTAAAAGGATTAAATTTCATCTGCATACGGAATTTAATATTTCTGTTCAGATGCTCCACAATACTCGTTTTCACATGGCAGAATGACATGCAGTTGTTTATTCCGTATTACACCGCCACCAACTCAGTGGCCGGTTTGCAGGTTACCATGGCACCGATTCGTACCAGGCTGCAGCAATTATTCAGGCACCTGCAACACATCCCTTCCAGTCTTCACCTCTACAGGAGGGGCCGAGGCGAATTTAGAATGAGGTATTAGTACCTCTCATTCTATCATGAACACTCTCTCATATCCACAGAATGGGACTACTATAAATCATCTAAACCACATGTTGTAAAAGGGTTTCATGAAATGTTTTGCTAGCTGGCCTGTGCAGTTCGTGGACCAAGGTGTCCTTTATTATTCAGTAATTCGTCTTTTTCGAAGCTCCAAGATGACTGATATTATTTCGTTTGTGTGAACTGTACTTACCGCTGTGGATGACACTGTCAACAGCCGTATTCAGCCTATCATTTCGTTAGGATCATCATAATGTACGTTCTCCAGAGGTAGTTTGTTCCATTTTATGTGGAATGTCGACGTCATGGTGTTCGCTATGTTCATCACTTACCAGTTACCTAACAATGCTGGTGTATTTCTTAGCGTTTCTGCTTTGTAATAGTCCTTTTAGAGTGTTGTCTCACCTATGTGTGTTAGTCATACGTAGTATTTCAGCATATGATCTCTTTTCTTTTGGCATACACTTTTGGGAGTTTGAAGTTATTTTGGGATATTAACTCCACTAAACAAGGCGGCCAATCAAACTTCCTGCTCCAACCAGATGGCGTCCTTCGTTAACGATGTAGGTAACTTTCCCAGAATGTACGGCTGATCTCCACTGAACCCATAAGTGTTATCTAATTCGCTAGCACTGTGACAGGTGATGACATTGGTAGTAGTACGTCCTTTACCTTTTTCTTCTTCTCTTCTTTTTCTGCTGCTATCTGACGCCACGATTTTGAGTGAGAGCTGTGTAATTCTTTCTGTTGTGGGTCTAAAAGATTCAGAAAGTGACAGTTCATGATCGAACGATCCCACTCTCAGGAGTCTAAATTTGCAATGAATGGCTTTCCGTGCTTCTATGATCTTGCGTTTTGTCGACTTTCTGTCGCATACTCGTCACAGTTCGAGATAATACGCAGTTTATGAACGGTGGGGTGGGGCTAGGTGTGGTCATCTGTTGTTCACCTTCTTAATTGCCATCAGGTTCATGTTGATGGACTCTTCTTTTCCCCCAAAAGAGAGTCCTAAAACTCAATTTTCATAGCTATTTCCTTGAATACACGGTTCAATCGTACATTGACACTTCCGCTGACTGTTTCAGGTTTTAACTCTACGTATGTCTCATGTCGCTGGATTCCATTATTCAACTCTCTGACTTGTGTGACTGCTACCTTGATAATACCATCCTATTCTGTTAACTCTGTGTCGATAGCTTTCTCGCTTCGCTGGATTCTGTCACTCAGCTGAGATTTATCTTTAGTAGCTCCTTCCTCGACGCTGATATTCAGTTCTGTTAATCTTGTGTTGACGGTCTTGATTCTTCTGTCGACATACAAATGTATGTATGACTTGTGTTGCGTCCCATTATGATCAACACACTGCACCCATGAGAATTTCTCCGTAGACTACAATTTACTGAAACGTTTTCAGTTTGTTACATTGTCTTTTAAGCAGAATTTCATACATGCTTCGTGTACATTGACCCTCATTCAGTTTCGTCATTTTATCAATATCCAAGAAGCCGTACTGAGAACTAGTCCAGTAATCCTCACATATGGTGACGAAATCATTGAATTCCTATATGAATCAGGTAAATACGCGATGTGATTGACATGCGTAATCACACTTCCATACTTATCAAGAGGTCCGAAACGAATAATACGGTCTGCTGCCATCCTGAATTAACGTCGTAAATTCCAGCAGGTATTTATCCCATAGGCTAGGGGTGAGGCGGTTCTGTAACATATCCGTATACCGCAACGTTAGTCACAAAGTTAACTTCGCTTATCGTTAATCCGTTACTAAAAAAGTAATACCGTTCAACGTTAAAACTTTACTTTACTGTAGATCTAGCGCAAGTGACTGTTAATCACTCACTCGTAATAGTAAAATTCATGTTGATGGTTTTAGTGAACCGAGCAAGTGGACTAAAAGTTTTACCGTTGTTTCGGACCTCTTGATAAGTATGGAGGTGTGATTACACATGTCAATCACATCGCGATTACGGGCAGCATGGGGTTCACGCCTGAGCCTCAGGACGTGCGCTAGCAGCGCATGTCGGGTGTTTCAAGCGTCAACTTCGCGTCTCAATATCTCGGGATGTAATGGGAATATTGCGAACCAATCAACGTCATTGTGTATGTGCTTTGTCCTGCTATGGACTGCTGAAGAAAAATAATAGGAGGTCCATTTAAAAAAACGTAAGTTTGTGTTAAAAAACACATATGCTTTCGTTTTAGAATGTTTCCAAATATGTACATTCATGGGCCTCAGCCCTAGATTGATACCGTTGAAGGTCGTTTTCCAATAGCTGTTATTGTTCCAGAGATATTTTGGGTGGACAACATAGCTGGGACACCCTGTATAACAACACTATCAAAAGGCATGCAGTAGGTACCTGTAGTAACTAAGCCCAAACACCCACATTAGCAGAAAATTTTTTCCCTATTAGAGCTCTTTAAAGACTGTTATCGTTCGCTATGATTATTAAAGACTTGTCTAATAGGACGTCACTATAACGAAAATGTGGAAACACAATGAAGATTAACTAATAAGATTTATTAAGGGTATTTAAGACAATGGTGCTTCACTCTGCTACATTATAATGTGTGGCTCTTGATGTCCTAAGTCTAATAAATGGAATCTAAATATTATAAAATTTGATTCACAGACTGACTTCAGCTGTGCTGTTTATCGATGACATATGAAAATTTATGCTGGACTAGGACTCCAACACTGATTCACCACTTAACGCGAGTGACTGCCTAAACTGTTCCTGTAGGTCTGAAGGAACATTGTATAACGTGAAATGTCAACACTTACATTCCACAATAACACAATGAGTATTACATGGCTCAACGGGTTAAGACAAAGATTACATCGAATGTCACTCTGTGGTGGGAATTACATACTGTGTGTGTGAACATTAGGAAATGTGGAGGCGTGTGACGTACAGAGGTTTGGGTCAATGCTGGATGCATGCTAAGATATCTAAAGCGGTTAAGGCGACCGCCCGCGATAAATGGGAAATCCAGGTTCGAGACCAAGTCAGACACAAATTTTCACATGTCACCGACAAATAGTAAAGCTGAAATCAATTTAGATTTGCGATTTGCGAATCAAATTTCGTAACGTTTCATGGCAGTTGTTGATCGTTACGCAGTGCCTGTTGATGGCCCGTTGTATGATGTGAATTGTCGACGCAGACATTGTTCAAAAACATTATAAGAAATACAAATGACTTATCTGTATCTCGACAGTCTACGGTACTCTCAGTATAACTCAGAGTAATATTACAGACACTCTATTGTTGTTGTTGTCGTCAGTCCTGAGACCGGTTTGATGCAACTCTCCATGCTACACTATCCTGTGCAAGTTTCTTCATCTCCCAGTACTCACTGCAACCTACATCCTTCTGAATCTGCATAGTGTGTTCATCTCTTGGTCTCCCTCTACGATTTTTACCCTCCACGATGCCCTCCAATGCTAAATTTGTGATCCCTTGATGCCTCAGAACATGTCCTACCAACCAGTCCCTTCTTATTGTCAAGTTGTGCTACAAACTCCTCTTCTCCCCAATTCTATTCAATACCTCCTCATTAGTTATGTGATCTACCCATCTAACCTTCAGCACTCTTCTGTAGCACCACATTTCGAAAGCATCTATTATCTTCTTGTCCAAACTATTTATCATCCATGTTTCACTTCCATACATGGCTACACTCCATACAAATACTTTCAGAAACGACTTCCTGACACAAATCTATACTCGATGTTAACAAATTTCTCTTCTCCAGAAACGCTTTCCTTGCCATTGTCAGGCTACATTTTATATCCTCTCTACTTCGACCATCATCAGTTATTTTGCTCCCCAAATAGCAAAACTCCTTTGCTACATTAAGTGTCTCATTTCCTAATCTAATTCCCCCAGCATCACGCGAGTTAATTTGACTACATTCCATTATCCTCGTTTTGCTTTTGTTGTTGTTCATCTTATACCCTCCTTTCAAGACACTGTCCATTCCGTTCAACAGCTCTTCCAAGTCCTTTGTTGTCTCTGACAGAATTACAATGTCATCAGCGAACCTCAACGTTTTTATTTCTTCTCCATGGACTTTAATACCTACTCCGAATTTTTCTATAGTTTCCTTTACTGCTTGCTCAGTATACAGATTGAATAACATCGGGGACAGGCTACAACCCTGTCTCACTCCTTTTCCACCCGCTGCTTCCCTTTCATGCCCCTCGACTCTTATAACTGCCATCTGGTTTCTGTACAGATTGTAAATAGCCTTTCGCTCCCTGTATTTTACCCCTGCCACCTTCAGAATTTGAAAGAGAGTATTCCAGTCAAAATTGTCAAAAGCTTTCTCTAAAGCTACAAATGCCAGAAATGTAGGTTTGCATTTCCTTAATCTATTTTCTAAGATAAGTCGTAGGGTCTGTATTGCCTCACGTGTTCCAACATTTCTGCAGAATGCAAACTGATCTTCGCCGAGGTCGGCTTCTACCATTTTTTCCATTCGTCTGTAGAGATTCGCTCTATTAATGTTCCCAGTTCTCTGCACAAAGCGACCGCTAAGTTGTGAGGTAGTCTTCAGAGTACAGTACAGAACTGACTGCATGCATTGACCTCTACTGTCTAGTTGCTGGTTAGGAGCCATCTCACCACAGGTGCAGAACTGTCTGGACGTCCAAGGCGCGTTCTGTTTTGGTGCCGTCGCCAGAAGAATTTCCAAGTGCGTCAGTATAAGGCGGAAGCAGTGTAGTCTACAGTTAACAGCGATCCCAAGGCCAGCTGTATACACTGCAAACGGATGTATATGACACACTTTAACGAGTGACGCAGGAGCAGAAAGTGGGCCGGGATTGTGAGTGCTGTTTGGAGGCTGCTGCACGGACCTGAGAGGCACAGGGCGACTGGCTGTGTCCGTGTTGTGGCGGCCTCTCGCGGTATTTGTTGCGTTTCTCTTGCTTGGTGGCCAACATCCCTCACCTGGATGGGGAAGCTGGTGAAGCCGGCTGCCTTCATTGGCGTCCTCCTCCTCCCCTGTCAGGGTGCGTTTGCTGTGTGCATGACTATTGCTCCTCCTTGCATTAACCCCTGGCACCGCTGGAAACCCACGCAAGACAACTGTGAGGAGGCTGCTGGTGAAGCATTCGCCTCTTATACGTCCGTAAGCTCATGTGAGGAGGGAGGTACGACACCCACTTCCATCGGTTCGACACAAGATGGACGCAGCTGAGACCCTCTGCAGGAGGCTCTGGCAGGGTGGCAGCCGGCTGAACCGAACGGCTGGTTGTGTACAGGGCTTCTGATTCTGAAAACGAAAACAGTCTAGGAGATCTACGTAAATGCATGTGAGCACGGTGCAGCCTGATACTACCAAGCTGCTCTACGACTATTCCAGGAAATCACAACTTTCTTCCACACTTGTACGTTGAAATCAGTACCACTACACGCAGTTTTATAAAAATGGTTTTTTTTGTATTAGCAGAAGAGCCAACACCGTTTTACGAGTGGAGGCTGAAAAGCACGTGTTTTAGCTCACGCAGGCTGGAGTGAGGAGGGAAGAACTATACTGACGTGAGGTCTGGAACATGACAAGAAATGAGAAATCAGAAAGCGGAAGTAATTAGTTTGATACTTAACTTTAATCCATTAATTATGAACGTCGCTCTTGACGGTACATGATTCACAATATTATCTATTCAGAATACACCTTGAAGGTAATAATTATAGTAACTGAATATGGCACCTTGCCATGTCGTAGCAAATGACGTAGCTGAAGGCTATGCTAAACTGTCGCCTCTGCAAATGAGAGCGTATGTAGACAGTGAACCATCGCTAGCAAAGTCGACTGTACAACTGGGACGAGTGCTAGGGAGTCTCTCCAGACTAGACCCGCCGTGTGGCGGCGCTCGGTCTGCTATCACTAATAGTGGCGACACGCGGGTCCGACGTATAGTAACGGATCGCGGCCGATTTAAAGGCTACCACCTAGCAAGTGTGGTGTCTGGCAGTGACACAACAGGTTTTGTCTGTTGATAAGATTCAGCTTGCTGGTGCGGGAGTGGCTTTCAAATTGACATAAATGTCGACTGGAATTTTCTGTGAGATTTCTCCGCTGGAAGCTGTGCATTATAAGAGTCACTCTGCGGTGAGAATGAGAATGAAAGATCACTAAAGCATGGTCAGTATTGAACTGTTAAACGAGCTCCGTTATGCACGAGCTCAAAGTCCGTATGAACTTTTAAGGGAGTCGATTGGCCTCCGGATTGAATGGTGCAGTCCTGAAGTGTGAAATGCCTTTGGTTCGACCAATAATTTAAATTTCTGAGAAGAAAATTTTGTGCCGTTGTCAGTGACAACATATTTCGGCACTTCGTCAGTAGGGAGGACCTTGGACCAAGCCTTAATAGTCTTTGTCAAAGATACTGATGACATCTTTACAACACATGGAAGTTTGGGGAAAGCATTGACGTGGACGTACCAGTGGCTTCCAAGAACCGGTTCTGTAATATCAGTATGCAGACGTGATCAGTATTCTACAACCTGTGGCTATCGAAAATATTATGGCGTCAGAGCTGACTGATATTTTTGACATAAAAGGCATATAGCCTGTGGTGTCACCGCCAGACACCACACTTGCTAGGTGGTAGCCTTTAAATCGGCCGCGGTCCGTTAGTATACGTCGGACCAACGTGTCGCCACTATCAGAGATTGCAGACCGAGCGCTGCCGAACGGCAGGTCTAGAGAGACCTCCTAGCACTCGCCCCAGTTGTACAACCGACTTTGCTAGCGATGGTTCACTGACAAAATACGATTTCATTTGCCTAGACGATAGTTAGCATAGCCTTCAGCTACGTCATTTGCTACGACCTAGCAAGGCGCCATTATCAGTTGCTATTGATATTGTAAATAACGTACAGACAAGAGCTACTTTCAACATTAATGGATTAAAGTTAAGTATTCCACCAGCTACATCCTTTTTTTTTTTGTAGCCTAAGTTCCTTGTCCTGTTCCAGACCTCACGCCAGCCTGCGTAAGCTAAAACGTGTGCCTTTCAGCTTCCTCTATAATCCTGGGTTGGCTCTCCTGCCAATCCACAACATTTTGGATGAGGGTGACCGTGGTCACCCCAGCGGAGGAAAGGAGAGACTTTTTGTACGACGTGGTGTTTTGGTGTTGCGTTCTGATAATCAGTCCAGGGTCGTGGTACCACGTTCTGTCTTACAGCTTGGGGTATAGTGAGAACGAGACAACTTGCTCGTCAGCACTGTACTTGGTTCGGAATCGATGCCGCGATTACGAATATGTGCTCTTCTTGCATGGTGTGTGCCAAACAACAATCAGCACCGCCGCGGATATTCTTTGCATGACCAAAAGCCACTTCCCCCTGGCAACGCTTACACATCGATTTTGCTGGTCCATTCTCGAATGCTCGCTGGTTGGTTGTGGTAGATTCATTCAGTAATTTTCCTTCCACGACGTCATCTGCCACCATCCAAGCGTTATCTGCTATCTTCTGCATTGAAGGTCTTCCACAGACTACTGTTTCCGACAATGGCCCACAATTCATGTCCGCAGAATTTCAGTCATTCTGCAAGGCCAATGGTATTCAACATCTGACGTCCGCGCCGTTTCGCCACAGTCAAACGGTGCCGCTGAACGAT
Organism: Schistocerca piceifrons; assembly: GCF_021461385.2. Classification (NCBI taxonomy): domain Eukaryota; kingdom Metazoa; phylum Arthropoda; class Insecta; order Orthoptera; family Acrididae; genus Schistocerca; species Schistocerca piceifrons. Next base: position 135,307,278 of record NC_060138.1, on the reverse strand, counting down.
TGGTCAGGACTTTCAAGTCACAGATGTTAAAGTTAAAAGAGTCGCATTCTCGGGAGGACGCGTTATTGCTCTTTTTGTCCCCGTATCGCTCTCAGCCCCGAGATGGTCGCTCGCTGGCTGAGTTGCTCCACGGTCGTCATCATCGAACCTTGATGTCTTTGCTACATCCGCCGCATCAGGTTCCTGTGCAGCGGCAGACACCTGCTTTTGCCCCAGGCGACGTTGTCTACTACCGTCACTATCGAGGTTCACGGCGTTGGCTCGAAGGGCGCATTCTTCGCTGCCTCGGACGCGCTATGTATCTGGTTTTGGGGGCTCTGGTGAGGTGCGCCGGCATCTCAACCAGCTGCGCCTCTGTCGTCGCATGGGATCTGCCGCTCGCCGTCTGCTTTCAGCGACGGTGCCGTCCGGTCAGCGCCCTGGGGACCCATCTACTGGCTCGCCTCAGCCCCAGGTGTTACCGACGCTGCCTTCCATTTTGCCCCATTGCGACGAGCCGCCGCCACCACCGCCGCCGCCTATTCTCCCGCCGGCGACGCCTGCAGTGGACGCGTCGCTGAAACCGTCGGGCGCCTTCCTGGGTCACGCGCTGCCGATCGCTTCCCGTGACCGGATGTCCTCCGACATGGAAATCTTGCCCGCTCCGGACCATATATCGTCTTCGTCCGTCGGGTGCCCCGGCCCGATGGAGATCGTCCCTTCGGCCCCTCCTTTCTCTCTACGGGCGCATACACCGCATGCTGGCGTGCACCCTGGAGCAGGTTTTCAGGCGTTTCCTAGCTCCCCGCGGACAGAATGGCAGGGTGGGCGTGGCACAGCCTCGCCTGTTGTTAGGCTCCCCACCTTGTCGCATACGTCAACATGGGGTCCTCCCCACGGCGGGCGGAAGCCTTATAACACAACCGTACGCCGATTTGCGGGGGAGGAATGTGGTGTCACAGCCAGGCACCACACTTGCTAGGTGGTAGCCTTTAATTCGGCCGCGGTCCGTTAGTATACGTCGGACCAACGTGTCGCCACTATCAGAGATTGCAGACCGAGCGCTGCCACACGGCAGGTCTAGAGAGGCTTCCTAGCACTCGCCCCAGTTGTACAACCGACTTTGATAGCAATGGTTCACTGAAAAAATACGTTCTCATTTGCCGAGACGATAGTTAGCATAGCCTTCAGCTACGTCATTTGCTACGACCTAGCAAGGCGCCATCATCAGTTGCTATTGATATTGTAGATAATGTACACCCAAGAGCTACGTTCAACGTTAATGGATTAAAGTTAAGTATTCCACTAGCTACATCCTTTTTTTCTAGTCTAAATTCCTTGTCCTGTTCCAGACCTCACGCCAGCCTGCGTGCGCTAAAACGCGTGCCTTTCGGCTTCCTCTATAATCCTGGGTTGGCTCTCCTGCCAATCCACAAAATGGCCAACATGATTTCAATGTTTTTGTCAATATTTTTCCAGTAGCAGTGTGTTTGGTACGAATTATGTCCGAGTGGCATTCATGTAGCATCTATAGCACCTCAAATCTAATCACTGCATTTCACTGTGTCTTCGCTGACTAAGAATACGCCAGAACGACACCTTTGTACAGTGTAGGTGCATACCTCATGTGCCAATAAGGTTTCATCTTCGTCATTCCGTAACAAGTAACGTATAGTCCTATTATTATGTCACGCCTTTGGCTGAACTTAGACAAAACAGGATCATTAGAAACAAGTTTGACAGTTAAATTACTGTTTACTGGCAAATTTTCTGCTGTCTTGAGTACCGATAAGTACTGAAAAAGAAACATCAGCTAATGAGTCAAACTGTTTGTCTTCTGCTGTTGGCCGACACGAAAGTAAATATGTCTTCGCTTGCTGTTTTGTGGGTCGGAAAATAATTTCATAGTCGTAATTCAACAGAAGAAGAGCCTAGCCCCCCAAAGTACGATTCCTGCGCGGACAGCGTGCAGGAATCGTACTCTTGGGTCAAAATAGCTACTAAGTATTTCTGGTCCGTGACGAGGATGAATTTACATCCGTAAAGTAATGATGAAACTTCTTGCCAGAATGTGTAATTGTAAGAGCCTCCTTGTGTGGTCTGATTGTAATGTCTTCGTGCCACTGTCAGAGTCTTAGAAGGGAACGCAGTTGGTCGTTTAAAACTATGATATCGATCCGACAGAATGACGCCTACGCCACAGTCCCAGGCATCCACAGCAGCTGCGTGCGTTTTGGTCCGACCGTATATCGTAACAAGTTTGGCGTCAAGCAAACATTATTTCGATTTGTTAAGTGCAGGTTTCCATCCACCGTTCCAATTCCATTTGGTAACAACTAGTGCATTTGTTCACTTATGGATGTTGCACGAACGAGAATTTTCCCATAATAATATATTTGTACTGATATGCAACCAAACTGCATGATGTCCTTGGGAACGGGAAGGCTTGTAATGGCGCCAATGTGTTACGGTGTCGGCTTGATGCCGTGTCGAGACCGCCTGCGATGTGTGGCACTTTGTGTTGAAAGAAGATGCACTTGTCTCTACCGCATTCCATATTTGCCGCTTGTAGAAATATGAACATAGATTCCAGCTTCCGTAAGAGTTTATGTGAAGTTGTGCTTGAGGCAATTCTGTCGTCAAGGTAGTTCAAAGCATTCGGAGCCTTTCGAATTAACTGCTCTAAATTCCGATGGAGCAAACTTAGTTCGTTGGCTATTGTGAAGGGTTAACTTTTACGATGGTTCGGAGATCAAATGGGCTATTTATCGCCATAAATCTCTGTACGTTTTGGTCCAAATATCTGGAAATATATTTCAAGATCTAGCTTGTCAAATTACGTACCAGCACCTAATTTTGAAATCAGTTATTCAGGCTTGCGAGTACGATATGAACCAATAATATACTGAGAGTTAACCGTCTCAATGAAGTTTCCACAGGTACAAAGTGAGTCATTCCGTTTCTGCACAAATACTGGTTGTTAAGCAGCTCGTAGGAGGGTCGGTGATTTTTTTTGTTTTGTTTGTTTAGTGTGCACTGAAGAGATCATCCCTGATGACTTATTCTTCTAGGATGGGATGTAAGGCTAAAAGGAAAACACTTTATTTATTATACATCCAGTTAGGCTTGGGTACTCAACGGGTCCTCCAGCCTCTTGTCTTTGGTGATGTCTACTTCTTGTCGAGAGTTTGATGTGTCTAGTAGGCTGTTTATGTGCGACTACTCCAAGTTTAAACGCAGCCAAAACCTCTCAGACAAACTGAAGCTAAACGATGTCAAAGTTAGCGTAAGGAGGGCTATGCGTGAAGCGTTCATTGAATTCGAAAGTAAAATTCTATGTACCGACTTGACAGAAAATCCTAGGAAGTTCTGGTCTTACGTTAAATCAGTAAGTGGCTCGAAACAGCATATCCAGACACTACGGGATGATGATGGCATTGAAACAGAGGATGACACGCGTAAAGCTGAAATACTAAACACCTTTTTCCAAAGCTGTTTCACAGAGGAAGACCGCACTGCAGTTCCTTCTCTAAATCCTCGCACAAACGAAAAAATGGCTGACATCGAAATAAGTGTCCAAGGAATAGAAAAGCAACTGGAATCACTCAATAGAGGAAAGCCCACTGGACCTGACGGGATACCAATTCGATTCTACACAGAGTACGCGAAAGAACTTGCCCCCCTTCTAACAGCCGTGTACCGCAAGTCTCTAGAGGAACGGAGGGTTCCAAATGATTGGAAAAGAGCACAGATAGTCCCAGTCTTCAAGAAGGGTCGTCGAGCAGATGCGCAAAACTATAGACCTATATCTCTTACGTCGATCTCTTGTAGAATTTTAGAACATGTTTTTTGCTCGCGTATCATGTCATTTCTGGAAACCCAGAATCTACTATGTAGGAATCAACATGGATTCCGGAAACAGCGATCGTGTGAGACCCAACTCGCCTTATTTGTTCATGAGACCCAGAAAATATTAGATACAGGCTCCCAGGTAGATGCTATTTTTCTTGACTTCCGGAAGGCGTTCGATACAGTTCCGCACTGTCGCCTGATAAACAAAGTAAGAGCCTACGGAATATCAGACCAGCTGTGTGGCTGGATTGAAGAGTTTTTAGCAAACAGAACACAGCATGTTGTTATCAATGGAGAGACGTCTACAGACGTTAAAGTAACCTCTGGCGTGCCACAGGGGAGTGTTATGGGACCATTGCTTTTCACAATATATATAAATGACTTAGTAGATAGTGTCGGAAGTTCCATGCGGCTTTTCGCGGATGATGCTGTAGTATACAGAGAAGTTGCTGCATTAGAAAATTGTAGCGAAATACAGGAAGATCTGCAGCGGATAGGCACTTGGTGCAGGGAGTGGCAACTGACCCTTAACATAGACAAATGTAATATATTGCGAATACATAGAAAGAAGGATCCTTTATTGTATGATTATATGATAGCGGAACAAACACTGGTAGCAGTTACTTCTGTAAAATATCTGGGAGTATGCGTACGGAACGATTTGAAGTGGAATGATCATATAAAACTAATTGTTGGTAAGGCGGGTACCAGGTTGAGATTCATTGGGAGAGTGCTTAGAAAATGTAGTCCATCAACAAAGGAGGTGGCTTACAAAACACTCGTTCGACCTATACTTGAGTGTTGCTCATCAGTGTGGGATCCGTACCAGGTCGGGTTGACGGAGGAGATAGAGAAGATCCAAAGAAGAGCGGCGCGTTTCGTTACTGGGTTATTTGGTAACCGTGATAGCGTTACGGAGATGTTTAATAAACTCAAGTGGCAGACTCTGCAAGAGAGGCACTCTGCATCGCGGTGTAGCTTGCTCGCCAGGTTTCGAGAGGGTGCGTTTCTGGATGAGGTATCGAATATATTGCTTCCCCCTACTTATACTTCCCGAGGAGATCACGAATGTAAAATTAGAGAGATTAGAGCGCGCACGGAGGCTTTCAGACAGTCGTTCTTCCCGCGAACCATACGCGACTGGAACAGGAAAGGGAGGTAATGACAGTGGCACGTAAAGTGCCCTCCGCCACACACCGTTGGGTGGCTTGCGGAGTATCAATGTAGATGTAGATGTACTTCCTCGTGTTATGACAGATCGCCTATGGGGGGGGGGGGGGGGTGAAACGTTATTGACTTCGGTACTCGATATTTGTGCCATCGTGTCGGGTTTACCGTTCCTACCGATTCTAGCTGTCGAACTTGGTTCCTAGGGGATCGATTTTGTCAAAAACTCTTTGAGCCTTGTGATGGACCTTTTCTTATATAGAGGTCTCGTAGAATGCGGTACGGATGTCGACGTTTCATGTCCACCATGGAGCTCCTGTGATCCATCGGTAGCAAATGTTTTGCAGCGCCTGTAGTTTGTTGTAGTTGGAGACGCACGTAGTTCCCCACGAGGTGGAGCCATATAACATTGTGTGTTCTACCGCTGCCTTACACAACTGGAGTTTTGTCTTAGGCTTGAGATCCATACTCTTGAGGAACGGAATCAATGACCTGGCCATCTTCTGGGCTTCCGTCTTCTTGTCGTCAATATGCTGCGTAAAGAGCAATTTTCTTTTTTTTATCAAGGTAGACACAGAGGTACTCCTCTCCCGACCATGGGATAAATTGACTGGCTATTTGGAGTCTGTCGTCGGGTTGATCGTTATCTTATTTTTCAGCGGCCAGCATTCCATTACAGCAAGTTGACGTTGCATCCCAGCGATTGACTGGATCAAATGTCGTCCAGTCGTCAGAAAGGCCATATCGTATTCATAAAAACTCGCCGTAACAAGGGGGACTGTTATATATATATATATATATATATATATATATATATATATATATATATATAAGTTGAAAAGCAGAGGCGAAATGACAAAGCCTTGCGGAATTCCTTCGGAGATCAGTTTCTTGTCGAAGTTTTTATCGTCGACTCGGACATACAGTCTCTTGTCCTGCAGAAAGTTGTCTATGAGTGCAATGTAACAATCCGCAATGGGGATAGTACGATGTTGATTGAAGATAAGGTTGGGCAGCCACACCTTATCGTGCGCTTTTTCGATGTCAAGGAATACACCAATTGTGAAGTGCTGCTTGTTCTACTCCTCTAGTATCCGTTCGGTGATCCGTAGAAATTGAAGTTCGGCAGACAGCTTGTCATTGAAACCGAATTGTTGGGGTCGTATAACATCATGCGCTGTATGCGTGTCATGCAGCCTCTTCAACAGCACCCTCTCGAGCATCTTGCCATGGGTCGGCAAGAGGCTAATTGGCTGGTAACTGCTGGATTCTGCTGGGTCTTTACCTGGCTTTGGGACTTTAACTATTCAAGCTGTCTTCCATGCCGTAGGAAAATATACCTGCAGGGACAACTGTTGAAAATTCGGGTAAGGAGGACAGTTGGCTTCCTGGGCAACTGTTCCAAATCGCTGTTGCTTATGAAGTCGTTGCCTGGCGCTTTATTCCTAGTCTTCCGGATAATTTTATGGATCTCTGCTGGTGTGGCGAGTTGTGGGTGGCTCTGCACAGGCGTAGTATGAGATGCAGTCCATTCTGCTGTAACGTAGCCTTCCTGTTCCTGCAGGTGGACGTCGTTCACGGGGGTCGCTGGTGTAGACATCTGTTCTTGGTAAGTCGTAGCATACAGCTCCGCCTGGGCGAGTTCGTCATAGAGGAGGCCATCTGGTCCTCTGATGGCTCGTTTAGGTGGCCGCTGGTGTCGTATGTTCTTGACTACCTGCCATTCGTTCTTGGTTCGAAGTAAGAATTCATCCATCTTATCTTCCCAGACCTGCTGTCGCCACTCGGCGACTCTCCTATGCATTTCTCGTGTTAAGACGTGTGTTTCTCGTCGATCGATTGGGTTTCTATAGCGAAGTCAACGTCGCCTGCTCCTGTTTCTCTGTGTCTTCAGTTCTTGTAGTAGAGGCTTCAACTTGTAAAAAGCCACTGTAGAGTAGACCGTGTGGATAGTTGCCTTCCATTTGCCTATCTTTATCTTCTCCGTCAAAGTTTGTACGGCGATATCGATGGCTTCCGGTCTTGGAACGTCCTGCGTTGGGCGGATATTGTTGTCAAGATATGTCCGAAATTGACCCCAGTTCAGAGTTAGTGAACTGGGGGGGGGGGGGGGGGGAGGGGGGCGAAAGGGGGGCCGTTGCGTTTTCCACTATGCTGAGAATAGGCCAGTAGTCCGACAAGAGATCGTCGACGGTGCGGAGATGGAGGTTCGTCTCAATGTTTTTGATGAGAACAATGTCTAGGACGTCCGCTTCTTCCCGATCGAAGTAAGGAATCCGTGTGGGCTCTCGTGGACCATGCTCAGTTCTTCTTCCATGGCAATCAAAGTTCATCCACAAGGTTCCGTACGCCGGGAATTCCACGGGACGTGCTTGCTATTAAGGTCACCTCCTAGGAAGATTATGTCAAAATTGGTGAAGATACTCCGTAGGTTGCGTGGCACCAGTTGATTGCCGGGGCTGTTGTACGCCGCTATGAAAGTGATGTTGCCTGCCGCCGATTGAAAGTGCTGTTGCCTCCAGATGTTGGAGGGGTGGTAGTGTTTCATGATGGTGCTGCATTTCTCTTTTAAGCAGAACTGCTCTCCCTGCACCACGTTGGCCTTGTCTGTCCGTTCTATAGAAGTACATGTTACGAATTCTGAGCTCAGTTGTTGGACGAAGGTGCGTCTCCGATCCAAGTGCGATTTCGATTTTGTGACGTATAAATTCAGTGAATTCTGTTTTCTTGTGTTTCAGTCCGTTGGCGTTCCGTATACTAATTTTAGGGTCTCTCCTGGTCCCAGGGCGATCCATCTCAGGTTGTTCCAAAGGCCATCAGGACACTTCCTATTAATGAAAGTATCCCCACTAGTTGATGCTGCACGGCGGTGAGAAGTTTGGCGACATCAGAGAGCGCTAGAGCTATGGATTCCATCAAATGTGCTGGTGAGACGTAGGTTTCCGGTTTCGGTCATCGTGGTGACGCTGAGTGGGCATGGGTGTAGGAATAATGCTAGCGTTGCTGCCGTGGTGGGCGAGCTTCAGGAGGAGGCTGTGGTACCGGCTGCTGTGTCGTCGACGGCTGTTCTTGTGATGTTTGCTGACGGTGTGGCGGCGGGTGCGGAGTTCCGTGTTACAAGAGTCCTCCGTTGAGGGTCTGCGGCGGAGACCGTTGTCTATATTTCCTGAGAAGTTCCTGGTACATCTGGCAGGATGGCACTTTTCACTGTTCGCACATTTCTGTGGAGCCCCTCTGGGATGAGTACATGCTGAAGATCTGTGTTGCCCTTCACATGGAACTTAGCGAGCAAGCTAGCTGCAATAATTAGCTGTGTGTTCGAATCGCCGGTAGTGGCGACATTGAACAGATCGACTTTTGTATATAGAAGGTATTTCGTATCGTGAATCTTGTAGTTATCCTTTTGGGCTGGCAACGTAACACAGTAAGCAGCTTGAGGTCGTAATTCCTTGGTGTTGTCTCGATTTTTAAACTGGTGGACGTTGATGGCCGGGAAACCCTTCTCCATCAGTGAATTTTTAGTCCTTCCTCCGTAACTTCGGCAGGTAGACGTTTTACAACCACTTTGAGGTCCTTGTCCTCTGCGGCCTGATGTGTAAAAAAGTGGATGTCATTCGACACAAAGAAATTGATGGCCCGTCTTTGATCTTCATAGGAGTCAAAGTGATATTTGATCCTGGCCTTAAGACTGCCGACAATATTCGCCCTCAGCGCCTTCTTGGGTTCCATGTAGTTCTTGGTATGGCAACAGGCGGGACTTTGCGTAGTGAGTTCCGGCCAGAGCCATATGTCCCCTCTTTATCTGCTTCCAGATTGACGTCAGTCGTCTGGTCCACACGTTCTGGAGCATCCATAGTATCTTTCGTCACAATAGCCGCATAAAGGTTGCAAGTTTGCAGTTCTTCTGGTCGTTGTCGCTTCCGAGAGTTATTCTGCATAGGAGAAGCGTTGAGTCGTTTTCTTCGGCGAACTAGTGTAAAATCGCCCTCTTCGTCGGTGGGCTGCATTCTCCAAACTTCTTCAGAGGCGACTCCCTCGATTTCGTCGTCATCTTCTGGTGGAGAAAATTGTTCCAGGTCGTCTTCTTGTTCTTCAGGCTGTGAAGTAGGAACTGTACTAGTGCGTTTGTCGTATACTTACTGACTTTGCAGAAGCATGTATGGTATTTCTCGTCTTACTTCCCCTTGTTGACGATCTTCCTGTGTTACCGGATGTCTTTCTTCGTAGGGGATTGACGTATGTGGTCCTCTGCTCTGCATTCGCATAACGCTCGTCGTGGTCCTGTCCACATTATCTTGCCTTTCAGAATGCGTTGACGTAGCATGGCTCGTCTGTTATAAGTGTTGGCCTCACTTGCCCACTGCTTATTAATGACCTGCAAACTCAGCTCATAACATAACAGAGTGATAAGCAAGACGAATTTCTCCGTCCTGTGGGGAGCGCCAGGCCCCACACACCGGCCAGCGGCAGGCCCCGGCGCGACCGAGTCGGCTGGCTCAGACGCGCGCGTTTCTTGGTCCGCACTCGTCGGCATCGCGCGCTCAACTGCTGCAAAAGAAGTGAGGACGGTGACGACTTCCGTTTCTGTCTGGTTGGCACGAGGGGCGAGAGGTGGCGTTGTGATGCTGAAGTGAGTGTCCGTCTTCCGGCTGGGTTGGGCAGTGCTGGACTTGGAACTGCGGTTCTCTCGACACAAACATCAAACGAGCACGCATTACGCGCCATCTTGGGGTACACATAGATGAACAATTGAATTTCCACGAACACATAAGGCTAACAACGGACAAAGCAGAAAAAATACTCCACAAACTGGAGAGGCTAAATTCAAAACAGTACAGACTACCTCTACAAGTCATACGTACATACCACTGTGCGCTCTTCGAATCAGCACTCAGCTTTGCAGTTAGCACGTGGGCACATAGACTGAACGTGTTCACCAACAAAGCATCCGTTAGACGAGGGCAGAGAAGTGTCCTACTTAGGATATTTGGAGCATTCGGTACCACCTCAGCAAATGCACTGTTTGTGGTGCTCGGAATATGCCCCATAGATATCACGATCAAGTACAGAGCTGCTAGGTACTGGTTAAATGTGGGGAGACTAGATAAGGTACACACAATTACCGGTGTGCCCATAGAGACGATACGTCACCTTAAAAGTTGGCGTTTGGATACATGGCAAGGTGAGTGGGATGTAAGTGATAAGGGACGTAGACTGCACGACTTCCTCCCTGAGATAAGGGAGCGGTTGAGAATGAGACATATCGATCCCAGCTGCGGAATGGTACATTTCTTAACCGCGCACGGACCTTCTCCCACGCACTTAAACCGCGTGAGTCTGAGGCAGACACCTACATGCACATGCGGGGAAGAAGGTTCCTTAGAACACACTGCCTATTTGTGCGGGCAATACGCGAACAATAGACAGACACTACACTTAGATTACACAGATACAGACATAGATATATACACAGCAATGAGTCGAAGAACAATGGGCACAATTAAACGCACTGACAAACAGTATTTAAAAAACAACACATGAAGAGTATATGCGGACACGACATCACAGACATGCCTATGTGCAGCGTAACAGAAATCTCCAGAGGTTGGACAACGATATCAACAGTGACATCGAAAATAGTGACAATGAGGAGGAACAGGAGGAGGAAGCTCAGATGTGACAGTAAATAAGCAAATTGCTGGCAATGTAGCGAAGAAAACACCAAATACCGTACATGGATGGGCACCTAAAGTAGTTAATACGTAGGATTAGTAACAAATAGGATAAGCAACATTATTTCTCTACTAATAACCATTTGTGTGTGTGTGACTGGCGGTCAACGGCTCGAAGAAACCATTCCGAGGTATTCACCGTCAGTCTCTCATCTATCCTATCTTCTTTTTATATTCTTCTTAAAAAACAACAAAATTTTATATATATTTCAACCTTAAATTATTGTTATTTTGAAAAGTATCATTCTTTGTAAATGTTGTAGATAAAACAAAAGGAAAGAAAACTGTAAATGGTGAAAAACGAAAATTGTAAGATGTACGATCTGTTTTAAACATCAGGTAACAGGTCTATAATTTGGCAATAAATAAATAAGTAAAAATAAAAATTCTCTGGAGTGCATACCGGGGAACAGGAGAGCGACAGCGGCCGGCATTGCTTTGGTCTACTTCTTGTGGTGCGAGGTGTGTGTACGATTTTAGAGTCAGTACTGTGCTCTGGTCTTGTCTGTCTGCGATACGATATTGCATTGTCTGGGTTAGTCCGATTAGATGCAGTGCTCCTTCGGATGCAAGTCAGAAGGAACGGGCGCTGCAGTGATTGTAGTCTTTATGGAGTACATGAAATTAATTTGGAGTTGAGAATATGGACAACCGGAAATGCATGCATGTCCGAAGGAACACTTCATTGTAATTCGTAATAACACAGTCACTGCAGTGTCGTATTTATCCGCCGGCTCCGGGAAAGCGTCTTTCAAGTAAAATGTCTTCCCTGTACGGGAAAGTACATAATGGGTGTACGAGTACAGGTTTTAGACAAATGTTTGAGATCATATGGAAGTTGGTTCTGGCGGTCAGTTGTGCTCATATAGCCAAATGGTAAGGCGACCGCTCACGATAAGAAGTAAATCCGGGTTGGTGTCCCGATCCGGCACCAATTTTCATTGTCGTCATTCCTTTATACAGCTGATGGTTGTCCATATTCGCAACTGCGAATACATTTCATGTGTTGTCTGTCTGCAGTGCAGTTAACTGCGAGCGTCTTCAGCGCTACGTCTAGCAATGCTGTATCCACAAAGCTATGGCCTGTATTTTACGTTGTCAGTGACGTTAACCTTCTGTACTCCGGGTTTGAATCCCAGTAGGTAGAATAAAGTCTGTTAGAAGTGTTGGCCTCTCTTGCCAACTGCTTATCATTGACCTGCAAACTCAGCTCATAATATACTAGGGTGTTAAGCAGGACTTTATTCCCATAGTTTTGTTCAGTCTACAAAAATTGTTATTGGTTCACGACCGATATGCAGAGGTTATGTAAGATGGATGTGCGTGCCATGATGTGTTAATTAATCGTGGACCTCTGTTTTAGACGCCCGCTTACTACTGTGGTTCAAATGGCTCTGAGCACTATGGGACTTAACATCTATGGTCATCAGTCCAATAGAACTTAGAACTACTTAAACCTAGCTAATCTAAGGACATCACACAACACCCAGTCATCACGAGGCAGAGAAAATCCCTGACCTCGCCGGGAATCGAACCCGGAAACCCGGGCGCGGGAAGCGAGAACGCTACCGCACGACCACGAGCTGCGGACAACTACTGTGTTCCCCGATATTTTTAGTGCAGAGCGTAAGGCCTCTAGCGTGGCACCAACGGCAACCAAAAATGAAAACATCAGCTACAACTCAGTGCCACAGAACCGGCGCTGGAACAAGGAAAGGTGTTGAGTACACTTCTATTATTTTCTGGTAGAAAAGTATTGTAATTTTATTCATATGCTTTACTGATATTGTGATTTTTCGTAAGTTCTGTTTTTACCTGTCATTCTCTTAAGCTACTCTGATTACAGTAATTTTATAAAGTTTCTCCTTTGAAGTACTTAATGGTTAGATACAGTTTGTCCGCTTGGCTCTCAGAGACGAGCTGTGTGTATAAAGATGACAGCCTACTATCATAATTGGAATAAAGAAATTTAGTATTTCGGTTCCTTCAACTTTCTGGAAACTATGGCCGATGTATGTGTTAAATTCTGCTGTGGGTAGAGGTCTATTAAGTGCGTAGCGCTTTCGGCAGGTGCCCGGTAAAATTTTGAAAATTCTTGTTCAGCTGTAACATAAACCTTCATTGATTCGATGGCAGGTCCTGTTAAAGACCTTTGAATGCCTTATAACTTAAAAGTTGCTTCCTGCAACGATTTTTGATGATCTTTATTAGAATATTACTTGACTGAGCTTGCGAGGCTATACCCCTGCTGGTGTTAATTGCTCGTGTGAGCAGAGGCCCGTTGGGTGTGTTTAAGTGTTTGGGGCAGGTGCCCGGTGAAAGTCTGTTGTTTTTTTTTAAAAACTATTGTTCAGCTACTAGATAAAGTTACTGATTAGTGAAAGGGCAAGGCTCGTCAGGGTTTTCTAGTTGCTAAGGCAAATTTTTGAGGACAGAATACCGGTAACTTGTTAAAAAAAGTACGTTGGTCGGATTCTCTTTAGGCTGTAGCCCGTGGAGATTGAATTTTAAAAAATAAAGTGAAACAGTTTTTATTTTCTTTTTATCTGAAAAACCCAGGACAGTGTGGCAGGTACATGGGCCACAGAGGGAGAGGGTGGAGCGATTCCTTGCGCAAGGTTTACATTTACTTTAAAAAAAAAAAAACATTTATTAGAGACAAAATTTGCATAAAACTTGTGCCACTGATGACTGCACAAAAATTTCCCTTTAGATTGGTCCACAATTACTGTAACAGTTATAGCAGCACTACCGTTTGGGATAGGAAAAGTCAGTGTTGGTGCAATATTTCAGAGCGCACAAGTTACAGCCAGGCGATTATTAACAGTAAGTTACGCTACCAGTGGTTCCGAAGTAGAATGGAGGCCAGAGGGCCATAGACCCGCTGAAGAGGGCAAACGCAGTGGTTTACATGGCGCAAGTTACAGGCAGAAGAGGCCCACTGGCCTACCTAGGTATTATGAGTACGTGACTCAGAGCGGCACGCTAGCAAAACAGAGGCACACAGTCGCGTATAGATAGGTGCCGGTTTTATAACATGGCATTCAAGTGTGGCAGGGCATGTCACACCACTAGCTACACGAGGCAGCCGATGGGGCGCCATCGTTCCAGTGCACGGCGGGTCGCTGGTTCGACCCTCGAAGGCCGTCGTGGGGTCCGTAGCCAGGCAGCGACAGGCCACGCCACGGCTCTTTACCGCGAGCAGTCGTCTTGGGCCCCAATGCTGGAGGCATCCCAAGGCGAGGGACACAGATTTGGACGTCGCATTGCAGGCGCTTGTTGTCACCTGCGATCTGAACCACTACGGGGAAGAAGCGTGCTGTGGGCTGCCTGAATCGACTGTCGGCACATCCTGATTTCGCGGCCGCACAAGTCCGTCACACAGATGTGCACTGCACAGATCGCTGAGGCAGCCGTTCCGCGCCAAGCCATTTCGCAGTCAGCGAAATGGTGTACTCAGCATCGTGGGGCCCAGTGACGTAGACCGAAGGGAATGCGGCACTGTAGTTGGAAACAATAAATAACTTGGAAAACTCGGACGAGCCCTAATACGGTGATTTCTGCCTCTTCCCACTGCATTTGGTGTTGCTGTTACGTTCGGTGGCAGAAGTTGCCACTACACAGTATTAAACATTGAAACAACAATTACTTTCTGAAGCAAATATTTAAAGACAATTCTTTAGTTCTGAAACAAAGCTATGAAAGGCTTTAACAACCTCTGAATTATACTCTGAATTATATCAATAATCTTGACCGTTTAATAAATCAACCAGAACTTTATCCTACAACAACTTTCAACAATGTTTACACAAATAGTGAAGAACGGTCTCTCTCTCACACTGGCTACTGATACCAACACAAGTCAGTAACCAATGAACAGTTTCAGTCTTTAGAAAAGAATCTATAGCACTAGATGGTAAAGCACACTAAGCAGTACATAGCCTGAGATGGAACATAGTTCCCATTTTTTATGAATGGGTGGTCGTATCCCAGCCATGGCTTTATCTTTAACAGGTCCATGAGAATCCAGCATTAGTCTATATCAGTCCACAAAAATACGATACAGTATCACCTGAAACAGCTCAGTATTACAAAAAATGGTTCAAATGGCTCTGAGCACTATGGGACTCAACTGCTGAGGTCATTAGTCCCCTAGAACTTAGAACTAGTTAAACCTAACTAACCTAAGGACACCACAAACATCCATGCCCGAGGCAGGATTCGAACCTGCGACCGTAGCGGTCTTGCGGCTCCAGACTGCAGCGCCTTTAACCGCACGGCCACTTCGGCCGGCTCAGTATTACACATTTGCGTAAATAATCTCCATGAACGCGCTAGCACAATTACTGTCCAAACTTTAATCATTATAGACACTGCCGGGGCCTATTACCAGCGTATTAATAACTGTTTGAAATAGTAAACCTGACCTAGTGGCTCATATAGTACCATTCTCATTACACAGAACTGTTTAGCAAGTATGTCCTGAGAAACTATCTAATATGTCAAATAAAGCTGCATAGTTGAATAACACCAGTTTTAATCACCAAGATCAGTAGCAAAAAATGGATACACCATTTAATAGTCTATCGCTAAAAATGACGACAACATTACTGCCGAGTGACAGAACTAGTAGCAAATATTCCGTCCACACAACCGCTGCATTTCACTTCCCGCATCTGTCCTCCAGAAACACGTTATGTGCAGGCCGCCTGTTGCGAGCCGCTGTGACTCCCACACAGACCGTGCGAACAGCTAACCGCTCTGTCCAGCGAAGCCTCCAGTAGAGAAATAGCGGCGCTATTTTGCGAAGCCCGCTTAGCGTTCTCCAGTGTCCATCGACATAACGATTAACTTACCCAGCCGCTAATTTCCCTCTCCTCCGAAAGCTCACTCGTTCTCCCAGCAGAAGCAGAGAGGTTCCGCAAAAATCGGGCGATGAAGCCTCACCAACCTAGTTTGTCCATTGCCATTCTAGATCAAAATGCCTTACACGGCATGACTGTAATAACTGTTATGACAATAAAAGTGAAAAAAAATTTTTTTAATAAAGCTAAGGGACTTTCCACTTCAGGATCATTGTGTCCAAGCAAACATGCTCTGTGGTTAACCCTCTATCAAAAGTAATAAAAACATTAATATAACTGTCGGGAATTTAACGAATCCTCATCCCGTTCGTACGAGCACAGAAAAAGTATTCTTAAAAGGGGCAAACAGTCAAAATTATTAATCATTTTTTTCGGAACCTGTGTCAAAGAAGGCATTTTTAAACAACATGAATAATTATAGGCACTATAAGTCAAAGCTGTCATCGAAATACAGAGAAAAATTAGGGTAGACCACTTGTGCAATAAATTGATGCAAGTTGCGGCAGGATTAGACAGTTTCATCTTATATTTCCGGTTTACAGCTTGAATCAGAAGTCCATCGACAAAGTTTCAGTGGTGGCAAGAAGAAAAAAAAGTTGAGTAAACATGGGCTGTAGAGTGCATGCCTAAAAAATTTGAGCACTTACTCATCTTCGCTTCTGTGAAACACATCTCATCTACTGAACAATTGCTCATAGCTCTTGAGTTTCAGATTTTAGAGGCCTTCTTCTCTGGATAACATTTTTCTGGTTTTAGAACATGCTACATTCTTCCAAAATATGTAAGGCAAAGAGCTTGCAGCAAAAGAGCTGTGTTTCGCCTTGTCGAAGGGGACCAAGTGGCCATTCCACTAAAGCTATTCATTATTAGAGTCCATGTTTACTAGGCACTTATTTCTTCTTTTGGTCCGTACTATCGCTTCTCAAAGTTTGCCAGTGGACTTTCTGTTACTGTTTATACTACGGTAGACATTCTGAAACGTAAAAGGTACAGATCTACTCTGTAAGCTTCATACTTGAAGAAAAACTAGTTTTAGGTCCCCATTTGCTCAAATAGTAGATGTGTTCATGGATGATTACGAATATTACATATTCAACTAAGCTTTTATTCGGCCGCTACGTCATTTTGTCTGCAGGTCCACTCCATAACTTCGGAAGCGTCTGTAGTAAAAAATATTTTTCTGTAGTTACAAGCCTGAAATTAAATTCAGGAACAGTGAAGAGGGAGTATAAGGCGTGATCTGGTAATTACTATTTCCGACGTGTTAGAAAACCTAAGGGTAAAAGCAATGCCTGAAATAACTAGAGGAGTTCTTCGGCTTTGTCGAGAAGTGATGAAGGGTTACTGCTTTGTACAGCTGCTCATCAAACGGCAGTGAAAGCCATAAGAAAAAGGTTTTCCTGGGAAAAACATAACGGCATTCTCCAGTCCAGGTATCACTACAAACTACAGGTGATCTTAAATTGTGTAACTTTTTGCATAAACACACGCGCACACGAACACACACACACACACACACACACACATATATATATATATATATATATAAAAGTCTTAATAACCTCGACTCCGAGAGTTTCGGAACCTGTAAAGAAAACTGGAAGAGAGATCAATATAAACATCATTTCCGCCATTTTTAATTATCTCATGAAAATCACACATTGTATGTTTTACCACCATACAGCGAGACCTTCAGAGGTGGTGGTCCAGATTGCTGTACACACCGGTACCTCTAATACCCAATAGCACGCTCTCTTGCATTTATGCATGCTTGTATACGTCGTGGCATACTATCAACAATTTCATCAAGGCACTGTTGATCCAAATTGTCCCACTCCTCAACGGCGATTCGGCGTAGATCCATTAGAGTGGCTCGTTGGTCACTTCGTCTATAAACAGCCCTTTTTAGTCAATCTCAGACCTGTTCGATAGGGTTCATGTCTGGAGAACAAGCTGGCCACTCTTGTCGAGCGATGTCGTTATCCTGAAGGAATTCATTTACAAGATGTGAACGATGGGGGCGCGAATTGTCGTCCGTGAAGACGAATGCATCGCCAATATCCTGCCGATATGGTTGCAATATCTGTCGGAGGATGGCATTCACTTATCGTATAGCCATCACAGTGGATTCCATGACCACCAGCGGCGTACGTCGGCCCCACATAGTGCCAACCCAAAACCGCAGGGAACCTCCACCTTCTTGCCCTCGCTGGACAATGTGCCTAAGGCGTTAAGCATGACCAGGGTGCCTCCAAACACGTCTCCAACGATTGTCTGGTTGAAGGCATATGCGACACTCATCGGTGAAGAGAACGTGATGCCAATCCTATGCAGTCCTATCGGCATGTTGCTGGGCCCATCTGTACCTCACTGCATGGTGTCGTGGCTGCAAAGATGGAATTAGCCATGGACGTCTGGAGTGAAACTGCGCATAATGCAGCCTATTGTGTACAGTTTGAGTCGTAACACGACCTCCTGTGGCACCACGAAAAGCATTATTCAACAAGGTGGCGTTGCTGTCAGGGTTCCTCCGAGCCATAACCCATAGGTGGAGGTCATTCACTGCAGTAGTAGCCCGTGGCTGGCCTTAGCGAGGCATTTCATCGGCAGTTCCTGTCTCTCTCTGCATTTCCTCCAAGTCCGAACAACATCACTTTGTTTCACTCCGAGACGCCTAGAAACTTCCCTTGTTGAGAGCCCCTCCTGGCACAAAGTATCAATGCGGATGCGATCGAACCGCTGCATTGACCGTCTAGGCATGGTTGAACTACAGGCAACACGAGCCGTGCACGTCCTTCCTTGTGGAATGACCCGAACTCATCGGCTGTCGGACCCCCTCCGTCTAATAGGCTCTGCTCACATTTTCGGGCGGGTTTAGTGACATCTCTGAGTCTGTGATGAATATCCACAGTCAAAGTCTATCGTCAGGAGTTCTGGGAACCGGGGTGATGCAAAACATTTTTTGATGTTTGTGTATATCTAATTAGCTTACCAGAATGTGCTCTGTGCCAGGCAAAGCTGGTACCAAAGCGCATAAGTGCTCTTAGGTTTTAGCATTATTAGTAAGCCTGGTAGGATGCATAAAGTGCGTAAACAACGTCAAATGTGAATCGCTCGGGAAAGTCATGTACACGTGTGAGGCGGTAATCAGTACCTGACAGAGCATAAAAGGAACGTTTCCGTAGGCCTCTGTTTGGACAGCTGATCGAATAGTCCAATATTCAGGTCCACGGAACATTCAGATGTGACAGTGGTCCAACTTTCACGGAGACATGACGACAGTTATAATTGTCGTCAGTCTCGCGTCAACCACGTTCGACCACAACAAAGATGGATCACCATACCGTACACCAGACTCACTGTAACCTCTTTATGTCAGCACCTACCACCCGAGAACATGTAGTGGACTCCTTGCGACTTTCTGAATCATCACTCTGATCATAAACTAATAGTAGCCAAACTGTAGAATTACCATCCCATGCGTTGGCTACCATAAACACTGTAACACAAACGGTAGAATTCGTAGTGGTGCCATGGACAGAACGCAATGGCTGCTGACGAATGGCGTCGCATTGTCAGCGAGAATCTCGTTTCTGCCCAACCTCGTGTGATCACCGACGGCGAGTAGGGCGACCTGAGGAGAGGTCTCACTCTTCCAATCTGGCGTCATGATGTGGGAAGCCATCGGGGAAACCTTGAGGTTATGATTGGAAGTGATTGAAGGAACTCTGACAGCACAGTTTTAAGTCACAAGGATCCTGCGCCTTCTTGATCTACATTCCATCTGACAATAATGTGGTCAGGAGAATGTAGTCTGCATATTGAACGTGTGCGCCTCTTTGAACTGTCTGCGTAATGCTGAGGTACTCCCACGGCCAGCAAGATCCGCAATGTATAGGACCAGCTCAGACATTTCGTCCCAGTGGCGGTGTTTAGTTGCATAGTTGTGGGACAGTTGGACTTGGGGGAGAACACAACAGCCTTGTGACACCCTTCCCAAAATATCCAGTGCTTACATCCAGGTCAGAGAGGGTGCACCATCATACTGATAAGTGGGATCGTAGTTCCAAGTTAGTTGCAAATTTGACTCAATTTGGTAATCACTAAAATAACATGACGTTACAGCTCTGCTGATGAAGTGTCATTTCGTTTCCTCCTCCCCTTGTGGGTGCTTCACTAATATATATTTATATATAATCAGGCAGTCTATATTCCAATCTCAGATACAGGAAGAAGGAATGTGCAACGTGTGGTTTCCCAGTGTTCGCTGCACAGATCCCGCTGCCCTGCATGCAGTACACGCTGTTTTACCTGCAGCTCACCAGACACTGTCCATGACGGTAGTGGATGATGTGCGTGACGCCGCCCTCTCCACATACTACGTTCCCTCTGTCCTTTCGACTTTCTGATGGTCCATTGGGGGTTCTGCCGGCGCTGACAGAGTTCATGCAGTGCAAATTACTGAGACCATTGAACGTACTCGAAAATTCCCAGGAGGGTAGTTGTTCGTAAGCAATGGGTTTACCTTGTAAATGACTACACACTTATTTTGCAGCTAACGTTCATTCCACTCGTTTCACCCTTTACACGTGTGCCACACAGTCCTTCTTATAATGATTATGAATACATGATTGATCTAATCAATAGCGTTCAGCTTAACTGCATGGCATAGGTCGAATTCAAATGACATGTAGTTAACGTTTCCGTTTACCTGGCCGCTTCGTTTGAACCACGGTTGCAAGCGGCCACTATCAGAGTGGTGTACTGTCTGCTGGGCCAGAGCCGCATTCCAGTTTCATACAGTGCAGTTTAGACGCTGTAAACGATATCTGTTTTTAACGTACCGTAGCAGTGTAAGGAAGGTCAAGACGAACAGTTTAATGTAGAACACTTGTGGTCTATCAAGCTGAGAAACAACCTCAAAACACCTGAACTGCTGTGTATGCTGGCCGAACGACATTTTGAATGTCCTTTTACTCCTTTACGAGTCTGTGTTGACCTTTTGAATCTCATTTCTTCTCGCTAAAATGGACATTGTGTATTAAAGAATCCTGCTTCTTGAGCCTGCCCATTGCACAACTGACGTTTTCTTAAATTTTCTCTGGAAGTTTTTCGATTTTTAACAATGTAAATTGGAAAATAAAATGGTTTTGTTTCTCTAGCCTTCTTGCTGTGAGAGTACTGTGCTTATGAGGGTTAAGTTTTGATCGAATTCTAAACGTAATTTGCTTTTCATAATTTTCACAAAAGTATTTTTTCTTTCATTCCTCTCAAACGGAATATCAAATTACTGATGTTGACGAAACTTAAAAAATTCAGTAATCTGACCAACTAAGCCGACGGCGTAAGCAGGTGAGTGGGTACTGCAAATACGGCGCGGCGCGAATGCGCTCCAGCTTAAGGGGAGCCGGAACGATCCATGTCCTCCACGTTAATTTTAGCAATTTGAAGGAACATTTTTTATAAAACCATTAAAAATATTACTGTGAACTTTGGACTACATGTTCAGTGAATATTTCTCTGCAAAGTTATTACACCATGTTAAGAAATATTTTTTGGTTTTTGTTTTGTAATTTTTTAAATGGATGCCTTATTTTTCTATAAAAATTTGCACTTTTTCTTCTATAATTCTTGAATTATACAATATTTTTTTACAATATGTTATAAAAATGAAGGCAAAGAAATAAACAATATTGTGTATACATTTCATTTATATGCTTTTAGTAGTTTTTTGAGAAAATGTTCCTCAAAGATGAAAATTTTAAACTTACGGGAAATGGCTTTCAAAGTTTTTTAATACATTCCAGCCCCATATGATGTATTAATAGCATCCTCTTCTTTTTCCAGTATTAGTTTCCTTTTCACTGGTCTTTTCTTCCCTTTTGCTGCATCTTGTAGGCTTTCGTCTTTTCTTCTTGCACCTCTTAGTCTTTCTTCATCAATTAGGCCCATTGTGGAAATGGTGTTGTGTCCTGGTTGGAAACCTAAACGTTTCAACACATCACATTTGATAATGTCCACTTCATTGTATGTTGCCACAACATTATACACTCGAAAATGCAATGCTTTAATCTTAACCAACACTCTTTTGGGAATCCTAATCCAAATTATGTTATTTACACTTACATTTGGATTATGTGTTTTCCAATGTAAACACTTTTCCAATGAACTTGGCCGTGATAATTCTCTGAATACGGGCTTAATTACATGAATTACAGCATTTGGGAAACTATTTTTATAGGCATATTCTTTTCCCTACTGGTACTTACACCGCATGTCACCACTTGCAGTAGCAAAAAATATTGCCCATACTGATCTCCTCATATGCACAATGTTTCTTGTATTTTGCCTAATTGCACACCCGTAATACCTCTGCAATCTATCAATTGCTTCATCTGTCAATCTTCCTCTTCCTCCAAGGATCTTACCATCTCTAAGTTTCTGGGATTCTAATGTCTGCTTTAGTTTGTGCAAGTGAGCCCCCATGCACTTCTGCACATGTCCAATGCACTCCCGTTTTTTAATGTGAATTTCATTGGCATGAGGTTTGAGTTCCTCTACAACTTTATATTCCTTAGGCTCACCATCTCCTACAATGTTAGTGTATCTTACATTATACCACTCCTGTGATCTGGAAAAAATTGCTTTTACTCTCTCTACTTCCATTGCTCCATCCATGCCATGAAAATTTGCTTGACAACTTCACTATGTTCGTCCTTGGTATTGCCCTTACATCTACAATGTTTTGAGAGAATAGCTACATCAATTACTTTGCAACTATCTCCACTGGTGACTGTCTAAGCTCCATTTAGAGCTTTATAACCTCTACGTTGCAATATCCATATCAAGCAACAGTTAAATCTCTACAGTTTCCATTACCTGTCACTGCTTGCTCTACTGCTCTCTTCACTGTTGCTTGAGCAATATCTTCAGCAGAAGATCCCAACAATTCATTATAAAATCCAAACTTGGTTGGTTGTTTTGGCAAGTTCATAATTCCACATAACATTGTCCCTGCAGCACTGACCTTGCCAATGCAACGCAAGCCATACACTAGCCTAACATTTATATCATACACCTTCTTTCCACTATTACCACTACGAGGTATACTGTTAGAATTAGAAAACGAAACTTCTGCAGCACATTTGTTACACTTCAATAACATTTTACATGCCAAAGCAATGTGTGAAGTTATTTTCAATTACGTCTTCTTTCTTTGCAAACATGGCATAATACGTTATGTTTCAAAATATTAGAGAGCAAGGAAATTTTAATTATTTCATTCACATCATTACTGTCATTTTCATAGTTTTCAAATTTATCTTTCCTGTCACAAAGTTTCTTGCTGGAAGAAGTTCTATCACATTCATGTGGAGTAGTCGGTGAAGCAGTCTGAGAATCATCTCCCTTCGAAACATCAAAAGATTTCTTCTTCCACTCATTGTGCCTTTTCTTAAACACTAGATTGCTGAAAGTGGGCATATTGGGGTCAACAGGAACCTTCGATCTTACTCGTCGGCTTTGACCCGTGACGTAAGCGTGTTGTGGTGTGTGACGTCATTACGGCGCGGAGTTTGTTTTGCGATTGTGGCGTGTTTGTAGATGTCTTGTTTTTGTTTGTGGTGCTCTCTGGTGGTGTGTTCATGGTTTTCGTTTGTTTTAATTTAATGCTCATTGCTGTACGTCGGGTGAGTTTGTTATTGAGTGTATTTGGTTGTGGTTTTTTGTTCAGGAATGGATATGAAAGACACCGTTAGAAGTTATCAAGTTCTTACAACTATTCGGTTTAATCGCCGAAGTTGTTGATCGGACGCTTCTGTATTTCCCGCGTGCGTGCGTGTGTGCATTTGTGTGTGATTGTGGTGGCCAATCTAGTTTGTGGGGCTGGAACTTTTTTGAGGTAAGTTCCTTTTTTTTTGTTTTTGATGTATGTTTTGTGTCAACAGAAACATCCGATCTCACGCGTCGGCTTTGACCCGTGACGTTAGGGACCTACACATTGATATGTAGCGTAGCCCTGAATACGAGGTTAGGTTGGGAGGTTTTTTTTTGGCGGGGGGGCTCAGGGGGGGGCGCAGCCCCCCCCCCCTGCCTGGTCTCGAGTACCACTTGTTTATTATTATCTTTGTTCGATTGTAATTTATGTGATTGGGAGCTGTTGTGGATGTATGTAGGTGTAAGGGAAGTGTTCGTTTTTTTTGTTGTATTGGAGGATGTGATCGGTAGGTTCTGTTGAGCTATATAGGTCAAGGTAAGTGTCCGATTCTGGATAGGAATGTGTTTTTTGGTATTTGGTCAGCTTTGTGATGTTGATTTATTTCGTTGTTTTGCGTGGTTTGTATGGCGGTCGGTGGCTACATTTGTGTATATTTAGTTTGTCCCCACCCAAAAACCCCCAATTTCCCACGCTTGTCCCGTTAGAGTCATTAGGCTTTTTGTGAAACTTGTGTATTTCAGTGTTCATAATACGTATGCGATGTTTTTATATCCGCCATATTGGATAATACGTATGGGATGTTTTTATATCCGCCATATTGGAATTGTCGTTTATAGTCGTTTCCGCTACATTTGTGACGTCATGGGTCAAAGCCGACGGGTAGGATCGGACGCTTCTGTATTTCCGCATATTGATATCCACAAAACAAGTACGTAAAACAGGTACGAGCAAAATTCGTCAAATATGCAAAATTGAACAGCTATACAACACAAAGCCGACTCCACAAGTCAACACACACGGTATAGCGTTAATGTTTACCGATATGAACAGTCACTTGTCACAGAGATAAAAGCCATATAACGTTGGAAAATAAAACACTGTCTAATTCCGCAGCCAGCGAGCGGCGCCGTCAAAGGTGACACATCAAGTAGCTACAGCCGTTTACGCGGCGCATGAACTTTGCAGCGATAAAAAACACACTTACAATTCACTTAGAAGGTTGAAACTTGATTTTTTATTTAGAAAACTCCAGTAACGAAATAATGTTAATTTTGTCATTTTCATCGTTCCGGCTCCCTTTAACACCTAGTGTATGAAGACGAGAAAACTCCACAGTTTCACACGCTGTAGATTAGGTGGTCTCCGAGAGCCAGTTTGATGTGATTTGCCAGCTTGGTGGACAATTGTTCCGTATGAAGTTTGTCGTCTCGACTTTCTCTACACTACAATGATACATCTTAACAGTTACCGTTTGCACACTGTATGTCTGAACCACCTCTCTGCTGAAACTATACTATGCCTACATTCAACCCCCTACGCAGTTCGTGGGATGGTAAGATTGTAGTACTGTCGTTCGTAGTGGTCATCTGGATCCTCAGCTGACTGATTGGAGAAGCTTTTGAACTGTCAGTGGCGAAGGCCGCCCCTCTTTACCTCCAGAATGGCAGTGCGCAATTGTGCTGCTCTCTCTTCTGCGTACCTTCGAGTCATAATCTGTGGCTAGCAGTCTTAAACGGGGATTATTCACCATGGACAATCTGTGCGAGGCATATCTCCAACGTATTGTGTTTAGTGGCAGTGGTTAAATGTTAAAATGGTATTGGCGTGGTGAACGCAATCTCGACTGGTAATTTACTGTCTTTCTTGCCCTAAAGGAAAAATGCGTTCTCACAGCATGCGATAGAAGTCGTCGTCACCAAAGAATGTTCATACACTGTAAGAGTTTTTCTGTTTTTAGAGGTCGCTTATTATTAATTTTCGTGCGTGCATTTATTGTAATGTGAACTTTCTTGCAATTGAACAGCGCAAATGATATTCTGACGTAAACGTTGTCTGATGAAAGGATTCATTATATTCATCTAAATTTGTGTAAGTGCATCCCAATTAACTTTTAGAAGAAATAATTAAGAAACCTCAAACTGTATACTAAAGAAGTTATCATATGAATACTATGCAGTGCAGAGAATAGTTCTTCAATGCATGACATCACAGTACACACCTTTCAATTGTAACACGTGAAACTAACAGAGTAAGAATCCTGCATAAAGTTACAAACTGACCTTTGCAAGAATAAATGCCCGTTAAAATGCCCTTCAAGCCGGCCGGGGTGGCCGAGCGGTTCTAGGCGCTACAGTTTAGAACCGCGCGACCTCTACGGTCGCAGGTTCGAATCCTGAATCAGGCATTGATGTGTGTGATGTCCTTAGGTTGGTTAGGTTTAAGTAGTTCTAAGTTCTAGAGGACTGATGACCCTAGAAGTTAAGTCCCATAGCACTCAGAGCCATTCGACCCATTTTGCCCTTCAAATTTAAGTGCCCAAACAATTCGGAATCCCGCATGACACACACGCGAACATGTAACAAGGCACTGTAAGTTCGTCAAAAGATATGAGATCTGAGACTGATAATTTGTGATGGAATGCTTCAGAGCAAGTTATCTTACTCTGTCTAAACAGTGTTGTTAAACTAGCCGCAACAAACATTTGTGACTTACCTTGTGACACAGGGAACTCAGCAATGCTTGAGAGAAGAGACTAAGATTAAAAAAAAAAACTTTATTATGACACTGGCTTTTATCGATACAGCAACCTTTACGAAATTGTATTCTTACAAAAAAATATAACTGTGCTCTGATGTAACTCGTTAATGAAATGGTAAAGCAGCTGTGAGTCAATGACTGAGTCCAAGTCATGAAACAAATAATTTCTTTTAATTTCGTCTCTATAATTAAACTGACGTAAATCAATTGAGGAAAATCACACCGGATATTTGCCCTTCTCAATGCAGCAATGCACCGGCAACATTGTCTGTCTTCTCACATCTAAAATCGATATTTACAAAACATTACTCCCAAAAACCAACATCCTCTGCATTTGCTTCTGTGTATTCTACAAGCTCAGCCAAGTGACAGACACCAGACGGTGTCACTTAATACACGCGAGTGCTACAGTGGCAACGACAAACTGATGACAACCAAAGATCACGCTACTTGTACCCAGAACCTTTGTGAAGTAAAATGTCGACTATTAAAGACATTTGCCTGTAAAGCATCCCGAGTTCAAGTGTGAAATATGACTTATCGAATAAAAAGAGAACTCTCATCACTATCATCGACTGCCAAAACTATGTTGGGGAACTTAAATCACTTTACAAGTGTATTGTGGATACAAGCCTCGACGCCCCTTTCGCGACAAAGCCAGCGCGCTCTTCTCCATAGAACTGAAGTATCAGGATTACTCTTAAGTTCATTACACGGGAGGGATTGTGTTGTAGTTTCCTGGCAACTAAATACGATGAGAAAGAGCTTCCCGACTAATGAAATAAAAGAATTATGAGAATCTTTGTAAGTCATGATGGTAATCAAGAACATTAAATCATTTTTAGCTCTTTGTATTATACAATAAATAATCTTCATAAAGGCAAAACAAAGTCACTGCGGCTCTTTCGTATTATGTTCTGTGAGCTACTGACATTTACTGGTGTTATCCTTGGTCTCAGACTAAATAAGAACACTTGTTCCTCTGTATGTACACCTGTGAAAGACCTACAATGGTCTGTTTCTGTTATATAATGATGGTGGTGATATCAGTTTACAAACGTCAAAGCTTGTTTTTGGCTTATGTACACTTCTTATTCCACTACGTACTGCTGTACACTAGTCGCCTTCTAATCACATTCACACGTTTGAAAGATTTCACCTAATCATCTACTTAACCTAATCAATAAGTGACCTTAAGCAGTTGCTGGTTTCTTTAGTTTCTGTGAACATACAATGTTGAACAAAAAGACAGACAGACAATATGACAATATTTGTTGGTGTTTATATATATCTGTTACGATGCTGTATTATTTATATAGTAAGCCGCTACTAAAACTGATACTTCAAATCCCTGGCTGGGGTTCCTGTAAATCATAACAAATTAATATAAAAGCGTTACACTCTGCTATTACTTACAATTCCTTGATGTTACACCTCCGGTTTCCTGTATCAATGTTTCCTCTAAAAAATTTTTGTTCAGCTTGTTGTTTTCCCTCAGTTATATTTGTAACTGGAATAGTTATCCTACACATCTTTAACAGTTCTGCATATGTATGATTTCCCTAATCATACTAATAAATCATTATTTGCAGCAATTTCAACAACAAAAGTTATTTCTAGATGTATTTTCATTAATTCATTGTGCCCTTGCGGTCATTTTCTAACTACACTCTACATACTTGATTACTCATTTGAATTTGTCAAAATTAAAAATTAATCAAACAACAACATTAAATTTTCTCTTAATATCACCAGTTTGTGCAGTTAATTGTATGTGGTATTTTGAATACCGCCTCGTCTTGCAGATACAATGCTACAAGCAGTGTTCACTGAGAGAAAGATAAACGGTATCATTTCAAGAGCGCTGACTTGTACATCCTATATTACTTAAGTCTGCATGAGATGTACAATGAATTAAGTGTGCCTAAAAGCTATTCATCATAGCAATCATAATTTTATGATTTACAAATTAATGATGACTTGCATATCATTCATAATTTTATCATTTTCAGTGCATTTAATTATTCTGTTGTGTAAGCGGTATTAATTGTTTGAATAATTTTACCATAGGTAGAAGTTAGGTGATGTGAGTACATAGAAATGTGTCCATTTGAGAGTACTTAAATACGAAACAGTTATGCTTTCTTTCGCAATGTGACGTACGTAGGACAGTGACAGAGAAGAAGGAATCTAGAAATATTAATTTCAACACAGTTACAAAATTAACTTGTTTTAATTAACACAGCACAAGATGATGTTATAAGACAGTGCAAACGTTCAAATATACCTTGGAAAATTAATTCAGGTACATGAGTACCCTTGTCAATTGCTATTTTTCGTCATCCAACAGTTCATCTACACTCCAACTGCCTGGCTTGAATGAATCTTACCCCAACGACCTGGCCGTGTTCACAGAAGATCAGGTATCGTGCAAGTCGGACCCAAAGGTGTCTACTACGTTGCAGGCTACATCAGTCAAACAACAAGGCCATATATGAATCACTCACACACACACACACACACACACACTCACACACACACACACACACACACACACACACACACACACACACACACTCACACACTCACACACCACACACACACAGTGTTGAGATAGTCTGTCGACTTACAGATCTATCAGGACATCATCAAACCCTGACCAAGTGTCCATCACGTTCAAACTCATCCCTTCAGTTGGGGATGTTGGCGTGTGGTCGTGCTCTACCGCTGGTGTAGCCTGCAACAGTGTGGATACTATTGGATCCCACTCACTAGCTTCCTGGTCTACAGTCATAATATTCCATTCATACGAATCCTGATCTTTAGTTAACATGGCCAGTTCATCGAGGTATTCATCATTTTTGGCAACAAGTGGACTGCATTGTGCTTGACTAGTGGGTAGGGAGGTGCCTACGACAGTTGCTGGTTTGCTGGAGTTGGGATATGCCTGAGCCTTCCCGCAGCCTCCGCCACCACCCTCTTCATGCTCTTCACCCTCTTTTAAATTTGAACCCTCCTCTGCCTTCTTCCCTTCTTCCACCGCTTCACCCTCTTCCACTTCTACACAGTTCTTCCTCTGTCTCCGCTTCTTCGCCTCGTCGGAGCTCCTCTGCAGCGCCGCCTTCAGCAGCGACAGCCGCCCATCCTTGCAGCGCTGCCGGCGGTCCCTGCGTAGCTTCCGGACCCTGAGCTCCATCCATCTGTGTGAAAGAAACAAACGGCTGCTTAAAGGCGCCCACTACCTGGAAATTACACTTCTAAATATGGTACACAGCCTCTGACTTCCAACCACCTGTGTAACAGAAACACACGGCTGCTTAAAAGCTCCCACTACCTGGAATTTACATATCTCAACATGGTGCACAGTCGCAGATACAGGCTGCCTATTTTACGGCTTCCAGGGTTAAGAAAACTTTATTTTCACTACGTCATACAATTTGTAATTGAATTTAAAATTTTAAAATGCTTTGAATCTACTAACTGACAGGTAAAACATTACCTCAAACGTGTAACAAAATAATTTAACTATCAAAGTTAGACAACGTGTATATATCTAGAGGCAGACCAACTAATGGTGCACAATGTACACAGGTTATTTGCGTCCAGCACTTGACAATGGGAGCACATAGCGTCTGTCAACAATCTTAACACTGAATTTCAATCCTTTTCAAAACATTTTGTTGCTGACAACCCACATAATACAACGAAAGGTAAAACATTTTACCTGTCACCACAATTTCGCTGTTCTTGCAGCAATACCTCAGCATCCGGAATGTTGTTTTAGTTTATTACCTCTCGACTAATAACTCCATTCACAACACATTTTGCTGATAGTATACCTAATGCAACACTAAAGGTACATACCTGCAAAGTTGTATCATAGTAAAATGTTCAAATGTGAGTGAATTCTTAAGGGACTAAATTGGTAAGGTCATCGGTTGTGCAAGAACAACACACACACACACACACACACACACACACACACACACACACACACACACGCCAGAGGGATGACTCTAATCTCCGGCGGGAGGGGCCGCGCAGTCCGTGACAGGACGTCTCAAACCGCGCGGTCACTCAGCACGGATGTATCATTGTGTTAGACATTGTTCAGAACATATGATGTTTCATACCCAGGGAGCGAAAGGCTATTTACAATTTGTACAGAAACCAGATGGCAGTTATAAGAGTCGAGGGACATGAAAGGGAAGCAGTGGTTGGGAAGGGAGTAAGACAGGGTTGTAGCCTCTCCCCGATGTTATTCAATCTGTATATCGAGCAAGCAGTAAAGGAAACAAAAGAAAAATTCGGAGTAGGTATTAAAATTCATGGAGAAGAAGTAAAAACTTTGAGGTTCGCCGATGACATTGTAATTCTGTCAGAGACAGCAAAGGACTTGGAAGAGCAGTTGAATGGAATGGACAGTGTCTTGAAAGGAGGATATAAGATGAACATCAACAAAAGCAAAACAATGATAATGGAATGTAGTCTAATTAAGTCGGGTGATGCTGAGGGAATTAGATTAGGAAATGAGGCACTTAAAGTAGTAAAGGAGTTTTGCTATTTGAGGAGCAAAATAACTGATGATGGTCGAAGTAGAGAGGATATAAAATGTAGGCTGGCAATGGCAAGGAAAGCGTTTCTGAAGAAGAGAAATTTGTTAACATCCAGTATTGATTTAAGTGTCAGGAAGTCATTTCTGAAAGTATTCGTATGGAGTGTAGCCATGTATGGAAGTGAAACATGGACGATAAATAGTTTGGACAAGAAGACAATAGAAGCTTTCGAAATGTGGTGCTACAGAAGAATGCTGAAGATTAGATGGGTAGATCACATAACTAATGAGGAAGTATTGAATAGGATTGGGGAGAAGAGAAGTTTGTGGCACAACTTGACCAGAAGAAGGGATCGGTTGGTAGGACATGTTCTGAGGCATCAAGGGATCACCAATTTTGTATTGGAGGGCAGCGTGGAGGGTAAAAATCGTAGAGGGAGACCAAGAGATGAATACACTAAGCAGATTCAGAAGGATGTAGGTTGCAGTAGGTACTGGGAGATGAAGAGGCTTGCACAGGATAGAGTAGCATGGAGAGCTGCATCAAACCAGTCTCAGGACTGAAGACCACAACAACAACAACAACCACCCAGGGGTTCAAGTACTAAAAGAATTGGAGGTTTGGTTATTATGGATTTCTTTATAATCTGGCACAGTTCCCTGCCGTTATCAGTTCCTTACTTCTTCCTCTGCGAGTGCTGTATCATTTAGAAGAGCACAGTGACACTAAAGCGAGACAGAAAATTGCATTTAAGCTAGGTCTGTATCCATCGTATTTGTTGTTGTAGCTGTATTAGGTCAGTGAACGACATAACTGTGTATGTGAAACAGGCATGAGGCTGTCGACATTAGGCCACACCTCATCATTGTCAAGGAATGCACTGTGTTTTGAAAACAAAGAGGAATATGTATATGAGTCAGGATTTCACATTCAAGAGACGGCAAAATTCCTCGATGTAATGAACAAAACAGTCTCGGCAATCAAGATCGACTGGTTTCTTTCTTCGCCAGCAAGTTTCGGTGTACCCAAGTAAAACAAAACAAAAGTTATGGCAACTGTCAGTAATGAGACAGTTTAGAAATGCTGATGACAACGACACTGTCCCACCTCTCTCACCTTCTGAATGTGTGTGAAACAAACATCCAAATCAAATTTAGTGACTCATACATAAAACTGGTTACCTTTTACTAAGATAAGAATATATTTTTCAAGAAGATAAAACGGTTGAAAAGATTTGAAGGTCGCATTCCGTTTCAATTAACATAAATATTTTTATTTTACATGCAGGATGTTCGGAAAATAAATTAACTGCCATTAAAGAAATGTTTTCTTTTTTTATTTAACAAGAAAAAGTTGTTGGCAAATGGCTCAAATGGCTCTAAGCATTATGGGACTTAACATCTGAGGTCATCAGTCCCCTAGAACTTAGAACTACTTAAAACTAACTAACCTAAGGACATCACACACATCCATGCCCGAGGCAGGATTCGAACCTGCGACCGTAGCGCCTGGAACCGCTCGGCCACAGCGGCCGACCCTCCATCGTCTTCGGCAGTACAAATTTCCCGACGTCACATGATGTCAGAGGTCCTGTCGATATCTGCGGCGCTAATGGCGCCTTTTAGAGTGTAGACAGCTGGTTGGATTTTTCGGTTCTCTGTCAGTGTCCAGAGTCAGCCCCAGTCACCACTGGTATACTGTCACTGTTCCGGTAAGAGATGTTGTTGCGTAGTCCCAGTACGATCAGATTTTTGTTTCATCAGATAATTTTCATTCGTTACAGCGTTCTCAGCAAGCGACGATTTTTCTGTATCTCAACTTTCAATGTGCTGCTACTGTTCTGCACGACACATGGAAATTGTGTCTCACCGATATAGTTGCATCTGTACTACGGTATTCTGCGTCGTCCAGGGAGGCTTAGGCCAAGATTGCAGAAGTACTTTTATTTTCTTGGACAAACGTGACATTTATTTTATCTCTTGTGTGCGTACGCAGATAATCATACAACTGTGTTTCATGAAACCAGAATCTCGTCCAAACTAACTTCGCGGACACTTGTCAAAGATAGTGTAGAGATCAGACTGTGATACGTTAATACTGATATTGCAGCTGCAATCGTAGATTTGCATGAAAGCGGTCTCGAGAGACGTGATACTCAAAGTTTTATCACCTTGAAAAAATATATCGCGCAATTAATGTTTTGGGTATTAGCAGGCACAAGCCCGCAGTCTTGGTACACAATGAAATCCCAGCGCCACATTAACAGTACTGTAGCGCGCGCCCAGAGCAGCCAAAATAAACTGACGCAAACCACAATTAATGCGACGAATGCCCGGTAATACATGTTCTGCTGCAGCAGCGATGTCGCGGCTTTGGCGGGCCAGTCCATACGGCCGGGGAAGTCTCCGTACGGAGCAGCTCGCTGCTCGGTTCAAGTTCCCACGTCCGGCACTAGCATCGCACACGTCGACACAACCTCTATCAGCACAACAGTAAGTTCTTACTGACGAAGACGAGTGAGATTTCCGTCGAAAGGCAGAGATCTCACCTGAAACCTCAAGAACGCCGAGAATAATTAATGTAAAGTTGCCATTGGGAGAAACATCTTTCCCGCATGCCTCGATGTAATGCTAACCACTGAAACCAAAAAGAAGATTAGGAAGACCTGGAGAAAGAATGTGATGCTAGCCATTATATTGAAAACAGTTACTGACAGAAAAGAAGGCTATATGAACAGATCTAAATAAGACGAAAGGAATTCATAAGCAACTAATGGACCTCTCTTCTCCCAGAAGGATTCCGCCAGGAAGTGCAGTCGCTGACACCTATGTGTGTGGTTAGGCTCGAGTGATAAGTAACCGACTGGTAAAAAAAAACAGATTTTCATAGACTTAATTTTGATGGGAAGTTGAGAAGTGATGGCCTACAATTCCTGGTCATTAGATTTTTTACCAATTTGCCAGATTAAATTCAGAACATACCGACCATGTCTCTTGGTGTAGAAACAACACGATAAGGTCTGTCCGTTGCACGCTGAGATTCCGCAGTGGTAGTCTGTGACGGAATCAAAATTCCACGCTCTGCCGTCCGTCTATCACCAGTAACGATACAAACACGACACGACGTACCTTCAACACCCACGGATCATGGCTGCTCACACAGTACATCTGACACGATAGACGTACATGTGCCAAAATGATACCTACTTCGACGGTTTCCTACAGGGAATGAGCAACGCAATAAATAAATAAAATTCTGGAGAAAGTAACGACCTCAGAAAATCAACCATCTCCGAGATTTTGCCTCGGGCAGTAACTTCTTATGTCAACAACTTATTTGTCCCACTCAGAGAAGGCAGATCCTAGGAAAATACAGTATCCAGATCTCACTTAGTATAAATATATGCGCTTTTTCATCGACATCTGGTGGGAATAAAGATTGAGAATATCAACTACCGGTCTTGAGGAGCAGCCTCAAAGAGTTCTGTCACAAAGCACTCCAGTTCACTAAAAGAATATGTGGTGTCACCGCCAGACACCACACTTGCTAGGTGGTAGCCTTTAAATCGGCCGCGGTCCATTAGTATACGCCGGACCCGCGTGTCGCCACTGTCAGTGATAGCAGACGGAGCGCCACCACACGGCAGGTCTAGAGAGACGTACTAGCATTCGCCCCAGTTGTACAGCCGACTTTGCAAGGAACGGTTCACTGACAAATACGCCCTCATTTGCCGAGACGATAGTTAGCATAGCCTTTAGCTACATTTGCTACGACCTAGCAAGGCGCCGTATTCAATTGATATTGAGATTCTATTAATGTATCATCAAGAGCGATGTTCTACAAATGTGGATTAAAGTTAAGTATTCCAGAAGCTACGTACTTTTCTTTATAGCATTCATTACGTATCCTGTTTCAGACCTCACGCCAGCCTGCGTGAGTTTAAGCGCGTGCCTTTCGGCTTCCTCTCATTGTGTCTAGGCTGTCTTGTCTAGACACAACAGAATACACCAACAGTGGGGGTGCACTGGCCTGTTTACTGAACTGGCAGAGAACGAGGGAAGTTCAGATTCTCGTCCGGCACTGCGGCTATCCATAGTTTCCCTGACTCAATGTGAATACAAGGGTGACTCCTCGTTACAGGCAAAGGATGAATTACTGCCCTATTCTTTTCCAATCTGACCTAGCAGCCCGTCCCTAATGACTTCATCGATGGGCCCTCAAACACCAGTATTTCTTCCTGCAAGAATATCTCGAAAGCGTTTTGTTTAGAGAATAAAAGAAACCGCTTTACCAGTTGCTGTCTCTATTAAATATCAGTCAGATGTACGAAGACCTCAGGCCTTATATCTTGTGCTCTGACGGAGCTCCCGAAACTGACTTACACTTGGCCTGATCAGCGGCCACAGCTAATTATCCCAAGGAAAAGAGCGGACATATTGAGTACTGTCTTACTTTCTAATGTTCTAACTGCACATTGGCACCGCTATTGGAGTTAAGGAATTTCATCCTTTCATCCGCCTAGTATCCTCCACCTGTCTTACCAGCTTCTTTTCTGCTAAGATATGCCTGCTTTCAAGTGATGTCTTTCAATTTGGATTCGTTTCAATGCGCTGAGATAGGTTTAGTCTAACCAACACTAAAAAGCTATTGGCTGCTAGCTCACACATGTCTGTTGACAAAAACTACTAGTAGACATTTATCAGCGCAGCAGAGGCCAAAATTTTGCTGAAGTTTGGAGCATGCGCAATTAAATCGGCCTCAAATATTTCATTCATTAATTGCCTTTTTCAAATTATTAAATTCACAGTAAATAAAATAATAAAACACGTCCTAATAAATCAGCAAATAGTTAAAATCACTACTGGGTGCTCTAGAGGGGAGGGGGGGGGGGGGGGAGGGAGATTGCGGAGAAAGACAGTAAATAAGATATACAGAACAAATCAAATAATTGAAGACGATGGCGGAGATACGACATTGACGCAGAATACAAAATAGCTAACGGCCACGTAAAAAAAAAAGGAGTACACATTACACTGCACGATTTCGTGTAAAGGATTAGAGAACAGCTTGCTACCGTTATTGGAGGAATTTGTCATTGGTCTCTCAGGAAACAAAGCGTCCCATATGATTCTGAAAGCGTGCAGATAATTCCTGTTTTTAAGAAAGGTCGTCGCATAAATTAGTTTAATTAAAGGTCTGTATCACCAATCTCTGCTATATTTGAGGAATATGTTGTACGATGGAGCATTACGATCTTTCCAGTGCCACGTAAATGATATAAGTCTCAATTGAAGTAAAAGAAAACTAGAAGTCAGCGTCATAAATCAGCAGTTGTGAAGGTTAAATTTACTTGCGTACTTGAAATAATTCGACACACCGCCCGTTGTTGCCAGTAACTTTACTTGTATAGGACGTATTTGAGGTGGACCTTGTGATAATCTAGTGGATAACTTAGTACAATAATTGTGAATTGGAATTCTACATAAGTTAACACAAATTCAATATAAATTAATATAACGTAAGTTATTGTAGAAGACTAATTATACCTGTAAAATTAGAGTTAAGCTTCCGCAAAATTGGTGGAATTCTAGAAACTGTGTTGATCACACTCACATTCTCGCTTTACGATCAATCTGAGTTTGACGCGATTTCCAAGTGGAGCTCCCAGCAGCTCGCTGGTATCCTCCACTTGTCTGCTAAGTTATCCACTAGATTATCACAAGGTCCACCTCAAGTATGTCATATACAAGTAAAGTTACCGGCAACAACGGGCGGTATGACGAATTATTTCAAGTACGCAAGTAAATTTAACCTTCACAACTGCTGATTTATGACGCTGACTTCTAGTTTTTTTTTATTTCAATTGAGACTTATATCATGTACGTGACACTGGAAAGATCGTAATGCCCCATCGTACAACATATTCCTCAAATATAGCACAGATTGGTGACACAGACCTTTAAATTTTTTAAAAAAACTGAATTTTCGTAGTTTTTCAAAGTTTCCTCCAATTTCTTTCAAACTAAACCTTTGATTGAAAAGCTGGGAAGTACATAAAATACATAGCAACAAAAGATTCGATCAGGTACTAATAACTTTCAATTAGATGAGGGCATGTTTTTGAAACATTATCTCAAAAGAAGATAATCTCACCTGCTTTGACGGAAAACCTTATTTTACTTCCACCGCACCCACAGTATCTATGAAACTAGCATATTTCAATAAAAATACCTTACGATCATAATTTTAGACGATAAAGTTTAGCCATGCAAACAACTCCAAGAGAAAACAGAACAAAAAATCTGTAACGTTCATAGCGCACTCTTTAAAGTTAGGGTACCGTTTACTGTGCACCAAATGATTTTTATAAAAAGTTTTTCTACAGCAACAGTACGATGTAGATATTATCGAACATTGTGCAACTCTCGGCTAATTCATGGTAGAACGTAGAGATGACCATCTCGATTCCCACCCTTGCCCTCCCAACCATGACAGCATCTTCAGGCAGCAACCGTTGGTCGCTTACTGTTTAAAAGTAATGTGATATTGCAGTAGTTTTTCCTCATTTATTTATTGTTTAGTCTTTTGCACTTTTGGAAGAGAAGGAACTTAATCCCTTCCGTACTTAACCCATTATCTCGATCTCTCTTTTCTTTTACTTTGGTGTCGTAATGGTCTGCATCCCAGTTATCTGTGCAGTGCTAAGAATACGTTCATCGGACTGGGCATAGCTACAGTACATGAACGACCTTTGTATGAACTGCAGAGAAGCGAGGTGAAACGATTTCCTGGCTAGAGAGGTTTCAAAGATATCGTACCGCAGCGCACAGTGATTTCGTCCCATACTGAGGATGTAGGGAGCTATGCATTGATGTTCGGCGTTAGCCAAATCATCAGCAGTAGCAGCATGTCTGCTAAATACGTTTGCCTGTTACTGCAAGTATTTGTTTCTGTCCAACTGCAGTTTTTCTTTTCAGAAAAGTGACTTAGTTGAATCGCAGTTGCTAAGTGCATTTAGAAATAATATGCTGTCTGTAGAAGTAGGGAGGGAAGACTACAGACTACAGACATTAATATCTCTTCCAGCTGAATTCAGTAGAAACTCGTATCAGAATTTGGTACTAGTGCAGCCAAAAATTCACTGGGAAGGTTTGTGTTGTCTCCAGCGACAACCAAGCAGTCACAACACTGAGCAATATCAGCAGCATCAGCCATAATTAACGTCTCTGCATCATCAGTTTAGCTTGCAGATTTTAACTGGAAGTGATAGGACCGTATTCGTTATGTTCGTTTGAAAATGATTTATTTTGTCGATTTAGCTCACACTGACTCAAACTCGACATCGGCGACCTTCCATTTTCCACAGACACGCAGGCGTTCAGCTGCTATAGTAGTACTCTTACTTCCTATACGTAAAAGAAATTCTGAATGTATTACGAATTCCACCTTTTCAAATAAACTGAATTTTTAATAGCGTTGACCAAATCATAAAACTCAAAACTGATAACAGATATATCTTCCAGTAGAGAAAGGATACGGGGCTAAGTCGTACAGACAATATTTCCGAAGTTGTTCATTTTATTTCCTATGGAAATCAGCTCTGCGAAATATATCAGCATTTGCAGGGACAAGCCTGATGAGAATTTTGATTTCAGATGTCATAGTGTTTAGAGGAGATATCGATTAGTTTCTTTTTTTTTTTCTAACTTCACTGTACCGAAGTTCTCCCCCTCCATGTAACGCGTTCAGTTTAGTGACCCACTATCGCAGAGTTAATAGACACTACGATCTCAATAACAGGAATAGTATAGTGAGACGAAAATATATCATACAATTTCTTGGACTTTAAGTTATTCATTAGAATTCTTACAGGTCTAGTAGCCAGATGCTGCTCAGGAGTTCCAAAGGTCGCGCCACATAACGGCTGGACTTGATCTAGGAACTCAACAACAGTAGTCATTGAAGCAGTCCTCCCAGCCAGAATGCTATGTATCTATTAATTCTGTGCCATGTGTTAAGAGAAAATGTACTCTAAACTTTGCTGGCGTTTTTGAAAACTTATGATGTTTGACAACTTTGATACTACGACGTTTTGCTACAAATATGGTCGATTCGTGGATATTTTACGTACTATCAAGACGAAGTGGGCGTTTCGGTCAAACTTGGTGAGACTACCTCGGTTTGACATTATGGGTCTACAACGCCCCTTCTCCGAATTCAAATTTGATCGACTGAGAATTGAATGCCATGTATTATATGTGCTTGTGTACTCTTGAATGAAAGGATTATTTTGAGACAATTGAGGACAGTAACAGAAAAGTTCAAAACTTTAGACATTTTTCCAAGGTAGCGGCGAAAGCTCGACTTGGAAATAGGGGCACACTGAAATAAACCATATGGGAGGCTTGCCTCAGTGATGAATACATTTTCCATAACTTCTCTAAGGCATCACTTTTTCTGAATCTAACAATGTTGTTTCATTAAGAGATTGGAGACCAATTCCTATAGAGTAACAGCCATAAAATATCGGAAAGTATACATCTGGAAAGATCATATGAAACTGTTTGCAGGTAAAGCAGCTGCCAGACAAATTCACGGAATAATCTTTAGGAAATATTGTTCACCTTCGAAGTAGATAGGTCAGAAAACCATGTTCCGACAAATACTGAAACATTACTGGTTTGCCCGGGACCATTACGCTATAGGATTAGTGAGGATAGGGAGGAAATCCAAAAAAAGAGCAGAACGTTTCTTTATGGGTACGTTTGGACAAAGCAAGAGGAACAAAAAACACGCTCAGCATCACGGATAACCTTGCTGTGAAATTCAATGTGTGGTCGTTCGAAGAAGAGTTAAACAACATACTACTACTTATCATACACTCTCACAAAATTAATTTTTCAGTCCTACTTATCTTCTTAACCTTACAACTGGAAACACACGTATGCTTTAATGAAAATCTTCTCTGCATGAGTCACATTAGTTGCGAAAATGGGCAGCAACTGATGACTTCCTCTGAGAATTCTGCAATTTATGATCTTCTTTCTACGTAAAGCACATCAAGATGAGGGACGTAAATTTCCAAACTTTTATTGCGGCTGCTTTCACATACTGTCTATGAAGTACATTCCAATTCTGCGTTTCTCAGTAAATCCTGATTTCTTGTTCTGCTTATCTGGCAAAATGAGTTGAATGAAAAAAGTCTTTTGAACTTGACCTTATAATGATGCTTAGCGGAGGATGCTGTTTTTGGGAAACAATTACAGATTGAATAGGAAAGGGATGAAATAAAATGAAAGACCCGTAGTAGCGTCCACCACACTCCATGAAACAGCGACCGAAGCACGGATATATGAACATGCATCGCACTGCGTCTACCTTCATTGAAACTTACTGCACATTCAGGATATTGCTTATACAGATGGCGGTTCGTTCTTATACTACCAAGAATTAAAAATTTACCCAACCTATCCTAAAATCGAAACCACCTTTCCGATGGCAAAGTCAGTTACGATTTTATTATGGTCACGTTTGCGTGATTTTGGCAATAAGATGTCCAAGAATGTAAATTGTCGTTCTATACCCTAGACTCCTCATTTGCTCCAAAATGAAATGTATACTGAACTCTTAACGACTGGTGTTGCACTTTAAAATGGAAAGCAATTTCACAGAAAAGCTGACTACCTGGATATGCCATTACGGAATGAAACAAGTCATATTCAAACAACCATAAGATATTTCTACACTGAATAGCCCGTATAATGTCTAGGGCCCCCGTGAGCACGCAGAAGTTGTGCAACACGACGTGGCATGGACTCGACCAATACCTGAAGTAGTGCTGGAGGGAATTCACACCTGGAATCCTGCAAGGCTGTCCATAAATCAGTATGAGCATGTTGCAAGGAGTCATAGACATGCTCAATAATGTGTCTGGGGAGTTTGGTGGCCAGCGGAATTGTTTAACCTCAGAAGAGTGTTCCTGGAGCCACCCTGTAGCAATTCCGGACGTGTGGGGTGCCGCATTGCCCTGGTGGAATTACTGAAGTCCGTCGGAATTCACAATAGACATGAATGGATGAAGGTGATCAGACAGGATGTTTACGTACGAGTCACCTCTCTGTGCCGGACCTAGACGTGTCAGGGTTCTGATATCACTCCTACCGCACAAGCCCCGCACCATTGCAGAGCCTAATGCTTGAACAGTTCCCAGCAGAAATGCGGTGTCCAAGGATTCATGAGGTTGTCTCTACATCCGTATACGACCATCCGAACGATACAATTTGAAACGAGTGTCGTCGGACAAGGCAACATGTTTGCAGTCATCAGCAGTCCAATGTTGGTGTTGACGAGTCCAGGCGAGGCGGCAAACTTTGTTTCGTGCAATCATCAAGAGTACACAAGTGGTCCTTGGTCTCCGAAAGCCTATATCGATGATGTTACGTGAATGGTTCGCACGCTGGCACTTGTTGACGACCCTGTACTGTAATCTGCAGCAGTTGCGGAAGCGTTGCACTTCTGTCACGCTGAACGATTGCCTTCAGTCGTCGTTGGTCACATTCTTGTAGGATCTTTTCCCGGTTTCAGCGAAGTCGGAGATTTGATGCTTTACCGGATTCGTTGGTTGGTTGTTTTTGGGAAAGGAGACCAGACAGTGTGGTCATCGGTCTCATCGGATTAGGGAAGGATGGGGAAGGAAGTCGGCCGTGCCCTTTCAGAGGAACCATCCTGGCATTTGCCTGGAGTGATATAGGGAAATCACGGAAAACCTAAATCAGGATGGCCGGACGCGGGATTGAACCGTCGTCCTCCCGAATGCGAGTCCAGTGTTACCGGATTCCTGATGTTCACTGTGCACTAGTGAAATGGTCGTCCAGGAAAGTCCCTACTTCGTCGCTGCCTCGACGATGCTGTGTCCCATAACTCGTGCACCGACTGTAAGACCACGTTCAAATTAACTGCCATTGCAGCAGCAGTAACCGATCTGACAACTGCGCCTGTCATGTGTTGTCTCATATAGGCGTTGCCGATGGCAGCTCCGTATTTTGCCTCTTTACATATCTCTGCGTTTGAGTACGCATGCCTAAACCAATTTCTTTGGCGCTTCAGTGTATTATTATGTTCTAGCGAGTAATGCAGTAGTGAGGAATTTTTGTAGTTCATCAGCGCATCAGGGAAGGTCAGTCCCGCTGTCTACAGTCTACAGCCACCACATCACGCAACCAATCAGGCAGCTTCAACGAAATTTTGCTGAATTCGTTATAAATATCTGATAGATTTGCCACTTACCGTGGATTCCGGTTGCTGAAAGGTGTCGTCGCATAAATTTCTTCCAGCGAGTGCACGGAGACCACCTGAAAACCATGACAAAAACTATATTACTTAACAATATTTGTTCAGAAGTTTTCAGAAACATGAAAAGACGTTGTTCAACACAGACAGGGCCTTTGTAGTTCCCTGACGATGATGACAAATGACTTGCAGTTCCGTTCTCGCTAAGTACTGATTGCTAACTGTAACCTTCAAAGCATATCAAGAATTGAGGTATTATATTAAATGTTATTAAGACCTATATACTGTTTTTACGTGAATGTTTTATCTCTACTTTTTTTAACGAAGTTTCACTAATATATCAGCTCTGTAGCCACAATCAAGGTCAAATGTGAATTTAAAATAAATCACATAGATAATACAGTGAAGAAAATATTACAGAGAGTATAAAAGTTGTTACATATTTAAAAAGCATTACTCACAGATCACAAAATGTCTAAAATGTCTGAATGACACTTATCGTCAAAATATTAGAATATATTTCAGGTCACGTACACTAGGCGTTGCAGTACAGGATGCGGGCTCGTGTTAAAGATATATAACGCGGCTGACGGTCTGCACAGCAGCAACACTTCATTACAGTGTGCCGTGTTTACGGTAGGATGCTGTGACGTGCATATACCACGTCCATACATCAACTAACATCAGCATTTGTCAAAATCACTTCACAAATTGTTACAAAGTAACACCTCTGTGTTTGCTGTGTGATCTTTGGAGTGTCACTGCCATTACCATGAAGGGGAACGAGATTGTATATTTGGCTTGGCTCTCGACATCCACTTACGATCGTATCAGCATCTTACAAAGGATACAATCAACAAAAGCAGGTCTCATAGCAGAAACATATCCTTTCTGAGATATACAACAAATCGTGATCAGCAAAGCAGTCTGCACAAATCTCACAATATAAACCAGTAATCTACGCGAGGGGGCTGAG
Organism: Schistocerca piceifrons; assembly: GCF_021461385.2. Classification (NCBI taxonomy): domain Eukaryota; kingdom Metazoa; phylum Arthropoda; class Insecta; order Orthoptera; family Acrididae; genus Schistocerca; species Schistocerca piceifrons. The sequence continues at coordinate 135,264,388 of NC_060138.1, read as the reverse complement.
TTACACAAAAGAGAGGATACATGCATGTGGAAAAACATAGAACATGCTGGTGGCGCAGTATTCTCGACATGGCATTAAGTTCCAAAATTAAAATAAAAACCTTTAACGCCGTGGCTCTGGTATATTGTAATACTAAAATCAGATACGTGTCGTGGTTTTAAATAGTAATGCATTAGCTCCAGTTAACAAATCTAAAATGCGGCACGGAGGGCACAGAGAAACAACAACGCCGTCTTCACACACCAGCCTAACACAGAATTCATCTAAACAGCCAGGCGACGCCACAACACTCACGATCGGATACAATGACACGATTCCAAGCGCACAGCAAAGTTGATGATGTTCCTTACACAATCTTGTGAACATGATACTGTTTCAGTCCATATAGAGTATGGGGCGACGGGGCGGGGTGCAGGAGAAAAGGGTGCACACTTACTCGGTAGTATGTGGATTACCATGTACGGCAATATGCGTTACAGAAACTGGAAAACCCCACTTTGTCTTGCTGAAATTTCACCCAAAGTAGAAAAAACCCTTGTTTTAGTGATCATCAACCTCCAGGAGCTTAAAACCTTACAGCTGTTTATGTTGTTGTGAGTATTGAGGTAACGCTCTCGTTATAGATAGGTTTATGGAATGATTACGGATACAGCCAGCACTGTACATGGCGAACGTGTTCTGAGACGTGACGAACATTACATACGATATACGTTTTCTCTGTGTGATGAAAATACATTTTTATATGCCCTAATGCTAAGGAATATGTATTTATTTTCCGTTTACTATTTGTAAAATTTATTTACTGTGAAATGTTCTCAAGATGTATGTCCAAGGTGACGGGAATTTCTGCATCATTGTAATTAAAGTCTGTTATTTTCACTCAGACGATGCTGTAACAAGCAGTTTGCACGATAAAGTTTATTCAGTACTAATATTTACATAGCAAAAACAAGATACAAGTCAAACGATTCTGGACACTAGGATCATGTTCCTGTGCAGTGGAGCTCAGGTAACAGTTCGACTATGGTGAC